>NC_092354.1:29531798-30731798 GCF_963676685.1 Mytilus edulis
TTTTCGAATGAACTGTGCATACACTAAATAATTGTAATATTTGAGCGATTTCTGTAATTTTGTTTTTTTATTTCGATATTACCGCTATTTCTTCTATTAATTCAACAGAAAAAGGGACATTAACAAAAATGTATGTTTCTTTCGAAGGCAGATTGTACAAGAAACATTCATGAACGGTGACCCCAATCCTTTTATTTCATTTTTTTTATTATGTATAAGATAAAAGTTTATTTATAGAAAAAATATAGCGAAATACTTTATAAAATGCTGAAACGTGGTAGGGTTATATATATATACGGGATGAAGGTATTCTTGCTGTAAAATTTCACAATTAACGAGATGTACACATGCTTTCAACCATCCAACCTGCTACAGTCAGTGTTCTAAACAAAAATGACCGTAGGACAAATTACCCAATTGTTAAACCGACATGTATAGTGGACTACAGTTCTTTCATGGGAGGTGTTGATCCGTCTGATCAGATTAATTAATACTTTTCTTGCTATGTGAAATAAGCAAGTAGTATAAAAACCATTCTCTACCTTGTGTGTTACACATTCATTCATTTTGTACAAACAGTATGCACGAGTAGTTAAAACAAGGAAAGAGCATCACTGCTCTCAATAAGGACGCTGTGAGTGCTCCGCGACAGCAAATTGAGATGGGGAGATAAATCTTAGGACAAAAATTAATTATATATCTGCACAATTATGTAACACCAATGCAACGGTTGGTATTTATCCATGAATTCTCTTTTAACTGACAATACAGCCGTTACACGTGGCATTTAATTGGATAATGTCATACTTATCAACAATTTTCAGCGACGGAATATCTATACTGTGCATTTTCATTTTTGTTTAAAAAAACATATGGATACACTTACCACTTTTCCTTTCGATGGCCTAGGAGGCTGACACTGTAAGTTAAAGAAAAAGAATATATGTCAGAGTAAAAGTAGCACTCACAGTATGTTAAGTAGCGATCTAATACATAACACTACGCGCCCCTCAAGGGTGACTGGGGTATAGAAATATGGTCACTTGGTCTTCTCCCGACCGGCAGTAAAACGCTTGCCGAAGTGGGGTGTCCGTTTGGCTGTGCGGGATTTATCAAGTTCGCAGTCACGTCCGATCAGAAGGGGGACGTTAAATCCGATGCCTCGTGTAAAGAGAGTGTCACGCTCTTTGCACGTTAAGAACCCTTGCAACAACTCTTTGAGGGTCCGTAGGTGGCCTGTTGCAAGGCAAAATTTCTGTCATACAATACGAAAATTATAAACATTACCAGTAAGGAACAAACAAGCAATTCTGATTTCTTCTTCGGTTTCTGTCCATTTCATTCTTTTGCATTTTTTGGCAGATTTTCTCTTTTTAACAATAACTGAAGTACTGCTACCCTCCCCTGCATAGTCCTAATTTTCTTCGTCAAAATAATATTCATCTGGAATAAAATCATCTATATCTTGTGGACATGGGTCTTCAAGTACTTCAAGAGTACTTTGTGCTGCTTTTTGTGCATCATCCTCCTCTTCCTCTTCACCTTGATTGCTATTGATTATGTCTGTAAAATACCAAAATGATAAAATAAATAATAAAGTCTCCCACCTGCTCGATATGATTCAATTAATCTATAAAATGTAAGAGCTGTAAAGTGAAATGTGATGCTTACTTTCTCAGTTTTGAGGTGATCTTGACATGCGAGTAAACAAGAACATGCGAGGCAATAGAGGGTTCACAAGAACGTTTCAATTACATAAAGTGATTTAAGTTGTATATGTACAGGTATTTATTCATGTGTTTTGAACAGCTACAACACATATTTTAAATTGTGATACAGGGGTCAAAATTAATCCTTGTCTGGTGGTCTAGGACCAGTAGAACTTGCATCAGATTCAGACCGTCTAGCAGATTTTGTAAGCTGGTAAACCAGTTGAAATTTGACAATTACACTGCTGTTTGCATGCCAATCACGCTGCAAAATCTAGGATATTCACAATTTTTCAAATTACTCATAATTTCAGATGAGGATCCCTCTGACAGTACAACAACAATTGTGGAAGGTTTCAAACCGCCTGATAATAAAATTACAGAAGTTGATGAATAAAAAAAAAGATAGAAATAAAGCCCATCAAAATGAAAAAAAAAGTCGAAAAATTTCAGAAATCATAGCAAATGGATCATAAGTGCTGCTTTAGAATGTGGATCAAAATTTTATGAATTGTACCACCTGTGAAAAATTTGCTTTGACGGAAAATGACAAACAATCGGTTTTTGTAACTTGATCCATCAATTTTAAATGAAGGATGGAAAGGAAATAATTAATTAGCACCCAAAGTAACTAGCCAATAAACTAACTTATTTTAGTCCGTACAAAATCCAATACGAAAGGATCATTGGTGAAATACATGGACATAGCAAAAATTAAACAAAAAAGAGACAGCAATTCTGTGATTTATAAAAACAATAGACAAAACACACACATCAATTATGCATTTATTCCAACTGATGAATTTCTGTTTATGATACATTTGTCTTTTTAAATAAGAAATCTGTTGAGAGCATCAGTCTTCGTAGACTTCATTTAAGTCGAGTCTGGCAGGTTTACTTATCCTGATCCAGCCATGCATAGTTTTTTAGTGACACCTTGCTTAAATGTGTTCTGAAGATATTTAACGAAAACGTTATTTCTTCAGTGGACAGCCACGAAAGCTCCAGGAGCAACGTGTGCAATTACATTCGATAAATCTAAAAAAACAAGAAATCATTCCACATATTTGGAGAGGACAATGTTTTAAATAGATATGACAATCAAATCTTTTCATGCTATGTACTATTAAAGATAGGTGTGTCTTTAGATTTTGATATATAAATAAGAAATCATTTAATTCCTCATGGGATAGTTTATAAGGAATCAAGGAACCATTATGATACATTTTATTACAAACAACAGCTAATCTAGTAATAGGGGTTTCAAGTCACGTGACCTTTATCGGTAATCGATAGACATTTTGACAGAAAAAAATACAAATTTAAATCCCTTTTAAAATTTATTTCTCATTTTAATTGATTATTATATACAATTATATAAAATCGACTCATGTTTGATACTGCTTAAAGATTTTGTACCATATAATTACCTGATGCACTGTTCTCTCGTGTCGTCGTAAAGCGTCTCTTGACTTAAAGGTTTTTGTGCATATTCCACACCCTAGTTGGTTTTCTGTGTGAAAAAATCTCTTATATCTTGAAAGACCTGGTCTGGATTTAAATTCATTTTTAAAGATATTAACACAAATGTAAGTCTGAAATATTAAAACAAAGCAAAGACGGAAAATGACAAACAATCGGTTTTTGTAACTTGAACCATCAATTTTAAATGAAGGATGGAGAGGAAATAACCAATTAGCACCCAAAGTAACTAGCCAATAAACTAACTTATTTTAGTCAGTACAAAATCCAATACGAAAGGATCATTGCTGAAATACATGGACATAGCAAAAATTAAACAAAAAAGAGACAGCAATTCTGTGATTTATAAAAACAATAGACAAAACACATACATCAATTATGCATTTATTCCAACTGAAGAATTTCTGTTTATGATACATTTGTCTTTATAAATATACCCCAAGGTTGACTGGGGTATAGAAATATGGTCACTTGGTCTTCTCCCGACCGGCAGTAAAACGCTTGCCGAAGTGGGGCGTCCGTTTGGCTGTTCGGGATGTATCAAGTTCGCAGTCACGTCCGTCAGAAGGGGACGTTAAATCCGATGCCTCGTGTAAAGAGAGTGTCACGCTCTTTGCACGTTAAGAACCCTTGCAACAACTCTTTGAGGGGTCCGTAGGTGGCCTGTTGCAAGGCAAAATTTCTGTCCATATCCAGTATACCCTCATTTTCCAGTGGCAGTCCAAATTTCCCGGACCATCATCCTAGATGGCCTCTATTACAACAACCTACCTATTGTATTTATTGTGAACATGTTCTCGTCCTGAATATGCATGAAATATTTGCCACTGGACGTTAAGCAACCAACAATCAATCAATCAATCTTGGGGTTCTGGATGTTCTTGGGGTTCTGGATGTTCTTGGAGTTCTGGATGTTCTTGGGGTTCTGGATGTTTTTGGGGTTCTGGATGTTCTTGGAGTTCTGGATGTTCTTGGGGTTCTGGATGTTCTTGGGGTTCTGGATGTTCTTGAGGTTCTGAATGTTCTTGGGGTTCTGGATGTTCTGGAGGTTCTTGGGGTTCTGGATGTTCTTGGGGGTCTGGATGTTCTTGGGGTTCTGGATGTTCTTGAGGTTCTGAATGTTCTTGGGGTTCTGGATGTTCTATATCATACTGCAAAAATGAGATTTTATAATTTTATTTATGAATAAACAATATTGCTGTGAAGCATTATATGTTGCATATGAATTATCACACCAGCCATAGTTAAAAAGAAATAGGATTTTGGATAATTAAAAGTGGTTTGATAGGTTACCTGAACCTAATTCTGTAAGGAATGTATAGTTATGTAGCATACAAGATTGAATTTAATCATCTCTATGATCACTTATAGTATTATAACAATTCAAATATATTACAGTTATATTCATCATATTTTCATCACATATCCATTGATCACTCCTTAGCTTTCCATCGTCGAGTCAACACGTACGCGTCGATCTCAAAGCAATTACAGGAGAAGATTACGGTCTGTTGTTTTTGTTCAATTGTTTAGTTAACATTTAAATTTTTTTTTTTTTTTTAACTTAAGTTCAATTTCACTTCTTTTTATTATTTCTTTGTAAGTTTATAAATTTAATTTTTTTTAATCTTTAGGTTTTAAACTTTATTTTTGCTAAATAAGTTTAAATAATTAAATATTTTTGCTAAATAAGTATTAAATATTTAAATAGGCTAAAGTTTTATATATTTTTGCTTTAATAAATATAATTAAAAGTTAAGATAAATTTAAATATGAGCAATATGACAAACAACAAAAGGAAAATTGACTCAAGAAGTCCACAACAAGGGAAATCACCTGATTCCAAAATCTACAAACGAAATCAAGGCATTTCGCCAATACAATATGCAAAAAGTCAAGAATTAAGCCAAACTAAAACTAAAAGCCCTGTGTCACTCAATGATAAGGGCAAAAAGATGTTTCCCCTAGTGAAACACTAATCATCACATCAAGGGCTAAAAAGTTCATGCTACTGCCCCTTAACTCTCTCCATTATCTGCTAATACCCATGATAGGAAGTGTTAATGATCAAGCCATAGAAATAAAACCACTAAAAAACAGTGTGCTGGTTTACGCACCATCTGAAACCATAAGGAGAAAGTTATTTGGCTTGACTAAACTGGGTAATTTCCAAATAAAAGTGTCTAAATTTGATACTGACCATTAAAAGAAAATAACTATTAAATTCCTTGTGGTCAGTAATGTTGTTGATAGAGTGAAAGAGCTCGGTGGGAAAGTAAACAAAACAGTGCGGATAAATGGCAATCCCACCATGTGCCTAACACTCCCCAAGAGTGTCTTCACTAAGAAAAAGTGGCAAGGTATAGTGTTTTTTTACATCACATCATATGTATACTTCACTATGTAAAAAAGAAGATGTGGTATGATTGCCAATGAGACAACTGTCCACAAGAGACCAAAGTGACAGACATTTACAACTATAGGTCACCATACAGCCTTTAACAATCAGCAAAGCCCATACCGCAAAGTTAGCTATAAAAGACCCTGATAAAACCATGTAAAACAAGGAAACTAACGGCCTTATTTATTAAAAGAAGGAACAAAAAAAAAACAGGTTACATAAGAACAAACGACAACCACTGAATTACAGGCACATCATTTGGGACAGGCACATACATAAATAATGTGGCAGAGTTAAACATGTTAGCTAGTTTGTAATGAACCCAAATAGTGGTTGATGAAAGTAAAGTGCATATCAAAGTGTAACTTCTATTTTTAAAAATGAATTGTGGCAAATAGATATTGAAAAATCAATCTTTAGAGATTTTATTTCTAACTTAGGAATAATGCAATATATTGATTAACAAAAGAGATGAATGTTGTATTATTTGACTTTATTTCTCTATCATGTATGTTGCATACACATTTTTAATTGTTTATTTTCATTTGCAGAAATAGTTAACAAGTGTTTGATATACAAGATGAAGATGTTGTTGATCCTGAAGGTAAATAAAATCTACTCTCAAACATTTGTCAGTCATTATAATTAGTGTTTATTTAGATTTGAAAGGAAATTAATAACCATCCATCCTACTATGTTCGAAATATTCTAATAACTTAATGTACATTTAACAGAATTGTCTGAGAACCCGTGCAATATTTACATTACTAGTGACCATTAAATCAATGAATATGTATTTTACAGTGGTACCCAACACCATGACTGTATAAATTAAGTTTCTTTCACTTTCATAAAGAGTGTACTGTGACACATTAACCAAAAGATTGAATTTGAAAAGAGAATTGAACTCACCACTTTATCTGAAGAATATTGTTGGTGTGTATAGCAGTTTGATGAACACTAAGTTTGAAAACAATGAAGCTTATAATTACTTAACTTATTTTTACAGAGTTATATCCCTTTAGTGTTAAGGTCAACCTTATAAACACATTTTAGACAGTAATTTTCTATTCCAGAACAAGAGGAAGCAGCTGAGGCCCACCTACCCCAACCAGATAGAGTCCTGAATGTGGAACCGGTATTTCCAAGTCTGCCACCAATATCACCTACTACAACAACACCAATTTGTACGCCTCCATCATCACCATCTCTGCCTTCTCCTCCACAATTTGAAGTTGATTGTCCCGGCCCACCTTCTCTACCACCAACACCACCACAAGTATCACTGGAAGAAGAAGTGCTGGACGACAGCTTTGTGTTGCCACCATGATCACCAACAGTTTGCAGTGACGAGGATTTGGATGCCGCACTTTCAATGCCACCACAAGAAGTGATGTGTACAGAGGTTTTAAGCAAACCTATACCAGTGCAGCAGATTGCAAACTTGATGTCTGATACACCAGCATCGCCCTGTGTAAGTATTACATAAGTATTAAATCAATGAATATGTATTTTACAGTGGTACCCAACACCATGACTGTATAAATTAAGCTTCTTTCACTTTCATAAAGAGTGTACCGTGACACATTAAGCAAAAGATTGAATTTGAAAAGAGAATTGAGCTCACCACTTTATCAGAAGAATATTGTTGGTGTATATAGCAGCTTGACAAACACTAAGTTTGAAAACTATGAAGCTTTTGCTTACTTAACTTATTTTTACAAAGTTATGTCCCTGTAGTGTTAGGTTCAATCAATATAAACACATTTTAGACAGTAATATTCTATTCCAGTACAAGGGGAATCAGCTGAGGCTCACCTACCCGAACCAGATAGAGTACTGAATGTGGAACCTGTATTGCTAAGTCTGCCACCAACATCACCTACACCAATTTGTACGCCACCATCATCACCATCTCTGCCTTCTCCTCCACAATTTGAAGTTGAATTTCCCACCCCACCTTCTCTACCATCAACACCACCACAATTATCACTGGAGGAAGAAGTGCTGGACGACAGCTTTGTGTTGCCACCACCATCAACATATTTGGATGCCGCACTTCCAATGCCACCACCAGAAGGTTTTAAGCAAACCTATACCAGTGCAGCAGATTGCAAACTTGATGTCAGCTACACCAGCATCGCCCGGTGTAAGTATTACATAAGTATTCTGTGTGCACTTCCAATATAAGTGATCTTAGGAGGTGTCATGTGACAATGATATTGATGAAATAGCTTTAAACCCTTCTCAAACCACCATTATGATCCAATTACTCGTGTGCACGCATAATGACTAAGTGTCATAATACTCATATTGAAATTATGTCTTTGGCCAGAACGGTATTTCATATTTTTTTTAATTCTGAAACTTTGAAATGGATATGTGTGTAATTGGGGTAATTTGTTTATAATCTTTCTCTTATAATATAACCCAATAATAAACAATGAATAAGTCCGGTGACTTGTTGATCATTGACTGAGCCTAATTGATTACACCAGTCACACATCATAGCACTGTTATTGCCAATGAAGGGTCCACAATTGATTAGTTCAAAGCACTTAAAAAAGAAAATTAACATCTATATAGCAAGACACTCATGCATGTTTGTACCTTAAGTTTTGTGAAATGTTCTGTACAATGAATGGCTTTTTAAATGCAATTTGGAAAGATTAAGCATACTGAAAAAGGAAAGTAGTAAGCCAGCAGTAGCAAATTGAAGAACCTTAGTGAGCACGCTCACATACCCCACGTCCCCACATTGTCATTGGAGAAATTAAATAAGTGTAAGAAAAAAAAATTGTATAAGAAAAATTAATTTTCTGCCAATATGCACATCTAAATAGTATGTCCTTATTATCTACAAAATTTCATGAAATTCTGTTGTGTGGTATCAGAGGAGTTGAGATGACAAACTGTTGCAGAAGTACATTGAAGCAAATAAGTTCAAAGGGGTGTAACTCCTAAAAAAAATGAATGGTAATTTCCTGTCGATATGCACATCTACGTAGTATACCCTTATTATCTACAAAGTTTCGTGAAATTCTGTTGTGTGGTTTGAGAGGATTTACAATGACAAACTGTTGCAGTAGTACATTAAAGTAAATAAGTTCAAAGGGGTTTAACTCCTAGAAAAAAAAATGAATCGCAATTTCCTGTCGATATGCACAACTACATAGTATGTCCTTATTATCTGAAAAGGTTTCGTGAAATTCTGTTGTGTGGTTTGAGAGGAGTTGCGATGACAAACTGTTGCAGTAGTACATTAAAGTAAATAAGTTCAAAGGGGTGTAACTCCTAGAAAAATAAATTGAATCGCAATTTCCCGTCGATATGCGCAACTACATAGTATGTCCTTATTATCTGAAAAGGTTTCGTGAAATTCTGTTGTGTGGTTTGAGAGAAGTTGCGATGACAAACTGTTGCAGTAGTACATTAAAGTAAATAAGTTCAAAGGGGCGTAACTCCTAGAAAAAAATTGAATCGCATTTTCCCGTCGATATGCACAACTACATAGTATGTCCTCATTATCTGAAAAGGTTTCGTGAAATTCTGTTGTGTGGGTTGAGAGGAGTTGCGATGACAAGAAACAGGACTGACGGACGGACGGGTCAAAAACATTATACCCTCCGCAACTCGTTGCGTGGGGTATAATTATCCTTCGAATATGGTTAATTTAAGGTAACATCTGAATGAATTGTCCATAAAGTGGCAAAATTTACTGAAAAAATATTACAATTTTATAATAAAGGTTTGATTGGTTCAAGTTGAATTCTTATACAATTGTCAATAAATATTAGAAAATGATCTTGATCAAATGACCGATTTAAGGTAACATCAAATACAATTTAAAACAAATTTGTGAAACTTGCAGTAAAATGTGCATAAATTATCAATACATCGATGGTAGGTTTGGTGTACATTCTATACAAATATCTATAATTTAAAATAAAAAAGGATGCATTTTAGCTCACCTGTCCCGAAGGGACAAGTGAGCTTATACCATCACTTGGCGTCCGTCGTCGTCCGTCGTCTGTCGTCGTCTGTCGTCGTAAACTATTTCAAGAATCTTCTCCTCTGAAACTACTGGGCCAAATACTTTAAAACTTTAACTGAATGTTCCTTAGTGTATCTAATTTATAAATTGTATCCGAAGTTTTGATCTATCAACAAACATGGTCGCCATTGCTAAAAATAGAACATAGGGGTCAAATGCAGTTTTTGGCTTATAACTCAAAAAACCAAAGCATTTAGAGCAAATCTGACAAGGGGTAATATTGTTTATCAGGTCAAGATCTATCTGCCCTGAAATTTTCAGATGAATCAGACAATCCGTTGTTGGGTTGCTGCCCCTGAATTGGTAATTTTAAGGAAATTTTGCTGTTTTTGGTTATTATCTTGAATATCATTATAGATAGAGATAAACTGTAAACAGGAATAATGTTCAGCAAAGTAAGATTTACAAATAAGTCAACATGACGGAAATGGTCAGTTGATCCCTTTAGGGGTTATTGCCCTTTATAGTCAATTTTTAACCATTTTTCGTAAATCTTAGTAATCTTTTACAAAAATCTTCTCCTCTGAAACTACTGGGCCAAATACTTCCAAACTTTAATTGAATGTTCCTTAGGGTATCTAGTTTGTAAATTGTATCCGAAGTTATGATCCATCAACAAACATGGTCGCCATTGCTAAAAATAGAACATAGGGGTCAAATGCAGTTTTTGGCTTATAACTCAAAAACCAAAGCATTTAGATCAAATCTGACGTTGGTTAATATTGTTTATCAGGTCAAGATCTATCTGCCCTGAAATTTTCAGATGAATCAGACAACCTGTTGTTGGGTTGCTGCCCCTGAATTGATAATTTTAAGGAAATTTTGCTGTTTTTGTTTATTATCTTGAATATAATTATAGATAGAAATAAACTGTAAACAGCAATAATGTTCAGCAAAGTAAGATCTTCAATTAAGTCAAATTGACCAAAATTGTCAATTGACCACTTAAGGAGTTATTGCCCTTTAAAGACTTTTTTCACAATTTGTTCATCATGTTGACTTACTTTAAAAAATCTTCTCCTTTGAAACTGCTGTATCAATTTCAGCCAAACTTAGGCTAAATGAGTTTTAGAGTATCTAGTATAAAATTTTATATTTTATTTCCTTGTATGTCAAGAAACAGCTCCTATGGCTAAAATAGAACATAGGAGTAAATGATTATTTTTTTTTTGGCTTTTGAAGAAAATAGGATGATCCAAAAAACATTTAAATAAATTGAAAAGCCAAAATAATCATTGATGAGAGATTTAACCAAAAGAATTAAGGTGAGCGATTCAGGCTCTTGGGAGCCTCTTGTTTTAATAAAGGTCTTGTTGGTTCAAATTTACTTCTTATACAATTATCAATTGAAGTGTAGGGTAAGCAATCACCCAACACACATTTCTTTGATGGTATCCTTGCTATTAACACCTTATGTATTATTTTAACAACTCTTGTAGGGGTATCATGGTGTTCGGTTACAGGGCCAAATTTCTGTACCTATCCTATATACCCTCATTTCCCCCAATCTCATTCCGAGCGGTCTTTTTTACACGACTTTCCTGTTGATGTAAACGTACATTTTTCTCAAAAATTGTATTATACACAGTAAACCATTTTCTCATTTTTCAGTGCAGTCAGATAACATAATATTTATGTTATATAAAGACAGTTGAAGCTTTTTATTTATCCTGTTATTAAAGGAAATCGGTGAAAATCGAGTTAACCTCAAAACCTGAAGTAAAACAGTTTTTACAATGTTGATGGTAAATATTTAAAAAATAATTATTTTCTATTTTTATTGTCAGTGTTGTATTCTTGCATTTGCATATTACGAAATAGCCGTTATATTGCGATTCGTAATAATAAAAAATTGTTTATTGTATTAGCGAATTTTGTCGCATTACGCCTTAAAAAGCCACATACGATTTTCTTATGGCATGTTTAAAATATAAGTTCATTATGTTTTCTTCATTTTAAAAGAAATCCAGGTCTGTGATCTTTGAGTGCATTAATAATTATCAAGGGTACCAGGATTATAATTTAGTACGCCAAACGCGCGTTTCGTCTACATAAGATTCATCAGTGACGCTCATATCAAAATATTTATAAAGCCAAACAGTGAAAAAATGAAGAGCATTGATTGATTGATTGATTGATTGTTGGTTGCTTAACGTCCAGTGTCAAATACATAGGGTTATCTATGCCTGGGATAAGAAAATCCTTAGTTTTTCGAAAAATTCAAAGTTTAGTAACAGAAAATTTATTAAAATGACCACATTATTGATATTCATGTCAACACCGAAGTGTTGACTACTGGGCTGGTGATACCCTCGGGGACGAAACGTCCACCAGCAGTGGCATCGACCCAGTGGTGTAAATAGTTATCAAAGATACCAGGATTATAATTTAGTACGCCAGACGCGCGTTTCGTCTACATAAGACTCATCAGTGACGCTCATATCAAAATATTTATAAAGCCAAACAAGTAAAAAGTTGAAGAGCACTGAGGATCCAAAGTTCCAAAAAGTTGTGCCAAATACGACGAAGGTAATCTATGCCTGGGATAAGAAAATCCTTAGTTTTTCGAAAAATTCAAAGTTTAGTAACAGGAAATTTATCAAAATGACCACATTATTGATATTCATGTCAACACCGAAGTGTTGACTACTGGGCTGGTGATACCCTCGGGGACGAAACGTCCACCAGCAGTGGCATCGACCCAGTGGTGTAAATAGTTATCAAAGATACCAGGATTATAATTTAGTACGCCAGACGCGCGTTTCGTCTACATAAGACTCATCAGTGACGCTCATATCAAAATATTTATAAAGCCAAACAAGTTAAAAGTTGAAGAGCATTGAGGATCCAAAGTTCCAAAAAGTTGTGCCAAATACGGCGAAGGTAATCGATGCCTTGGATAAAAAAATCCTTAGTTTTTCGAAAAATTCAAAGTTTAGTAACTGGAAATATAATAAAATGACCACATTATTGATATTCATGTCAACACCGAAGTGTTGACTACTGGGCTGGTGATACCCTCGGGGACGAAACGTCCACCAGCAGTGGCATCGACCCAGTGGTGTAAATAGTTATCAAAGATACCAGGATTATAATTTAGTACGCCAGACGCGCGTTTCGTCTACATAAGACTCATCAGTGACGCTCATATCAAAATATTTATAAAGCCAAACAAGTACAAAGTTGAAGAGCATTGAGGATCCAAAGTTCCAAAAAGTTGTGCCAAATACGGCGAAGGTAATCTATGCCTGGGATAAGAAAATCCTTAGTTTTTCGAAAAATTCAATGTTTAGTAACAAGAAATTTATTAAAATGACCACATTATTGATATTCATGTCAACACCGAAGTGTTGACTACTGGGCTGGTGATACCCTCGGGGACGAAACGTCCACCAGCAGTGGCATCGACCCAGTGGTGTAAATAGTTATCAAAGATACCAGGATTATAATTTAGTACGCCAGACGCGCGTTTCGTCTACATAAGACTCATCAGTGACGCTCATATCAAAATATTTATAAAGCCAAACAAGTTAAAAGTTGAAGAGCATTGAGGATCCAAAGTTCCAAAAAGTTGTGCCAAATACGGCGAAGGTAATCGATGCCTTGGATAAAAAAATCCTTAGTTTTTCGAAAAATTCAAAGTTTAGTAACTGGAAATATAATAAAATGACCACATTATTGATATTCATGTCAACACCGAAGTGTTGACTACTGGGCTGGTGATACCCTCGGGGACGAAACGTCCACCAGCAGTGGCATCGACCCAGTGGTGTAAATAGTTATCAAAGATACCAGGATTATAATTTAGTACGCCAGACGCGCGTTTCGTCTACATAAGACTCATCAGTGACGCTCATATCAAAATATTTATAAAGCCAAACAAGTACAAAGTTGAAGAGCATTGAGGATCCAAAGTTCCAAAAAGTTGTGCCAAATACGGCGAAGGTAATCTATGCCTGGGATAAAAAAAAATCAAAGTACTATATAGTAGCGAACATAACAATTTGACGTGTGCTGTTGGGCCTCAAAATGATATTTTACCACGTCAAACGACATATGTAATGACCGATACCAGGTCTTCTTATGAGTAATTTCTTTGCTATTTAATTGAATTTAATTGAAAATTTATATATACTTAACATTTTTGCAAAAGAAATATATCCCTATGTTTTTATTTGTGAAGAAACCAAGAGTTACCAATTCGGACATCACTATGACAAAAAATCGGTCGCAGACATCATGTGTTGACAAAGAAAATCCAACACAATTGTGTCACATTCCAAAAGTAACAACCACAATTATTTATGTAGATAGCTATTGAAATTTGGTTTTGATTTAATAAAAAAAAATAATTAAACTATTCTCCTTCAAATGAGGGCAAAAGAAATTAAAAAAACATCTTTCAAAACATGTTCAACTAAAGAGAGATCAAATATTACATATCATTTCATTTTGTGTATTACTATATTACCTTATACTACCTTAGCCGTATTTGGCACAACTTTTTGGAATTTTGGATCCTCAATGCTCTTCAACTTTGTACTTGTTTGGCTTTATAAATATTTTGATATGAGCGTCACTGATGAGTCTTATGTAGACGAAACGCGCGTCTGGCGTACTAAATTATAATCCTGGTACCTTTGATAACTATTTACATAATTACGAAAAGTACCATTCATCTGCAAGTGATTTACTATGGGACACAACTTTACAAGAGTAATTAAACCACTGGCCTTTTTTGCATTTTCGACTGCTGCACATCACCACGTATTCATCACTATCACTTTTGAAAATACAATATTTAAACAGTTCTTTTGATGAAATGTTTGCATTTAGTATAGAAAAGATATTTGGAGAACGGAAGCATATTTCAACAACTTTCTCTGTCGTTTCATTCATGTACTCCATCAATGCATTTTCTCGCTTATGCCATTCTTGAATACTTGGATATGGGTATTTTGTTTTTCTCAATTCTGCTTGAAATATGTCCCTTTCGGATTTGAATTCCTGTGTGTGTCTTGGTTGCCTCTTGTGTTCAATTCTTTGAAGTAAACAGTTAATGTTTCCCATTTCATACTGTTAGCTACACCAGAAATATGGTTTATAATGTTCCGATTATTAAATGGCATGTAACCCCTGATGAGCATCGATGCGACCACTACGGGAGGACGACTCGTGTTTATCAAAACAATTCAGAATTTCTGGTGGCATGAGGAATCTATCGCAAAGTTCAAAACTATCAATCTACATATATTTTGTGTGACGTCTTCTCTTACTCCATTTGGTCTTCAACACAGCTAAAAATCCCACACCTTAAGCTGTTTGTCTGTGTTTCCTAACATTTCATCAAAATGTTTCTACCCGGCAGCCATTCTTTTCAATAGCAAGGAAAAGAATTGTAATAACATTTAAAATTTTTCTCATATTGGATTGATCATAAAAAAACTTCTTACATATTTCGCTTGCTAGAATATAAAAAAAAACCAATAGGTTGGTTTCGCACCTTGGTTTTTAATTTTGTTACTTAGACCCTTACATGATTAAAATTAAAAACTTTACAAATATTTCATACCTTCTCTTTTTTTCTTTTAATTCACAAACTATAGCACAATAAAGTTCATTTGTCATTATTTGAAAATGAAGGACCAGTATAAAGTTGATGAAAGGCCAACTTAGAAACTTTCACTAACTTAAAGAGTTTAACCTATTCTATACAGTCCGCCAAAAGTTAAGCACCACCCTATATTTAACATCAATGATATTTTACAACACCTTTTAATCTAAAAAAACTCAAAAGTTAACTAAAAAGTGTTATACTTTTGTTAAATTATGAATCATAAACAAAATTTAGGTCAAATTTTAAAACGGTCTTTTTAAATTTTTGGTACTCTAAATTTATGTTTGAAATACTGTCAAAATTGCAACTTAAATTTTAGGGCAACAAAAAAGTTTCACTTTGACAACAAAATTTTATTGTTAAACAACATTTAATATGCGCCCAATTAGCATAGCATAAAGTCAAAGGACTTGATAATGTCTACATGAAATTTTGCATCAATATGATGTGTATCCGCCCCGCTTCCGGTAAAGTTCTCTTACACGGCGTCTTATACTGTGGACAAGGCGTCTCAAATTTGCAAGTGGAAATCTCTGCCATTCCAAAACTATTGCTGCTCGTAATTCTTGGAGATTTTGACAAGCTGGGTTCCAGCGGTTAAGATTTCGGCCAATTGCATCCCACACATGCTCGATTGGGTTCATATCCGAAGACATGGCCGGCCAAAGGATACTGTCAATTGACTCTTGCTGCCTGTAAGCTGTCACAATTCTCGCTCTGTGTGGTCTGGCATTATCGTCCATGTACAGGGGACGATCAGCAAGTGGATGGCCATCAAAATGTGGAACAACAATGTCACGTAGCACTAAATCCCTGTAAAGCTGACCATTCATATTCCCTTGTAAGACATGCATATCCAGTTTACAACTTAACGAAAAACATCCCCACACCGTGACACCACCTGCACCAAAAGCATGAGTTGGAAAAATGTTCCTTTGGTTATAGGCTGTATTGCGTTCCCGCCAAACGCGCATACGCCCGTCTACGGGCCGTAAAAGAAATTGACTTTCATCAGACCAATGAATTTTTCGCCAATTTCGGATGTTCCAATGAAGATGGTCATAGGCCCACTGCATACGAATTTGGCGATGCCTTGGTAACAGATGAGGACGTCGTACAACTCTACGTGCTCGCAGGTTAGCGTTATGGAGCCTCCGGACAACACTTCGAACGCTTATCCTTCCTCCTGGTGGCCATTGCTGTCGTAACTGAGTTGCAGGTGTAAATGGATGAGCCCTAGCGGTGCGAATTAATAATCTGTCACTTCGAATTGACGTTTTTCGAGGTCTCCCAGATCGGGGTCTGTCATTTACACTTCCTGTGATTCTCTGACGTCGTAAAAGTCAAACGATGACTGTATGATTGACGTTAAAATTGTTACCAATGGTTCTTGTGCTCATACCTGCAGTTGACATTCTAACAGCTTGCCATCTTTCAGCTTCAGAAAACTTACGTCTTGGCATCACAGATAAAATGGCTTAAAAGTGTTAATTTTACCTGTGCAGGTAATTTAAAGTGGAAAGTTTGGATGTACCCAAACCTGTTTTCCACACTGACCACGATAGGGTTAATTAAAAGCCGGTTTACAAGTTTATATGAACTTATTATTGCATCAAATTTATACACAATATTGTGTATTAATATTGTTATCATTTAAAAACAAACAGTACTATTTAGCAATACTTTTATAAAAATTATAAGGTATCATATGTAGATGGTGCTTAACTTTTGGCGGACTGTATATTAAAATAAGACAGACAAATAATAAAAAAGACTTGTTTTTGACATAACATATTTATTTTGTATTTACAAAAGAACTATGGAAAATATACATGTAAACACATTTCTCTCTATTTGAAAGTTGTTTTTAACACAGGTAAATTATCTCAGATATATAAGTACGTCTGAGTCAGTATATATATATATATATATATAAGTACGTCTGAGTCAGTGACAACCCTACAACAGATGTATCCATCGGATCGCCATCAATGATGGTGATACATGGCTGTGTACATAATGTATAAACAACTCGTCTAAACATCAACCCAACAATGTTAGATCTGTAAATTTGCTTTCGCAAATTTTTGGTAATTTTACAGATCTAACATTGTTGGGTTGATGTTTAGACGAGTTGTATATATATATATATATACAATGTATTTGTTTTACATGCACACGTATAAAAATTGCGGTTTTTATCCAACGCAATCATAGGTTTGAACATAGTTTTCAATTTAGACTCGTTTATATTTTTCTGTTTGGGCTTGTATCATATTTCCCCCCAGTTTATATGATCCGTTCATCCTATATTGACTCTTAACATTCAGGAGTTTATCTAAAAATGAGGGTACTTTTCATATGGCATTCCAAATACCGTTTCGATCCCTAACATCACTGAAGAGACATTTATTGTCGAAATCCGGATCTGGTGTACTAAAAACATATTGACACCGTACGTTTGTGGCATAACATCGTGGCCACAAGTTGAATTTTTTTTCATCAATGCAGTTTGGAAAGGAATGTCTTTTAATGGCTTTCCAAATGGTACAGATGCATATTTCTTTGACGGATCTTCAACGTGTGAACACCATATTTTATCACAAAAAGTGTGGTCACCAAATGGATGTCTACCCACAGCTTCCAGACCATTCTCAAACCCATCAGGGTCATTCTGGTTTTGGCACAGCATATAATTTAAACAATTTAAGAAGTATTTGATTATTTTCTGATTTAATTTTTTATGTTTCTGTCCGAGACTACAGTGAGTTGGCAATATTTTTTTGCGCATCTGGTGCAAGAAAATTGGTACCATTAATTTTATTATCTGCCGATTCTAATCAAAGACACATCTTGATCAAGTGACCGATTTAAAGTAATATCTAAGGCATTTATCAAAAAAAGGTAAAATTTACATTAAAATGTGGAAAACATTATCAATACACTGAGGGCAGATTTGGTGTACATATAAAACACATAAAATGTCAAATTTAACATTTGCAGGTTTGGCGAATGTCTAAAAAAATATGGTCGATTTCTAATATTATCAAATAAATTGTAAAATTTACAGTCAAATGTAGAATCACCTCATCCACAGACTCTTGTACCTCAGGGACCTCTCGACTGCTGGGCCCAGGCACATTTTCCTCTTCGGCTCTTTTTAATTTTTTTTCGGGCAACATGTTTCGATGGTCTTCCTGGATGTATAACCCAGGTAATTAAGCGTCTCGGGACAGATCCCTAGCTTCGTCTACTGTTTTCTTGTGAGTACTCTGAAGATGAATAAGTAAATACTCCCTACTGTAAAACATGCGGTCACAGTTTGGCTCGTTACAACCAACATACCTCACATTGCTGTTATGTACAGCATTTATGTGTCTTTTCAAATTCCTCCTACTTTGAGTCACAATAATTACATAATCACTTCTGGCATTTTGTATAAAGAAGAAATATCCAAAAACCTCTTAGGTTTGTTAATAGTTCTGGTTCTCGTATTTGTTGATGCGGAAATGGTCATGTGATTTCTAATTTCTAATTCGCGCGCTTGGTCGGGCTGGTCGGGTACCTGATTCCGGGATTCCCAAATTAGTCGGGCATGTATCAGAATGAGTTTCGCCATCATTTGCCGAAACCGGTATTATTTTACGCGGATATATTTCTTTTTCTCCTATAATTCTTGGTAGATTTTCGCTAACAGATCTTCTGGAGAATTCTTAACGTGATTTCGCTAAGCTTTTAAGTTATTACCCAAGGTCCAGTCCTATGACGAGCAATGTTGAGCTTAATCCCTGGAACTTCGGTGTTCTGTGTTGACATGAGTATCAATAATATGGACATTTTTATAAATTTCATGTTTACAAAACTTTTGAATTTTTGGAAAAAAGTAAGGATTTTCTTATTCCAGGCATAGATAACCCTAAGCCACATTTGGCACAACTTTTGGAATTTTGGATTCTCAATGCTCTTCTACCCCAAGGGTGACTGTGGTATAGAAATATGGTCACTTAGTCTTCTCCCGACCGGCAGTAAAACGCTTGCCGGGATGTATCAAGTTCGCAGTCACGTCCGGTCAGAAGGGGGACGTTAAATCCGATGCTTCGTGTAAAGAGAGTGCCACACTCTTTGCACGTTAAGAACCCTTGCAACAACTAAGGGTTCCGTAGGTGGCCTATTGCAAGGCAAAATTTCTGTCCTATTCCAATATACCCTCATTATCCAGTGGCAGTCCAAATTTCCCCGACCATCATCCCAGATGGCCCCTATTGTATTAACCTACCTATTTTATTTATTGTGAACTTGTTCTCGTCCTGAATATGCATGATATATTTGACACTGGACGTTAAGCAACCAACAATCAATCAATCAATCAATGCTCTTCATTTTTTCACTGTTTGGCTTTATAAATATTTTGACATGAGCGTCACTGATGAGTCTTATTTAGACGAAACGCGCGTCTGGCTTACTACATTTTAATCCTGTCACTTTTGATAACTAAATCAACCAAAGCATTACTGAATATTTAACATGCAGCTCAGAAATAAGCTGAACTAAATTGTTCTAATCGTTAAACATTCATATTACATTTTGAGAATCACTTAAGGTAGATAGGGTGTCTTCCTCCATCTTTGATTTAGAAATACAAGAAAACAAGGTCTAAATCTTTAATAGAATGTGTAAATTTTGAGGGTATTAGGAAATTCATGTGTAAGAACTTTCATTGCAATATAGAAAATGACATGTTTTATCATATTTATGGTTGTATTTTACAAAGAAACAGAAAACTTTGTTTTAATTATTTTTTTTCAACTTTGGCACATAATGGGAAGCAACTCAAATGCAAGGGCAGATAATTCAAATAAAGGTACTTTATAAATAAGACAGCAATGCATACCAAATATCTTATAGTTTCCGTTAAACTTAATAAATCCCAATTTATCATCAAATATTTAATGAATGGCTATTATCTATTTTGAATTTATTGAACCATAAAACTAATTTTTTACTCTTCACATTGAATAATCCGCGAAGCGGATTATGTAAAATGTGAAGAGTAAAAAATTAGTTTTATGGTTCAATAAAATCAAAATAAATTATTGCCATTCATTATAAATAAATTTCTATCAAAAACAAGGCTTACAGAACTTTTTATATTATTTATATTAACAATAACAACGTACACACATGTTGGCGTATGAATACACAACGTCAGAGTGGGCGTGTCGCCATCAAAATTGACAACATTGAAAATAAAACTAATAATTTTAACCAATCAGAAAACAGCAAATACACCAAATTTATTTATTAATAAATAATCACATTTTGCAGCATACAGATGCTGATCAATTTACATATATTGACCCTAAATGAACCAAGTTTACTTAAAAGAGAGGAGTTTTCTGATATCGTACGGGTTTTTTTTGTTGGAGATAATCCAGCTCGCCAGTTTAAAGGTGGACAGCAAAGAGGTGGGAATTTCAGCCGTCTCTGTGGAGTTCATTAAAAATATCATATCAATTTCGAAGCTTGCCTAAAAATTAATTTACTAGATCTAGAAGAAAGGCGGAGGTTGGTATTGGGATGAGAGGTGTGGTGGAAAATTGAGAGTGACATTTTTAATCCATTTGGTAACTTAAAAAATGCAGAGCTTATTGAAGAACTAGAATGCAGGAATGTAAACACGGACAATATGGACAGAAATACATTGAAAGATGAGTTAACAGAACTGATGCATGGTGTAACAAGACCTCCGGCATTACTTATGAAAGATCCTAGAATCTCAACAAAAAACCTGAATTTGAATAGTTATGATATTTTTCATAATGAACCTCTACATGATATATCAAATTAAGAATCTTATATAAGTGGAAGCAAAGAATACACCAATGGAAACATGGCTGTGCCAAAATAGTGTGCCAGGAATTATCTGTATTATATATGTAGGACTCTAAAGTGCGATGGTCACGCTAAAGTGCGTTCGTCTTCGCTAAAGTACGGTGGTGTCTCATGCTAAATAAAGTACGATGGTATATCACGTTAAAGTGTGATGGACGAAAAGGGTAAAGCTTCGAGGGATTTAAACATCGATGTTAAAAAATAGTCTTCTTACAAAAGATAATTGGTGTAAGTTGCCGTTCATACAGTCTATCATTAATGGGAACACCTCCTCATTCAGTCGTCATTTTCAAAATAAGATTATTGTCAGAATATGTCACATTTTTTTAAGCTTTAATCTAAACGAGAGAGAGAGAGGTGATGTTCGCATACCTTTCTTCTTTTTCATAGTGACCACACAAACATGTTACATGTGAGATGTGGGGTTTAGTACTATTTTAAGTTTAAGCATGTCATCTTTAACAGTATCTTTCCACTCTGAAATGGTTATTGGTTAATTGGATTCATTGCGCCAAGAAATAGATCCTTTGTCTGATTAAAGTTTGAAAACAATCTTCATTTATCAAGGCATATGAACAATTTCCTACACTGGAAAATGAATTCATGTAAAAAAAAAAAGAAATAATTTCAAGAACATTCTCTTATAATATATTCAATCAATTATAAACAAATTATTTGTGACTATTTGTCTTATCAATTTTGCACCCCAAGGGTGACTGGGGTATAGAAATATGGTCACTTGGTCTTCTCCCGACCGGCAGTCAAACGCTTGCCGAAGTGGGGCGTCCGTTTGGCTGTCCGGGATGTATCAAGTTCGCAGTCACGTCCGGTCAGAAGGGGGACGTTAACTCCGATGCCTCGTGTAAAGAGAGTGCCACGCTCTTTGCACGTTAAAAACCCTTGCAACAACTCTTTGAGGTCCGTATGTGGCCTGTTACAAGGCAAAATTTCGGTCCCTATCCTATAGTTTGACTGTCCCTTTGGTATCTTTCGTCCCTCTTCTATATACTGTCATTTTCCAGTGGCAGTCCAAATTTCTCCGACCATCATCCTAAATGGCCTCTATTACAACAACCTACCCACTGTATTTATTGTTAACTTGTTCTCGTCCTGAATATGCATGAAATATTTGCCACTGGACGTTAAGCAACCAACAATCAATCAATTTGATCAATTTTGTGACTTTCTGTTCACTAATTGCAGGAAATAGGTGTTGAAAACAGAGAATTTTAAAAATCAAAAGTCTTTATAATTAAATTTAATCTTACTTTTTGGCCAACTCTCTTTCAACTGGACTCATGCTTTTATATAGTTCTTCACCCCCTTCCAATCTGCCCTATTGCTGTATTTACTTAGTTGCATTTTGCTGGTTTCGTTTCCTCTTCTGAAATTAATGCTTGAATTTTACTCAAACTAGATAAGCAAGCTCCTTCCAATTAACTATTGTTTTTTTCTTCTGACAGTTCCTTAATTGTTTCAGGTATTTTGTTTTGATGTGAAGCCAACTTCATAATATCTTGAGTCAATGGAAGTACCTCCTTCTTGTTGGTACAGTGGCAGTCAAAATTTTCCCGACCATCATCCTAGATGGCCTCTATTGTATCAACCTACCTATTGTATTCATTGTGAACTTGTTCTCGTCCTGAATATGCATGCAATGTTTTCCACTGGATGTTAAGCAACCAACAATCAATCAATATTCACCAAAACCCCCTTCTAAAAAAAAGGATTATCACTGTAGTAGAATAATTCTTGAATGGAAAATTACAAACACAAGAGTGTGCACACTGAAATATTTCGCCTGTTGTACTGAATTTATGTTGAAAGTCTTTAAGATTAACATTTTACTTATACAAGTATCACATAAAGTGAACATTATCAATGAATAAAGGCAACAGTAGTATACCGCTGTTCAAAACTCATAAATCCATGGACAAAAAAAAAATCGGGGTAACAAACCAAAACCGAGGGAAACGCACCATGTAAACGAGATCAAGGCCAGACTAATCATGCCAAACTGACTTGTACACCGTACAATTATTCAATTCGCTAAGTATAGTTGACTTATTGCTTATAGTATCTAAGAAACAGACCTAACAAGGAAAACTTAACATTGACCAATTAACCCTGGAAATGAGGTCATGATCAGATGAACCCTGCCAGACAGACATGTACACCTTGCAATTATTTTATTTACCAAATATAGTTGACCTATTGCTTAATGTTTGTGATAAAAAGAACTAAGTAAAAAAAAATAACACTGAAAAAATGATGACTCAGCATAAATTCACAGTTTACAGTATGCATAGTTTACTGTAAGTCCTGGATGCATAATTAATTCATAATATATGCATATTTGTAAGTTAAATTGTTAAGAAGTGCTTATATTTACTCTTCACAGTCATTGAAACTCATAGATCCTTCCTGTATATTATTTATGGAGTATTTGTGTCCTTTCGATAACACGAAATTAAGCCGCAACACCTATTTCAGCTTTTTTGTTACCACTGCATAAGGCAACAACCATTTTCTTATCGGGGGGGGGGGGGGGGGGGGGGGGGGCCTGGGATTTTTTTGAAAAAAATATTTTGATGGCCTAGCTTACCGAAAAAAAAATTATATTTTGTACTGAAGCTGAAAAAAATTTTATGCTGTCACCTGCTTGAAAATTTTTTTTGCACTGCTGAATTTGAGAATGGTGAAACTATAACAACAGACGAGACAGTGAAACAGCAGATGATAAACATCTGTCCAATATACAGATTAAGCTAAGATTTCTATTTATAAATCTTTATACCTTATCACTTTTTGTATGTTCCTATAATAGTGTTTGATCCAGAAATATTTATAAGAATTCCAAATCTCCCGCATATATATGTTACTTCTGTAAGACCATACTTAAAACTGCAACTATTATAAACATGAAATGGTCATTTTATAACAGGAATAGATATGGTATCATAAGCAGTCTTTTAAGATAGCCCTGAGTGTGTATGACACAGACTTGTATACTGGTAGTATTTTCCGTTTGTATCATTCTTTATACCACTTTTTTCAATGGAATGTCAATTATCATAGTTGGAAACAGTGTATTTTATAAGTTGGAGCTACTCACTATTTGCCATTACATATGGCAATGGTGGCCACTTCAATTGCAGTATTAAAATTTAAGGATACCTGTATGACGGACTCCGAGAATATCATAATGTAGAAAGTGGGCTAAAAAACCAACTGAGACAACAGTCAATGCCAGGATATAGACAGAGCCATGCACTTTACATTTTACATCAATTAAAAAATTAAAATGAATTTTATGTTAATTTTATGGTTTTGTGAAAAAAAAATTGTATTTCTGTTCCACATTATAGGAAAAAAATTTTTGCTTTCCTTCTCATAAGAAAAAAAATATTTTGCCCCCCGATAAGAAAATGGTTGTTGCCTAATAAATACCAGCTAGAAAGGCAAAAATATCTCAAGAAAACTTACAATAGTGTATTCTATCCCGAATATGTACCAAATATTCCAAATTGCTAGAAACAGCAGAATGATTTAGAAAATTTGAGGCCCCAGGGGCAAAAAACATAGAAAATTGCCTACCCCCTGGGTCATGAAACAAATTTTACTCAAATTTAATGGGATCACAAAAATTACAAGCGACTCCTGTGTTCTGTCCTAAATACGTCATGTTATCAAAAGTACCAGAATTATAATGTGCGATTTCGCTTTACGCCGATTCTCTCAGCAATTAGGAGGAATATTCAAAATTCAAATATTTAGATCATTGACTCGATCTATTGAAATAATTCTATTTTACTTTTCTACATTGGTTACAGGTATAGGGGGAGGGTTGAGATCTCACAAACATGTTTAACCCCGCCGCATTTTTGCGCCTGTCCCAAGTCAGGAGCCTCTGGCCTTTGTTAGTCTTGTATTATTTTAATTTTAGTTTCTTGTGTACTATTTGGAAATTAGTATAGCGTTCATTATCACTGGACTAGTATATATTTGTTAAGGGGCTAGCTGAAGGACGCCTCCGGGTGCGGGAATTTCTCGCTACATTGAAGACCTGTTGGTGACCCTCTTCTGTTGTTTTTTATTTGGTCGGGTTGTTGTCTCTTTGACACATTCCCCATTTCCATTCTCAATTTTAAATACTTGTATTTTTTATCGGATGCGATTATCTAAAAGAGATGTACATTTTAAATAAACATACAAATTAAAACATAATCCCGAAAGTAGTCTTCCTTTTGACACTCGTGATAAAGCAGTGTAATGAATTTGCTTACTGCCGTATAGATGATTGGTCTAAATCTCCTCTTTTCGTTGACATCACATACGTATCAGTTGTATAATTGTCTTTATTTCTCTGAACTTATCTCTTTATCTCAAGGTCGGCGAATTTTGAACATTTCAGGGCTGTTATTGTCTGTGGAAAATTCACTTAAATAACTAGTTTTCAACATATTTTCCGATATGCTTTATGTTATTGACTTGATATTTGTTATATACTTTTACCATGACAAGTTATATACCAAGTTATAATTGTTTACCAATTCAATGAAGTTTTAACCTGTATCGGACCCTTTGAATGTTTGAACTCACTTTCAATGTCAACGAAGAAATCTTCCAACCAGCAAATTCTTTGTACCTCTAATTAATGGATGTTGCTCCGAGCTTCAGAAAAAAAATATATGTTTAAAATATGTGCGCATTGTTCTGGCTGTAATATTCTGTTTTTTGCAACAAGAACAGTTTCTATTAACTCAGGTTATTCCTCGATTGCTTCAAAGAACACCTAATTTTGAAAATATCATGGAAAAATCTGCAAATGTTTTTTATAAATCAAGGTCACTAAATGTGATATTGTCAGTGTGTATGATTACCCCACTTACACTAAGGTCTGAAAAACTACTCTAAGACTTGACTTTTGCAAAAACAATCTTTACACACGTATTTGATCTTTGGTGAAATTATTTTTGTTTCAACTAATACCAAAAACGAAAATCTCCTGCATACAGTTTTTGATTGCAACATTGAACAAGATGAGCTTGCATCAAAAACAATGTGACTTAAGCAACCACACTTTGCAGCAAACTTCCCATGCGACCTGACAGTGATGAAGATCTTCTGGTGGCCATATATTACAGCATCTACAATTAAAAACTTCATGAAACTTGACTATGTCATTCACCAAGTCACATCCAAGATGTTTAAACATAATGTCCTTCACATATGATGTTATCGAGGCTGGTATTTTAATGGTATAGCGGCATGGGATGACATCACCAGTTTTGTTAGGATTATTCACCCAAGGAGGAAATGCCAAGGTAGTTGTACCAATAATTTCACTCCAAAAAAGTTTATACATGTATAAGTTTTAAAGTAAGACTGGATAATAATGACCAATCGGCAGGAATGTTACCCCTTGATATTGCAATTTGTTTAATTGACTTTCCGTTCGACTATTCCATTTGAACTTTTCCTTGGAAAAAATTGTGCCAATGAGTTCGGTGTAGTATGGAAAAAAAGTCCTATCTTACTATTACTTAGGCATTATGGACCTGGTATACTTTTTATTATTGTGTAATATGGAACAACAGTACTGTCGTATGCCTAACAGACATTAAAAAGCCATTATGCACCTGGTGTAAATTAGTTTTTATTGTATAGTATGGTACAACAGCCATGTCTTTATGTATAAGAGACATTATTTGTTTATGTAACTTATAAGTGTTTCTCGTTTTTTATATAGATTAGATTGTTGGTTTTCATGTTTGAATAGTTTAACACTAGTAATTTTGAGGCCCTTTAGTGCTTGTTGTTCGGTATGAGCCAAGGCTCCGTGTTGAAGGCCGTACATTGACCTATAATGGTTTACTTTAAATTTATAAATTGTTATTTGGATGGAGAGTTGTCTCATTGGCGCTCACACAACATCTTCCTATATTTATTATGCTTTATTGGTGTATTATTACACCCTTTAAGGCACCTAATGTGACAGGGAGATGACTATGGGAAGGTTATATCAAGAGTAATAGCAAAAGGTGTTGGGGTTCATAGCTAGTCTCACCATTTGATTTCAATTCCAGAACATGAAATATCCAGGACTTCATTCAGTGTCGACTTCAAGGTCACTGGTGTTGCAGGCACATGCCCAATTGTCTGGCTGTCAGAGTTTTTTACCAGTAAACTTCCTTTGTCATGGACGTTACTTCTATCTTTTAAAACATAGCACACGGTTCCAATAGGTTGTTTCTTCTTATAAACGTGATATCCAATTATTACACTTGAAATTTGAACATTCGTCATTGAAAACATTTAAAAAAAATTGTTACGAGAAGTCGCCAAAATTACCGATATCCTAAAGGGAAACATACCGACTTTCGATCATTAAAATTACCTCTAAAAACCCAATTTACGCTAATATCGCTAGTAATAACACAACAAAAACGCCATAAATCGTATGAATCCAAATTTTAGATACCAAATCCAGGCTATTGGTTCAGAAGGTGATGAGGCGACAATAAATGCCATTGCGGTACCTTTCACTCCAGAATCTTTCGTAAAGTTGTTGTTTGCTTCCCATAAGAAAGAAAATATTGAATATAAACTGAAAGAAATGAAGCCAGTAACACCTGCGACAAAGCATATAGTTTCCGACATCTTTGGCACAAATGTTGATTTCATATTGTACCAAAAAGGCCTTATTGACAGCGAGACCACGTCGGAGTTTGATAGTCGCATAAGAGATCTGAAAACTACTTGGGACCATCTTGTACATTCATTCCACGCATAGTTTGTTTCAAACGAGTCTGAAAAATACAAATCACACCTCGTCAAAGGAGTCACCGACCAAGCACAACTTGATGGTCATTTCAGTAATAACCGAGTTGAAAGCACAAACAACAACGTTAAGGACTTTGTTGATCGATCAGGTAAAGTCACTCTGCCAGTTTTCAATCGTTAAGTGGAGGAGTATGCTACCTGTCAGCAAAAGGAGTTTGAGATGGCAATTTATGCCAATGGACCATATGATTTGGCTCCCACACTTACTTATTTAAGAAAAGAGAGACATATTTGGAATGGGCTGAAGAAAGAAAACAAGTAATTAAACAATTTTGGAAGTGCAATGTCCAGGGAAGAAAATTGTTAGATAAGTTTTTACTAATAAACGAGCACGCTAAAAATAGGAGCAAATCTGACCACTCATTACCAACGCCAGAAACTCGTCCAAATGTTTCATCAAAACGAGGAATTTCCTACCGTGATTATCAATTAAAAATTCCAGGTATATCGGAAGATTATCCGATGGTTCAAGGGAGCATTCGAACAAGATTGACCATTTGGATAAAGAGGAACCATTTGACATCAGGATACCAAAATAAACAGTTCACAATTATACAACCAACTCAAAATAGGAAATGAGGAAAACCTGTTGTACATAAGAAATGAAGATTATGGGCCATCAATTGTTCTTTTATTTGACTATTTTGAATATATACAAATGAGTATATGAAGGATACATTTTTTTTGTAGATATCAAAGAAGTTTCAACAAAAAAAGTGGCAGGTGGGCAGCTGATCCCGTAAAAAGAGAAAAAAAGCTATAAATATATCTCTGAAATCATTGCAATGATTGTGTCAAAGAGACTGAATGATGCCATAGGGATGAACAGAGCATCAATTCTGGAACCCGATGACCCGAGACGCATTTCAAAGGTGCTTGCCCCTGTCACACCTCCTCCAACTCAGCAAATAGTCTTACTACAGAAATCTTGTTTTGGGCAGAATGATGGAAGTGAATAAATAAAATATTGATATATTTCTGAAATCATTCCGGTGTGTAAGAGACTGAATGATCCCGTAGTGATAACAGTACTTCAATTCTAGAACCTGATGTCCAAAGAAGAATAAGATAAAGAAATTTTGTTATGGGCAGAACAATATTTTTTTGATTGAATTTTGGGATTAACTAAAAAGTGGCAGGTGGCCAGCATATCAAGTTAAATATGAGAAATATATGGATATATTTTCTGAAATCATTACAATGATAGTGTCAGAGACTGAATGGGTGGTAAGCTTATCCAGTTAAATATGAGAAATATATGGATATATTTTCTGAAATCATTACAATGATAGTGTCAGAGACTGAATGGGTGGTAAGCTTATCCAGTTAAATATGAGAAATATATGGATATATTTTCTGAAATCATTACAATGATAGTGTCAGAGACTGAATGGGTAGTAAGCTTATCCAGTTAAATTGGAAAAAAGATGTGGATATATATTCTGAAATCATTACAATGATAGTGTCAAAGAGACTGCATGAATGATGCCATAGGGATGAATAAAGCACCTATTCTAGAGCATGATGACCAGAGAAGAATTTCAAAGTTTTAGAATTAGCTATTTTGGCTTTTGCATATTGGTCAATTACTGGTTACTGAATTTTTAGAAAAAAATACCGCAAGATACAAAGACATGATATATAAATGATTATGTCTTTATTAGGATATGCTATTTTCAGGAACAACATAAAATAAAACTATGGATATATTTCAGAGGTCCAAGTTGTCAAAATCACATTTAAATGTGGAAAATTATCAATGCACTGATGCAGGTTTGGTGAACATTCTATACAAATATCAATAAAATATGGTTGATTTTTAAAAACATCAAAATAGTTTTCCAATTTAGGCAAATGTAGAAGAAAACATATAAAGTTGTAGTTTGTTATTATTTATATCTGATCCAACTGTAAGTACACACCAGAAAATTATTTGATCAAATTACCGATTTAAGGTAACATCAAATAAAATTATCCAAAAAATTGTCGAAATCACATTAAACCGTGGAAAATTATCAATGCGCTGATGGCAGGTTTTGTTAAAATTCCATACAAATATCTATTAAATATGGTCGATTTCTAAAAATAACAAAAAAATCAAATGTAGAAAAAAAAGATATTATTAAACCAACTGCAGGTTTTGAAGTTAATCTATACAATTATTATTAGAATATGATTGAAGGTTTTACCTAATACAATTATCAAAAAAAAAAGTTACACAGAAAATTGTAAAATTTGAATTAAGCTGTGGTTTGTTATTGTTTATATCTGATCCAACTGTAAGTACACATTAGAAAATTATCTTGATCAAATGACCGATTTAAGGTAACATAAAATTGTTTTGTCAAAATCACATTAGAACGTTGAAAATTAGCCAAATAAAGTACGAAATTGAAGAGCATTGAGGACCAAAATTCCTAAAAGTTTTGCTAAATCCAGCTAAGGTAATCTATGCCTGAGGTATAAAAGCCTTAGTATTTCAAACATTCTAAATTTTGTAAGCATATAATTTATAAATATAACCATATCAATGACAATTCATGTGCTGGTGATACCCTCGGGGAAATAAATCTCCACCAGCAGTGGCATCGACCCAGTGGTTGTAAATAAACTCATCATAGATACCAGGAAACTCTATAGAATAAAATTACACAAGAAATGAATGCACAAAAAGTAAATGTAACAAAAGCTCAATTTATTACTAAATGGAAGACAATGAAAACAAGAGGCTCTCAAGAGCCTGAATCGCTCACCTTATTTTTTTTGGTTAAATCTCTCATCAATGATTATTTTGGCTTTTCAATTTATTTAAATGTTCTTTGAATCGTCCTATTTTCTTCAAAAGCAAAAAAAAATCATTTTCTCCTATGTTCTATTTTAGCCATAGGAGCTATGTTTCTGACATACAAGGAAATGAAATATAAAATTTATACTAGATACTCTGAAACTCATTTAGCCTAAGTTTGGCTGAAATTGATACAGCAGTTTCAAAGGAGAAGATTTTTTAAAGTAAGTCAACATGATGAACAAATTGTGAAAAAAGTCATTAAACGGCAATAACTCCTTAAGGGGTCAATTGACAATTTTGGTCAAATTGACTTATTTGTAGATCTTACTTTGCTGATCATTTGCTGTTTACAGTTTATCTTTATCTATAATAATATTCAAGATAATGACCAAAAACTGCAAAATTTCCTTAAAGTGGCAGCAACCCAACAATGGTTTGTTTGATTCATCTGAAAATTTCAGGGCTGATAGATCTTGACCTAATGAACATTTTTACCCCATGTCAGATTTGCTCTAAATGCTTTCGTTTTTGAGATATAAGCCAAAAACTGCATTTGACCCCTATGTTCTATTTTAAGTAACGGCGGCCATGTTTTTTGACGGATCAAAAATCGAAGCACACACTTTGTGCAGGATAATCTAAGGAACAATCATGCTAAGTTTCATTCAAATCCATTCAGTAGTTTCAGAGAAGATTTTTTAAAGTTAGCAAATGTGATGAACAAATTGTGAAAAATTGTCATTAAAGGACAATAACCCCTTAAGGGGTCAATTGACAATTTTGGTCATATTAACTTATTTGTAGATCTTACTTTGCTGATCATTTTTGCTGTTTACAGTTTATCTTTATCTATAATAATATTCAAGATAATGACCAAAAACTGCAAAATTTCCTTAAAATTACCAATTAAGTGGCAGCAACCCAACAATGGTTTGTTTGATTCATCTGAAAATTTCAGGGCTGATAGATCTTGACCTAATGAACATTTTTACCCCCATGTCAGATTTGCTGTAAATGCTTTCGTTTTTGAGATATAGGCCAAAAACTGCATTTGACCCCTATGTTCTATTTTAAGTAACGGCGGCCATGTTTTTTGACGGATCAAAAATCGAAGCACACACTTTGTGCAGGATAATCTAAGGAACAATCATGCTAAGTTTCATTCAAATCCATTCAGTAGTTTCAGAGGAGAAGATGTTTGAAAAATTGTTAACGACGACAGACGACGACGACGGACGCCAAGTGATGAGAAAAGCTCACATGGCCTTTTAGGCCAGGTGAGCTAAAAAGTACAAAGTAATTGATCAAAATAGTAAAACTGGTAACTCTAAAACATCATGGAAATACTATGATATTTTCAATGATACTTATGGTAAAAAAGCATCAATCACTTATGACAGTGAGGGCAAGCAAAAACTAAAAATCAATGATAAAAAGAAAGAAGAAATAAGAAAGAAGGCTGTAAAAAAAGGAGAAAGGAGAAACACTGTGATACGACAAAATCGGAGATAGGAACAATGTCTGATAGAGTTGAAGCTCAACATGATAAGCTATTATCAGTTTTGAAGAGGTAGCATAACCAAAAGATGAGAAAAATGGACAAGTTTTTACAAATATTTGAAAAGAGTGTTACAGAAAGGCCAAACAAACCCAATGCTAATGGAGAATAAAGGAAATAACATCAATAAACAAAATCATTAAGATTTAGCAATACATAGTTTTGTGAAGTTCTGGTGCCAATTTCTTTTTTTTTTTTACTTAATATTTGAAATGTATTTATTTCTTACCTTTTTCACCAATTAGCTCACATTTATTATGTCTTTTATTGTATGTCGTTTTCACTTTTTTCCCCACATTTCATCTACAAAACATTTGTTTATTTTTCAAATCCTTTTCTAAAATTTGAAGGACTATCTTGCAGTAAAAAAATGCATTTTTTGTCCATAAAAGGACATGCCTGCAGTAATGTCCCTGTACAGTAAAAATAGACAGGTTATCCCAGTCAATCAATTAAACTTACTTCTGTTAACGTTTATTTTGCCTATATAAAAAAAAAATATTTCGCCCGCGATCGGTTACAACTACGACTAGCTCAACCGTATTTTTCCGAAGAAATCATGTGACTTTCCTACCGCCAAGTTCATAAAAGTTAAAGAAGCGGTAGAATTTGAAAAAGATAAAATTTGCACTGTAGGTAAGTAATCTTTCAATTTACGATACATACTTTAAGATTTCTCCTTATAATTAGTTTAACCACATTCTTTAATGTTACAAGCATACAAAAAACATTTTATTTAACAAAAACATCAACAGAATAAAGTTATTTTCAAGTAAAAAAGTGGTCGAAGTTACCCATAGTAAGAAAAGAGAGTATGGGGGAACTTCGACCACCAGAAAAATAACATCTCATAGGTGTCTGGTTTAGATTTTACTGCCATTTATCATCTTTAAGCAACTATTTTTTTATATGTATAGTTTTTATTCGTATAAAAATTAAATTGTTTACTTAAATTTGTATCTTACTAAAAAAGCGGATATTGACTCACACTATTGGATAAAAAAACCTTGAAAAATCAATAAGAAAAAAACATGCATAACGGTACTGTAAAAAAATATAAAATAATCTGAATAGGTGAAATAATTTTAGAATGATTGTTATATTTATTTTAAAATGAAATATCTGTCCTTCCATTTCAACGACAGCACCATTTCATTTTCAGAAATCTACTATGAATCATGTAAAATTGATCGCAGCTAGAGAAAATTCTGGAAAAGATCAATCTCTTAAAATTCTTCGAAACAATATTCAAACAGAATTGGAAAACTTTTTCAAGGAGAGTTCTGTTTTGATCATGATTGCCTCCATCAATTAGTCGTAGAACTTTATGCGTTAACTAGAGACAGAACTGTTGCCGAGAAAATCTTTGATTGCATACAAACCATAAACAATACCGATGTACCTAGTGTCATTTTTGTGGCTAGAAGACTTATTTCCTTTGAGTGCATAGAATTAAAAAATGCTGATCACATTGAGAGCTTGATTGATGTGATAAAAATGAAAGTTTGTAGTCGTTCTACAATTTAAAACAGCTATAATGTTGTGTCATTCTTTTTTGGTGAATAAAATAAAGGAAATATTATCGGCTGAAGTGTTGACGTCGTTTTTCTCGGTATCACCAAAACATATATATATCAAAGTGCCATATATATATAAATATAATTTAATAAATAAATAGAGTATTTATAAGTATTTATATACAGTACCAGAAAAACAGTTATATTATAAATAAGAAGATATGGTATGAGTGTCAATGAGACAACTCTCCGTCCAAGTCACAATGTACCTAAAGTTAACAATTATAGGTCAAAGTACGACCTTGAACACAGAGTCTTGGCTCACTCTGAACAGCAAACTATAAAGGACATCACAATGAATAATGTTAAACAATTCAAACAGGAAATCTAACCAATATAGTAACTATGAATTTACTCGTATAAAAATAGTTCTGAGGGTCAATAATTTATTACGATTATAATGTTTTTTTTTCCCTTTTGTAGGATAAAAAATGCCTAGAAAATCTAAAAACATGTATCAACAATATTCTTCAGAATCACTAGAAATGGCTGTAAATGCAGTAAGGCACAATGGGATGAGTTTTAGAAGAGCAAGTCAAACATATAGCATACCTAAAACTACAATCATGGACCGTGTAAACGGCAACATAAAACCAGGTTCTAAACCAGGCCGTAAACCTGTAATACCGATTGAGGTCGAAAATCTCCTAGCAACAAAAATCATGACTGCAGCTGAGAAAGGGTTTGGTTTAACTAAGAAACAAGTTATCATCAAAATATCACGCCTAAGTAATGCTAAGGAAATTAAAACGCCCTTCAAGTCAAATATACCAGGAAATGACTGGTGGCGGGGGTTTAAGTCCAGACACCCAGAAGTTACCCTCAGAAAACCTGAAAAACTTGATACTTCGAGGTCTCGTATGGTGAATAGAGTGGTAGTGTCGAACTACTTCATAGAGCTTGGTCAAGTGATAACTGAAAACAACATTCAAAGTGATGTCATTTAGAATACAAATGAAACTGGCACGGGATTCGAGCACAATCCTTTCAATGTGGTGGCAAGAAAAGGTGCTAAGAACATTCCTGGTCGCACGGGAAATTCGAGAGAAAATATTACAATTTTGGCCTGTGTCAATGCTCAAGGTGAGAAATTACCACCGCTGTGTGTTGTAAAAGGAAAAACAACAAAATCTCTGGAATCAGTGGCAACAGTTGATGGCCCAGATGGTACCTTATGGACCTATCAGGAGAAAGCATGGATGTGCGACATCTTTGGGGAGTTATGGTTCAGGGATATTTTCCAAATTCATTATACATGCACAGGAAAAGCATCCTAATAAGGAGTACTGTGAATGTGTAAATGAGTTTGACTGGTTTTATCTTCGAATTGGGGCTGGCCATTATGAGATGAACCTGATCAAGTCATTGTTTCAGCTTAATTGGATACCTTTACTTAGAACCACTGTGTGATAGAATGGGGTTCTTATCTGATGCTGCAAAGCCTGCAAAGATCTACACAAAAGCTGGAACTTGTTATTGATATTCCATCTAGCTTCCTTGAGAGAATTAGTTTTGCCCTGTATGCATAACAGTTTAAAGAATGGATCAAATCCAGATGCAAAACAATTTTTTGAAATTAACAATCAATTATATCAGTCAAATGCAAGCCCACATTTTAAGTATATGATGGACCAGGTTTGTCGCTTCTCACAAGCTATTATCAACTTCAGAATGTCTGTCAGAAGGAATAATTCTGACTTGCTAAAGAGTTCTTAATTTATGACAAAAGAGTTTTTTCATGGTCGTCAACATCCTTAATACCAAGAAATTGAGATCAATGATACATTACAAGATGCTAATGCCATGTGAAGTGCAGAATCTAAATGATGCATATTCTTCCATTACTACCACTGAACATAAATCAACTGGTCAAGATTTTGATTTTATATTAGGGGAAAAGAATCGACAATTAAAATCCTGGATTCTAAAAGGCATTCCCACAGATTTTATTTGGCAAACAGTATGTCGTAATAATTTAATCCTTGGAAAGATCAAACACAATTCCTTCTCATTATTTGTCATACAGACCGACAAGGGCAAATCAAAACCAATGCACCTTGAAGATTGAATTCACAACTACCGATTCCTTCTGCGCAGTACAAACTACTTGAACAAGTCTGGTGATCACATCTCGAGAACAAATTTACAAAATGATCATTATAGCAATAACAGGTTTGCTGTTGTATTAAATACAATTATCCTAAGAATATGGTCAATTTAAGGTAACATCTGAATAAATTATCCAAAAAGTGGAAAAAATTTACTGAAAATCTTAGAATTTTATAATAAAGGTTTGGTTGGTTCAAGTTGACTTCAAATACTATTGTCAATACATATTAGAAAGTATCTTGGTCAAATGACCGATTTAAGATAAAATCAAATACAATTATCAACATTTAATAGAAAGTTGTCTTGATCAAATGACCGATTTAAGGTAATATCAAAAACAATTATCAATTCATATTAGAAGGTAGTCTTGATCAAAGGACCGATTTAAGGTAACATCAAATACAATTATCAATACATATTAGAAAGTTGTCTTGATCAAATGACCGATTTAAGGTAATATCAAATACAATTATCAATACATATTAGAAGGTAGTCTTGATCAAATGACCGATTTAAGGTAACATCAAATACAATTATAAAAAAAATTGTCAAATTTACAGAAAAAAGTTGCAAAATGATCAATATAGCAATAACAGGTTGCTGTTGTATTAAATACAATTATCCTAAGAATATGGTCAATTTAAGGTAACATCTGAATAAATTTTCCAAAAAGTGGTAAAATCTACTGAACAATATTACTATTTTACAATAAAGGTTTGGTTGGTTCAAGTTGACTTCAAATACAATTGTCAATAATAACTAGAAAGAATCTTGGTCAAATGACCGATTTGAGATAACATCAAATACAATTATCAATACTTATTAGAAAATTGTCTTGCTCAAATAACCGATTTAAGGTAACATCTAATACAATTAAAAAAAAGTCAAATTTACAGTAAAATGTCGAACAATGATCACTATACCAATGAAAGGTTTGCTATTGTATTATATACAATTATGTTAAGAATATGGTTATGTTAAGGTAAAATCTGAATAAATTATCACAAAAGTGGTTAAATTTACTGAAAATCTTACAATTTTATAATAAAGGTTTGGTTGGTTCGAGTTGACTTCAAATACAATTGTCAATTCAAATAAGAAAGTATCTTGGTCAAATGACCATTTTAAGGTAACATTAAATTCAATTATCAATACATATTATAAGGTAGTCTTGATCAAATGACCGATTTAAGGTAACATCAAATACAATTATTAATACATATTAGAAAGTTGTCTTGATCAAATGACCGATTTAAGGTAACATCAAATACATTTATCGTTACATATTAGAAAGTTGTCTTGATCAAATGATCGATTTGTGGTAACATCAAATACAATTATCAATACATATTAGAAGATAGTCTTGATCAAATGACCGATTTAAGGTTACATCAAATACAATTATCAAAAAAACTGTCGACTTTACAGTAAAATGTTGCAAAATGATCAATATAGCAATAACGGGTTTGCTGTTGTATTAAATACAATTATTCTAAGAATATGGTCAATTTAAGGTAACATCTGAATAAATTATCCAAAAAGTGGGAAAATTTACTGAAAATCTTACAATTTTATAATAAAGGTTTGGTTGGTTCAAGTTGACTTCAAATACTATTGTCAATACATATTAGAAAGTATCTTGGTCAAATGACCGATTTAAGGTAAAATCGAATACAATTATCAACATATAATAGAAAGTTGTCTTGATCAAATGACCGATTTAAGGTAATATCAAATACAATTATCAATACATATTAGAAGGTAGTCTTGATCAAATGACCGATTTAATGTAACATCAAATACAATTATAAAACAAAATTGTCAAATTTACAGAAAAAAGTTGCAAAATGATCAATATAGCAATAACAGGTTTGCTGTTGTATTAAATACAATTATCCTAAGAATATGGTCAATTTAAGGTAACATCTGAATAAATTTTCCAAAAAGTGGTAAAATTTACTGAACAATATTACTATTTTACAATAAAGGTTTGGTTGGTTCAAGTTGACTTCAAATACAATTGTCAATAATAATTAGAAAGTATCTTGGTCAAATGACCGATTTGAGATAACATCAAATACAATTATCAATACTTATTAGAAAATTGTCTTGCTCAAATAACCGATTTAAGGTAACATCAAATACAATTAAAAAAAAGTCAAATTTACAGTAAAATGTCGAACAATGATCACTATACCAATGACAGGTTTGCTATTGTATTATATACAATTATGTTAAGAATATGGTTATTTTAAGGTAACATCTGAATAAATTATCACAAAAGTGGTTAAATTTACTGAAAATCTTACAATTTTATAATAAAGGTTTGGTTGGTTCGAGTTGACTTCAAATACAATTGTCAATTCAAATAAGAAAGTATCTTGGTCAAATGACCATTTTAAGGTAACATTAAATTCAATTATCAATACATATTATAAGGTAGACTTGATCAAATGACCGATTTAAGGTAACATCAAATACAATTATTAATACATATTAGAAAGTTGTCTTGATCAAATGACCGATTTAAGGTAACATCAAATACATTTATCATTACATATTAGAAATTTGTCTTGATCAAATGATCGATTTGTGGTAATATCAAATACAATTATCAATACATATTAGAAGATAGTCTTGATCAAATGACCGATTTAAGGTTACATCAAAAGTCGCAAAAATGTCGCAAAATGATCAATATAGCAATAACGGGTTTGCTGTTGTATTAAATACAATTATCCTAAGAATATGGTCAATTTAAGGTACTGACAAATTTATCCAAAGAGAGGTAAAGTTTACTGAATAATATTACAATTTTACAATAAAGGTTTGGTTGGTTCAAGTTGACTTCAAATACAATTGTCAATAATAATTAGAAAGTATCTTGGTCAAATGACCGATTTAAGGTAACATCAAATACAATTATCAAAATAATTGTCGAATTTACAGTAAAATGTCGCAAAATGATGAATATAGCAATAACAGGTTTGCTGTTGTATTATATACAATTATTTTAAGAATATGGTTAATTTAAGGTAACATCTGAATAAATTAGCACAAAAGTGGTTAAATTTACTGAAAATCTTACAATTTTATAATAAAGGTTTGGTTGGTTCGAGTTGACTTCAAATACAATTGTCAATACATATTAGAAAGTATCTTGGTCAAATGACCATTTTAAAGTAACATTAAATTCAATTATCAATACATATTAGAAGGTAGTCTTGATCAAATGACCAATTTAAAATAACATCAAATACAATTATCAATACATATTAGAAAGTTGTCTTGATCAAATGATCGATTTAAGGTAACATCAAATACAATTATCAATACATATTAGAAGATAGTCTTGATCAAATGACCGATTTAAGGTAACATCAAATACAATTATCAAAAAAATTGTCCAATTTACAGTAAAATGTCGCGAAATGATCAATATAGCAATAACGGGTTTGCTGTTGTATTAAATACAATTATCCTGAAGAATATGGTCAATTTAAGGTAACATCTGAATAAATAATCCAAAAAATGGGAAAATTTACTGAAAATCTTACAATTTTATAATAAAGGTTTGGTTGGTTCAAGTTGACTTCAAATACAATTGTCAATACATATTAGAAAGTATCTTGGTCAAATGACCGATTTAAGGTAACATCAAATACAATCATCAAAAATATTGTCGAATTTACAGTAAAATGTCGCAAAATGATCAATATAGCAATAACGGGTTTGCTGTTGTATTAAATACAATTATTCTAAGAATATGGTCAATTTAAGGTAACATCTGAATAAATTATCCAAAAAGTGGAAAAATTTACTGAAAATCTTACAATTTTATTATAAAGGTTTGGTTGGTTCAAGTTGACTTCAAATACTATTGTCAATACATATTAGAAAGTATCTTGGTCAAATGACCGATTTAAGGTAAAATCGAATACAATTATCAACATATAATAGAAAGTTGTCTTGATCAAATGACCGATTTAAGGTAATATCAAATACAATTATCAATACATATTAGAAGGTAGTCTTGATAAAATGACCGATTTAAGGTAACATCAAATACAATTTTAAAAAATTGTCAAATTTACAGAAAAAAGTTGCAAAATGATCAATATAGCAATAACAGGTTTGCTGTTGTATTAAATACAATTATCCTAAGAATATGGTCAATTTAAGGTAACATCTGAATAAATAATTCAGAAAGTGGAAAAATTTACTGAAAATCTTACATATTTTATAATAAAGGTTTGGTTGGTTCAAGTTGACTTCAAATACAATTATCAATACATTAGAAATGTTTGTCTTGTTAAAATGACCGATTTAAGGTAACATCAAATACAATTAAAAAAAAAGTCAAATTTACAGGAAAATGTCGCAAAATGATCAATATAGCAATAACAGGTTTGCTGTTGTATTAAATACAATTACCCTAAGAATATGGTCAATGTAAGGTAACATTTGCATAAATTATCTAAAAAGTGGTAAAATTTACTGAACAATATCACAATTTTACAATAAAGGTTTGGTTGGTTCAAGTTGACTTCAAATACAATTGTCAATAATAATTAGAAAGTATCTTGGTCAAATGACCGATTTAAGGTAACATCAATTTCAATTATCTATACTTATAAGAAAATTGTCTTGGTCAAATAACCGATTTAAGGTAACATCAAATACAATTAAAAAAAAATGTCAAATTTACAGGAAAATGTCGCAAAATGATCAATATAGCAATAACAGGTTTGCTGTTGTATTAAATACAATTATCCTAAGAATATGGTCAATTTAAGGTAACATCTGAATAAATTATGTAAAAAGTGGTAAAATTTACTGAACAATATCACAATTTTACAATAAAGGTTTGGTTGGTTCAAGTTGACTTCAAATACAATTGTCAATAATAATTAGAAAGTATCTTGGTCAAATGACCGATTTAAGGTAACATCAAATACAATTATCTATACTTATTAGAAAATTGTCTTGGTCAAATAACCGATTTAAGGTAACATCAAATACAATTGAAAAAAATGTCAAGTTTACAGTAAAATGTTTAACAATGATCAATATACCAATAACAGGTTTGCTGTTGTATTATATACAATTATTTTAAGAATATGGTTAATTTAAGGTAACATCTGAATAAATTATCACAAAAGTGGTAAATTTACTGAAAATCTTACAATTTTAAAATAAAGGTTTGGTTGGTTCGAGTTGACTTCAAATACAATTGTAAATATATGTTAGAAAGTATCTTGGTCAAATGACCGATTTAAGGTAACAATCTTACAATTTTATAATAAAGGTTTGGTTGGTTCAAGTTGACTTCAAATACAATTATCAATACATTAGAAATTTGTCTTGATAAAATGACCGATTTAAGGTTACATCAAATACAATTATCAAAAAAATTGTCGACTTTACAGTAAAATGTCGCAAAATGATCAATATAGCAATAACGGGTTTGCTGTTGTATTAAATACAATTATTCTAAGAATATTGTCAATTTAAGGTAACATCTGAATAAATTATCCAAAAAGTGGGAAAATTTACTGAAAATCTTACAATTTTATAATAAAGGTTTGGTTGGTTCAAGTTGACTTCAAATACAATTGTCAATAATAATTAGAAAGTATCTAGGTCAAATGACCGATTTAAGGTAACATCAATTACAATTATCTATACTTATTAGAAAATTGTCTTGGTCAAATAACCGATTAAAGGTAACATCAAATACAATTTAAAAAAAAATTGTCAAATTTACAGGAAAATGTCGCAAAATGATCAATATAGCAATAACTGGTTTGCTGTTGTATTAAATACAATTATCCTTAGAATATGGTTAATTTAAGGTAACATCTGAATAAATTATCACAAAAAAGGTGAAATATTCTGAAAATCTTATAATTTTATAAAAAAAAGGGTTTGGTTGGTTCTAGTTGACTTCAAATACAATTGTAAATACATGTTAGAAAGTATCTCGGTCAAATGACCGATTTAAGGTAACATCAAATACAATTTTCAACATATAATAGAACGTTGTCTTGATCAAATGACCGATTTAAGGTAACATCAAATACAATTATCAATACATTACAAATATGTCTTGATCAAATGACCGATTTAAGGTAACATCAAATACAATTTTAAAAAAAAATGTCAAATTTACAGGAAAATGTCGCAAAATGATCAATATAGCAATAACAGGTTTGCTGTTGTATTAAATACAATTATCCCAAGAATATGGTCAATTTAAGGTAACATCTGAATAAATAATTCAGAAAGTGGAAAAATTTACTGAAAATCTTACATATTTTATAATAAAGGTTTGGTTGGTTCAAGTTGACTTCAAATACAATTATCAATACATTAGAAATTTTTGTCTTGTTAAAATGACCGATTTAAGGTAACATCAAATACAATTAAAAAAAAATGTCAAATTTACAGGAAAATGTCGCAAAATGATCAATATAGCAATAACAGGTTTGCTGTTGTATTAAATACAATTACCCTAAGAATATGGTCAATGTAAGGTAACATTTGCATAAATTATCTAAAAAGTGGTAAAATTTACTGAACAATATCACAATTTTACAATAAAGGTTTGGTTGGTTCAAGTTGACTTCAAATACAATTGTCAATAATAATTAGAAAGTATCTTGGTCAAATGACCGATTTAAGGTAACATCAATTTCAATTATCTATACTTATAAGAAAATTGTCTTGGTCAAATAACCGATTTAAGGTAACATCAAATACAATTAAAAAAAAATGTCAAATTTACAGGAAAATGTCGCAAAATGATCAATATAGCAATAACAGGTTTGCTGTTGTATTAAATACAATTATCCTAAGAATATGGTCAATTTAAGGTAACATCTGAATAAATTATGTAAAAAGTGGTAAAATTTACTGAACAATATCACAATTTTACAATAAAGGTTTGGTTGGTTCAAGTTGACTTCAAATACAATTGTCAATAATAATTAGAAAGTATCTTGGTCAAATGACCGATTTAAGGTAACATCAAATACAATTATCTATACTTATTAGAAAATTGTCTTGGTCAAATAACCGATTTAAGGTAACATCAAATACAATTGAAAAAAAATGTCAAGTTTACAGTAAAATGTTTAACAATGATCAATATACCAATAACAGGTTTGCTGTTGTATTATATACAATTATTTTAAGAATATGGTTAATTTAAGGTAACATCTGAATAAATTATCACAAAAGTGGTAAATTTACTGAAAATCTTACAATTTTAAAATAAAGGTTTGGTTGGTTCGAGTTGACTTCAAATACAATTGTAAATATATGTTAGAAAGTATCTTGGTCAAATGACCGATTTAAGGTAACAATCTTACAATTTTATAATAAAGGTTTGGTTGGTTCAAGTTGACTTCAAATACAATTATCAATACATTAGAAATTTGTCTTGATAAAATGACCGAATTAAGGTAATATCAAATACAATTTTAAAAAAAATGTCAAATTTACAGGAAAATGTCCCAAAAGATCAATATAGCAATAACAGGTTTGCTGTTGTATTAAATACAATTATCCTAAGAATATGGTCAATTTAAGGTAACATCTGAATAAATTATGTAAAAAGTGGTAAAATTTACTGAACAATATCACAATTTTACAATAAAGGTTTGGTTGGTTCAAGTTGACTTCAAATACAATTGTCAATAATAATTTGAAAGTATCTTGGTCAAATGACCGATTTAAGGTAACATCAATTACAATTATCTATACTTATTAGAAAATTGTCTTGGTCAAATAACCGATTTAAGGTAACATCAAATACAATTTAAAAAAAAAATGTCAAATTTACAGGAAAATGTCGCAAAATGATCAATATAGCAATAACGGGTTTGCTGTTGTATTAAATACAATTATCCTAAGAATATGGTCAATTTAAGGTAACATCTGAATAAATTATCCAAAAAGTGGGAAAATTTACTGAAAATCTTACAATTTTATGATAAAGGTTTGGTTGGTTCAAGTTGACTTCAAATACAATTGTCAATACATATTAGAAAGTATCTTGGTCAAATGACCGATTTAAGGTAACATCAAATACAATTATCAATACATTAGAAATTTGTCTTGATCAAATGACCGATTTAAGGCAACATCAAATACAATTTAAAAAAAAAATGTCAAATTTACAGGAAAATGTCGCAAAATGATCAATATAGCAATAACAGGTTTACTGTTGTATTAAATACAATTATCCTAAGAATATGGTCAATTTAAGGTAACATCTGAATAAATAATTCAGAAAGTGGAAAAATTTACTGAAAATCTTACAATTTTATAATAAAGGTTTGGTTGGTTCAAGTTGACTTCAAATACAATTATCAATACATTAGAAATTTTTGTCTTGATAAAATGACCGATTTAAGGTAACATCAAATACAATTTAAAAAAAAAATGTCAAATTTACAGGAAAATGTCGCAAAATGATCAATATAGCAATAACGGGTTTGCTGTTGTATTAAATACAATTATTCTAAGAATATTGTCAATTTAAGGTAACATCTGAATAAATTATCCAAAAAGTGGGAAAATTTACTGAAAATCTTACAATTTTATAATAAAGGTTTGGTTGGTTCAAGTTGACTTCAAATACAATTGTCAATAATAATTACAAAGTATCTAGGTCAAATGACCGATTTAAGGTAACATCAATTACAATTATCTATACTTATTAGAAAATTGTCTTGGTCAAATAACCGATTTAAGGTAACATCAAATACAATTTAAAAAAAAATTGTCAAATTTACAGGAAAATGTCGCAAAATGATCAATATAGCAATAACTGGTTTGCTGTTGTATTAAATACAATTATCCTTAGAATATGGTTAATTTAAGGTAACATCTGAATAAATTATCACAAAAGTGGTTAAATATTCTGAAAATCTTATAATTTTATAAAAAAAAAGGGTTTGGTTGGTTCTAGTTGACTTCAAATACAATTGTAAATACATGTTAGAAAGTATCTCGGTCAAATGACCGATTTAAGGTAACATCAGATACAATTTTCAACATATAATAGAACGTTGTCTTGATCAAATGACCGATTTAAGGTAACATCAAATACAATTATCAATACATTACAAATATGTCTTGATCAAATGACCGATTTAAGGTAACATCAAATACAATTTAAAAAAAAAATGTCAAATTTACAGGAAAATGTCGCAAAATGATCAATATAGCCATAACAGGTTTGCTGTTGTATTAAATACAATTATCCTAAGAATATGGTCAATTTAAGGTAACACCTGAATAAATAATTCAGAAAGTGGAAAAATTTACTGAAAATCTTACAATTTTATAATAAAGGTTTGGTTGGTTCAAGTTGACTTCAAATACAATTATCAATACATTAGAAATTTTTGTCTTGTTAAAATGACCGATTTAAGGTAACATCAAATACAATTAAAAAAAAATGTCAAATTTACAGGAAAATGTCGCAAAATGATCAATATAGCAATAACAGGTTTGCTGTTGTATTAAATACAATTACCCTAAGAATATGGTCAATGTAAGGTAACATTTGCATAAATTATCTAAAAAATGGTAAAATTTACTGAACAATATCACAATTTTACAATAAATGTTTGGTTGGTTCAAGTTGACTTCAAATATAATTGTCAATAATAATTAGAAAGTATCTTGGTCAAATGACCGATTTAAGGTAACATCAATTTCAATTATCTATACTTATAAGAAAATTGTCTTGGTCAAATAACCGATTTAAGGTAACATCAAATACAATTAAAAAAAAATGTCAAATTTACAGGAAAATGTCGCAAAATGATCAATATAGCAATAACAGGTTTGCTGTTGTATTAAATACAATTATCCTAAGAATATGGTCAATTTAAGGTAACATCTGAATAAATTATGTAAAAAGTGGTAAAATTTACTGAACAATATCACAATTTTACAATAAAGGTTTGGTTGGTTCAAGTTGACTTCAAATACAATTGTCAATAATAATTAGAAAGTATCTTGGTCAAATGACCGATTTAAGGTAACATCAAATACAATTATCTATACTTATTAGCAAATTGTCTTGGTCAAATAACCGATTTAAGGTAACATCAAATACAATTGAAAAAAAATGTCAAGTTTACAGTAAAATGTTTAACAATGATCAATATACCAATAACAGGTTTGCTGTTGTATTATATACAATTATTTTAAGAATATGGTTAATTTAAGGTAACATCTGAATAAATTATCACAAAAGTGGTAAATTTACTGAAAATCTTACAATTTTAAAATAAAGGTTTGGTTGGTTCGAGTTGACTTCAAATACAATTGTAAATATATGTTAGAAAGTATCTTGGTCAAATGACCGATTTAAGGTAACAATCTTACAATTTTATAATAAAGGTTTGGTTGGTTCAAGTTGACTTCAAATACAATTATCAATACATTAGAAATTTGTCTTGATAAAATGACCGAATTAAGGTAATATCAAATACAATTTTAAAAAAAATGTCAAATTTACAGGAAAATGTCCCAAAAGATCAATATAGCAATAACAGGTTTGCTGTTGTATTAAATACAATTATCCTAAGAATATGGTCAATTTAAGGTAACATATGAATAAATTATGTAAAAAGTGGTAAAATTTACTGAACAATATCACAATTTTACAATAAAGGTTTGGTTGGTTCAAGTTGACTTCAAATACAATTGTCAATAATAATTAGAAAGTATCTTGGTCAAATGACCGATTTAAGGTAACATCAATTACAATTATCTATACTTATTAGAAAATTGTCTTGGTCAAATAACCGATTTAAGGTAACATCAAATACAATTTAAAAAAAAAAAGTCAAATTTACAGGAAAATGTCGCAAAATGATCAATATAGCAATAACGGGTTTGCTGTTGTATTAAATACAATTATCCTAAGAATATGGCCAATTTAAGGTAACATCTGAATAAATTATCCAAAAAGTGGGAAAATTTACTGAAAATCTTACAATTTTATAATAAAGGTTTGGTTGGTTCAAGTTGACTTCAAATACAATTATCAATACATTAGAAATTTTTGTCTTGATAAAATGACCGATTTAAGGTAACATCAAATACAATTTTAAAAAAAATGTCAAATTTACAGGAAAATGTCGCAAAATGATCAATATAGCAATAACAGGTTTGCTGTTGTATTAAATACAATTATCCTAAGAATATGGTCAATTTAAGGTAACATCTGAATAAATAATTCAGAAAGTGGAAAAATTTACTGAAAATCTTACAATTTTATAATAAAGGTTTGGTTGGTTCAAGTTGACTTCAAATACAATTATCAATACACTAGAAATTTGTCTTGATAAAATGACCGAATTAAGGTAACATCAAATACAATTTAAAAAAAAATGTCAAATTTACAGGAAAATGTCCCAAATGATCAATATAGCAATAACAGGTTTGCTGTTGTATTAAATACAATTATCCTAAGAATATGGTCAATTTAAGGTAACATCTGAATAAATTATGTAAAAAGTGGTAAAAGTTACTGAACAATATCACAATTTTACAATATAGGTTTGGTTGGTTCAAGTTGACTTCAAATACAATTGTCAATATTAATTAGAAAGTATATTGGTCAAATGACCGATTTAAGGTAACATCAAATACAATGATCTATACTTATTAGAAAATTGTCTTGGTCAAATAACCGATTTAAGGTAACATCAAATACAATTATCTATACTTATTAGAAAATTGTCTTGGTCAAATAACCGATTTAAGGTAACATCAAATACAATTGAAAAAAAATGTCAAATTTACAGTAAAATGTCGAACAATGATCAATATACCAATAACAGGTTTGCTGTTGTATTATATACAATTATTTTAAGAATATGGTTAAATTAAAGTAACATCTGAATAAATTATCACAAAAGTGGTAAATTTACTGAAAATCTTAAAATTTTATAATAAAGGTTTGGTTGGTTCGAGTTAGACTTTAAATACAATTGTCAATACAAATAAGAAAGTATCTTGGTCAAATGACCATTTTAAGGTAACATTAAATTCAATTATCAATACATATTAGAAGGCAGTCTTGGTCAAATGACCAATTTAAGGTAACATCAAATACAATTATCAATACATATTAGAAAGTATCTTGGTCAAATGACCGATTTAAGGTAACATCAAATACAATTATCAAAAAAAATGTCAAATTTACAGTAAAATGTCACAAAATGATCAATATAGCAATAACGGGTTTGCTGTTGTATTAAATACAATTATCCTAAGAATATGGTCAATTTAAGGTAACATCTGAATAAATTATCCAAAAAGTGGGAAAATTTACTGAAAATCTTACAATTTTATAATGAAGGTTTGGTTGGTTCAAGTTGACTTCAAATACAATTGTCAATACATATTAGAAAGTATCTTGGTCAAATGACCGATTTAAGGTAACCTCAAATACAATTATCCTAAGAATATGGTCAATTTAAGGTAACATCTGAATAAATTATCTAAAAAGTGGTAAAATTTACTGAACAATATCACAATTTTACAATAAAGGTTTGGTTGGTTCAAGTTGACTTCAAATACAATTGTCAATAATAATTAGAAAGTTTCTTGGTCAAATGATCGATTTAAGGTAACATCAAATACAATTATCAATACAAATTAGAAAGTTGTCTTGATCAAATGACCGATTTAAGGTAACATCAAATACAATTATCAATACATATTAGAAGATAGTCTTGATCAATTGACCGATTTAAGGTAACATCAAATACAATTATCAAAAAAGTTGTCGAATTTGCAGTAAAATGTCGCAAAATGATCAATATAGCATTAACGGGTTTGCTGTTGTATTAAATACAATTATCCTAAGAATATGGTCAATTTAAGGTAACATCTGAATAAATTATCCAAAAAGTGGGAAAGTTTACTAAAAATCTTACAATTTTATAATAAAGGTTTGGAGATGGTTCAAGTTGACTTCAAATACAATTGTCAATACATATTAGAAAGTATCTTGGTCAAATGACCGATTTAAGGTAACCTTAAATACAATTATCAACATATAAGTAAAAGTTGTCTTGATCAAATAACTGATTTCAGGTAACATCAAATACAATTATCAATTCAATACATATTAAAAGGTCGTCTTGATCAAATGACCGATTTAAGGTAACATCAAATATAATTATCAATACATATTAAAAGGTAGTCCATCAAATACAATTATCAAAAAAATTGTTGAATTTACAGTAAAATGTCGCAAAATGATCAATATAGCAATAAATGTAATTTCAACCGTTTGAAGGAACTGAATTAGATTGAAATTAATTTCTTCTAGTTGTCTCCCATAGACCGTTAGTTGTTTTCCCGCGCTTCATGGGATATAGCCATTCAGCACGACAGGGCCGACTCGACTAGACGTGTTTCTCAGTTATAGTAAATATGGATTCCGATACACCTCATGAAAAAATATCTTTGCGGACAGTTTTAGACGCAGTTAATCGCCAAAAGCAGGATATCGAAGTTCTTGTTGACACTAAGATAAGTGAAAAGATAAATAGTTTGCGCGACGAAATCCATGGCACAAACCAGAGCATGAAGTCTCAAGTTAAGAAGCTGAAGTCGGACTCCCAGTACAAATGGCGTTCGGAAGGTAACAAAATTCAGTTCAATTACAATACAGAAAACCTTGAAGATTTAACCCAAGCTATTTGGGCTATTGACAATGGCAAAGTTGATTATGCTAGAGACATTGTTGCATCCTGTACAGATAGGCTTAAACATAGAAATAAGCTTATAAAGATCGCGGATACTTCTGATGGAGGGTGGGATACAGCTCGCCAGTACGAGGCAAACCCAATTGCTAGCGATTCTGAAGATGAGTCCAAGATTAGCTGTAGGTACATTGATTGTTCCTTGCTGGCCATCCGCAAGTTATTGGCCTATGTTATGCCCAAATGGGGGCGATTTCACAGATCAAGTTATTGAATATGTAGAATAACCAAGCGGTAAGGAGTTTTATACTCCTGGTAAAAGCAAGAAGGCCATTTTTGGTAATACTGATCTTACTTTTAAGATGTTAGCTTTGAGGCTAGATTTCAGAGTATAATACTGATATGTATGAAGGTTGTAAACCTATTTTGTTTATGAAGCTGTTAATGCTTATCTGGATTTTACAGATGATATGTTAAAGGCTGTATTAGTGCCTTGTTTGTGTACTAACGTTACAATGCATATCTGAATTGGTTTCAGATTTTGGCATTAAGGCTTTAAATGGCCTTGTTGAGAACTAATATACTAACAAATACAAATGCTTATGATCAGCATTAAGACTATTGAACATAGTCTTGTGAGATGTACTAACAAGTATTTTTTGTTGTTGATAGTTTCTTACATTTAAGATTCTGTTACTGTTTAATTGTTGTTTATACATGTATTTTTGCAGGCCTATGAATCTGAGATTAATTTTTTGCTACCAGCTCTGCATACCAATGTTGATGTTCTTATGGATTTACTTTGCGAATCTAAAGCTGACAGTACCGTTAAAACTTATCATGCAGGATTTATCCGTTGGAAAAAGTGGGCTGTTCATAACGGTAAAAGTCGTTGTGATATTTTACCGGCAAAATCTTTGCACGTTGCACTATATTTATCTTCATTAGTTCAGAACAGTCACACTGCTAGTCCGGTTATTTCAGCATTTTAAAGTATACAATGGGCACATCATATGATTGGTCAAACGTCTCCTACCGAAAATTTAGTTGTGAAAAATGTTTTAGAAGGTGCAAAACGCCGATTAGCTACTCGAATTGAGAAAAAGGAACCAGTTACTCCTGAGATTCTATCTAAAATGTATAGTTCGTCATTTAAGGAATATAATGTTATGTCACAGCGTTTTATATGTGCGTGTTTACTGGCTTACTCAGGTTTTTTGAGAGTGTCCGAGCTATTAAATATACGGAGATGTGATATCATTTTTGAATTAGGTTATATATCTATATTTATTCCGAAAAGTAAAACTCATATTTATCGTGATGGCAATTCTGTAGTTATAGCCTGTATGGATTCAGATATGTGTCCAGTTAAGAATTTAAAGTTATATTTGTTGTGGGCTGATATTTCGCCGGAATCAGAAGAATTTATTTTTAGAAATTTAACAAAATTCAAGGATAGATATGTTCTTCGGAAGGAAAATAAACCACTGTCTTATACACGTATGAAGGAATTATTTATTGAAGCTTTTCAACCATTTGTGTCAGATATTAAGAAATATGGATTGCACAGTTTACGTTCTGGCGGAGCTACAACTTGCGCTAACTTAGGTATTTCCGATCGATTGTTTAAAAGACATGACAGATGGCGTTCAGAGACGGCCAAGGACGGTTATATTAAAGATTCTTTAAAAGACAGATTAATTGTTTCTGAAAATTTAGGTTTATAACCTGGTATTGACTTTTTATTTTCAAAGTGAATTAAGTTCTATAAGCAAGATAAAACAATTATTTCCCGTTCTTTGTTTCTCAGCACATGGCACTGTCGTGTGGGTATTCAATTTGAACTTTAGTTTGGTTTTTATTAGTATTATGTGCTTAGAGGTAGTCTATGGGCGTAGTTATTGTAGAAGAAATGTAATTTCAACCGTTTGAAGGAACTGAATTAGATTGAAATTAATTTCTTCTAGTTGTTTCCCATAGACCGTTAGTTGTTTTCCCGCGCTTCATGGGATATAGCCATTCAGCATGACAGGGCCGACTCGACTAGACGTGTTTCTCAGTTAAATTTTTTATCTTGCTTATGTGAATTTATTTGATGTTATATGAAATGTTTTGATTTCAGTAGTAATTATGGATTACTTGACTATATTTTGTCGACGTGATATTATGTATCATAATGTGCAATTAAAATCAGAACATGGCACTGTCGTGTGGGTATTCAATTTGAACTTTAGTTTGGTTTTTATTAGTATTATGTGCTTAGAGGTAGTCTATGGGCGTAGTTATTGTAGAATTGTCAAATTTACAGGAAAATGTCGCAAAATGATCAATATAGCAATAACGGGTTTGCTGTTGTATTAAATACAATTATCCTAAGAATATGGTCAATTTAAGGTAACATCTGAATAAATTAACCAAAAAGTGGGAAAATTGACTGAAAATCTTACAATTTTATCATAAAGGTTTGGTTGGTTCAAGTTGACTTCAAATACAATTGTCAATACATATTAGAAAGTATCTTGGTCAAATGACCGATTTAAGGTAACATCAAATACAATTATCAACATATAATAGAAAGTTGTCTTGATCAAATGACCGATTTAAGGTAACATCAAATATAATTATCAATACATATTAAAAGGTAGTCTTGATCAAATGACCGATTTAAGGTAACATCAAATACAATTATCAAAAAATTGTTGAATTTACAGTAAAATGTCGCGAAATGATCAATATAGCAATAACGGGTTTGCTGTTGTAGTAAATACAATTATTCTAAGAATATGGTCAATTTAAAGTAACATCTGAATAAATTATCAAAAAAGTGGGAAAATTTACTGAAAATCTTACAATTTTATCATAAAAGGTTTGGTTGGTTTAAGTTGACTTCAAATACAATTGTCAATATATATAAGAAAGTATCTTGGTCAAATGACCGATTTAAGGTAACATCAATTACAATTATCAAAAAAATTGTCGAATTTACAGTAAAATGTCGCAAAATTATTAAAAACCAATTGTCAATAATAATTAGAAAATATCTTGGTCAAATGACCGATTTAAGGTAACATCAATTACAATTATCAATACTTATTGATCAATATACCAATATTAGAAAGTTGTCTTGATCAAATGACCGATTTAAGGTAACATCAAATACAATTATCAATACATATTAGAAGATAGTCTTGATCAATTGACCGATTTAAGGTAACATCAAATACAATTATCAAAAAAATTGTCGAATTTGCAGTAAAATGTCGCAAAATGATCAATATAGCAATAACGGGTTTGTTGTTGTATTAAATACAATTATTCTAAGAATATGGTCAATTTAAGGTAACATCTGAATAAATAATCCAAAAAGTGGGAAAATTTACTGAAAATCTTACAATTTTATAATGAAGGTTTGGTTGGTTCAAGTTGACTTCAAATACAATTGTCAATACATATTAGTAAGTATCTTGTTCAAATGACCGATTTAAGGTAACATCAAATACAATTATCAAAAAAATCGTCGAATTTACAGTAAAATGTCGCAAAATGATCAATATAGCAAAAACGGGTTTGCTGTTGTATTAAATACAATTATCCTAAGAATATGGTCAATTTAAGGTAACATCTAATAAATTATCAAAAAAGTGGGAAAATTTACTGAAAATCTTACAATTTTATCCTAAAGGTTTGGTTGGTTTAAGTTGACTTCAAATACAATTGTCAATATATATTAAAAAGTATCTTGGTCAAATGACCGATTTAAGGTAACATCAATTACAATTATCAATACTTGTTGATCAATATACCAATATTAGAAGGTAGTCTTGGTCAAATGATCGATTTAAGGTAACATCAAATACAATTATCAATACATATTAGAAAGTTGTCTTGATCAAGTGACCGATTTAAGGTAACATCAAATACAATTATCAATACATATTAGAAGATAGTCTTGATCAATTGACCGATTTAAGGTAACATAAAATACAATTATCCAAAAAATTGTCGAATTTACAGTAAAATGTCGCAAAATGATCAATATAGCATTAACGGGTTTGCTGTTGTATTAAATACAATTATCCTAAGAATATGGTCAATTTAAGGTAACATCTGAATAAATTATCCAAAAAGTGGGAAAGTTTACTAAAAATCTTACAATTTTATAATAAAGGTTTGGATGGTTCAAGTTGACTTCAAATACAATTGTCAATACATATTAGAAAGTATCTTGGTCAAATGACCGATTTAAGGTAACCGCAAATACAATTATCAACATATAAGTAAAAGTTGTCTTGATCAAATGACTGATTTAAGGTAACATCAAATACAATTATCAATACATATTAAAAGGAAGTCTTGATCAAATGACCGATTTAAGGTAACATCAAATATAATTATCAATACATATTAAAAGGTAGTCTTGATTAAATGACCGATTTAAGGTAACATCAAATACAATTATCAAAAAAATTGTTGAATTTACAGTAAAATGTCGCAAAATGATCAATATAGCAATAACGGTTTTGCTGTTGTATTAAATACAATTATCCTAAGAATATGGTCAATTTAAGGTAACATCTGAATAAATTATCAAAAAAGTGGGAAAATTTACTGAAAATCTTACAATTTTATCCTAAAGGTTTGGTTGGTTTAAGTTGACTTCAAATACAATTGTCAATATATATTAGAAAGCATCTTGGTCAAATGACCGATTTAAGGTAACATCAATTACAATTATCAATACTTATTGATCAATATACCAATATTAGAAGGTAGTCTTGGTCAATTGATCGATTTAAGGTAACATCAAATACAATTATCAATACATATTATAAAGTTGTCTTGATCAAATGACCGATTTAAGGTAACATCAAATACAATTATCAAAAAAATTGTCGAATTTACAGTAAAATGTCGCAAAATGATCAATATAGCATTAACGGGTTTGCTGTTGTATTAAATACAATTATCCTAAAAATATGGTCAATTTAAGGTAATATCTGAATAAATTATCCAAAAAGTGGGAAAATTTACTAAAAATCTTCCAATTTTATTAGAAAGGTTTGGATGGTTCAAGATGACTTCAAATACAATTGTCAATACATATTAGAAAGTATCTTGGTCAAATGACCGATTTAAGGTAACATCAAATACAATTATCAACATATAATAAAAAGTTGTCTTGAGCAAATCACTAATTTAAGGTAACATCAAATACAATTATCAATACATATTAAAAGGTAGTCTTGATCAAATGACTTATTTAAGGTAACATCAAATATAATTATCAATACATATTAAAAGGTAGTCTTGATCAAATGACCGATTTAAGGTAACATCAAATACAAGTATCAAAAAAATTGTTGAATATACAGTAAAATGTCGCAAAATGATCAATATAGCAACAACGGGTTTGCTGTTGTATTAAATACAATTATCCTAAGAATATGGTCAATTTAAGGTAACATCTGAATAAATTAACCAAAAAGTGGGAAAATTGACTGAAAATCTTACAATTTTATCATAAAGGTTTGGTTGGTTCAAGTTGACTTCAAATACAATTGTCAATACATATTAGAAAGTATCTTGGTCAAATGACCGATTTAAGGTAACATCAAATACAATTATCAACATATAATAGAAAGTTATCTTGATCAAATGACCGATTTAAGGTAACATCAAATATAATTATCAATACATATTAAAAGGTAGTCTTGATCAAATGACCGATTTAAGGTAACATCAAATACAATTATCAAAAAAATTGTTGAATTTACAGTAAAATGTCGCAAAATGATCAATATAGCAATAACGGGTTTGCTGTTGTAGTAAATACAATTATTCTAAGAATATGGTCAATTTAAGGTAACATCTGAATAAATTATTCAAAAAGTGGTAAAATTTACTGAAAATCTTACATTTTTATCATAAAGGTTTGGTTGGTTCGAGTTAGACTTCAAATACAATTGTCAATATATATTAGAAAGTATCTTGGTCAAATGACCAATTTAAGGTAACATCAATTACAATTATCAAAAAATTGTCGAATTTACAGTAAAATGTCGCAAAATGATCAAAAACTAATTGTCAATAATAATTAGAAAATATCATGGTCAAATGACCGATTTAAGGTAACATCAATTACAATTATCAATATTTATTGATCAATATACCAATATTAGAAGGTAGTCTTGGTCAAATGATCGATTTAAGGTAACATCAAATACAATTATCAATATATATTAGAAAGTTGTCTTGATCAAATGACCGATTTAAGGTAGCATCAAATACAATCATCAATACATATTAGAAGATAGTCTTGATCAATTGACCGATTTAAGGTAACATCAAATACAATTATCAAAAAAATTGTCGAATTTACAGTAAAATGTCGCAAAATTATCAATATAGTAAAAACGGGTTTGCTGTTGTATTAAATACAATTATCCTAAGAATATGGTCAATTTAAGGTAACATCTGAATAAATTATCCAAAAAGTGGGAAAATTTACTGAAAATCTTACAATTTTATAATAAAGGTTTGGATGGTTCAAGTTGACAAGTACAAATATCATGTTACCCTAAAATCCCACTGGTTTTTTTAATCCGAGTTAAGGGACCCCAATATTACGCCTATGCTATATACGAAAAGAACTGTACAAGGTACCAATACTTAATTATTCGTATTTATAGCGATTTCAATTTCGTTTGTTGATAGTAATGCAAGGGAAATAATCCAAATTATACATCATGTGGTGTTTACTTAAATTTTTATTTCACTATCTTCTGAGTTTAACATTTAAGATATACTGTACATATGTGTCTTTTTTTCAGAAACTTATCAACCGCAGAAGAACCCTAAAAGAAAGAAAAATTGATCCAAAGGTGGAGAAACGGTTCATGAAAGCATTGGAGATTGAAACCATGTCCTCAGAAGATTCCGATTCTGAGGACGATTCTTTCTTCGTTAACGTCCTCTGTCGTGGGTGTCGACAGAGTTTAAACAGCTGATACAGCGTTTGGATAGAAAATACGATCGTACGTTAAATGCTCAGGGGAAGAGATTAAAATTCAAAAGAACAGTCGGGGAGCCATCAGATAGACCGTGTCCCAAAAAGCCCAAGGGACTGGAGTGGATGTTTGGCTAAGGTGATATGGAGTTATGACCATCAGTCATTTCAGATACATGTACTAATAAACATTTTGGCATACATACATGGTCTTGTTTAACTTATTACGACGAATTAATTTGAACTTATGTTGCCGTCTCGTTTTATTTTGTTAAATTGTGTTTATATTCAGTTTCAGCTAAACATGTAAAGAACCACGGGTCATTCTCCCTTAACTTAAAACCATTTGATATGCTTGGTGGGATAAGGAAGCGGTTATCTACAGAAACAACAGCACACGGTCATCCAGAAACACCAGAACCACCCATTATTGCTGCTTGCATATCCTCACCTGTGGTAATATTGCCTCCGGAAGAAACATTCATTTGCATTTTGCATCTCATGTGTGCAATTTTAGAATCACAAACTTTTTCCTGCTTTGGGCTCACTGAAGTCATATCTCAGTATTCTAATACCTGAAACAAAACAAAATTTAAAAAAAAAATCGATATGTACTTATTATTTCCTGTGATAAAGTGGCTGCTCTCAGTTATTAATCTAGGTTTACAGTTGTCCTCATGAATTTGTTGCTTATTGTCAGCTCACAAGAGCCAAACTAGTTTTTTCTGATCACTTGGCTTCCTTTTTACAACCAGAATTAGGAAGGTACAGAAACATTCCAAGGGCACAAAGATTATGTAAAAAATGTGAAGTCCTAGATGATGGATTTCATTCTTTTTGTATTGTGACATTAACTTATCTTTGCGTTCTAATCTTTTTACTTATCTAAAAGACTATGTGCCATTATTTCAACATCTTGATGCATTCAATAAACTTAAACACATTCTAAACCCCATCCCTGAACTTGTTTGTCATATTTGAGTCTTCATTAAACAGTCTTTAGAAGTGAGGGAGTCAGACCCGTGTCAGGCAAGGTTACGATGGTGTTTTTACATACATTTATAATTGAACTCTAATGTTCTATTATTCTATATATTGTATTGTATTTCATTATTGCAGTTATGCATTGGTTGTAGATTGTTTATACTGTAAGAAGTGGAGGCAGTCGTGTTTAGTGGGGCAACAGCATATCCTAAATGGCAACTAAATTTCTTAGAGCCTTTTACACTTAAAGTGAACTGAAAATGGCAAAATCTCTTTCTAAACTAAGAGATTCAGAAGAGATAATAAGTGCTATAACAGATATGATATATCATTTGATAGTTCATTATATAACTATCTTTGGCATACATATGGCAAAAATTGCATGGCATCAAAATGAAAACTTTATCACAATTTGAATTAAATGAAGGTGTTGTGCATTCCTTTACAAAAGAGTCCCTTGTATACTCTCAACTTGACTTCACAACTACAACGAGGAAGAATGTATGCAGTAATCTCGATGTCTGTTGGTATTTATACACATGGGCAAATTATGCCTCGCTGGTTTCCCTTAAGAAAACACAGCTGTAAAAACTATGATCACTGATTCTTTTTTTTTTTTTTAGAAAAACGAAAGATCTGCTAGTGATGAATCAATAAACTCATCATAGATACTTTTTTGTGAATGTTCAGTTCAGACACGACACCATTTTCATTGGAACTTAAGTCTTTGGTCTGTCGTGTTATTTAACAATTAAAATCACATTGTACAAAACTGATGTATTCACTTCTTGTCGAAGCTGTAAGTAGATCTGTCTTTTAAAATGGTTGGGGATGTACAATCGTTGAATGCTATAGCAAACTTCCCAATAATGAGGTGTTAATGTGTTACATATTTGTTTTTCGTTCACTTTTTGTAAATTAATAGGTTTTCTTGTTTTAATTGATTTACATTATCATTTCGGGACCTTTCATAGTTGACTATGCGGCATGAGCTTTGCCCAATGTTGAAGGCCTATGATAACCTATAGTTGTTAATTTCTGTGTCATTTTGGTCTCTTGTGAAGAGTTGTTTTAATTTGGCAATTATACCACATATTCTCTTTTTATATTAACAGAAATGATGTATGACAGAAAAAAAGGGCTCCAGAAAGGTTTTCCTTCCTTAAAGATCAAATGGTCACTTTAAGAAATTTCTTCACTTAACCAGGTCATTAAGGTAAACTATACAGTTCTAAACTCAGTGGCGGATCAAGAACATTTTGTAAAAGGGGTTGGGGTGGGGGAGGCGCTCCAGTCACATTTCAGTGATTCCATATATAAGCTACAAATGTAACCTTACTTTCTAAAGCGGTTGGGTCGAGACGTATCCGCGTCTGCTCGTCACTTTGGTTTTTGCTTTTGTTACTAAACCGGTTGAAACAATTTAGAGAAACTTAATACGTTATATGCAAATAATGTTTCAGATGTCACTCCTCACTGGACATCTTGTTACATCTCAGATAGAGATAGATTTCTAAATGTACTTTTCAAGTTCATGAATGCCTCTAATAAATGTCTTTTAGATGTCGTAATACATTCACTTGATTGTTTTATGACACTTCGTGTTTCGAAAAAGATTAACATATAAGAAAAAGACTAGAAAGATTACTGATAAATAGTATGTGTGTAATAAAATGATCAGCATCAAAAATCAAAGGAATCATTTGAAATCCTACAATGCCGACATTAACAACCTAGAAGCAACACTGGTAGATAAGAGAAATGAGAATTTTCTAGTTTATAAAATCGTTAAAGGACCACACTACCAAGTATGTGTACAGAATAAAACGTAGGTTCATTACATCGGTAGTAAAGCAGTGGCGGTAGCCTCAGGACGACTTGTATTCACGTATCAACACGTAAAAGCCAACACAAGACCTGGAAGAAAATGTAAATATGTTGAACCTTCCCGATAACAATCTAGAAGAATGCCAGGCAGAAAATCTTATGAGATTTATTTGGCGGCGGAGTGTTAGGCGGAGAAAAGGAGAGCAGAAACATTAAAGGAACCTCTGATAGCTGAGCTTGCAATTTAAGATTTCCATTCATACATAAATCTCTTACTATTTGAACTCTGTTCGTTTATTATCAAAACATCTTGAAAAACAACGGCAGAACTATCGTTCAGATTTCGTAAATTTCATCTTTCGATAAACCAACAGATTTAGGACCATTGGATACAGAAAACTATCTCATATACTCCAAAAAACGAACACCTGAAATGCTTGATTTTCTATGTATTTCTACACAAGAAAATTCCGTACAATTTAGATATATATGTATATTTAATTGGGTGATCCTTAACAAGGTATCTATAAAAACCGGTTTTTAGGACAGATAGTAATAAAATTAAAAACCAATTGTTCAGAGAACCATTGATGGTCTTTCCACCAGTAAGGATATTAAAATTCGGTTTTAAACGTCAATTTTAGCGTCAAATGACAGCTTATTGGACGCTGATTCCAAAAATATATAGTTTCTATACAAAAAGATATACATAAGGGAGATCATTTTTACTTCCGGTTTAAAAGATGTTATTTCCGGTATGTTTTGATAGTTTACTTGACACTGATTCCAAAAATAGATGGTTCTATATACTTTTACATTAAATTAGTACAAAAAATGGCTACTTCCGGTTTACAAAAGGTCACTTCCGGTTTGCTTTTTCAAGGTCACATTGCTTGCAACCTTTTGCCAAAAGTCCCATGGCTTTATCATGTATATATCAGAGGAAAAAGCAAAGGTCAAAATCTAGAACGTTAAATTTACCTATGACCTTGAGCTCAATTTCAAGGTCATCAACCAAGGACCTCAAATCAAAAGACTCTAGGCCTCTACTTTATATTGTTAATGAGTTATATTACCATACAACTAATATTAGATATAAAAGGGGGCAAAACTCACATTAAATGTTACGTACCCTTTTAAGTAAAATTTACATGTTACGACATGTCGCAACTAACAATTGTGTGAAAATATTTTGTCGATATCTTGTATGATTTCTGAAAATAAGAGATAACAAGCCAAAATCAAAAATTTGAACATGACCTTGACCTTTGACCTTGACCTCATTTTCATACTTTTTGAGCAAGGGCCTCAAATCAAAAGACCCTAGGCCTCTATCACTTATGGTTTTCCAGTTACAAATTTATTTCACTTATTTCAATACAAGAGGGGAAATAACTCTCATATGGGGTCTTCGTAAAGCTTCGGTCAAAATAAAACGTAACATCCTGAGGATATAACGAGCAATTTGGAAAAATAAATTTGTCGCTTTCTTTTACCGTTGCGGAGGAGATCTGATAACAAAAAAAACAGTGTTTGGGGAGATAACTCTTACAAAGAAAAGTGTTGGATTAAACAGGGTGAGTTTCAAAAGCGTATAAACTGTATGATCTCATATACAAAAAAAACTAAGCGACATCTTTTGAAACATTTTTACACCGCAAGAATAAAATTAGGCGGAAGAAAAAAAAAATAATCAGAACAAAATCAATAGGTCTTTCCACACGAAAGGTGGAAAGACCTAATTAACGATACCAATTTTCTTGCACCAGATGCACATTAAAATGCACAAAATTTATGCTTTCTTGTTTTAATTTTGAATTTATTGATAACATGCAAGTTTTTAAGCATTTTTAGTTATAATATATTTTTTAAAACCTATGTTGCCATTGTATTGATAATAATTTTATGATTTCTTTTATTCTTAGATGAGAGAAGATCTTGAAAACCCGTAAGAGGAAACAGAAAACAGAGTCTTTGGTCAAATGGGAAGGATGTGATGAATTAATATGGGTACCTCAAGAAGAAATAAAAAAATATATGAATTTACTTTTAGATGTGGGTTTTATCATTTGGTATTAATGAAAAAATGTGCCTGTTCATATGTTTTGAAGAAAAAAAAAATGATCACAGAGTAATACACAATATATAAAAGATTACTGTATTAGAACGGGAAACAATTCATCAAGGTCATACCAAACTATGGCATAAAGTTCGACAACACCGTTTAAGCTCTTCTTTTTTACAAAGACGTCTGTGGTAGGAAAGCAGATTTTGAAAAAATGGCTGAGCGTTTACTTAACAAGAAAAACATCCAAACAGCTGCAATGAAGTTTGGTATTGAGCATGAATCAGCTGCTGCAAAGTTATACTCGGATATAACTGGTAACAACGTGTACTTGTGTGGGTTTGTTATAAATCCCTCAGTTCCCCATCTTGGATCATCCCCAGATAGGAAAGTGTACGATCCAAATACCGTCCCAATGTATTGGTTATTGGAAATCAAGTGTCCTCACAAAGACTCTTTTCAAGATTGTCCGTATCTGAAAAAAAAATAATGATAACACTTACAAATTGAAACATGTTCACCAGTAATACTACCAAATAATTGGTCAATTAGCGTGAACTGGGATGCAGTGGTGCGACTTTCTTGTTTAATGCAGAGAGGACTATCACAAGAAGCGAATCTACATGGATGAGGACAAGTGGCTAGATATTAAATCCTCGCTCAACTCCCCCTTAGTTGCTTCCCTGGGCAACTGAGGGTTGATGTAATAGGTGATTGTTAATAAAATATGTTTAATATTAAAAAAAAAAAAAAAAATCTGGTCGGAAAAAAAAAAAAAAAAAAATCCTCGCTCAACAAGTTTTATTTTGAAATCCTACTGCCACAGATTGTGAAGCAGTCATCAAAATAAATAAAATCATTGTTCAACAAAGAACTAGTTTGAAAACAGTTATGACTGCAATCAGGCACATATGAAAATGAAGTAATTTACTTCATATATATGTACTTTCTTCTGATCACAAAAACATTCTAAAAATCAGGGTTCGGCCGTTAAAAAAAAATCCTAGATCTTGTCCAACTTTTGTTTTGACCACACAGTATATCAAAACAAAGTCAAGTATGCGTATCAAATAAGTTCTTTAATGTCGTTGTATACGATACGTATACAGTGCATTAATTACTTCTCAATCATAATAAAATATAAAGAAACATGTTTTCTGACAAAAGTACAAAGTTTGCACAAATGATTAAATCAATATTTTTCATTTACGGAACATTGTTACAATTCTTGCTAAAGAAATGAATGATCAAGTCGGATTAAATATATTCTTACCGATTATGCTCTCTTATAAAAGTCATCTTATGTGTCCAAATAAAATCCAAATAATACACTGCCGTAAACAAATTGAAATAATATTCATAGGAAAACATAACGTCATAAAGACGGACGGCAAATACAGCAAATATATTTAGCGACGTAAACGTCAATAATTACATATAAAAAAATAGCTTTTACAAAAAGCTTACCTATAGATTAAATAGTGGCAGCCAAGTGACGATGTATACGCTATTAGTGCTGATATATAAATGTATCTTCTACCAAATATTCAAAATAAGAATATAAATAAATATAATTCTTACACTCCTCACCATGAAATTCTACAATTTCATAAAAAAAATATATTAACACACACAAACAAAAATATATATACAATCTATAAATCTGAACCTTCTAGTAAACATAGTTTTGTTATTGGTCATACTAATTCTGATTTGTGAGTTTTGACAACACAGCTACGTACATGCCCATCCCGACCCACTTTAACCTCGGTAACTCTGCCCAACGGCCATCGTCCTATATGCACATTAACCTCAGCTACTAGTACGATATCGCCTTTTCGTATGTCAGTGTTCGATCTTTGCCATTTTGGGCGCATCTGCAATGTTGGGAGATACTCGCGAATCCATCTTCTCCAGAACACGTTTGCGAGATATTGGACCTGTTTCCACCATCGTCTAGCATAAATATCTGTCTTTTTGAAGATACCACCATGAATACAGGAATTTGACTTCATTAATAGTAATATATTTGGTGTGAGTACAGATGGGTCGTTGGGATCATCGCTCACTGGCGTAATAGGTCTGTCATTCAAAATTTTTCCAACCTCAGCCATCAACGTTAAAAGCTGTTCATCATTTAGAAGCTGCTCCTTTACTAACGCTTTCAAAATTGTACGAGTGGACCGAACTAAACGCTCCTATGAACCACCCATGTGACTTGCTAAAGGTGGATTAAAATGCCATTCAATCTCCTGTTGTAACATATGTCTTCCAATTTTTGATTAGTTCCATTCTTTAATTGATTTACGTAGTTCGCTGTCTCCGCTTACAAGATTAGTTCCATTGTCGCTGTACATCTTTTTTGGTACACCTCGTCGGCTTATAAAGCGTTGAAAAGCGGATAAAAACGATTCCATGGTTAAGGTGTGAACCACTTCTAGATGAACTGTTCTGGTTGTGAGACATGTAAATAGGCAACAATATCTTTTTACGTGGAAACGACCTAACCTAACCAAAAAGGGTTCAAAATAGTCGATTCCGACAAATGTAAACGGGGGTTTGTCAGCAGTCATCTGTTCATCAAGAAGAGGTGCCATTTGTTGTTCGCAGAGTGGACTGTATTGACGTTTACATGGAATACAGCGTCCGATTACTTTCTTAACAAGACTAGGTCCTTTTAAAATCCAGTATTTCATACGTGTGGCTGCAAGCACCTGTTGTCTTCCTACGTGACCCTGATTTTCGTGATAGGAACAAACAATCAACGAAGTAACATGATGATTATCTGGTAGGATTATGGGGTATTCATCAAGGTTTGAGGTACTTAAGAGAAACAATACGGCTGTCTTTTTTCACGGGCGTATCCTTTTTCAGTTTGATTATTTCGTCTTTGAAGCAAGCTGATTGTACATTGACTTATATTACATTGGTACCCATTTTCAGTTCTGAAAAAGTGAGATCACCAGTTCTACACTGAACTTGATGATTAAGGTATCGTTGTCTGCAATAAAACTTGAACCTAATCAACCACGCCGTTGCTCGTAGTAGTTTTGCCCAGTCGGAGAAATAGTTCATTAGATAATTAGTGGTGTTGTTTGTCATAGCATGGATCGCCACCTCCTTTTTTTTAGTTCGGAGTCATTTTCAGTTACTTCTTGTAGCTCGTTACGTAAGTCTTGTCGCCATTATCTTGAATCTTCCAAGAGAAAGTGCGGACCATTTAACCATATATTTAGTTTCTTACTATCACAAGCGTCTATTCCTCTTGATGGTCCTCGGGATTCGAAGGTGAATCCACGTGACGCCATTGGTCTAGACTAGTTGTATTGTGAATTATGCTTAATCTATTAGCTACAAAGGTTATAAATCGCCGTGATGTATTTCTAATGTAGCCCAACACTGTAGTCGAGTCTGTCCAGAAGGTAACGTTATCAATCTTTATTTTAAGTTCATTGATGTTGTTGTTATTGGTTTTGGTAGGCGACTTACTTATGTAGTAATTGCGCCTTAAATTCATATAACATAAGTATTATGAATATATACTTTCAGTCCTTAATTTATTTTTAGTATTATGTTTTGGCGAGTTTTATGTCAAACTTTGGCGAACATGGTTGACTGAATTACTCAGAAATATATAAAAGAGAGACAAAAAACAAAACAAAACAAAAAAACACACAACAGAAGATACATGTAATAGGAAAATGAAAAAAAAGCAAAAAAAAAAAGCAAATGATAGTCCCTAATGAAATGCTTTATTTATTGATAGGTATCATAAAATTGTTTAGAAATGTAATCTGGTTATTCACCTTTGTGTCGTCTGTGATATACTTATATATATACTTATACTCATAAAAAGAAAAGCCTGTAGCAAATGTTTCTATTGTTAAATATCTGAGCATAGTGTGTTGTCTTAAAAGATATGACTGCAGTTTTTCATTGTAGAGAATTTTAAAGTGAAATTTTAAAGTGATGTTGTATTATCCCTCAATATGCACTGTTAACTTTAAACTTATCTAGTATACTAATCCTCAATAGATCAGTGTTAAAATTGAATGTTGATACTTGTTAAAATTAAATGCGTGGATTTCATGGTCAATTAGTACTGGTGTTTGAAAGGTGAATGATTTACTGATGTATGACACAGGTAGAAAAAGTCTGTTTGATTACGCTCAATGGACTGACACAAAGGTGAAGTGTGCATTGCACTTGTGACTTACTTGTGATTATTATATATATATTTAAAAAGGAAATTATTTCATATTCGGGTGAGTTTTTCATTTATCTTTAATCTTGCTGGTTGTATACTGACTTTGTGAAATAATTTAACTTAGGGACCGTCTGAGAAATAATTCATATACACTAGTTCCAAATACATAATTATTTGATTTATAATCTCTAAACTAAAGCTAAATGACACTTATACATGTAGTTGAGAGTCTTCCTATTTTCTTATAAGTATATTAGTTTCCCGTAGATAGTTATGCACGGGACTAAAGGTGTGTGTGTAACCGGATAGCAGGTGTTTCAAAGAGAGATCTACGACTCCATCATTTTTAAGCTGATCAAACATCTGTTTACGTTGCGCATCATATTTTGAGCAGACTAATAGAAAGTGTACAACATCGTCTGTGACTTCGCAGTTTTCACAAATTTCACTCGGGCTTTTCCCTATTTTGTGAAGATATTTATTTACATTAATAGAGCCAGATCTTAATCTGTAAATTATTCGTTCATTTTCTCTATTCATTGGTGGAATAGTAATCTTAAATGATACATTATTTTGGAAGGAGTGTAGTAATCTTCCCTTTGGGTTATCTAACCACTGCTTTTGTCAAATTTGTTTTAAAATGTTTTTTGTCTAAGTCATGCATTGATTTATCAACATAAAAATGGGTAAATAACTAATATAAAATAAAGAAAATATGTTGTATGGTTAAGTAAACTACAAAGCATTATTTAATACAAGCTGTAATTAGTAAAAAGTATACTGGGTAACATTTAAGATGTCAAATTAAACTCAAAGTTTACTGCTAATCATAAGAAGGAAATACTAGCTTTTTTTAGGTTGCTAAAAATGTTTAAATTAAAGAAAGGGTTAACCTTTGAACAAAGATTCTACATTTCATGATTTACATAAAAAAAAAGGTTTATTCATTCATGACACAAAATGACAGTCAACAGTGCATTTTTTTTTTGTCATCTTTGTAGTATTTATTTCCTATTAGTATTAAAATGATCCAAAGAAATCACCTGTTGTTTTACAGTGAAATAACTTTGTCTGGCTTTAAATAATTGATTAAAACAATCTTGTATAGTGCTAGCCTCAATTAGACAGTAACCCTTCAATGAAGTGAACATTAATGTAGAAAGAGAGAACATATTTTTTTGAAATAGAACCCCAAAAAAAGGGTTTTATTCTCATACAGGACATATAAATTCAATTGTATAAGTCTCATAAATTCATTTGTGTACATTAGAGAACTTTGTTGTCAAGAAAATTATGATCTCTAGTATTTATACATGAGTATATCTTCTATATAAATTTAAAGAATTATTAAGTAATTATAATCATGATAATTATACAATATTAGATAAGTTTCAATACTTTATTCTTAATTTATGTTTTTTCGTTTATAGAATTCACATTGGTTTGAGCATGATTCCCAGCCAGATTATGAAGCCGGCAAAAAAAGGAAATACATATAGCATGTATACATGTATAGGTGACACTAAGTATCTCGCATACCTGTAGCTGTAAATTGTGAAACAGTGGACAAATGGACTTATTGTTGTTGGAAATAACAAATAGGGCTTACAGCAATATGCCATGATGTTGTTGGGATTTCATATCAAATTCGACAAGAAGAAAATTGTGCATTGTACAAATAGCCAACTTACAATTTGAAAGAAAGACTACATTATTTGATGACAGTGAATACCTTCGATTATTAATTTATTTAAAATTGAAATAATAATTTGGAATCAAGAGAATTCAAAGTTTTCTGGGAATATTAATATCATAGTGCATCATATTTGAATTCTATGAAATACCTTGGATAGTTATTCAAAAATAGCAAATTGGATTAATAAAAAAATCAGTTTCAGTGAATATCAATAGTGCATCATATCTGAATTCATGAATACCTTGGATAATAAATTTATATGAATTTGGATATTGAGAATATCGGGTTTGTGTGAAATTTATAGAAGTTAATGCTTGCATTCCTATTGTTAGCTATATGTACCACCAGGGGGTGTTACACAACCTTGATTACCCATGAGGGTCTGTCGTGGTCGGTCACTATTGGTAAGTGTCATGATGACGGAAGTTTTTAATGACCTTGACTGCATTTACAGCCCTTGTATGGACGTTGGTTGATGTCAAATGACTGCTGCTGTACTTATATAAGAGTCGCGATCTGAATGTACATACAGTACATAAATATAATCTATCATCTAAATTAATGTTCATTCTGAAACTGGCATTTTATACTAGTCAAAAATATTAAACAATACATGTACTTCAAAGTATCATTTTATTGTCTTGCCTTCCACAAAAGTCATTTAAAGTTGATTGTATGCAGGACATAGGTATTACAATCTTGGGCTGATGACGTAAACTTTTTTATAAAGCTTTACATTTTAAAAGCTAAAAGAGCTGGATGCTTCTTATCTTGTCGGTATTCAGATAGCTAATATGTTATGAAGTTTCAGCCTGTCATTATATGTCCATTGCACCTGACCTCATTTTATTGTTTAGTGACTACTTTTAAAAAAATACTGTTTTTATAACAGTGAGATGCTCTCTTATACAAGTACATGTACATTTTATAATTGGATAAATTTTTTGTATATACATGTATGATATAAAAAAAGAAGATGTGGTTACACTGGTATGATTGCCAATAAGCATGATGAGACGACTCTCCACAAGAGACCAAAATGACACACAAATTAACAACTATACATGTAGGTCATGTACTGTGTACAGCCTTCAACAATGAACAAAGCCCATACTGCATAGTCGGCTATAAAAGGCCCCTTTGACAATGTAAAACAATTCATACGAGAAATATGAGTATCTTGCAAGGTCTACTGGTCTATCACGTTGAGCTGACCTGACCCTGACATTTCATGGATAAGTGATTAAGGATAATTTCAGTTTAGGCCAAAATAAATAATTGTGTGTCTCCTATTTCACTCTCCAAAAAATTAAGAACATTTTATTCTATTAAAAAATTTTGTTTTTAAAGTTCTAAACTTTTTTCTGTCAATGTACATGTGTACTGTGATAACATTTCCCATATTTGACAGATAATACACTGTGTAGTCTTAGTCGTTTCAAAGTTTGGTTTCTGATATGTTTTACTGATGAGTATTATTTGTAATATTATCATTCACACAAGTTATCTGATGTGGAAAGATATCAAATGATGAATATGATATGTACATGTATGATGAATACATTGTTTCGGGTAGGCTAGAAACGGAGGTACATTTGTACATGAATGGTCGAGAAACCAGAAACATGCAATAAATTTATTTTGGCCTTAATATTATACAGTACTCCAGTAGATCAACTTCATGTATATTTAATGTACATGTATAGACAGAATGGAACAATTGAGTCTATGTCATGTATGTCTGACTGGCAGGGTTCATCAGACATTGAGCTAAATGTCATGGGTTCATTGGTCAATGTTGAATTTTTGTGGTTTTGTCTATTTTTCAATGTTTCTCAGATGTGATATAAAAAAGAAGATGTGGTATGATTGCCAATGAGACAACTATCCACAAAAGACCAAAATGACACAGACATTAACAACTATAGGTCACCGTACGGCCTTCAACAATGAGCAAAGCCCATACCGCATAGTCAGCTATAAAAGGCCCCGATAAGACAATGTAAAACAATTCAAACGAGAAAACTAACGGTCTTATTTATGGGGAAACAAAATGAACGAAAAACAAATATGTAACACATAAACAAACGACAACCACTGAATATAGAGGTTCCTGACTTGGGACAGGCACATACATAAATAATGTGGCGGGGTTAAACATGTTAGCGGGATCCCAACCCTTCCCCTAACCTGGGACAGTGGTATAACAGTACAAGATAAGAACAAACTATAAAAAAGTGATAAGCTACATCATGTACATTATACATGTATAGGATCACTATTTGTTTTGGCATATGACATGAATGTTAGGTGTACATGTTTGATTGGCCGGCTTTATCTAACAATGAGCACATTTTCATGGTTTTCATTAATTTGAATAAGGAGATGTGGTATGAATTTTGATGAGACATCCATCAACCATAGACCATGTAGACCAAGTGATGTGCTTGTTAGCTATATAATAGGTTACTCCACACCATTCAACAATGATCAAAACTAATACTTCATAATGAGCACCCTATATAAAGGGTTCTGCCTTGCACGCAACACCGTCAATGTAAAAAAAAAACCCAGACTAGAAGCCCTACAGTGATGATAGTTTGATTTATATACAAAAGCTACATACAAACAAGTGATGTGCTTGTTAGCTATATAATAGGTTACTCCACACCATTCAACAATGATCAAAACTAATACTTCATAATGAGCACCCTATATAAAGGGTTCTGCCTTGCACGCAACACCGTCAATGTGAAAAAAAAACAGACTAGAAGCCCTACAGTGATGATAGTTTGATTTATATACAAAAGCTACATACAAACAAATATGATAAACAGCAAGCAACAAAACACACTACATACATTGAAAAAGAAACCTGTGTCAGGGTGGTGCAACTTTCATGTACAATTCTAGCATAAAAGAAAAAATATTAAAAAAAAACCTGATATACACATGATACAGTGTATCCAAAAAAAAATATCATATGGAATCAAAATACCATAGATGTATATATGACTACCAAGATAATAATCAATATTTAATAGATCAGTGTTAAAATATGTCAACACATGCAAAAGAATACCTCAAGAATGTTTTGAAGGACTTTACGAATGCCTACTCGAATCCAATCTATTAGGAAAATCAGTTATTACAGAAGAGTGTCTACCATGCACTTGCACTGCACTTTATACTAGAATTTCTTTTAACAACCCTGCATACATCCTTATCCATTTAAGGATTCTCTACCTTCACGAAACTTTAGAGGCGTTGGTTCAGCAGTCCTTCATTTATATTAGAATAGTATGATAGCAGAATATATCGATATGAACATATCATATGTATATATATCATGTATATACATGTAGATTGATATATTCAAATGGGTGAAAATCATATACATTTAGCATGCATGTAACTGTATAAACAAATATACAAATATGTTTATAACAACAAACCAGAGTATATACTGATTTGTATCACTACAATGTAAAATAGTTAGTACGGTGACGTAATTCCCTGTCATCTAATTTATTCATCGTCCATCGACGAACTTGTCTCAGAAAAAAATATATCTCTGTCATGTCTGTTCACATGGTACATTTACCTCACTTATACATGTAGGTTTATATATGTGATAAAACCCGGCGAAATATAAACTCGATGGTTAATATTTTTGCGTCCATGTGGAGAGTTATTAATAAAGACATTTGAACCTCAAATAAGACACCACTCGGTACAATAACAGTACAAAGTTGAGTAAATCTGACTAGACTATTAAAAAACCCGGTAAATAATATAAATTGAATTTAGATACAAGACATTAACGAATATTTCAGTGTTTTCCATAGCTACAAAAGATGCGTTGAAAGTTCAGCATAACTGAGATTTTATTTGTATTTATAAATCAAAATTGTCAGAACCGAGTACGGTAACTTGTATACTTTTCAAATAGTCACAAGAACTTAAAAACAAACAAATTAATTCTAAAAGTGTCCATGTCGAATGAACTAAGCCCTCGGCAGTTTTCTACGGGGATAAGTTTGACAAGTGTGTATATTCCCGCTGGGTTTAAAGTATATTGACCGTTATTATGAAGTTATGTGATTCGTAAATCTACGGGTATTGGAGGTAAAACCTTACATGCATGAATGATTTCACAACAAGGTTATAAAAATTAAAACGTTGTCATTATGATAATTTCGAAAAGTGTCTTATATGATATTATAAGATACATTTTTTTACAAATAAATTGAGATACCTTGTTCAATTTATCTAACAGGTGCATGTAACTGTAATTAAATGCGCATAAACCAGTCCCATGTGAAATTGCAGGTATCTCTAACGGTGGTCTGATTTTTTTTCGAAGAGATGCGAGACAAGGGAGTGTCAATTGAGTTATTAATTTACAACATTTACCAGATAAGCTGGGAATCCTAAAATTTTCAGCGGCAGATATTTCAATATGTTTTTGTTTTTACAATCAGTTTCTATTTATACTAATGTATTAAATGGGTATGGCAGTTGTGTCTTTTTTTTTATAACCACATTTTTAAAAAATTGCACACGATGTAATTGTATTTGAAATAATTTCACCTATCCCGGACTGTCAGATAGAAATTTGGTATCCGTAACTTTTAAGTCTATAAAATGACTACCAATATTTGAAAGTTGCGACACTTATGGATTATTAAACTGTTGCTGTATAATGGTTGTAGCAATCATATTTTAACTGTAACAACCTTTTCGACGTTTAAACAGTTTATTTACGACTGTTTCAACGTTTTGCGTGTTGGAACAGTTATTAATTAACTGTAACAACTTTCAAAAGGTTGCAACAGTCGTATTATAACCGTGACAACATTTTCGGCGTTTTAACAGTGTATTTATGACTGTTACAACGTTTTTCGAGTTTGGACAGTTGTAAACCAACTGTTACAACTTGAAATTAGTTGTATCAGTCCTTTAATGTTTGTGACAGCTATTTCTAGCGTTGTTGCATTAGATTTATGTTGGAGACAAACACTTTAAAAGTTGGGACAGTCATAAAATAACTGAAACAGTAAAATTTTACAACTGTTACAACTTTAACAAACAATTACAGTCTTAGAACGACTGTTACTGGTATGGACAGTTGTTATTTCGTCCAGTAGTGCAGTCGTCCATGGCGGGGTATATATCTCCCAATTGATACGATATTCCTGTGTTTGCATTTCCTATCATGATTTTCTTGATAGAGGGTTGCTGCTCAGAAGAAGGCTATTAAATCAAAAGATCCAAATGGTGAAGTTGAAATCATCCCTTCGTAAGTTTTATAGATGTCATCACGAGTTGGTTGTCCGTTATAGAATATCCGTTTCACAAATGATATCGGATATGTTCCTTACGCCGTAACTACAATCCCCTTCTCTTTTATGAATGTGACCTCCCGAATATAACTTTTTACCGGATTTGTTATCACTGTACTTGTATTCTTGTACTTGTCTTAATAAATATTTTTTGGTTTGGTTATTTTTTGGTTATTTTTTTTATAACATTGTGTCTTAATCATATTGAATCACTTGTAATCATTTGTATGTAATTAATGTTGATTGTTCTGCTCCTTGTGGGCGCTTTGATTAGCAATAAAATATATTTGAATTTGAATTTGAATTTGTTATCAAACAAGCAACACCACAGGTGTCACATTTGGACCAGGATCTGCTTTCCCTTTCGTTGCACCTGAGATCACCCATAGTTTTTTTTTGGATTCGTGTTGCTGGTATCCTTCGTCCCTCTTTTCTGGTGATTTTTATAACTGACAGACTGATTTTTCAAAGTGCGGTCATATGCCTCAGTGTTATAGATGACTGCAATTTAATAAAATTGCAATTTAGATTTTTATTTTGTACATAGGTGTCTACCAAAGATGAATAGCACGGACAGACAGAGAAGAAATGGTATTCACCCTTACGTCTTGTCTGTTACAGGATACGCAAATGGGTTTACTCATTTCTATGTTGGTATATAGCTAGAGAATGGGCACATAGTTTAAATTTACATGATTTTGCGATGTGATTAGGGACTTTCCGATTTTATTTTCCTCCGAGTTCAGTATTTATGTGATTTTCTTTTTACTAAAAACTGATCTGTCATTTATGACGGTAAGCCAGATATTCTTTAGAGTACAATTATCCCAATGAATTAACTTTCTGCATTGGATATGAGATGAGTTTTGCATGGACCAGTAACAGTTGTAGGAGCAGAAACTTTAACAAGATATTTAAATTTGTGACCACTTAAAATTGTATGTGTTTCAAGATTTCGAATCATAGAACCGGTTCTTTGATATCGGAAATTAACCTACTGCATTGTATTGGTTGAAAAAATCTTTTTTTACAAAAACTTGAAATAGGAGCAAGTTGATTAATCAGATGTGTCTGTAAAATTCTCTGAAAACCACTGTTTATATTCGTTTATTGTTTTCACATGGTGAACCTGTTAGTTGTATAGATATGTTAATTGTGAACTAGCACTTGTTAGTTGAATTCATCAATCTCATGTACCCTTGTGTTAATTTATGGTAATTTTATAGAAAACTCAAACCTTCCGCCTTGTATTCTCATATTAGACTATGCGATGCGCGATATATAAGCTTATTGTATATATTGTTAGCAATGATTTCCTTAAGGTTCATGTGGACCCTATGCCTAAAATGGCCGTATTTTCACCTCAAAATTTACTCTGAGTACAGACAAACCTGTGCATCTGGAAACGTTTTAAGGCATAGCATGCCCTAAATAAATAGAATTCAAATGCATTCTATGATTTAGAACAAATTCATAACTTAACTGGATTTTGCCGTGCACTTTTTTTCGTCCCTGCAGAAGATGACAAAATTGACAAACCGTTGATTTTCCCTTGATATGGTCCACTCAGGTACACAGTTTAAATCGCCAATTATTGTCAGGTATCTATTGTCAATCTATTGTCCATGTCAATCAATACAGCTCACTTCAATTATTACCTCCCCCAAGGGTGACTGGGGAATAGAAATATGGTCACTTGGTCTTCTCCCGACCGGCAGTAACACGCTTGCCGAAGTGGGGCGTCCGTTTGGCTGTGCGGGATGTATCAAGTTCGCAGTCACGTCCGGTCAGAAAGGGGACGTTAAATCCGATGACTCGTGTAAAGAGAGTGCCACGCTCTTTGCACGTTAAGAACCCTTGCAACAACTCTTTAAGGGGTCCGTAGGTGGCCTGTTGCAAGGCAAAATTTCTAACCCTATCCAATATACCCTCATTTTCCAGTGGCAGTCCAAATTTCCCTGACCATCATCCCAGATGGCCTTTATTGTATCAACCTACCTATTGTATTTATTGTGAACTTGTTCTCGTCCTGAATATGCATGAAATATTTGCCACTGGACGTTAAGCAACCAACAATCAATCAATTAACAATAACGACTGACTTAGACACATCATAATCACCTGATGTATACAAAGCGAGTGATTTTCTAGATCTAGCTGAACCTCTGACAGGAACATTACCTGAATCATCTGACTCTAGTGAAATATTGGCCTCAGATGTATCATCCTGTTGGCCATCACTTTCCTTTACTGCAGCGCTTTCAATGTGTACATATTCCTCCTGCTCAACCTGTGTAGCAGTGTCTCTGTTTTCATAGGCTTATTTATAGCCTGGTACACTGAATATCAACACTTTCCCCAAATTTCTTTGGTTCTTCATACATTTTTTTCTAGTTCGTATAGAAATGCCTTTATTTTCCGCGTCGTCCATAGCGTCGATAATATCATCAATATTTAACTCATCATCGTCGGATATATCTTCCAGGCCATTACCCGACAGATCACTTTCATTGTTATTGTTTATAAGGTTAACCTCATTGTCATCTTTATCCATTTTTGTATTAGTGTTTGATTTTGTCTCATGAACATTTTTCTGCGTAACCGCGTCCTGTACAGTACGCATATTTGCAGCCAAGTTGGCAATGATCTTGGTATGAGCACCATGAACAATTTGTCTGTGTAACTGAATTGGAACAATAAAGCTTTCGAGTATCGTCATTGTCACATTTATAAAGCGAACAGTATAAAAACCAGTGTTCAATAGGGATGGAGTTGTAAAGGTTGAAACGATATAGGATACGATTAGTATGTTACTGATACCAGTAAATAGGTGTCATGCAGGCATGTACATCTAAGGGTTCAATAGTGATGGTGTCGGTAGGTTCGTATGATATAGGTAAGGATTATTGTGTTAATTAAACTACTATATAGGAGTCATGCATGTCTATCTTAGTGTTCAATAGTGAAGGTCTTTGGTAGGTTAAAACGATGTAGACTATGATTAATATCTTAATCATACCAGTACATATGAGTTCTGCATGTCTATTTTAGGGTTCAATAGCGATTATATTCGGTTCATACGATGTCGGTGATGATTAATATGTTAATGATATCAGTAAATAGCAGTCATGCATGTATATTTCACTATCAAATTCTAAATAAGGATGTCCATGCAACAATATGTATTACTTACTGTCTCTCCTGTCCTCTGTTTAGTGTGGGCGGCTCTCTTCAGGGGCTGTTTCTCGGTCACCACTTCCATCACTTCCACATCATTATCAACCTGTGCAGGTGCAGGTGCAGGCACAGTTTTTAATGAGAGTGTGGTCTGTTTCAATTTCTTTTGGGTCATTAAAAAAGTATAAATAACACTGATATGTAGTTCAACTGAACAAAAACAAATATTTATACGCAACAATAGGTACATGCAAGATACGATGTGTGTCATATGGCAACACTCCTTTCTGGAGATGTTTGTATTCATTTTGTGACGATGTTGGTTTTTTTTTATTTTCCATTGGTTCATTTTCGTTATATTTACATATCATACTTCTTTGGGATTCCCCTCAGTGATTATGGTCATTACAATTTGTTAGGACTGTTTGCTATTTATAATATACCTAGCTGTTATACAAGTGTGGGGTAACAAACAAAATAACTGTTTTAGTTCTGGAAATTTAGGCTCGAATCCAACGTTTGAACGTTTGGTTTGTCTATTATGGATGTCGCCACCCTTTTTTTATTTGTTCATGTTGTGTTTTTAGTTTTTTTATCGGTCTACTGTTATATACGTTTATTCATTCTTACCTGGGAAGGGCGCTGTTCTTTGGACCCACTGCTTGAAGGGCGCTGTGACAGCTTTGAAGGGCTCTGTGACAGCTTTGAAGGGCTCTGTGACGACTGCTTTGAAGGGCGCTGGGAAGGGCGCTTGGAACGGCGGGAGGACCGCTGTGGAGGGCACTGGGTTATATCCTCCCGCCGATCCTCCTTCAATTGGCGAAGGTGCTCCTTTGTCACCAGGAATTCGTCCCCGGATGCTGTAAAAAAATAGTTTACATCAGTCACAGTTCATGCTGTGTGAGATGAATATGCATATACGTATTTTATGTTCATTTGTGTTGTACATCATTTACTATCATTTATTCCAGTGAAGCAAAATAAGTGGTAATTCATGATATTCTGGTATTTACCGAGTGTCAATAGTGATAAGAAAACATGTGTTTATGCTTCAAAGGAATATGGTGTCGTCCTTTTATCATGGTTATGGCACTGGGTCTACAACACCCATTTAATAATTCCTTTTATGATGGACTAATCAGTAGTTTGCGAAAGTATTCATCCTTTTCAGATTCAGCATTACTACTGTTTCAGACAGTATGGTCATTAGTTTTAGCGCAGGTGCCGACATCTCCTCATTTGCAGAGGAAAGAATTAAGGTGTTTACTTACAAAGTATCTCTATTCGGTCGTCGTCCTCGGAATCCAAATGAACTGAAAAATATAAAATGATGCTCTGTCACAATGCACTTTCAACACTGTGCACAACTTTAAATTTTACTATCACCACACTGTTATCATAGTCTTTATATGAATTTAAAAAGGATTGGTATTAATTGTACTATCGCCACACTGTTATTATCGTCGCTATATGAATTAAAAAAGGATTGGTATAGTTATATGTATGATTGCATTTTCATTACGATGTAATATTATATTTACCTATTCTGTCCGAGTCCGGAATTGGGAGGGTTGGTCCTGAAGAAGAAAATGTGTTTTTTTTTTATTATTAATAACCAATCAATATTTAACTCATCATCGTCGGATATATCTTCCAGGCCATTACCCGACAGATCACTTTCATTGTTATTGTTTATAAGGTTAACCTCATTGTCATCTTTATCCATTTTTGTATTAGTGTTTTATGAAAATCCACAACATCAATTGCTCTTTATTGCACCTGAATTTTCGGTATTTCAATGCCAGTTTCATGACCAATACACCTATCGATAATTGTTTAGCGCATAATTTACTTACTAGTCCTTTGGAACCTTGACGTCCGTATTAGCACCTGCTCTTTTCCTGTTAACATAGAAAAAGGTTAGTTTAATTTAAAGTAGATGATGACGTTTCGTTGAAATTTAACCGTATATGAATCAAATTGGCGGATATCATTAAATTGTAGTTGATATAATATTGAGGTTTTGGTAATCTTTAAATTCCTCTACTACACCAACAATAAGTCCTTTGTGACCAGCTACCCTTTTTGTAGTCTCGATTTGTTGAAAATACTCTTCCACTTTAACACATAGTTGATCAATAATGACCCAAATAAAGGCAACAGTAGTATACCGCTGTTCGAAAGTCATAAATCGGTTGAGAGTCCAAAAATTCAGATGCGGGTTACAAATTAAAATTGAGGGAAACGCATCAGATATAGGAGTAGAACAACGACACAAAAGAAACAACATTAAAATGTAACACACACAGAATAGACAATGGCCATTTTCATTACTGAGTACAGGACATGTTAAGAAGAATTGTTGTTTACTCACTTTTCAAAGACTTATCCGAGCTATGATGGTGTAGCTCGGCTGTCGCCACTACTGTGTTGTTGTTGGTGGTGTTGGCCTTCTCAGCTATTCAATAAAGATATTTGAAAGTTTTCATTTATATATATATATATATGTTTATTATGAATATGACGGAAAAGTACAACAACCCAAAACTAATACGTTTTTCACACGCTAGACGGTTGGTGTAAATGCAATATTCAATTGATCGGTCTTTCCTCAGCGTTGATAGTAGATTGAGAAAACATGTGATCGTAGACATGTAATAAAAGGCAACACCAATTTGCACACACCTGCTATTAGAGTTTCGCGTTTTTTGAGCTCATTTAGGAATTGACATAAAGTTACCAATATGAAACTCCGTTGTCTCTTCTGCCGCAGGCGTTGGCAGGGTCTTATCCTCTGCAATTAAATACATATGTCTGTTATTATTAAAATATTGATAAATAATACAAATCTACAATTAAAGCCGTGACGTGATCGTATACATATACAGTGATAAAAATTTTTGGGCAGAGACAAGGCTATAAAATGTCATTGACATACCGAGATCTGTGAGTGTATCTGGCTGCTCCTCAGGAGGAGTATTGTCTGCAATTAAAAATATGTTAGTGTTATCATTGACCTGTTGATGATTTATACAGATACATAGGAAAAGCGGTGATCCGTTGTCATTTGCAACGACAAATGATTTGCATGAATCGACAATTGTATTGAAATGTGTTAATCTACAGTTGAGAGAAGGATGTGTGAAACTGTGATTGTAGACATATAATAAAGTGATAACAACTTCTTGGCTGATGCATGGAATGACAGCTATCACGTACGTGAACAGTTTATATGAGGGAGTACGACAGTTCATTGAAAATAAAAGTGTCATTGACTTACCAACATTTGTGTGCCTGTGGCCTTCTCCCATCTCGTCTGGCTGCTCCTCAGGAGGAGTATTGTCTGTAATTAAAAATATTTTAGTGTTATAATTGACCTGTTGATGATTTCTATACAGATACATAGGAAAAGCGGTGATCTGTTGTCATTTGCAACGACAGATGATTTGCATGAATCGACAATTGTATTGAAATGTGTTAATCTACAGTTGAGAGAAGGGTGTGTGAAACTGTGATTGTATACATATAATAAAGTGATAACACCTTCTTGGCAGATGCATGGAATGACAGCTATCGCGTACGTGAACAGTTTATATGAGGGAGTACGACAGTTCATTGAAAATAAAAGTCTCATTGACTTACCAACGTCAGTGGGCCTGTGGCCTTCTCCCATCTCGACTGGCTGCTCCTCAGGAGGACTATTGTCTGCAATTAAAAAAATGTTGAGTGTTATAATGGACATATTGATGATTTATACAGATACAAAGATAAAGCGGTGACCCGTTGTCATTTTCAACGGCAGATGATTTGCATGAATCGAGAATTGTATTGAAATGTGTTAATCTACAGTTGAGGGAAGGATGTTTGAACATGTGATCGCACACATATAATACATTGATAACAGCTTTTGTAGAGTTCACAGTTCTGCGTACGTGTATAGCGTATATGTGGGGGATATGCTTCATGTAGAATTTGGCAAGTAACTTACCAGTCGGATGGACACTGTGGGCATCCTGGGATAGGTTTAACTGTTCCAAGGAGACATTTAGTGTGTCGTTTTCTGCAAAGAAGATACGCCCATGTTATAATTGATATATTGTGGAATAATAAAACAAAGTGAAGTAGATGTCCGTAGTCAAATTCTAGAACAGATACAACGCATTAATTATCTGTTCAATTGAACCATGTTTGTCCACCGTACAGAAAAGGAAAAAAGTTAGAATGTGATCGGCTACGTATCATAAAGCCGACAGACTACTTGCAGCGAAGTATCATCACAGTTTCTTGTTACTGAATTGCGCCGTACGTTACCAGATGATGGGATTAATTTAACAAGTGGCAATGACTTACCAGGGAGAGGACAGACATTCCGAGAATCATCATCATCATCATCACCCGAATCCTGATGGTTTCCGGGATCCACAGTTCCTGCAATAAAGATTCGTTCATTTTATCTTTGATATATTGAGGAATAATACAAAAATCAGTAAACCAGAGTCCCGAACTCATTTTGACGACACACTAGACGCATGCATCAATTTTTCTAATGACACGTGTTTGTCTACCATTGACAGACGAAAGAGTAAACCTGAGATCGGCTACATATAATAAAGTGACAATAGCATTGGCACGGTCCGGCCGCCACAGTTGCGCGTCGTTGTACAGCATATGTTAAAATGGAATAGTGTTAATTTCAAATTTATCAGTGACTTACCATCTTCCATGGCCAACGCCCTCCACTTGTCACCCTCCTCTGACAGGTTATACAGACAAGGCTGTATCTTAAACGACTGTATATCTGCAATAAAGATATGTACATGTAACTATTGATACCATAAGGAGTGATAAATAATATGACCAGAGGCCCGTACTCATTTCCGACAACGGACTATTCGCATCCATCCAAAGTTCTACTCAAGTGTGTTTGTGTAGCGTTAAGAGAAAATTGAGTAAACATGTGGTTGAGAGAAGGACGTTTGAAACTGTGATTGCATACATATAATAAAGTGAAAACACCTTCTTGGCAGATGCATGGAATGACAGGTATCGCGTACGTGAACAGTTTATATGAGGGAGAACGACAGTTCACTGAGAATAAAAGTGTCATTGACTTACCAACAACAGTGGGTCTGTGGCCTTCTCCGATCTCGTCTGGCTGCTCCTCAGGAGGAGTATTTTCTGCAATTAAAAATATGTTAGTGTTATCATTGACCTGTTGATGATTTATACAGATACATAGGAAAAGCGGTGATCCGTTGTCATTTGCAACGACAGATGATTTGCATGAATCGAGAATTGTATTGAAATGTGTTAATCTACAGTTGAGAGAAGGATGTGTGAAACTGTGATTGTATACATTTAATAAAGTGATAACACCTTTTTGGCAGATGCATGGAATGACGGCTATCGCGTAGGTGAACAGTTTATCTGAGGGGGTACGACAGTTCATTGAAAATAAAAGTGTCATTGACTTACCAAATCTAAAATATATAAGAAATTAATGGATATTTTAGCAAACATTTTAGGACATGATGTCCGAATTCATTGAGAATTCATTTTTTTTTTTAAATGTTATGGCCTTGTTGTCCACATCTTCCTGTGGTTTTTAAAGTGCTTTCAGTGTATTAGCTTCTTCCTGTTAATAAATAAATATATATACAACCATTTTACAAATAAACATACATGCTATTAACCTGATATTGAGCGTCACTGATGAATCTTATGTAGACGAAACGCGCGTCTGGCGTACTAAATTATAATCCTGGAACGTTTGATGACTATTATATTTGTAAAACTATCTATCAATAAGTGTCTTTGGTAAACCAATCAGGATCTAAATATTTTAGACTGAAAGAATCATTTGATCACATACACGGTACGAAAGCAAACAACAAACCTGCATACCTTCTTCATACAATTGAAAAAGAAAGAATCACTCCATATAAAGATGAGAATAGAAACTCGAAAGAAAAGAAAATGAAAGTACAGCACCTAAAATTAAGAGTACAATGATCAGGGAGAAGATATAAAAACCGCACAAAATGAAGGGAATGGGGAAACACGAAAATCCACAGATGTTGTAGGTATTCTGGAAAACAAGAACACTGATTATATGAACAAAATGCAGGAATTTCACAAAAACCTATTCCTTCACATAAGCCCTCCCCCCTTCCCCGGACACATTTTATTTAAAGTGAATTTCCATATCTGTTTATTGTTTCAACATGTGGATAAACTTACTGCTCTTTTTTTGTAACAACCCTGAGCTGGATGCTTGGATATCAGACCCTGAAATGTGAAATTTCTGAACCGAATATTCCCATGTCCTGATCCGTCTTGCTCAAAAGTTAATACCAAATTATTTCAAATTGTTTCAACATGTGGATAAACTTACTGCTCTTTTTTTGTAACAACCCTGAGCTGGATGCTTGGATATCAGACCCTGAAATGAAATTAAACATGTTCCTTTCCTTATAAATGAGGTTGTGTTGTCACTTTTAGCCAAATTTTATATTTTTTTATATGATTTCAAAAACCCAAGTAGAATTGTGCATTTTGTTCATATAATCAGTGTTCTTGTTTTCCAGAATACCTACAACATCTGTGGATTTTCGTGTTTCCCCATTCCCTTCATTTTGTGCGGTTATTATATGTTATCTGGAAAACCATCTATGTCGTAGTAATCATGTGTACAATAATAAAAAAGAAAATCAGTTTGACTCTTAAACTAGAGGCTCCCAAGAGCCTGTATCGCTCACCTGATTCTACTTGGGTTTTTGAAATCATATAAAAAAATATAAAATTTGGCTAAAAGTGACAACACAACCTCATTTATAAGGAAAGGAACATGTTTAATTTCATTCAAAAGTCCCCCACTGGCGGCCATCTTGGATGACGGATCGGCTACAAAGTAACAACACTTGGTCAGCACCTCATAAGGAACATTCATGCTATGTTTGGTTTTATTCCATTCAGTGGTTCTCTAAAAGAAGTCATTTGTATGAATTTCCCATAGGGTCCTATGTTAAACTAAGTCCCCCGCTGGCGGCCATCTTGGATGATGGATCGGCTACAAAGTAACAACACTTGGTCAGCACCTCATAAGGAACATTCATGCAATGTTTGGTTTTATTCCATTCAGTAGTTCTCTAAAAGAAGTCATTTGTATGCATTTCCCATAGGGTCCTATGTTAAACTAAGTCCCCCGCTGGCGGCCATCTTGGATAATGGATCGGCTACAAAGTAACAACACTTGGTCAACACTCCATAAGGAACATTCATGCTATGTTTGGTTTCATTCCATTCAGTGGTTCTCTAGAAGAAGTCATTTGTATGCATTTCCCATAGGGTCCTATGTTAAACTAAGTCCCACGCTGGCGGCCATCTTGGATGATGGATCGGCTACAAAGTAACAACACTTGGTCAGCACCACATAAGGAACATTCATGCCATGTTTGGTTTCATTCCATTCAGTGGTTCACTAGAAGAAGTCATTTGTATGCATTTCCAATAGGGTCCTATGTTAAACTAAGTCCCCCGCTGGCGGCCATCTTGGATAATGGATCAGCTACAAAGTAACAACACTTGGTCAGCACTCCATAAGGAACATTCATGCTATGTTTGGTTTCATTCCATTTAGTGGTTCTCTAGAAAAAGTCATTTGTATGCATTTCCCATAGGGTCCTATGTTAAACTAAGTCCCCCGCTGGCGGCCATCTTGGATGATGGATCGGCTACAAAGTAACAACACTTGGTCAGCACCCCATAAGGAACATTCATGCTATGTTTGGTTTTATTCCATTCAGTGGTTCTCTAATTGAAGTCATTTGTATGCATTTCCCATAGGGTCCTATGTTAAACTAAGTCCCCGGCTGGCGGCCATCTTGGATGATGGATCAGCAACAAAGTAACAACACTTGGTCAGCACCTCATAAGGAACATTCATGTCATGTTTGGTTTCATTCCATTCAGTGGTTCTCTAAAAGAAGTCATTTGTATGCATTTCCCATAGGGTCCTATGTTAATCTAAGTCCCCCGCTGGCGGCCATCTTGGATGATGGATCGGCTACAAAGTAACAACACTTGGTCAGCACCCAATAAGGAACATTCATGCTATGTTTGGTTTTATTCCATTCAGTGGTTCTCTAAAAGAAGTCATTTGTATGCATTTCCCATAGGGTCCTATGTTAAACTAAGTACCCTGCTGACGGCCATCTTTGATGATGGATCGGCTACAAAGTAACAACACTTGGTCAGCACCACATAAGGAACATTCATGCCATGTTTGGTTTCATTCCATTCAGTGGTTCACTAGAAGAAGTCATTTGTATGCATTTCCCATAGGGTCCTATGTTAAACTAAGTCCCACGCTGGCGGCCATCTTGGATGATGGATCGGCTACAAAGTAACAACACTTGGTCAGCACCACATAAGGAACATTCATGCCATGTTTGGTTTCATTCCATTCAGTGGTTCACTAGAAGAAGTCATTTGTATGCATTTCCAATAGGGTCCTATGTTAAACTAAGTCCCCCGCTGGCGGCCATCTTGGATAATGGATCAGCTACAAAGTAACAACACTTGGTCAGCACTCCATAAGGAACATTCATGCTATGTTTGGTTTCATTCCATTTAGTGGTTCTCTAGAAAAAGTCATTTGTATGCATTTCCCATAGGGTCCTATGTTAAACTAAGTCCCCCGCTGGCGGCCATCTTGGATGATGGATCGGCTATAAAGTAACAACACTTGGTCAGCACCCCATAAGGAACATTCATGCTATGTTTGGTTTTATTCCATTCAGTGGTTCTCTAATTGAAGTCATTTGTATGCATTTCCCATAGGGTCCTATGTTAAACTAAGTCCCCGGCTGGCGGCCATCTTGGATGATGGATCAGCAACAAAGTAACAACACTTGGTCAGCACCTCATAAGGAACATTCATGTCATGTTTGGTTTCATTCCATTCAGTGGTTCTCTAAAAGAAGTCATTTGTATGCATTTCCCATAGGGTCCTATGTTAATCTAAGTCCCCCGCTGGCGGCCATCTTGGATGATGGATCGGCTACAAAGTAACAACACTTGGTCAGCACCCAATAAGGAACATTCATGCTATGTTTGGTTTTATTCCATTCAGTGGTTCTCTAAAAGAAGTCATTTGTATGCATTTCCCATAGGGTCCTATGTTAAACTAAGTACCCTGCTGGCGGCCATCTTTGATGATGGATCGGCTACAAAGTAACAACACTTGGTCAGCACCACATAAGGAACATTCATGCCATGTTTGGTTTCATTCCATTCAGTGGTTCACTAGAAGAAGTCATTTGTATGCATTTCCAATAGGGTCCTATGTTAAACTAAGTCCCCGCTGGCGGCCATCTTTGATGATGGATCGGCTACAAAGTAACAACACTTGGTCAGCACCACATAAGGAACATTCATGCCATGTTTGGTTTCATTCCATTCAGTGGTTCACTAGAAGAAGTCATTTGTATGCATTTCCAATAGGGTCCTATGTTAAACTAGGTCCCCCCTGGCGGCCATCTTGGATGATGGATCGGCAACAAAGTAACAACACTTGGTCAGCACCTCATAAGGAACATTCATGTCATGTTTGGTTTCATTCCATTCAGTGGTTCTCTAAAAGAAGTCATTTGTATGCATTTCCCATAGGGTCCTATGTTAATCTAAGTCCCCCGCTGGCGGCCATCTTGGATGATGGATCGGCTACAAAGTAACAACACTTGGTCAGCACCCAATAAGGAACATTCATGCTATGTTTGGTTTTATTCCATTCAGTGGTTCTCTAAAAGAAGTCATTTGTATGCATTTCCCATAGGGTCCTATGTTAAACTAAGTCCCCTGCTGGCGGCCATCTTTGATGATGGATCGGCTACAAAGTAACAACACTTGGTCAGCACCACATAAGGAACATTCATGCCATGTTTGGTTTCATTCCATTCAGTGGTTCACTAGGAGAAGTCATTTGTATGCATTTCCAATAGGGTCCTATGTTAAACTAAGTCCCCGCTGGCGGCCATCTTTGATGATGGATCGGCTACAAAGTAACAACACTTGGTCAGCACCACATAAGGAACATTCATGCCATGTTTGGTTTCATTCCATTCAGTGGTTCACTAGAAGAAGTCATTTGTATGCATTTCAAATAGGGTCCTATGTTAAACTAGGTCCCCGCTGGCGGCCATCTTGGATAATGGATCGGCTACAAAGTAACAACACTTGGTCAGCACTCCATAAGGAACATTCATGCTATGTTTGGTTTCATTCCATTTAGTGGTTCTCTAGAAGAAGTCATTTGTATGCATTTCCCATAGGGTCCTATGTTAAACTAAGTCCCCCGCTGGCGGCCATATTGGATGATGGATCGGCTACAAAGTAACAACACTTGGTCAGCACCCCATAAGGATAATTCATGCTATGTTTGGTTTTATTCCATTCAGTGGTTCTCTAAAAGAAGTCATTTGTATGCATTTCCCATAGGGTCCTATGTTAAACTAAGTCCCCGGCTGGCGGCCATCTTGGATGATGGATCGGCAACAAAGTAACAACACTTGGTCAGCACCTCATAAGGAACATTCATGCCATGTTTGGTTTCATTCCATTCAGTGGTTCTCTAAAAGAAGTCATTTGTATGCATTTCCCATAGCGTCCTATGTTAAACTAAGTCCCCCGCTGGCGGCCATCTTGGATGATGGATCAGCTACAAAGTAACAACACTTGGTCAGCACCTCATAAGGAACATTCATGCCATGTTTGGTTCCATTCCATTCAGTGGTTCTCTAGAAGAAGTTCAAAATGTAAATTGTTAACGACGACGACGACGGACGACGACGGACGCCGCCGGACGACGACGGACGCCAAGTGGTGAGAAAAGCTCACTTGGCCCTTCGGGCCAGGTGAGCTAAAAAGCTTGGGCCTCACAGTTTGTTGCAGTGGAAAGACACAAAGTGCTTGTACGAGCTACAGCACCTTCAACTGTTTTGGTTTCTAGCAATGAAGGCTGGGCATTGAAAACTTCCAAATCTATCAAACGTGTCTCAACAAAAGTCAAGGACTACATATCTTCAATTCATCAATATTTTAACACAACAGGTAAACGACCAAATTTTGAGGATATAGCTGAAGAGTTAAAAACTAAAAGGGATGATGATGGGAACAAATTATTTAAGCAGGAAGAATGGCTTTCCCTATCTCAAATAAGAAGTTTGTTTTCAAACTTTGTGAGAAAGAATGCACTGTCTATTGAACTTCATACTGGTACTCAGATAGAAACCAAGAATGATGAAGATCTTCAACAAGCCCTAGATAAAATAGATGCGTTGGAGTATCATGCTGACATGGCCAATGTTGCTTTGGCATCTGAAAATGATTTTTCATAAACTAGATTGCTGTATTATTACTCAGATATTGTTGTTCACAATTATCCATTTTAATTTTATAGAATCACTTGAAAATAGAAGGTGTAATTAACTCTTTTTGCGAATTCTCAACCAATATCAGTGAAACTTACATTGATGAAGTCTGCTAATGAGGGCAAACAAACTTATATATGGTTTGTTCGGTTTATTTCAGTCTTAAATACTGATATTTTTTTCCTCAAAAAGATGCTTTCAAAACCTTTTTTTCCGAATTCTCAATTAATTTCAGTGAAACTTGCATTTTTTAAGTCTGCTATTAATGGTGAACAAAATAGTATATATTTTGATAAGTGTATTTCCATTTTTTGGAAAAAGCGGTCTTTAATACTGGATTTTTTTCTTCTTCAAAAAGATGCCTTCAAAAGCCTTTTTTTCAGAATTCTAAAACAATTTCAGTGAAACTTATATTTTTGAAGTCTGCTTTTAATGGCGAACATAATAATACATACACATGTAGTTTGTTTGGTTTAATTCCATTTTTTTGAGAAAAAAGTGGTTTTTAATACTGATTTTTTTTCTTTAGGAAGATGCCTTTAAAAGCCTTTTTTGCAAATTCTGAACCAATTTTTTATAAATATTAAACATGAGAGTTTTAACTTCGATAGACTTTTCATTTTTAACAAACGATTTTTCACCATTACAGAATACCTATAGCTGTACAGACTGTGACCAGGATTACAGAATCCGGCATGGTCTCAAGTGTCACCATTTTAGTGAGCATATTAACCAAATATTTAGATTTTTTTCTTGAATTATTTGTCGTAATTTATTGTAAAAAGTTGAATGTGTTCCTGTTTTACTTACCGGATTTCCTATTTTTCGCACATATACTGTCAGTCGAAATAGAAAGTGGAATAATGTATTTTTAGTTTATTCTATTTTTAGATCATGTTATTACTACGCATATGGGCACTATTGCCACGATTACCTCAGGGCATACAACAGCGGACCTATCTTCCACCTGCTGAATGCAGGATACCCATTCTAAATACTAGTTAAAGAGAATGTGTCTTTCAGCCCAACATTGACTGGCAATCCTGTAACCTCCACATCAAATTTTCCATCTTTCACATATAGGTTCTTTGATTTTTAAATGGTGAATATTTGTAAAAACAATAGGATAGTACTGTACTTTAGCAACAGGAACAAGTAAAAGATCAATATTTTCTTCTTTTTTCTTAGTCTCAAGTTTATTTGAGTCTAATAACGAACTGTCTAATTATATTCACAGAATTATTACCCTTAAATAAGAAACATTATTCTTTTAAAGATTCAAAGAGCCCACTATGGAACAAAGGGTCGGAGGGCTTGCGTGTCTCAGTGACCCCAAGAGCTATGCCAGCTGGAGCTTCGTCTCCTGGTAGGGTTACCCATGCTGGACAGGTCGAAGGATAGAGACCAGACTAAAGTGATCCGAACATCGTGAGATGCCCGATGTTTTAAATAAAATAGGCTCTCCAACCCGTTTGCCGTGGGTTGCTACCCGTGTCGGTGGTTGACGAGATCCTTGTGGATGAGGGCTATAGCCAGACTCCTTACGGTCAGAAAATACCCGGACGGACGAGACTATAGTTCAATAAGCTGCTTTGGCTTCGAAATCATCTAAACGGGAGGTCGGATGGACCCGGTTCGATCAATCGGCTGGTCATGTCGAGCCCTTCAGGTAATCCTCAACAATAAGCTTTCTTGTAACAATTTTCATAATATACACATGTATTTTAAATTAAGCTATTTATATTTTGGATAACTGAAGAAGGCGATGGCTCATGGGTCAATCAAGTGGTACGCTTTCTTTTTCGCTTGATGGATACGCTCTGCTTGAGTATACTATTCTTGGAACATCTGGTGCTTTCCGCAGTGGATCTTGGGTGCTGATTTTGAGGACCAGCTACATTATATTTGGAGCTCGTTTTCAGCATTAGCACTCGATCCCGGTTCGCCACGGAAACACAGCATCGCCCTTGTAGGCACTCCGAGGTGGGTGGATGGCAAGAATGGTGAATCTTTCTCCTTTCATATGGCACAACAAACCAAACCCTCTAAATCAGCTTTAATACATAAGAAAATGTGATGATTCAGAGCCCTGTCGGGAAGATGACAGTTGGCACAGATTTATTGTAATAAAAGGAACAGAAGAAAAACCAATTTCAAAAATATCGCCCTTTGTAATTCACAAACAAATTCAAAGCGTTGCTGGTACTGTTAAAAAAAGTTTCAAAAATGAGATCTGGCAATTTGTTGGTTGAATGTTCCAACAAAGTCAATCAACAAATTTACTTACAATGTCTACAATATCAAACTTTCCTGTTTCTGCCTCTCCTCATAACAGTTTGAACAGCTGTACGGGGATCATTCGAGACAGAAGTCAATACCTTGGTGACCTTACCGTGGAAGAAATCGGTGAGGAACTTTCAAGCAGTTGCAATTCGTTTATCATTAGACAAAACAATTACATTATGTTCAATATATATTCCACCTAATTCAATTATTATTCAATTATCGATAAAGCAAAACTCAAAAACCTCACTGATCAATTACCCTCACCATTTATACTTATGGGCGACTTCAATGCCCACAATCCATTATGGGGTAGCAAGACTCATAATGCCAAAGGTAAGATCATTGAGGACTTTGTCTCTCAAGAAGGATTATGCATTTTTAATGATGGATCTAATACGTATCTTCATCCTGGAAACGGGTCTTATTCTTCTATTGATATCACTATATGCGATCCCTCTCTGCTTCTGGATTATTCATGGCGTGTTCATGATGATCTATGTGGAAGTGATCATTTTTCAATAGTACTTGAACATCTTTTTAATTCTGCCCAACAGAGAGTACCACGTTGGAAACTTGACAAGGCGGACTGGTCCTTGTTTGAGAATCTCTGTTGAGCGGAACTTCAGTCAAAGATGTTTGAGACTGTGCAAGATCCAATTTTAACTTATAATACAGTTCTAACGTCAATTGCTGACAGAACTATTCCTAAGACCTCGGCAAATCCAAAACATCCCAGTAAACCATGGTTTGATGACGCATGTGATCAAGCCATAGGTGACCGTAAAAAATCTGAAAGACGGTTCAATCAACAACCAACGACGGAAAACTTGAGTAATTTCCGTATTTTTCGCGCTAAGGCACGGCGGACTTGTAGGCAAGCCCGACGAACATCCTGGAAAAAATTTGTCTCGGGGATTACATCTCGCACTCCGATGACAAAAGTTTGGAATATGGTAAATAAAATTAAAGGTAAAAATTCTAAAGCCACTGTAAAACATTTGAAAGACGGCAATAATTTATTAACATCTGAAAAGGATATTGCCAACAAACTTGGTGAAACTTTTGCGAAGTCTTCTTCTTGTAACAACTACAGGGAAGACTTTAAAAAAGTTAAAAAACAAAAAGAAAAAATTAAATTAAACTTTAAATCAAAAAATGGTGAAAATTATAATAAACTATTTTCTCTTGAAGAACTTAAAACATCTCTGTCAAAAGCCCATGATACAGCTTGTGGGCCTGATAATATTCACTCCCAACTCTTAAAACACTTGCCAGATTCCTCGCTAGAAGCTCTCCTGCAGCTCATGAATAACATCTGGGAATCTGGTGATTTACCATCAATCTGGAAGCTTGCAACCGTCGTGCCTATTCCAAAACCAAGTAAAGATCATACGGATCCTATTAATTATCGACCAATTGCTCTTACCAGTTGTGTCTGTAAAACACTCGAACGGATGGTCAATGATCGCCTTGTTTGGTTCCTGGAATCCAATGGACTATTAGCCAATATCCAGTGTGGATTCCGACAGGGTCGCAGTACTCTTGATCATCTTGTTCGATTCGAATCATTTGTCCGTAATGGTTTTGCGAAAAATGAGCATGTGGTGTCGGTCTTTTTCGACCTTGAGAAGGCCTATGATACTGCATGGAAATATGGTATTTTTAAAAATCTATTTGATATGGGGTTGAAAGGCAATATGCCTAATTTTATTTCTAATTTTCTCTCTAACAGACAATTTAATGTTAGAGTTAATTCGACCATGTCTGATCTTTATGATCAAGAGATGGGTGTCCCTCAAGGCAGTATTTTATCTGTTACATTATTTAGTCTTAAAATCAACAGCCTTGTTGAAGTTTTAAAAAGTAATATTGAAGGTTCATTGTACGTTGATGATTTTTTAATATGTTACAGAGGCAAAAATATGAATAACATTGAAAGACAATTACAATTATGTCTTGGAAGAATTGAAAAATGGGCCTCGGAAAATGGTTTCGGGATGCATTTTTGTAACAAAAGAAAATTGCATCTTGATCCAGAACTAACTTTGTACAGCAACCCAATTAAAATGGTTGATGAAACCAAATTTCTTGGTTTACTTTTCGATAAAAAGTTAACCTTTCTACCCCATATCAAAATGTTAAAAGCGAGATGTTTAAAAGCTTTAGATATTTTAAAAGTTGTCGGCAGCACTGACTGGGGTGCTGATCGCAACATTTTACTCAATTTATATAGATCTCTTGTTAAATCTAAACTAGATTATGGCTCTATAGTGTATGGCTCTGCAAGGAAGTCCTACATACAGATTCTCAATGCTGTGCATCACCAAGGTTTGCGTCTCTGTCTTGGCGCATTTAAAACCTCACCAGTTGAGAGTCTGTATGTAGAGGCTGATGAGCACTCACTCACTGACAGACGTTTGAAGCTTGGACTTCAATATGCTGTCAAACTAAAAGCCCATTCAGATAATCCTGCCTACAGCTGTGTTTTTAATCCGATTTATGAAGATATTTTTGCAAAACATGAAAATAAAATTCCTCCGTTAGGTTTACGTTTAAAACCACATTTAGCTTCTTTTGATTTAAAATCTGTTGCTCAAGTTCAAACTTGCAAATGTCCTCCATGGGAACTTCCCAAACCAAAAATGATATTTGATCTCCGTGAACACAATAAAAATAAAACAAATCCTCTTTTAATTCAGCAACACTATGCTAAAATTAAAGCCGATTATCTAGATTTTTCAACTGTCTATACTGATGGATCAAAAGATGGTGATAGAGTTGCATCTGCTGCTGTCTTCAGGGACAGAGCTGCAACCCTCCGTTTGCCATCTGATGCATCCATCTTTACTGCTGAAGCAGAAGCAATAATTTTGGCTTTGAAATTTATTGCTTCTTCAGATAAATCCAAATTTATTATATATTCGGATTCACTTTCATGTTTACAAGCTATACGGAATACTAAAATTAAAAACCCAACAATCCTGAAAATTTTATATGTAATGAGGAATTTAAAAATTCTTCTGAAAGAAATAATATTTCTATGGGTTCCGAGTCATGTTGGAATCCTTGGAAACACAGCTGTAGACCTTGAGGCAAAGAATGCCCTGGGTGACCCTCTATCTAACTGTGATATACCATATACTGATTTTAAATCTAATATTAGAGAATATGTTTTTAATATATTGAAAAATAAATGGAGTAAAAAAGATGATAATAAATTGCATGAAATTAAACCTACTCATTATACAATTTAAAGCATATTTTAAAAATAAACAAAAAAGTTCTTTAAAATACTAAAATTCTAGACTAAAGCAAAATGATTATTTACAAATAAAAATCAACAGTAATAAAAACGGTACCAATTTTCTTGCACCAGATGCGCATTTCGACAATACATGTCTCTTCAGTGATGCTCGTAGCCAAAATATTTGAAATCCAAAGCTTATATAAAAGATGAAGAGCTATAATCCAGTAAGATAACATGATAAAAAATTAAAAACGATTTAAATATAATAACATTTTTATATTCTATAATAAATTCCGATTTCTTTTATTTATTAAAAATGCAACAATATTTGTAAGTTGAACATTATTAAATAAATCATACATATTATTATGTCTTTCCACCTTTCCGTGGAAAGACCTTTTGATTTTGTTCTGATTATAATTATGATTATTATTATTTTCCGCCAAATTTTTTTCTTGCATAATATTGATGTTTCAAAAGAAACAGAAGGTAAGCTTAAGTAAATTAAACACACTTCTTACATTTTTACTTATTTCACGAAGACCATTCACTGTGGTGGCTCATTGTAAACTGAAAGCTTTCATGATATTTCTATAAGTGTATTCCTAAAATATAAGTATCAGGAATTCCACCATTTCCGTAAAAATATTTTTTAGATGAAATATTTATTAATTACTAGATTTCTGTTCAAAGGGAAATAGCTCATTTTTAACTTTCCCCAGAATTTATTTTTGATGAAATACATATTCATTATTAGATTTCTGTTCAAAAGGAAAAAGATTTGTAAATATAAAAAAGAAGATGTGGTATGATGGCCAATGAGAGAAATACTGAATAACAGGCTCCTGACTTGGGACAGGCACATACATACATAATGTGACAGGGTTAAACATGTTGGCGTGATCCCAACCCTCCCACTACCCTTGGACAGTATTACAACAGTATAACATAAGAATGAACCATAAAAATCCGTTGAAAAAGGCTTTACTCATCAGATGTACAAAAATACAACTGGATGTGGTAGGGTACTTTGATGTACAACGCATCAACAAAAAGACACTTAAGTACAGATCTGAGAGTACTTGCAGTTAACTGAAAAAGACATTAGACAATTTACTGTTTACAAATTTTTGAATTTTTTGAAATACTAAGGCTTTTCTACCTTAGCGGTATTTGGCAAAACTTTTAGGAATTTTGGTTCTCAATGCTCTTCAAGTTCGTACTTTATTTGGCCTTTTTAACTTTTTTGGATTCGAGCGTCACTGATGAGTCTTTTGTAGACTAAACGAGCGTCTAGCGTATATACTAAATTTAGTCCTGGTATCTATTATGAGTTTATTGACAATGTATGGTAAATGCAATGTGACTGCTCAAATAGCACAGATGCAGTATATATAATCATGTCTTGTAACCTTGATATCCTGTTAAAAAATTCATGAATACACTTTAGGGCATCCTTTTTTTTTAAAGAAACAAACCCAACTTATTAGAATTGGAAAAAAAACCTTATTAGAATTGAAAACTCTGAAGCATTAAAAAAAGCACCACTCCCACTACTTATGGTAATCAATAGACCTAATAAATCATTTTTGGATCCCCCAATTTATTTGATATGTTTATCTTTCTCATTCTGCATGCCATATTAATATACAAGGGAAATGAAATATGTTTTCTTTCTTTCTTGAAAGAGATGTTCAAAAATGTGGAACAGATGCCATGGAGAAGACAGGACAGAATCCGCGTGTGAAAGGAATAAAGGGGATTTCCATTCTGCATGCAATGGAATGGTTTGATATTGTTAATGGCATTGTCCCGGATTACATGCATGGAGTACTGCTTGGTGTTACCAAAAAAATGTTAGGTCTAATGACATCTTCATCTAATTCTGGAGAGGCATATTTTGTCAGGAAAAATATTAACAAAATTGACGAATTGTTAATGGAAATGAAACCTACAGACGTCATTACTAGACTACCTAGGATGCTGGAAGAACATTTTCACAGCTAAAAAGTGTCTGAATTGCAGATTTTACTCCTTTTTATCTGTTAACGGGCATGCAAGATTTGCTGTCTAAACAGTATTTAGACCACTTGGCAGTTTGTAGAAGGAATTTATCTACTCCTTGGGGATGATATTTCCTTTAATCAGTTAGAATTAGTTCTCAAATTGTTGTATCTACAATTTAACGATTTATATGGACAAAATAACATAACTCTAAATCTGCACAATGTTGGGCAACACTTATGTAATTATGTTAGAAAATTAGGAAACATGGAACTGGAAATGTTTGTTTACAAATTCTATTGACACTACAGGTTAAAAAAAACTTGTTGTTGACTCCGTCTTTATAACGAATCATATTTTCAAAGGATTTGTTGACAAAATGGTAAAAGTTGGAAGGCATGTTAAAATAAAAGCTGTAGCAGTTAATTGTAAAATTGCTGGAAGCATGACAATTTTCAAACCAGACAATGTGTTGAGTGAGAAGCTGAAAACTCTTTTTTTTCCTTTGGGAAATGAGGAGATGAAATGTTCATATCAGAACAATATACTAGAATGGCAAAGATAATTTCTTTAATAGTTTCTTTACACCCTGAAACTGGTTTATCTATGGGTGCCATCCAATACTTCATATACCATGGTTATAGTAACAGTTGTGTTGCAGTAATAAAACCAATTTCTTCTCACAACACAAAACCACTAGTGCATCCATCTGTACATTATTTGATCCAGATTAACAAAACTTTTAACGATAGACTTTTATGAGTGGTAAAAGTGCTGTCTATAAATCAGAAATTGTTATACATATCTGGCAATGAAAACAATATATGTGTTTGAAGACTTCAAAAACTGATTGGAATGTGATTTATTGTTGATATAAATAAATACAATATTTATAGAGCGCATTATATAATAACAAAAATTACTCTAAGCGCTTCACATTTAAAAATATATAAATCATAGATTACAAAGCACTATCTTAAAAGAATCAAACAAGCATATAAAAATTTATAAGATACTTAAAAAAGAAAAAAAAAACAGAAATAAAAGAAATGAAAAATGCATGTACCATAAAATATACAAAACTGTCTAAAACTAATGCAGTCAATTAAAAGTATATAAAATCTACAAGAAATCCTTAAAAGCAGTCCGAAATAAATGAGTCTTGAGTTGCTTTTTAAAACCATCTAAAGAATTTACACTCCGTAAAGACAATGGCAAATTGTTCCAGAGTGTAGGTGCAGCCTTGTCAAAACGCCTCTCACCGTAGCTTTTTGTTCGAACGTCATTTGGAGGATGTAGAAGCATACTATATTCCGACCTGAGGGATCTACTTGGCTTGTATGGAGTAATTAAATTTTGAAGGTAACTAGGAGCCTTGCCATGCTGTGCTTTATAAACATATAAAAGAAGTTTATATTGGCAACGGTAATGTATGGGTAGCCAGTGTAATGATATTAAAACAGGCGTAATTGAGTCAAATTTCCTTTTTCGTGTTATCAAACGCGCTGCTGTGTTTTGGACCCGCTGCAATTTACTGATAATGTTGATGTTAGTACCGTACAACAATGCATTGCCATAGTCCAGCCTTGATGTAACTAGGGAGCACACTAGTGTTTTACAGACTTCAACTGAAATTAAAGCTCGAATTCTACCAATATTCTGAATTTGGTAAAAACAAGCCTTAGTGATCGCACTGGCTTGATGTTCCATACTGATGGTTTTATCAAAGTACATTCCCAGATTTTTCACACAAGAAACGTCGCTTAACTATGAAAATTTTAAGTCATTTATGACTTAGATAAAATCTTTCTGAATTTGAAGATGCAGATAAAATCTTTCTGAATTTGAAGATGCTTTTGTTTTCTGGTATCATGTTTACAATTTTATTAGTCGTCAGCTTTTAACAAAATTACGTGTAAGTTATCATAATTTGGAAATTGAATTAGGACGTTATAATTTTTTTTAAAGAGAACACAGACTGTGCAAAGTTTGTAAAATTTTAGATGATGAGGAACACTTTTCCTTCATTGCCAAATTAACAGTAATGTAAGACATTCCCTTATAAATGCAATTAAAACCCATTATCCTAATTTTAACCAGCTTGACTCAAACTCTAAACTTGATTCAGCTGCCGGCCATCCCAGAGAGTGAGACAGTTATCTTTATACCTACTGTTCTTATCAAATAGCATGGACTCTCTGGGAAGGACGAGCAGGTCGCGAAGGAAAGGTTAGAGACCCTCAGAAAAGAGGGTTTCATTTTCTGAGGGTTTCAAACTAGAACTTGAACGTAAGAAGAGAGGTTGAAAATAGAAGACTACGTACAGAACTAGCGGGCTTGAAATGAAAGGACCAGCTGTTTAGAAATATGGAACCTAAATTATTATTTGTATTTGTGGAACTATAATTCATTATATATGACTGATTTTGAAACTTGTGACAATGATTTGTGTGTGTTCATTATTTTAATATGTATTTGGCATAGTAATTGACTGTATTTTGTTAAATTTAAAAATGATTGATTGATTGTTGTTTGCTTTACGCCGCATTAGCACAAAAAGGCAATACCGCAGCGAGAGCTAATTCGAATATTTTTTTTACAATTTAAAGCAAATTATTAATTTATTATTAAAATTGAAGTTGAAATACATTACATAAAATTTCTAACAATTCAAACTGATTAAAGAAATTTAATTAAGAAATCAGGCTTATAATTTTGGAAATACAATTTTCATTTGTTTCCGTTGATATTCAGTGCTAAAGTTAAAACATAACTAAGGACCCAGTAAGTTTACTTGCATGTTTTTTATCCTTGAAAAGAGAAGACACCATTGAAGGTGTACTCAGTACATACAGAAATCAACCAGACATTATACACCACCACATCAATTGTACTTTCGTTGATGAAGAAAATGCCGTAGCTTTAGAGGGTGTGACAAGGGAAATGGTCTCCGTTTTTTTCTATTGAAGTGATTAGGAAGTTTTTCATCGGGAACCATCATAACCACCCTAGAGTTGATGCCAGAACTTTATCAAATTTGACCCTTGAGATGATCGGTAAAATAGTAAGTCATGCGTATGTTATTATCTTTCTTATTATTTCATCCCTTCTCTACATATTTGGACTCGCCTTGCAAATTTTTTTAGCATTCATCACTGAAACAGATTGTAAACTTGTCAACCATATTATTTCCAACATAAACTAGAATGGACTACATGCAGAGATCGTAAATTTTTATTTCGACATATGGTGGTTTTGCTGTAAAAAAAAATGTCTCGACATAGCAAATATAACAATGGCCGTGATCCTATGTGTGCCTATTTCAAAAATAAAAATTGGTATGGCCTGTTACCATTTGTTATTGAACCTGTAAAAAGATACAAGCTATGACGGCACAACTCAATTTTCGAAAAACAAAAACATTCTAAAACAAATTCCGAGTGACTAATGCCTGTTTGCATTTTCTGCTGTAAAGAAAAAAGAAGTCTTTGGTTGCTTCAATATATTAAATTCAAACACCTTTTTTTTTTATTATTAAAAAAGAACTACATTGTACATGAAAAAGACAATGTAAATGAACCACTTTTAGTTGGAAAATAGATCGAGCATAAGTTTGAAAACGATACATTATATAAGGAAAAGTATTGTCCGTTGTTCGTAGGTTCTACTATCTCTTGGGATTGCTGCCAGCAGGTAATTCATGCATGCTCCCTAGCAAGAGGGGACGCAGGAATATCGGGTTGGTTGCTTCGTCGATGAAGAACAGCTGCACTTGTGGTGTCAGCTGGTGAGTGGATCTTGTCACCTTGTCAAGTCTTGGTTTGATTTCGCATACCATGAAAGCCTGTTACCGTACGTACAAGCCGTCACCAGTGGATGCAGTGACCAGGAAGAATTGTTGGGTGTTCCATGCACAATTATAAAAGACCAAAGCTATTGTTGGTGATATTTATTCACATAAATATTTGTGGTTAGAATTTCATAACTGATAACAAATATGAGCATTACATAATTAAGCAGCTGATAATTCTTTTAAACAAACGCCATAATGTATCTGGTACAAACCCTCCAATCCTTTACATACCCATGTATAGCAGTGGTGAAGACTTGTATCATGTCGGGATTTGGGCAACTCATTATTACAGAATATTCACTGAATATTCAATTATCAATTAATTGAATATATCTGCTAATGCCAGTAATTAAATAGTTTTTGCCAAGTTTTGGGTATCCAATTTGCACAAATCTACTGTACAATGGATACAAATTGTCAACTTTATATAATTCATTGTTATTGCAGCAAACTCTAAATTTTTTAGGCATACTAGGGCTAGGCAGGTCAGTTTTGCTGGGCTAGTAGTTCTGCCAACAGGGCTAAAAAAATCATGCTACCAATTAGTCGTGGGCTAGTGAGCTAATACAAAATTTATTAACCCCTGTTAACCCCATGAGCATGATGAGGAATTGACTGATTTTTAAGTTATATATCAAAATTTAAAGACAAACCTATCTTAATAGGACATAACATGCAATCACTTCAGTGAAATACTGTCAAACAAATTTTGTTTTGAAAACAAGTCTGATTGAAAAAGAGTCCCTTGCTTGTTGCCCAATTGTTATATTGGAAAGTATGTTTCAATCTTATTGTCATCATTTATGTATCACAACACACACGAATTTATCAAAAAAACACCACAAAATAACTTACTTGGTCATTATTTTCATTCATAGTCACTATAAACATCTGCCTCTTCTGTTTGTTCTTTTCTGCTGTTTCAATGTGGACAATTTTTTGTTTGTTTACATGATCAATTTAGTGTTTCCATGTGCAATAACTGTTAAATTCGTTTTAAAAGGAACAGCTGCGGAGGTAACGATGCAGAAACTAATTCACGCTATAAACCAGTAACTTTGGAGGATACTGACAAATTTCTCGTGGATAACAGAAACAAAAAATATCATCTACAAAACAAACTCCCTACCGGTACGTCCAGACACCATTGCAAATTGTGCTCCCCAGTGAACCATATAGTATATGTCTGGGATGTAAACTCCCATCTTAAACGCCATTGTCAAAAACTACTCCGAGTTTGCTGTTGTTTTTGAAAACTTCCTCTAATACATGGTCTTTGTTCAGTTTGGCAGTCTTTCAGTTTTATTGTCGCACGTATTCAGGTTCGTGTGTTGAAATGTCCCAAATTTATACATGGGTCAATACACAATGGTCTTCTTTTCATTAAACTTTTTCTTTACAATATTATCTAGTTATCATTGTAGTTCATTCAAACTGTGTCTAGATTTCTTTACTGTGTATGTGATGCTTTGCCTGTCTGGTTATTGATATACTGTGGTTACTTTTTTCTCAATCAGGTCTAACTTACTTACAACAAAAACTACACATAAGAATACAGCTAAACTTTGACCACTAAACCAGGAAAATGAACTCAAGGTATGGGGTCAGATGACACCTACCAGCTGGACATGTAAACCTTACAATCATTCCATACACCAAATAGAGTAAAACTGTTGCATATAGTATAATATTGATAGATTGTTGGTTGCTTAACGTCCGGATGCAACTATTTCATGCATATTCAGGACGAGAATTGGAGAAATTAAATTTATCATTTGACCTGCAGCCTTCCACTCCACTTAGTACCGATTTATCGCCTAGCAACAACAGAACCAACTCAAACAACTGAGAAAGACCAGCTTCCTGGTAACTAGTTGCTAGCCATGATAACTGAGCTTAATACGCAAGTGCAAGTTCTGAATAACAGGTCGTTATTTCAAGAACTTTTTGCCAGTTAAAAAAACAGAACGAGCGTCTCATCACATTAGTTCAAGACTTGACAAATATTCCAACAACATTCACACCACATAAACCATGGGCACCTTCAGTATCGGATACAAAACTAGATTTCAACCCAACACTGCAAGACAACTTCAGTTCAACACAACTTCAGCTGCTGTACCAACAACTCCACTACCAAACATTGTTACTTCTACAAGGGCTCCAACTCCAAGAATTATACCATCATCATGTATGTTTAAGGTCATTGATGCAAAGTTTCGATTCAATCCAGCTCCACATAAGATTGCAGTAACTGATTTACCCAAGAGAGTTTAGCTCATCTTCTGGCCCTGGTAATTTTGCAAAACATGTTGTTGAACTGTTGTATCCTGAACGTTTTACATTTGAATGTTTGAGGAGAATTTTCATTCATATAATGTTGACGCAAATAACAACTAAAACCCTCTTGATACAGTAAGACTACAATACTTACACCAGTATGTCAGCCGTTTTTTTCCTGAGGTTACTCAAGAGCAAGCATGGGAGCTAATGTTGGTGACCAACATAAATGAAGCTTTAAGGAAAGCAGAAGGAAACTCTTAAGGGACAAACATTTGACTTGTTAAATTTAAATTTACACTGCATTATTTTATTATCTGTTTTATGTTATATGTGTCATATAAAATGTGTTCCTAATGAAATGTTATAAGCTATCTTTATTTGTAAATTATTAAATAAACCATATATTTTTTTTACTGGTGAAACATCAGAAATATAGACTAAATAATACCACAAATGCTAAAAAAAAAAAAAAAAATGGTAGAGCTTTACAAAATTAAAAAAAATGATATAAAAAAATATGAAACATAAATCAAAGAGATGATAGCTCTAAGGACGAAGAAGGTGAATAAAAGGTAACTTAGATTACCATAAAAGCAGCCCCACTAACCTAGCCTGCTTTGTTCCATTATCGTTATGACCTTAAAAAAAATTCTTCAAACAAGAATGTGTCTGAGTACATGGATTTCCCATCCGTAAAATCATATTCTATGTTCAATGGACTGTGAAAATAAGGTTAAATTTTTAGTTTGGCAGTAAAATTAGAAAGATTATATCATAAGGAACACATGTGTACTTATTGTCAAGTTGATTGGATTTCGACTAACTCTACCATAAAATTAAACCTGATGCAGGATGGATGGACAGACCAGAAAACATAATGACCATAAATGGGGCATAAAATAGTAAGACTTGTTACATACCAACCAACAAGTTCCCATGGGTTTTTTTTTAGTGCGTGGCAACAATTTTAAAGGTAACAATTTTTAGCAAAGTATTTTGCACGATCTGGATTGTCTAGAAAAAGTATTATATTTGTATGATGAATTTACATGCCTTTTTCTTGAGTCTGTTTGCATGATTCTAGTTATTAAATCGGTAGAAAAGTTGAACATGGAGCTAGCAGACCAGGGTTTATTTTCTTGTGCAAGAATATTACATGCTTGTTGAAATTTCCAATTTTGAATTGTGCACTAATATGGACCTTAAACAGGTTGGGAACTACACTCCAAATCAGGGGTAACCCTCATTGTGAGAACATAACAACCCACAGTAAAAAATGAACACCTTTACATTCATATTATTTGATGAAACTTTTCCCCAAGAACTAAGCATCTATCAAGTATTAAATGGTCAAAATATTTCAAAAGAATTTTGTGTTGTTTCTATTTCCTTTATTTATTTGACCCCTCATTTAGAAAAGTTGTTCCAAATATAATGAATTTTCCCACTTTTGAGTTAAAAATCTGAAAAATGTTCCAACAGTAAAATGATCCCTGTTTTAGGGACAGTCCCTCATAAAAAGGGGGGGGGGGAGGGGCGGGTCCAACCTGTTTCTTTGTCTTTGTGAAAAAAGAATAATTGCATTGTCCTTTAAATGATTTAATTGAATACAAAACAAATATGATAAACAAGTATTATGTCAATAAATTAGTGAGAAAAAAAAATACTATTTATTATCACTATGGTAGTACTGCATCATTGAATTTTATCAATCAGCCATGCTTTTATCCTTAAGCTGTGTAAGAACCTGCTTGTAGATAAAAATTCACAATTCAAGTACACAAGTTCAAAATCTAGCATGTTAGAATAATCTTCAGAGAAACCGTTTTTGATTGGCTTATTAATTGATCATGAGAAACACAGAACTTGATTGGCTGAACACGATTGTCAGACTAAGGGCGAACATGTAATATTCAAGATAATAACCAAAAACAGCAAAACAGTTCGTATCAAGTTTATTAAATAATGTACACAAATGCAGCACAACAATATGAACCAAGTTTTCTGTGAAATTTCATATCCATATATCTTTGTCTCTGTGTCATTAACTACATGGCTTGGCATATTGTTTCCTTTATTTTTCTTAGGTCAGGTGAAGCCTGCAAGACTGTACAGCCTGCAATAATTCTATAATCAAAATATAGTTGAATTAATGCTTTTTAAACATGTGAAATGCATACCAAATTACAAAAAAACTTAACAATAACCAAAGAATCATAAAAATAAAATCAAGGACAGATGAAACAAAGCCAGACAGACATGTACACCTTACAATCATTCCACATACCAGGTTTAATCTGCCTGTCTGTCTATCTCTTAAGTTCTATCTAACACAAACCTTTTCTAAATACTTGTGACCCTCGTTCTTCTGCAGAACAGATGCTGAAATTCACCCTGTCAGAGATTTGCTTGATCCAAATGACCTGTAAATACTAAAGTTGAAGGTCTCATTTATAATGCAGTCGAACTTGTATTTTTTGAATGAAAAATTAAATGCAAAACAACATGTTTACAATGGACAATGAGGCAAGTGTTGACAGAATCAGAAAAATATGATTGGTTTGATGTATAAATTATTAAGTGGTTGATTAAACGATATTAAGGATAAAAACATTTCAAAAATTGCTCGCTTACATAGGGAATCACTGAAACGCCTCTTTTAGGCAGTTATTGGGGGCCCCACTTATAAAAAATTCTGGATCCGCCAGTGATAGTTGTTGATTTGTGTTATTTTGATCTCTTGTGGAGAGTTGTTTTATTGGCAATCATACCACATCTTCTTTTTTTTTTATATCATATACATTCTTATTCATTATGATTATAAACAGATATCTTACTTGTGTTTTGGAGATTTTGTTGAAACTTTGAAATTACAATTCTCATGTGCTTGGGTTGATCCGAAGTTGGTCAAGCAGGCAGCTCTATCTTTTTGGCTGTCACAATGGCTTTTAGATCTGTCTGAAGACTTGGACATGTGAGAGACTTACCCTGTTGTAGACGTCGGTACCTATACAATTATTTGTTTAAATGTTAAGGATAAAAATCACAACCAAAAACAACCTTTTAGACAAAAAAAAAATTATCAGTTGTACAATACATGTACAAAGCATTATCATAACTCAAGTATCTGAATTCTGTGTTTATTGGCTAAGAATCTCGACATATATTTTTTTATTCTTGTTTTATATTTACCTTTATATACACATTTTATGTTAATATATTGGTATCAACTAATAACTTTTTATACTTGAATATTTTGCACCTTTGGGACACCTTATTGTTATTGAACTTGATATATGTAATCTATATAAGAGTATTACAGACTTTAAACAGATTTTTAGAACTTTTCCCAGGCATCTCATCTAATTTTCCACTGTTCTTTGGGGGGGGGGGGGGTTAATACTTTACAGGGCATCAATGTTAAGAAGTTAAAGCTGCAAACCAATTTTAAAGATATCCAGTTCAGTATTAAATGCTTAATATTTACAATAGTATGAGTAGCATTAATCTATTTTAAATAAATATTTTTCTTCTTTTACAATGCATTTTTATTCCCCTTTAAAAATGTCCTGTACCAAGTTAGGAAGATGGCTATTTTTATATACTTGTTCGTTTCTGTGTGTGTTGCATTTTAACGTTGTGTCGTTTGTTTTCTCTTATTTTTGAGATATTAAGATAAGACGTGGCACGGTTCTTGTCTATCGCAAATTCATGTATTTGGTTTTGATGTTATATTTGTTATTCTCGTGGTATTTTGTCTGATGCTTGGTCCGTTTCTGTGTGTGTTGTGTCGTTGTTCTCCTCTTATATTTAACATAATACTAATAAAAAACCAGTTGAATGCCCACACGACAGTGCCATGTGCTGATTTTAATTGCACATTATGATACATAATATCATGTCGACAAAATATAGTCAAGTAATTCATAATTACTACTGAAATCAAAACATTTCATAACCCATCAAATAAATTCACATAAGCAAGATAAAAAATTTCAACTGAGAAACACGTCTAGTCGAGTCGGCCCTGTCGTGCTGAATGGCTATATCCCATGAAGCGCGGGAAAACAACTAACGGTCTATGGGAGACAACTAGAAGAAATTAATTTCAATCTAATTCAGTTCCTTCAAACGGTTGAAATTACATTTCTTTTACAATTACTACCCAACTCGAAGCACATAATACTACTAAAAAACCGAACTAAAGTTCAAATTGAATACCCACACGACAGTGCCATGTGCTGAAACTACAAAGAACGGGAAATAAATTTTTTATCTTGCTTATAGAACTTAATTCACTTTGAAAATAAAAAATCAATACCAGGTTATAAACCTAAATTTTCAGAAACAATTAATCTGTCTTTTAAAGAATCTTTAATATAACCGTCTAAATGTATTAGAAGTAAAATTGAAACCACTTTAATTTAAAAATTACACCATTTTCTCAGTAACATTTTCTCAGTAACATTTTTCTACTTTTTGATATTCATTCAGATTTGACCTTTATTGGTAATTTTTAAACATTCTACTGTAAATTTGACATTTTTGGGATAATTGTATACGATGTTACCTTAAATCGGTCATTTGATCAAGATGAATTTCTTATATGTATTGACAAATGTATTAGAAGTAAAATTTGAAACAACCACAGCTTTATTTAAAAATTACACCATTTTCTCAGTAACATTTTTTCAGTAAACTTTACTACTTTTTGGATATTCATTCAGATATGTATTGACAAATGTATTAGATATAAAATTGAAACAACCACAGCTTTATTTAAAAATTACACCATTTTCTCAGTAACATTTTTTTAGTAAACTTTACTACTTTTTGGATATTCATTCAGATTTGACCTTTATTGGTAATTTTTCAACATTTTACTGTAAATTTGACAATTTTTTGAATAATTGTATACGATGTTACCTTAAATCGGTCATTTGATCAAGACAATTTTCTAATATGTATAGACAAATGTTTTAGAAGTAAAGTTGAAACAACCACAGGTTTATTTAAAGATTACAATGTTTTCTCAGTAACATTATTTCAGTAAATTTTACTACTTTTTGTATATTCATTTAGATTTTACCTTTGTTGGTAATTTTCAACGACGACGACGACGACGACGAAGACGAAGACGAAGAAGAAGAAGAAGCTCTGTTTGGGGGAGTATTTAAATTTTAACCCTCTTATGAAAAAGTAAAGATAAAATTAAAACAAAGAGACCTTCCTCAGGTTGAATGGACCAAATGAACACAATCTCTTCCGATTAAACTAACTAAAACATAAACACCCTCCTCGGGTTTAAATAAGAACCAAAAATAAAGAAAGAAACCCTCCTCGGGACTAATTCAAAACCAACATTATAGAAAGAAACCCCTCTCGGGTTCAAAATAAACTAAACGTAAAGTATACACCATCCTCGGGTTCAATTTAAACTCAAAAGAAAATACACCCTCCTCGGGTTCAAATTAAGACTAAAATAAACAATTGAAATTGAGAAAAAACCCTCCTCAGGTTTTATTACATTACTAAAAATCCCTATTCGGGTAAACATAAACCTTCTTTAAACATTAATTAAATTTAAAAAACTTACATCTATTGAATTGCCACGTGCTCCAACAAATGACAAGAGAGGACAGATAAACGATCTGTCCTGCTCGAAAACAGATTGAAAAGTGAAATCATGCACGCATTCTCGTTACTTCTCACGTGATGTCGCTTAGGATACAGTGGTTGTCGTTTGTTGATGTGCTTCATCATAAATTTGTTTTCCGTTCATTTTTTATGCATGAATTCGGCCATTAGTTTCTCTTTGTAATTTCATGGTCTGTTAAAGTTTATTATGAGGTACCGGCTTTGCTCATTGTTGAAGGACGTACAGATTATTTTATATCCACGTTTTGTTTCTTTCGAAATTCATCAACTTTTACTTGAACTCTAGATTCCCGTCATGTCATTCGCGACTTAAATTATAAACTTAAAATATTACTTTATACAACTTACAACTGTGTCCGGCCTAATCATATAGTCGTTTGTTGTGTCATTAAACAATTTTATAAATTTGATTTGGTCGTCTCTTTGAAGCTGCTGGGCATTTTTTTCTCTGAATCTGGAAACATGACATATTTAGTTGTCCACAATTGTCCACACTGTATATTTAAGGAATTTCCAGTCAAGGGAGAATCTATTCCTGACGGGAAATGAAATTACCTCTTCTAGGATATATGCTTTGACATTCTGAAATAAGGAAAAGTGTTCGCATAAATTTCGGGTGCCAGCATGTCCTTTTTTTACGTAACAAAATTTGAGTAGTTTTGATACCGCATGCTGAACAAAATTATTTGACCAAAACTGACCATATGTGCGCTTTTATTTGTTAATCTATATACCTGCATAGTATTGTACTGAGCGCCTTAATGTTTTCTCCTGGAGCTCCTGTGCACATTTTAATAGGACCGTAAATGTACATGTAATCAATAATATTAGAAAACAATTAATGCAATAAATTTACTGCATAAATTCTGAGAGTCAGCATTTCATCTCTATATTGAACAGTCAATAGATATAGTAGTTCATGATGAAGTGTAAAACAAAACCATTAAGCTGCATCATTAAAGTACCAACACCGACATGTCTGGATTCATTTGTACTATATAACAGGCCCCAAGGGTGACTGGGGTATAGAAATATGGTCATTTGGTCTTCTCCCGACCGGCAGTAAAACGCTTGCCGAAGTGGGGCGTCCGTTTGGCTGTGCGGGATGTATCAAGTTCGCAGTCACGTCCGGTCCGATGCCCCGTGTAAAGAGAGTGCCACGCTCTTTGTACGTTAAGATCCCTTGCAACAACTCTTTGAGGGGTCCGTAGGTGGCCTGTTGCAAGGCAAAATTTCTGTCCCTATCCACATACCCTCATTTTCTAGTGGCAGTCCAAATTTCCTTGACCATCATCCCAGATGGCCTCTTTTGTATCTACCTACCTATTGTATTTATTGTGAACTTGTTCTCGTCCCAAATATGCATGAAATATTTGCCACTGGACGTTATGCAACCAACAATCAATCAATTAATACTATATAATAGCGAATGTAGGTTTCATACACTCATGTGTTGAAATGTTTATTTCACAGAATAAACACCCCCAAGGAAGACTGGGGTATAGAAATATGGTCAGTTGGTCTTCTCCCGACCGGCAGTAAAACGCTTGCCGAAGTGGGGCGTCCGTTTGGCTGTGCGGGATGTATCAAGTTCGCAGTCACGTCCGGTCAGAAAAGGGACGTTAAATCCGATGCCTCGTGTAAAGAGAGTGCCACGCTCTTTGCACGTTAAGAACCCTTGCAACACCTCTTATGAGGGGTCCGTAGGTGGCCTGTTGCAAGGCAAAATTTCTGTCCCTATCCAAGATAACCTCATTTTCCAGTGGCAGTCCAAATTTCACCGACCATTATCCCAGATGGCCTCTATCGTACCAACCTACCTATTGTATTTATTGTGAACTTGTTCTCGTCCTGAATATGCATGAAATATTTGCCACTGGACGTTAAGCAACCAACAATCAATCAATCAATCTCAGAATAAACAATGCAGATTCCATAATGTATGCAATATCTATCATTGAACAAGAATGGAAACAGGGAATATATCAGAGACACAACAACCCGACTAAAACAGTCCTTTCATAAGTATTTTCATGATTGATCTGATGCCAGTAAGAAAAATAATAATGACAATAAAATAAATCTGCATGATAATGATATATTTAAATACTTACCCAGTTTTTGTTTCTTTTTCTGCCCATAATATATCAAGGCATCAGTCAGTAAGTCAATCCTATTTTCAGGGGTCATTTCTTTCGTGATACTTGAAAATTTCCCCAAGTAAGACCACAACCTTTCCATGCCTTCACCATCTGTCAAGCCTAGTGTTTTCCGTGGGTTATAAAGAATCTGAAGAGATAAAATTGTCTTTTACTGAATTTTAGAAATCACATTGTAGTGATAGTTTCATTCAAGTTTATGATTAAAGGGTTTTTAATTAAACATGTATATGATAATGTTCTGAACTATAAAGGAAAGATTTGGCTTCAATATCAACTAGGAATATTTCAGGTATCATCAACAAGATTTTATATCGAACTTAACAACATATTATGATATTCAATCAACATAAAGTATTGTACCTTAAAACTGGTGGAAAAAAAACCTTCAAAATTGATTGTGTTAATAACGTGTATTACTATTATATATATAAACAAGTCTATATATCGCCCAATCTCATATAAGTCATGCAATGGGACATATTAAATGTATCAGAAATAAAATCTCAATAGTTACAAACTGTATTCGTTTTTTATTTTTGAAATATATTGAATTTTAAAATTGTAAAATATCTTAACTACTTTTAAAGATATGAATATCCAAAGACAAGCACTTTCTGCGAATCTTTTATCATCAGATTCCTCCATAACAACGAAATGACCCATTAGGATGCATTGTTTTACTTTAAAAACAATCAAAAAATGCTAAGCCAATTTCTGATTTTTAAACTTGTATATGTATAGAACTGATCTAAATTGATGAAAACAGTAAGATAAGATGTTTATAAAAGTAAAATTTATAAGTTTAATGGATAAATATTTGATTAAATTTGTATTTTTAGATTATAAAACAAACCTTATATGTCATTATTGGTACACAACTGGTTTAACAGCACAATATAAGATTATTAACCTTTTTAAGTTCAGTTATAAACCTCTATCTGATTTAGATATAAAGAATGCATATTTTAAACATATTATTTTACTTGAATGATAATCAAGAAGTAATCATTGATATTATTACGGAAGAATTCAGTTTAATCAACATTTTTGGGGGTGAAATAATATGACGTCCTTGTTGTTATATATATGTATTATTGAACATTAAACATGATGAAGTTCATAAATCTATTTTATGTTTATGTTTGATAGTATCTACTAATTTATTCACACATCAATTTCTGTTACGGAGGAATCTCATATCACTTTTAGATCAAATAATTCATGTCAGGCATATATAGTTGCAAGTTCAAAATAGCAAAGTTATAAGTTTTCATACATATAAACATGGACAAACAAAGACATGTAATTATCGAAAACAATTTGTCAGAAAAGCAATTTAAGTTGAATGTGCTGTTACGGAGGAAATAGCAAGAAAAACTCTTTCAATTTCGATAACTGTGTCCGGTGAAAGAGAGAAAGCACGTCCACGTTTTCCAACAGGTGATGGTTCTTCTACTGTACAAAGAATCTGACTAGAAAAAAACCCACATAATGTCTGATTTTGATGGATGCTTGAAACTATATGCTCCCCGAAGTTTGGTTTTTGTCATGAAGGATATGTTGTAATCTCCTTCATCAATGTCAATATCAATTTCTTGCCCAATATACCAGTCCTTTTGGTATACTGCTGCAATCCAGTCACCATTGTGGTATTCATCATTTGTTGGTTCTGTTTGGACATTTTGTTCAACTGCCACTGGTGTAGACGCAGACTTGTATTCATGTTGTTGCCAGCCCCCACAAACACTTTTTTAAACACAACTTGCCATCTACAAAGCATTCCTCGCAAAAGCAGGACTTTTCCCTTGTAACTATAGTAGATTCATTGTGTTCAAAACCTGCGTACAACAACATTGTTCCTTTAATAGGTTTTAGTTCAGTAGATTTTATGTCTATATCAGCTTGAGCGATTGTATCCTTTCCAATCCACATATAATTGATTGATGATTCAGACTGTGAAGCCCATGCAAAAAAGGACTTGGCATCTTGAATGACATGTTTGCCCCTTTTAACTGCATTTAGTTAGGTAGTTGTATTTTTTTTTATAACAGAGGACAGCTATACTGTAAAGTTGTATAACTTTTTATTGATGGCCTAAATAAGTTGGCATGATAATACAACTGTTCAATGGAAATATTTTTATAAAGCCTGTGATAAGACGCCCCAAGCGCACAAGAGCAGTTGCTGTGGAAGTCAGAGAAAAGAGGAGGGGACGAGTTATTACAAAACATCATCACATCTTGACACCTAGGTCAAACATGATTACAAACTTGGCAAAAAGAAAGATGGTGGGGAAAATAACCTTTTCCTCTGATGACACAGATGATGCTGTGAGGAGTGTAATAAAGTCACTTTTCGGATATTTCAGCATTGCATATCTGTAGGTATTAATCTTAGGTGCTGCTTGGTTTGATTGTTAAGTAGTTCGACCCAGCGTTGTAAGACACAAAAAAAGAAAACAAACATTTTAAATTGTGTTGGTAGATAACATTTACTTCAGTTTGGTGCCATTAATGCTAAACCAATGAAATTTTATTTAGTCTTAAAGGCTTCTGACAATGCATTGCACACAAACAGATCAGCTTTCACCATTATTTCAACTTGTATTAGTAATACTAACACGTCTTCTTATATGAATAAAAAGAGATGTAGGTTAAAGGCTAATGAGACAGAAACCTAAAATACAAGAAAACTCAAAAAAACTGTGTCAGACATCTGAATGTTATACACAATATATGGTAAGACAATGTATTACCAAGATTCTTTACTATGTAACACCGAACATAGTCACAAAACAAGTTTGTTATTGTGTCGCCTGCCCCAAATTTGGGAAGTGACATATAGGGATCACTGTTTTGTCCTCTGTCACATTTCTTTAACTATGAACTCCTCCAACACCTGAATTGAAATGAAAGTTACAATGAATGATCTTCATGAGGAACTGTAGTGCACCTTCTATTTTGTTGTCCCCCGCCCCGATGCAAAGGAGGAATCGAGAAATGATCTTCGTCCATCCGTCTGTCCATCAAAAATTTTATATATTGTATATAAAGAAATACATTTTAATTTAGATTTTTAAATAAACTTTAATGAAGATTGTAATGCAGTTGATTGATCTTGGTTCAATTGAACTCCCAAGGGTGACTGGGGATTAGAAATATGGTCTTTCTCCGACCAGTAGTAAAACGCTTGTCGAAGTGGGGCGTCCGTTTGGGTGTGCGGGATGTATCAAGTTCGCAGTCACGTCCGGTCAGATTGGGGACGTTAAATCCGATGCCTCGTGTAAGGATTTTTCTGACCGATTTTCGTAAATTGAAAAATAGCTGATTACTGTTCATTTGAAAGTCTTAGCCCCATAAACCTATACATTTTTAAAAAGGTCTCAAGAATACAAACCCATTGCAATTTATTTTTTAAACATATCTCATACTGTGTTTTGGAAAATTTGGGTTGAAATTTGACTTTTTCACGATTTGTCTAACCAATTTTCGTAAACTGAAAAACAGCTGTTCATTTTTAAGTCTATGCTTCATAAACCTATACATTAGGAAAAAGGTCTCAAGAATAAAAACCCAATGCTACTTAATTTTTAAATAGATTTCAATCTGTTCTACAGTAGTTCTGGATCCAAATTTGACCTTTTAACACATTTTTGGACAAAATTTCTTAAATTTAAAAGAGGGACAAAAGATACCAAAGGGACAGTCAAACTCATAAATCGAAAACAAACTGACAACGCCATGGCTAAAAATGAAAGAGACAAACAATATTACACATGACACAAAATAGAAAACTACAGAATTAACAACACGAACCCCACCAAAAAATAGGAACACTGTTGAAATGTTAGTCTAAACCCCATAAAACTAAAAAACAATCTGAAACGTATTTAAACCAGCTTTCAATAAAAAAACATCAGAAGAAAGATAAAATGTTGGTTCTTAAAGTTGTGTTTGTGTTTCTACAGATAATTTGGCATTATATGGTGTCTTTACTTATTTGTGGACTAGATTTTGTTATGGGGCAAATTCAGAATTCACTGGGATTTTACTCTCCCTATATTTAAACAATAATCTGAAGTTCTGCATCATCGAAGACTTTCTCCAGATGTTATATGTGTACACAGCCGAATCGTTATCGTAAACTGTGTTCGACCAATCTTGAAACCATGGAACCTGAAAAAGTGAAAGAACCAGAAATTAGTTTAAAAAATCAGACAAGTTTATTCTTCTCTGTTTTTGCTTTCAGCCCACTTATCTGCTTACATAACTATAACAAAAATATTTGAAATGAATAAATCTGGTGATATTATCAGATTATTACATGGCATTTTTCATATCGCATGTATTATCAGCCCTAGGTTCAATATCAACCCAAGAGCGCATGGCTCAAGGGCTGATATTGAACCGAGGGCTGATAATACAGTACTTGCAACCTTACACGTTACTATTTCACCGATCAGTCAGCGGTCATCGATCAGTCACCGATCAGTCAAGTTCGCGTCAAAGTCACGTCAGCAATCCGTCAGACTTATAGTAAAAGTAATTGACTGATCGGACTGATCGGACGGATAGTACCGATCGACCTTGATGACGGATTGAACTTTAATACGTCACATGATAAACTAATACACATTACGGAATCTTAGTTTCGTTTAATCTAATTAAAATGGCGACTCTGGAAAATCGAACGTTCAATGATACATTTTGTTTATTAATTATTTAGCAAAGTTTTATGAATTGAAATGAAAAGAAATGTACAGATAAAACCTAAATTAAAATATCATCATTAAAGAATGGTCTTTTTCGTTTTATTTAGGTTATATATTTTCAAAACCGGCGAGTTCTAAAACGGTGTCTACATCGCGATTTTTATTTTATTATTTTCCAAATATTCTCGGGAAAAACAAAATGAAAGAATCAGTTATTGAAAAATGTAGTTTATTTTTTTCGATATTTTAAATTTTTGTATCCTTATCATCATAAAATTCTCAAAAAAAAACTTATCATAATCACGGACTTTCTATATTCTCGTCACAATCGAAGTATTTAAAATAACAAATTACAAAAATAACTGCTATATTTTTTAACAAGAAATAGAAATAATTTTAAACAATGCAAACAACATTACATTATATTTTTCTGATCGTCTTTTTTTAATAAAAACGATAACTACTCCTAAACAATAAAAAGTACAAAAATCTAATGGTAGTAAACATAAATATATTTCTTAAAAAGAAAGAAATAAGCAGATTTATTCTTGAATAATTCACATTTTCTACAAAAAACATATGAAAATCATTTATAACAACTGATTGCAATTGAAATTACAATATTTTCCAATATGAGAAGAAATATTTGCATTTTTGCCAACACGTACAAAAAATAATATCTCTTTCCTTAAAGTAAACATAATTTATGAAGAACAACCAATCCTGATGGACAAAAAGTAATGCAATCATTTCTTTAAGTATTTTAAGTCTCATTACATCTCAATTCTAATTAGAAGACTTGTCTCAAGATGGTAAAAATAACTGATTTCAAATAAAATAGTATCATTTTTGATAAAAAGAAGAATAATTTTGGTTATTTTAAACAATGCCAATAAAATTTTAGTATGATTTCTCTGACATTCCTTTAATTTTATGAACAAAAAAACTATTTTAAACTATAAACAGTACAAAATCCAATGGCGGTCAATAATTTTCAGTAAAATGAAGAAATATTTGCATTTTAGGTAACGCATACAAAAATTTAATATCTTTTTCCTTGAAGTAAGCATGTTTTATGAAGAACAGCCAATCCTGATGTACAAAAAGTACTGAAATCATATGACGGTTAATAATTTGTATCAAAATAAGTCAATAACTATATTCTTATTCCACAAAAATAAAAGTTTAAGTATTTTAATTCTCATTATATCTCAATTCTAATTAGAAGACTTGTTTCAAGATGGTAAAAATAACTGATTTCAAATAAAATAGTATCATTTTTGATAAAAAAAAGAATAATTTTGATTATTTGAAACAATGCGAACAAAATTTTAGTATGATTTCTCTGACATCCTTTAACTTTATGAACAAAAAAACTATTTTAAACTATAAAAGTACAAAATCCAATGGCGGTCAATAATTTTCAGTAAAATGAAGAAATATTTCCATTTTAGGTAACGCGTACAAAAATTTAATATCTTTTTCCTTGAAGTAAGCATGTTTTATGAAGAACAGCCAATCCTGATGTACAAAAAGTACTGAAATCATATGACGGTTAATAATTTGTATCAAAATAAATCAATAACTGCATTCTTATTCCACAAAAATAAAAGTTTAAGTATTTTAATTCTCATTTTATCTCAATTCGAATTAGAAGACTTGTCTCAAGATGGTAAAAATAACTGATTTCAAATAAAATAGTATCATTTTTGATAAAAAGAAGAAGAATTTTGATTATTTGAAACAATGCGAACAAAATTTTAGTATGATTTTTCTTATATTATTTTTAATTTTATGAAAAAAAAACTATTCTCAACTATAAAAAGTACAAAAATCCAATGGCGGTCAATAAATTTCAGTAAAATGAAACAATATTTGCATTTTAGGCAACGCGTACAAAAATTTAATATCTTTTTCCTTAAAGCAAGATTATATTATAAGGAACAGCCAATCCTGATGTTCAAAAAGTACTGAAATCATATGACGGTTAATAATTTGTATCAAAATAAATCAATAACTACATTCTTATTCCACAAAAATAAAAGTTTAAGTATTTTAATTCTCATTATATCTTAATTCTAATTAGAAGACTTGTCTCAAGATGGTAAAAATAACTGATTTCAAATAAAATAGTATCATTTTTGATAAAAAGAAGAATAATTTTGATTATTTTAAACAATGCAAACAAAATTTTAGTATGATTTTTCTGATATAATTTTAATTTTATGAAAAAAAACTATTCTCAACTATAAAAAGTACAAAAATTCAATGGCGGTCAATACTTTTCATTAAATGATGAAATATTTGCATTTTAGGCAACGCGTACAAAAATTTAATATCTTTTTCCTTAAAGTAATATTTTTATATGAAGAACAGCCAATCATTATATACAAAAAGTACTGAAATCAGATGACAGTTAATAATATACATCAAAATAAATCAATAACCACATTACTACAATCTTATTCCACAAAAATAAAAGTTTAAGTATTTTAATTCACATTATATCTGAATTCTGATTAGAAGACTTGTATCAAGATGGTAAAAATAACTGATTTCAAATAAAATAGTATCATTTTTGATAAAAAGAAGAATAATTTTCATTATTTTAAACAATGCGAACAAACTTTTAGTATGATTTCTCTGACATTCCTTTAAATTTATGAACAAAAAAACTATTCTAAACTATAAAAAGTACAAAATCCAATGGCGGTCAATAATTTTCAGTAAAATGAGGAAATATTTGCATTTTATGTAACACGTACAAAAATTTAATATCTTTTTCCTTAAAGTAAGCTTGTTTTATGAAGAACAGCCAATCCTGATGTACAAAAAGTACTGAAATCATATGACAGTTAACAATTTGCATCAAAATAAATCAATAACTGCATTCTTATTCCACAAAAATAAAAGTTAAGTATTTTAATTCTCATTATATATCAATTCTAATTAGAAGACTTGTCTCAAGATGGTAAAAATAACTGATTGCAAATAAAATAGTACAATATTTGATAAAAAGAATATTAATTTTGGTAATTCTAAACAATGGGAACAAACTTTTAATATCATTTTTTTGACATTCTTTTAATTTCATGAAAAAACAACCTATTCGAAACTATTAAAAGTTCCAAAATCCAATGGCGGTCAACAATAACCATTTTCGTAGAAATAAGTTCATGTTAACAGAGTCATATAATGCAATTATGTATTATATGTCTCTGATGTTTATAATATTTAATACGAAAACATTAATCAACACAAACAATTTAACGCTCTAAGCATCTTATTCTGTTAAACTATTTTTACTTTTGTATTGCAACTAATTTTATTACAAATTATAACGTGTAAATTAAGGTGTCTTCGTAGAGGTCCGCGTTCATCGATTGTAAACACTGTGGAGTTCGGTTTACATAAGAATTTTAAATATATACGTATCCGTCCGATCCGTGCATAAATTTAATTTACTGATCGATCGGTGACAGTTGTCAGGGTAACTCTCACATAGGTTATTTGACTTATTTGACGGATCCTATGGGTCACCGATCACCGATCACTCATCGATCAGTCAAACATCCGTCACCGATCAGTCAAGTTCACGTCAAACAGTAACGCCTAAGGTTGCAAGTACTGTACATGCGATATGAAAAATGCCATGTTATGATCTTTTTATCATATGCTTCAACAATGGAGAAAAATAAGTTTAATATATTGATCATTTTAAGTAATTTAATCAAGTAGAAGTTCAAAAAGTGAAAAGTTTACAGAAAACCGATTCAAAAGTAATACTTCTCTTATATGGCTAAACAGAGGAGAAAAACAAAAGATTAATGTATTTTATATAATTATTTGATAAATTATGCTGGAAAGTTAATTGTTATGTTTCCAGTAATATGAGCCCCAGAAAACATCTGAATTGTCTTGTCTTTGTAATTTTCGTGAACTATTTCAGGTAATCCATTCATTTTCTTATCATTGGACTCATAGTTGGTAATATCTTTCAGAGCAAGGCCTATTTCAGCTTCCTGTGATGCTGATAGCAATTGGTCATCATCATCAGATGGCATGTCATCAATATTATAGTTTTGATCGGTTCCTTTTTTCTGTTCAAGACGTTTTGAGATACCACCACTACCGAAATATGATAAAATATTTCATGCATATTCAGGACGAGAACAAGTTCACAATAAATAAAATAGGTAGGTTGGTACAATAGAGGCCATCTGGGATGATGGTCGGGGAAATTTGGACTGCCACCGGAAAAGGAGGGTGTATGGATAGGGACAGAAATTTTGCCTTGCAACAGGCCCCCTACGGATCCCTCAAAGAGTTGTTGCAAGGGTTCTTAACGTGCAAAGAGCGTGGCACTCTCTTTAAACGAGGCATCGGATTTAACGTCCCCCTTCTGACCGGACGTGACTGCGAACTTGATACATCCCGCACAGCCAAACGGACGCCCCACTTCGGCAAGCGTTTTACTGCCGGTCGGGAGAAGACCAAGTGACCATATTTCTATACCCCAGTCACCCTTGGGGGTTATATTCTTATGTAATTCCCCATGCGTTTTATATAGTGTATAGTCTGGATTTAGTACACCTACTTGCCTGGAACAGACAATTCTTAGGAAAAGAACCTGTAGTGGAGGTTGTGCCTTCAGCCGTAAAACAAGAAGCGGCTGAAGACTCTCAAGAGAAAGTGGAACCTGTGAATGCCCCAGACCAGGAGGAAGTTGTCGCTGCTCCTAGTCCGCAGGCGGAGGAAATGCATGAGAGGCATATCATCATCCTACAAAATGGCATAGAAAACCGCATGGTACCCATATGTTCTTTGAGGGAGTTAAGGAACATTGCTAAAGAGAGGTTCCCAGGCAGAGGGGAGGTCAACCTGAAGTTTCAAGGGATGGTCCTTGATCCCCTTATTACGCTGAAGGATATTCTGCAGATGGACGCTAAGCCGACCATTGAGGTTATATTCTCTGTGGAATCGACTCAACTTTGAGTGAACATTTCCTCTTATGATGATGCCCAGTTTGGGTTTGCTATAGGAACATAGCTCTATGATGTGAGGTTTATGCAACATTTTGATACATATATATATGGATTTTACTACAATATATGGAGGACCTTTATATTGTGATTACTTTACAGACAGAAGATTCTGGAAAGCTATATTGTGTATATTATGAACTGTATTCTACAAGATTTAGAGGAACTATTTTACTTGTGAATGGATTTATTTATATTCTGTGAATTGCATTTTTTATGCTGAACTTTGTGCCTCACATCCCGTGTACAGTGTATATACTTCAACCGACAAGATCTAGGAACTCCAACTTGACCACTGTTCATAGTAGATTAGAAGTTGTGGTGATGGTAGGACACTTTAACACTTTAATACCCTACCCTAAATTCGATATTTATGACCCGGATTTCGCGCCATAACATGGTCACATACTGGATCAAATAGTAGGCAAATCAGATGGACCTTCAGTTCGTCAGTGATCTTTAGATGTACAATTCACATGCCACGAATTGTAACCTTTCTTTTATATGCCAGTTTACAAGGTGAATAATTAGTAACCTTTCCTTTATATGCCAGTTTACAAGGTGAATAATTAGTCTCATTACACTGTAAACGACAAAATCTTTTCATTTACTTGTGTGACGTACTGAAAAAGTATTTGTTAGTTATCTGACACTGACTTCATGTTTTACTGATTTAGTGATAATCATGATAATTACTGTTGAATAACATGCTTATCTCTACAGTTACATTTTGTTTATCCACTGACGTTACAAACGCTTAATTATAGATCAATTATATATATTGGTTATTCCAGAGACATGTAGATTAAAATTTAAAGGACTCTGATTAATTCTGAATGATTAACTTTTCTCTGTGAAAAAGCCCACATCCTTACTACAATGCATACAACATGTATTTGCGAATGTTGTATACAAAATTGGTTTTTGAATGAATTAATGATTTCTTGGGATATTTCAAAATAGTTTTAGGGATACGGGATATTTGTAAAAAGTATTTATTGGGATATTAGGGGTAATCATTACAGGGATATGGGATATTAGGACAAAAACTTAATGGGATATGGGATATTGATACCCCCCCCCCCCTATACAAGCCTCGACACCCAACAAGTGTGACGCACGAACCAGTAACTACAATATAATAAAGAAAATTTAGAAAGTGCAACTACAGCTGGCGTATATGCTGCAATACTTTCAGTTGCATAGCAATATAATATTTCCCACAGAACGTAACCAAAAGTTAGCGTTCAATAAATCTTCAAAAATCATGACGTCATCAACAACCAAATCTTAGTTTAAACCAATTTTTACTTCCAAATATTATATTGCTTTACAATAAGTGTTATTGTATGAATGTTTGGGAATATTGTCCCTTGTAGAACATATATCGCAAGCTCGTGCAATATAAAATTCTACTCGGGAACTTGAGACGATGGAACTGTACTTCTGTCTTTAGAGTGATCTTCAGATGATTGGACTGTACTTGTGTCTGGAGATCCAATGTAAGATGATAGGACACCGCAAAGGTATAGAGAGTGATGGTTGCAATAAGGTTCTGTTTTTGTTGATACAATGACCATTTATGATTTCTTATACTGGCTATACTGAAAGCTAAGCTTGCTCTAACTACATGTCAAAGTTAAGACTTACTTTGTAAATAAAAATAACCATTTACACATTTTTAACTTAGTATATTGATTTGATTCTATCATACAAGTCTTATTCCGGATATCTTTCAACTTCTATCGGTTTTACCTATTGGGTATGTTTATGGTATTCCCAAAAGTTGGTAAAGAAGTTATTTACATTGAAGGGTTTAATTGGTCTTCGGGTTAATTACAGTTCTCCTTTCACGTCTGATACAAGTTTCAAGGTGTGTTTATAATCTTTGTGTACCCGGATGTAATGTTTGCTCAAATTCTGTATTTTTTAACACGTTTTGTCTTAACATGAATTTGAAGACTTTGATAGATGATATGTTCGGGACGATTGATTGATTGTTGGTTGCTTAACGTCCAGTGGCAAATATTTCATGCATATTCAGGACGAGAACAAGTTCACAATAAATACAATAAGTAGGTTGATACGATAGAGGCCATCTGGGATGATGGTCGGGGAAATTTCGACTGCCACTGGAAAATGAGGGTATATTGGATAGGGACAGAAATTTTGCCTTGCAACAGGCCACCTACGGACCCCTCAAAAGAGTTGTTGCTAGGGTTCTTAACGTGCAAAGAGCTTGGCACTCTCTTTACACGAGGCATCGGATTTAACGTCCCCCTTCTGACCGGACGTGACTGCGAACTTGATACATCCCGCACAGCCAAACGGACGTCCCACTTCGGCAAGCGTTTTACTGCCGGTCGGGAGAAGACCAAGTGACCATATTTCTATACCCCAGTCACCCTTGGGGATGTTCGTGACGATAACAAGTTAACAATATGTAAATCTTGTATTAGAGTCCATCCGTAAAGATGGTCGGCGGGAATTTGGACTGCCACTAGAAAATGATGAAGTGGTGGATAGGGACATATGTTTTGCTTGGCAACGGGCCATCTATATATCCCTTAATGAGTTGTTGCAAGGGTTCGTAACATGCTAAAAGCGTGACACTATCGTGTAAACTGAAACTGTAAATCGGTCATTTGTTCAATATCATTTTCTTAGACGACTTACGATTGTATCAAATATAAACATGAACCAGACACAGATATGTTGAAAATTTAACATTTTTCAGTCAATTTAATCACTTTTTGGATACTTGTACTAGATAAAACCTAAATCGACCATATTTTATAGATAAAAAAAAATCAAAGTTTTGTGAATTGGAAATTTATAAAAATGACCACACTATTGATATTCATGTCAACACCGAAGTGTTGACTACCGGGCTGGAAACGTCCACTAGCAGTGGCATCGACCCTGTGGTGTAAAAAGTTATCAAAGGTACCATATGTCTGAAAAAATACGTTAGAAAAGTTTAAAAGTAAAATGAAAGTTATCTAATCGACAATTTACAAAAAAATAATAGTATGATGATTTTTAAAATATCCCCCTATGTAATTGCAGATTATTAAAGACAACAGAAAAATTCTGATAAACACATTCTGGATTTCTAGGTCACAACAATGGCGCATTTACCAACCAGCAAATGAAACCTATAGGACCGGGCATGGAATTTGATTTTCAAGACAATTGTTCATTTCTTGCGGATAGTATTTATCCAAACACCGACCCTCTGGTTACGCGCCATATAAAACGGTAGAACTTCTAAGTTTGCAACAGATGGAACGAAGACGCAAACGAGAATATAACATTCTTCACAAAAGAGAAGATTGTATGTAGAACATGTTATCAAAGAGCTACAAACATTTAAAGTGATCGGTTCCTTGTATCGTCATCCTAGATGGGAAATGGTATCAATTGTAAAGCTGTGTGCAGCTCTTTCTAAAAGAAAGGCTAATTATCTACAGATATAGATTTTCACTTACAGCATTGTGTTAATAATGCATATCCATGTATATATACATTTTTCGGAGCCCCTGAGATTACCCCTAGATTTGTGGTGGGGTTCGTGTTGTTAATTCTTTGGTTTTCTATGCTGTGTCATGTGTGCTGTTTGTTTGTTTTAGATTTACGAGTTAAAAAGATAAAACCGAAATCGACCACTTTTTATGAATAATTGTACAGAATATGTTTTAAACCTGCCATCGGTATATTAATAATTTTTCACATTATACTGTAAATTTGACAACTTTTATAATAATTGTATTTCATGTTACCTTAAATCGGTCATTTGAACAAGATAATTGTCTTATACGTATTGACAATTGTATTATAAGTAAAATTAAACCAACTACGTTTATTGAAAATTTGCCACATATTTCAACAAATTTTACCATTCTTTGGATAATTCAATCAGAATTTGTGGACGCTGACGAAACAGAATGTAGGATCACTATGTCTCGCTTTTTTGTATTCACTCAAAGGCTCTACAAAAATAATTTTTAAATGTATTTTAGTAAATAGTTTGTTATATTTTTTTTTAGCATAAGCAGTGGGAAATAACGATCTTTCCCATACAGGAAAGTTAGATATGGAAAAATAGTAGTGAATGGTCTCCCCCGAACACCTATGTCAGATTATGGGGAGAACAAAAATCAAAATGATTTTACAAATAAAGGAAATTTAGGTAGAAATGCAAGTACAATTAGACATTTTAACTTTTATATCCATCCTGCATCACCGTCAATGGATGCCCTACCTCATGTAGTTGCTCAGATAAGACTGTTGATTGCAGATACAGATGTCTTACGACAGTTCCATCTAATATACCGAGCTCAACAACTAGATTGTAAGTATTTATTTTCAAAAGTGTTTCTTAAACTAAAAACAACATACGATACGTATTTTAGTGCTCATGAACAATCTTTATTTCGATGTCCACAACAAACGTCAGAAAGTCTTTTCAATCAAATATTGTTGTGAGTCAAATCTGTTGATACTATCTAGAATATCCGTTGCAGTATGACTGAAGGATGTATATTCCCTCACTTTGCAATTATTAGTAACATTTTGGACATTTTAATGTCAATATTTGCAGTATTAACGTTAACAAAAAAGAAAAGAAAAGAACGACTGTATTTTGACGCTTTGTTGGCTTTTTTTGTACGTGACATTTTTGTCGTGAAAATAACTGTTCACGCGCAAAATATTCTAAACTTCAAAATATGATACCTGGACTAACAATGTATAAGATTGACGAGGCTAGGCAATATGCCGCTTTACATGCACTATGAACGAATAGGCAAACAATTTCATCGTTCAATAATGGAACCAGAAAAGCTTGAGCATGCCTTAAAGTTTGTTTTTTTTATCCACAGTTCATTAATAATCATTTCGAACCCGTGAACTTAAATTAGAAAATGGTCATAAAATAATTATTCCAAAAGGGAACTAAATGAATTATCCTGCAACTATGCCTGGAGATGCCAAGAATTTTATGCGTATCATGGAATCCCAATTCTTCACATTCATTTGTGTAAACTTAGCATAATGACTTTAAATACAATTTATGCCTGAGCTGCTCTGGTTAAGTTTTGCGTTTATGTTCTGATATTCTTTTGCAACTAAATATATTGCATCAACTAAACTTCATCAATGGATGTGCCCTGGATAGTACTGAGCATTCACAAGTGATGCCCTACATTTTAGATTAGGACTCTAGATTTAGTCATGTTTTGAGGTATTGTTTTTTTTCCCTTCATTATTCTGCTGCTCGTGAGATCTGGAAAAGACGCTGTTCAGATGAACGATGGTGAAGGTTGAACTGATGATCTGAGCTCTGGAAATGATGATGGTCAGATGAACGATGGTGAAAGTTGTACTGCTGATTTGAGCTCTGGAAATGATGATGGTCAGATGAATGACGGTGAAGGTTGTACTGCTGATTTGAGCTCTGGAAAAGACGATGGTCAGATGAATGATGGTGACGGTTGTACTGCTGATCTGAGATCTGTAAAGGAAAATTGTCCGATTGATTGATTGTTGGTTGCTTAACGTCCAGTGGCAAATATTTCATGCATATTCAGGACGAGAACATGTTCACAATAAATACTATAGGTAGGTCTTGAAATAATAGAGGCCATCTGAGATGGTCGGGGAAATTTGGACTGCCACTGGAAAATTAGGGTATTTTGGATAAGGACAGACATTTTGCTTTGCAACAGGCCACCTACGGACCCCTCAAAGAGTTGTTGCAAGGTTGCAAGGGTTCTTAACGTGCAAAGAGCGTGGCACTCTCCTTACACGAGGCATCGGATTTAACGTCCCCAATCTGACCTGACGTGACTGCGAACTTGATACATCCCGTACAGCCAAACGGACGCCCCACTTCGGCCAGACATGTGATGGCCGTAAGATGCCGACCCTTCACCAGGTACAGCAGTATGCCAGCAGATTACGTCAAATTTATAGGCTATAGGCAACAGAGAACATCACCATTTGCCGTTGTTCTATCGATAGGTGGGAACGATATTGATTTCATGACACTGGTATAGCGCATCCTTGATACGTTGAACGAAGCAGGTGTTGAAAGAGTAGTTTCAACGTAGCAGGTGTTGAAAGAGTAGTTATCTGTAAGATCCTTCCGAGAAAGGCCCCAATCAAAATATCAACAGAATCCTACAACCAAAGAAGAGACTTGATCAATAATCGACTTTGGTTACTGGCAAGGGAAAATCTACGACGAGAGAACATCTACTTTTAAGAATTTCCTTCGTGGATTACCAATAAAGACCTGTTTTGTAGTGATGGGATCCATTTTACTCACTTTGGTTTGGCATCATATTACTTCGCCATCAAAGCAGCCATTCTGAAAACCAGGGCCATTTGAACTAACACGAGACAAGGCGGAGCCAGAAGATAGAGTCTTACTGGTTGTAAAACGGCCCTGTAAAGGGTCACCAATATTGTTAAAAAAGAATTAAATTGTTGTACATAAAATTAAAATGTATAAAATCTCAACCCATTCTTTTTTAAAACACTTCGAATTTTTTGATATCTTATTTTAGTTATCGATAATTTTTCTTTGAGCAATATTTTAATAAATTTCTTATAGACCCAATCAATTATACGTTTTCACTTTTAATATTTAATCCCCTAAATAATCTAAGATAAATAAAGAGAATTAAAGCAAAAAATACAACTGCTCTGTTGCCTTTAAGGGTGAGGGTTCTACAGTAAGGCCAGTGAGACTGCTAAGCTGTATTTAATGCAATTGCTCTAGGCCAAACTAAGGAGTTGCTTTATTAAAGATTCTACAGATTACTTACTAAAGATGCAGGATTTAAACCCTCTACCTGCCAATACTACTCTTGTCACTATGGATGTCACCTCTCTCTATACGAATATTCCCCATGCGGATGGTATTGAAGCATGTAGAGAAGTTTGGGACTCTCGATCTCCTAAAATTCCACCTACTGATTGCTTAGTTGAAATGCTTACTATGGTCTTGAAAAAGAACAACTTCACATTCCAAGGAGAACACTATTTACAGACAAATGGCACTGCTATGGGTACAAAAATGGCTCCATCTTATGCCAATATATTCATGGGTAAATTTGAAAAGCAACTGCTGGAGTGCTCCATCGAAAAACCGCTTTCTTGGTATCGATTTATTGATGACGTTGACATGAAATGGGACAAGGGAGACCAAAAATTAGAAACTTTTATAACAAATGCTAACAATCAACACCCTACCATCAAATTCACCCATGAAACATCTAATTCCACCATAAACTTCCTTGATACATCTAGCACCCTCTCTGTAGGTATAATAAACACAGATATATACTCTAAACCTACAGATACTCATCAATACTTGTCGCCTGAAAGTTGCCATCCTCCACACTGCACGAAGAGCATTCCATACAGCCAAGCTCTCAGAATAAGGCGAATCTGCTCCTCTGAAGACACTGCAAAACAACGTCTGGGGCAGCTTAAAGGACATTTAAAGAGAAGGGGATATAAACACAAAAACATCAAAAATAGTTTTCGAAAAGCGGAATCCATCCCCAGAAGCAGTCTGCTAACTTACAAAGATAAACAGAAAAGTAAAAGAATCCCATGTATGCTCACCTACCATCCATGCCTGAGAAATAGTTTCAAGACCATTCGTGATCATTGGACAGCAATCGAGAAACATTCGAAGTTATCCAAAATCTTTCCTGAGCCTCCCATGATTGCCTTCAAACAACCTAACAGCCTGAGAAATATACTTGTCCGTGCTGACCTTTCCAAACTAACCATACTGTAGGTAATTGTCAGCCTTGTGGGGACAAGCGCTGCAAATGTTGCAACCAATTGCAGCATTCATCAACATTTCACAGTAAGACCACAGAAAAGACATACAAGATCTTTTGCAATGTCAACTGCAAAAGCTCAAACGTGATTTACGTTCTTGAGTGTCCTAGATGTGGTCTCCAATATGTTGGTGAATCTATGCAGCCATTTCACAAACGCCTCAATGGCCACAGGAGTGACCTCACAAAAAAACCGTACATTCCTGTCAGCCAACATTTCAGGTTACCTGATCACAACCTGAAAGATTTTGATCACATGAAGATCCTTGTGATCGAAATAGGCAAAGAGAAAATCGGGAGAGGTTTTGGATAAAAACACTGGGTGTCCTCCATCCAGATGGAATCAATAGAAAGAAATAATTAAATTTACAGTCTAGTGTTAATATTATTATATTCAGGATTTTGGATTAAAATCAATCGACAAAAAACTTACCTGTATTATTAGTGATCTATGTTTACACCTTATACATTATATCTCATTATTGTTAAAACTTTTGTCACCGAAGAAGGCCATTTGTTGAGCCGAAATATTTGCAATTATTGTATAATTTATATCATCTGTTCAGTTTTTCCATCTTTGTGCAATGATATTCAACACTTTTTAGTGTTTTGTTTTCCATCTATTTATCGGTATTGTTACACAATCTTTCAGACTCGTATATATATGTAGATTTTGAAATAAACTTCAATTTAATCAAAAATATAATAACTAAAACATACGTGACGCGACTCTACCTCATCATAGTGCTTTAAATCCTGTACCTACAATACTATAATCAAACACATCTGGCCGCAAGTTAGCTCACCTGTCGGAGGCATGAGAATGTGCAATCATTTTGATTTTTTTCTTCCAATTTAATGTGACACATTCAGAAACCTATGCTTAGTAATATATTTAATAAATCCTAACTTATTCAAGTGTCATTATTAAAATATGGGATGAAGTATCATATTTGACTTACAGTTTTATGCAATACATTCATAATGGTAAATACTATCCCTACTGATTTGTGTCCACGCTTTCTTTACAATGTAAAAGTTTTATTTCTGTTTTCGATAAACTTGTGTACCCTATTAATTTACATTAGCATTTATAGGCAAAATGTATTTTGTAGAAAATTCAGGCAGTTGCAACTTGAAAACTAAAGGTAATGATTTTTATTCTGAAAAGAGAAAACAGGTAATGGAAGCATGGGACCTTTTGAGAGAAAAAAACTGCTGATGACAAAAATTGAAGAATTTTCACCAGCATTATATTCCTGTTGCTTCTGTGATTCACAAGAGCAGGAAATAATTTATTGCCAGGATTGTGGTCCTGCTGCCTACTACTGTTATACATGCTGTATGAGAATACATAAAAACATATTGTTCCACAAACCACACCAATGGAAGGTATGGTCATATAAAAATATATAAGGTTTTAATGATTGGAAATTATATTAATATTGAGTATAAGAAAAATATTAACAGAAACATCTTTTGTGTATCCTACCAGTTACCATGCAAGTCTAAATTTTAAATTGGAATTTAAAAATAGACAATGATAGCACAACTACATACATTTTATATGACAATCCTATTTTTATTCCAAGAACAATTTAAGACATAACGCTAACTCTGACCAAATAGAGATGATTTCCAAATTGATCAGAAGTAGACTTATTATTCAAATACTTTGAAATTCTACAAACAAAACTTAATTTCAGTATTTAATATGACTTCAAGATAACAATTTGTTTCCACATGATATCCAGAGCCTGAAATGCCACATTCAAAGAGGGTACCAAGTAAATTTAGTCTTGATAGATCATGGGAACAAATAAACTGATTTTTTTTTAGTTTGGATTGTTCCTAGTAGATAAATCCATTTTGGTACTATTACCAAATGATGGAAACAGTCCATCAAAAATTAAGTCATACAAGGAAAGAGAGAACAATAGTGGGAGTCTCTTTATAAGAACTCTTTTGCCAAGGTTGTAGCATTATCAAACCGCTGGATCTATATTTACGTCGACACCTTAACTGAACATTTCATAATACACTATACTACAGTAGAGGTCATCATCATTAAACATGTTAAAGAGATTTTACACTAATATTTCATACATTTTTCGTTTGATGATTTAAATTCAAATTATTTAACTTTTTCAATCGGTAGTTAAAAATTCCAGATCCCATAGACAATTCCAGTTGGTAACTAGTTGGTACCACGCGGACGTGGCATTCCCTAACATATTTGCGATATACATGGATAGACAATTATATTTTGTACGTCACACAGGTAAAATAAAATATTTGTCGTTTATGGTCTGGAGAGGTGCAATTATACTGATTTTACGAAAAGTAAAAGAATTATATAATTTAATCTGTAATGTCTACAGGGCTTTCAATAGAAGGCGGTAGGCGGCGATTTTCGTCGTCTACTTGAAGGAAATCCGCCGTCTACTTTGCTCAAAATTGTAAAATTAAAAAAGTCAATAAAAATGACTGAAGGGGAAATTTACGCTGTTGACACAACCAGGGGATTTCCGATAAAGTGTAGTTGATATTTATAACCTTTCCCTATCTACGTGAAGTGACCCGAGTAGTCACGAACGCCTAGCCTGGGATCGCTATCAACAAGGAGAGTAAGGCGAAAACTACTGAAAGTAGAAACCAGCAGAAGGCACCCGAACACCGTCCGTGAACAGACTCCTGATTGGTCGATTTACAACCGGTTTTCTTAAACGACCTACGATTGGTGTAATTTATAGGCGTGTACAAAAATGAGTAAACGAAAACAAAGTGACATCAGTCAATGGATAAGAAAAATACCAAAACAAGGTGCTTTTATAAATATTGAATGGAATGATTACAACTTATTCAAAGGAGAACACTGTCTATTTTCCAGTGTTAAAATAAAATAAAAAAACAAACAAACGCCAATATAACAGTATAAACAACGTACAGCCGCTGACCCACGTGTTCACAAGGACACCGTTCCCACGTTTGGCGTATAAAATTATAATCCTGGTACTTTTGATAACTATTTGTATTAGATTCAAACCTTGTTACATAGAGTGAACTACATGGACATGTTCTTTTATAACTATGTTGGCTTTGTATTAAAAATTAATTAAATTGGTTTCGCTATCTTCTTTTCTTTGTATTTGTAAAGCATCACTGTCAAATTTTGGGGCCACTTTAGGGTCTTCTAACTTCAATGCACAATACAACGCCCACACTCAATGCCCATGTCAAGGATTTATATATAATTTATTATCCTGTTAAGGATTTGTCTGCCTCTGTTGAATCTACTTAACTGAATGTTAATGTCCCATTCAATTTATATTCTGTTTTCCCTGAACTCATAGAATTTTAATCTGGTATTATTTTTGTGTATATACATATACTTTGTTATAAAATGATTAAAAACATTTTAAGTGAAGCTGAATCCAGGAAATAATTTTATGGTATGTACTATGTGTTTTTAATATAAATAAAAAAAAGGTGGTGGTTATGAATATAATCTTTAGATGCTTTCCCTGATGTTAACACATTCAAATATCAGAATACCAGGACACAAATTAAAACTTACATTTTGTAAGTGAATCATGTCGGTATGTTTTTTTTAAAATTTATCTTTGAATTTAAGATTTTTTCTCCAAAAATGTCACTTGAATCATCATTAAATTTTTTTACAAGATCATTGGTTTAATCTCCGTGACAAATTTAATTGTTATTTATTTGGTAATTGGCTGACATGTTCAAATTTTGTGCTTGGTGATGTTTTTGAATGGGTTGGCACATTTAACAACTATATACAGTACTAATTCACACATATAATATATATTTTTGTCACTACTTTTCTGTCTTAACTATTACATTGACTCTATCGGACGATTCTACAGGATTTAACCAAAAGCATGGACAAATACGTAACACCATTGAAGGTAGAATAAATTTGATCTGCGATATCTGAATGCAAATGCAGTTAATTAATTATTAGAGACAAAGATTCAAGGCCAAAAAGCAAACAAACAAGACCAAACAAAGGCCGTACGATGACCTATAGTTGTTAATGTTTGTGTCATTTTGGTCTTTTGTGGATAGTTGTCTCATGGGCAATCATACCACATCATCTTTTTTATAGAGCCATGGCACGACACCACTGAGAAATAATGATCAATATTCACTTTAGAAAAAAACCGGTTTTAAAAAAAAATACAGGTAAATCTTGAAGTTTATACAAATTCAAATTCAATTCAAATATTTATTGTCATATAAACTCTGAACAATAAGTTTGTGACAAATAATATAAACATACACAAAATACATTGAACAAACAAAACCATGAAAACAAAAAAAGCAAAGAAGCAAAACAATCTATCTATATGATATATAAATATATATTTTATAAATAAATCAAAAGTCCCCTGTCCTCAGTTCTAATGCCTGTTTACAATAGGACTTAAAGCTTTCTACTTCTTTTGAGGTTGATGGACAAAGAAGATATTTAATTTTTTTCATTTTCTTGCCAGGACATAAAATGTCGTTTACCGCTAGCACGCCAAAACCCCCTAATTAAGTAAAACAAAAAATATATATCAACAGCAGCATTTTCATGCTCTAAACCCATATAGTTTTAAAGAAAAATAACGGAACATGTTTCAAATAAAAAAAAACATCATCTACTGATTTCTGGGCGTAAAGTTAATAGAAACGCTACATATAAACTTGTATAGTTGTTCAAGACATCACATAACCTGTATAGTTGTTCAAGACATGAAATAACCTTAATATATATATATCAGTCCCTGGCCTTCTTTTTCATAGATTTATTCACCTGGAATTTTTTTTCGAAATGCATTTCTCTATTCGTGAATATTTCAATTCCTAAATGTGAGTAGGCAAGAACAAAGGTTAGACAAATTGTTATAAATTGAATGCTGAAATATTTTTTTGAAATGTTTTTTCTTTCAATATTTTTTATATTTTTTGCAAATTTGACATGTATCTTAATTGCACAAATCTAAATTCATTTTGTATTCTATTTTGTTTTCTTCTTTTGATTTACTCGTGGAAGACATTCGTATATTAATATGTATTATTTTTATTCTTCGTTTTCAGTTAATGCTTTCATCTGTTACAAAAGAACTTTTGTTGTGGAAACAAAACTAGACCACTTAAAGTTCCATCAACAATTATGTCAGGACCTGATAGGCAATCACAGAGATGGAACCAGAAATCAACAAATGAGAACCGTAAGGCTTGAGCATCGGCAGTTGGCCAGAATTACTGAGAGGCATTTTCCAGAAAGAATACCAGATGGTAAACGGAAGAAATGTTTGGTTTGTGCTGGCACAGACAGATTAAAAAAATCCCGTATTATGTGGTGGTGTGGAACTTGCAAAGTTGGACTCTGCGTCGGCAGGTGTTTTAATGCTTGTTTTATTGACTTTAAAAGACCTTTTGATACTCTGATACACCCAGGTATCCTTATCAAAATGCTCAAGTCAGACATTGCGGGAAAATTTTACCAGTTAATTAAACACATGTATACACTTAATAATCTAAGAGTAAAAGTTGATAACAAACTAGGTCCATGTTTTAACTCTTATATTGGGGTTAGACAAGGGGATGTTTTAAGCCCTGCCCCTTTTAATCTATTCACAAATGATCTACCTAACTGTTTACCAAATTGTCCTGATAGTGTAAAACTCAGCACTAGTCGCATAGGCTGTCTTGGATGAAGTCCATTTGAATAGTTATAAGCTGGTGTTTGAAATTGTTAATGTCAACATCGCGTAGTGGAAAAAAACTGGAATTATCCATTGAATAATCACTGAGTCAAAAAACAAAACAACATATTTCATACTTATATATCAGTAGAGGGGAAAACATGACCATTGGTTTTAAGCATGAAAAACTCGATACCACCTTGAATTGTATTTAAAAAAAATGTTATTTCCTATAACAGACAAATGCACCCCATCAGATTTATACATGTTTTCAGTCCTGGAAATGTCTGAATAGCGTACATAATAACCACCCGATTCCAATATATAATTAGCTACTGCATTATTAACCCTGTATCTACATTTTTCAATTGCCTTACTATCGTTAGAGTATCTCCATTTTAAACTTTGAAATAAAGGTCATAGCTTGTATCAACTTTTCTCTTTAGTCTTTGTACTACCTTAATCATTAGCACCTACATGTATGATTAGAAATTTAGTAGGATCTTTTACTTTATATTCGATATATTATTCCTCTAATTTTAGGTTCAGAGATACAGGTTACGGGAAAGTCTGCACCGTTTAAATGAACGTGGTATTCAGGAAAGAAGGCCGGGTAGGTTGAGCAGACGAGTAAACAGTGTAGAGTCAGCAAATAGACCTTTGATACGTTTTTGGACCATGAATGATGGCCACATTACCACATGTTCAGATATCCAAATTGAAGTAATAGACCACTTTCGAGTTCATCCGTCACCGGCAAAAACTCGTCAATTATGCACGCCTTTATGACGTCATTTACTAGATAGAGGGGGTCGCCTGTATCCCTGCACTATTTACGTTCATCAAGCGTCTTAGTGATCGTCTTTGTGCAGGATAAACCAGAAATAATGGTTGCTCTGTAGGTACTTACTGACAATTCCCTAATGACAGCAGTGTTGATTGTTGCCGAATAATTCGTATAATATAGAATTATAGTTTTCCAACCACTCGCTCAACATTGGAAGGGAAGTGACGACGCCCCTAAACGCACAAATGACGTTGATAAAAGCGCGTATAATTGACGAGTTTTTTCCGGTGACGGATGAACTCGAAAGTGGTCTATTACACCTTCTTCTTGAATCTGCTGGTAGGAAAGTCTACACTCTCTTGGACTTTGTTTAATGAATTGTAAAATTCGCTTAACCACTCCTCAGCAAACTAAATGCTTGTAGTCCAAGATATTCCTGCATGCATTAACGGTCATAATCCAACTTGATAATCCTTGTATTCAATGTTGTTGAAACATGCTTCAGAACGCAAAGGAGGTAAATCATTACCAATGTTAAACACTACTCGACCCTTCAATGTGCCTTTAATGACACATTTTTCTGTAATAAGCATTGTGTCCTTAAATGCATTTCAAGAAAGCTCTTGTTGGCGCAACACAAATCATAGCTTCTTAAACTATATCAAAACCAGTTTCATTAAACCTTTATCCATTTTGTATAAGTGCACAAAGTTCATGCAAAAAAACATCCAGGTGATCATTTACTGCTTGGAATTTCCATTAAAAAAAGAGCGACAACAAAAGGCTCAAAATTCCGGATACTACAAAGAATAGGCCACATTTGCACTCCAGAAGATTTGAAGAGTGGGTCACCCATCTATTTTGAATGGACCCCAAGAGAGACTGGGGAATAGAAATATGGTCACTTGGTCTTCTCCCGACCGGCAGTATAACGCTTGCCTATGTGGTGCGTCCGTTTGGCTGTGCGGGATGTATAAAGTTCGCAGTCACGTCCGGTCAGAATGGGGACGTTAAATCCGATGTCTCGTGCAAAAAGTGCCACGCTCTTTGCACGTTGAAAACCCTTGCAACAACAACTCTCTGTTGCAAGGCAAAAAATTTATCAGATGCAGAATTATTTATATCAGTTCTTGATCTATCTACAGAATTATAATTTTGTTATTTGTTCTTACTTTCACTTGACTGTGCAGGAAGATCAGCCAAGCTAAAAAAAATATTACCTTTATCTACACACTCATTGAAATCGAGTGTAATATTGGGAACATCCTTTATACCATATTATATTCCATACTTACTATAACATATATTTAAAACAATTATGTAACTTGTCTTGGCATTTATAACTGAAATATTTCCATTCAAATTTCATTGATACAATCTAACCCTTCAGTATAATGCACAAGTTTTTTTTGACAGTTTGACCCTTGGATGTCCACAGTCTATTTTTTCTGGCTTTTAACGATTAACATCTCAATTAGGAGAGAAAAACAAATATGTAAAGTAATATAGTTACAGCTATTTTTCTTTGAAGGAATATGTCATTTTGAAATGTAGGAAAGCAGGTAGATATATACACATGGAAAAAAGTATTGCAACACCAAATTGAAATTGAAATTAAAAAAAACTTTATTTTTTTGTGATATAATTTGGTAAAATAGAACTAGTTAAACATTATTTAAGTATCACCTGAGTTTAATCAATAAATATCGACTCGATAAGTTTTTATCTGCACATGCAGCTACTGTACCCATAAACAGCAAAACAGATGTTTTTATCCTCATTGTTTTCAACACTTTAAATAACCAAGTTTTTTAAGTTATGTGATTGACACCTTGTAATGGGTCCCTGACAACTCTTAACTGCAGCAATATGGCAGATTATCAGCATAAGAGAAGCAGGGATGTCGCTGTAACAACTGCACGTATTGTTGGTCATCACCATTCCACTATAAGTCGTTTTGAGAATAAAAATCAGGCAATAAACGCTGTTAAAGACCTTCCGAGATAATGAAGACCCCCTATACCATTTGCTAGAGAAAATCAAGCATAATGAAGGTTGGTCAGAAGGAAACCCATTGCATACAAGACAATCCTAAAAAGAGAGTGGTGGCCATACAGGAGCCTTTTAACAAGAACTGTTCGAGATCAACTCATCGCTACTGGTTATCGTGCGATAAGACCATTTCGGAGACCTTTGCTAACGAACAGACACACAGTTTTCCGTATCTAATGTAGTGGAGAGCTCGCCAAAGTTGGAAATTAGCATCGTGGAGGAAGATCCTATGTTCAAACGGAATTTGGTTCATCTTCCTTGGCCCGATCGTAGACCAACTTTGAACCATATCGAGCATATATGGGACACTATTGGGCGGAAATTGCGCGAAAGGACACCCCAGTTCAAACACATCATGAAATAAACAATGCCCTTCATCAGAAATGGTTGCTGTTACCTTAGCAACAAATTAGTCGATTTATGGCAGGAATCAGAAGACGTTAAGATGCGGTTATCCGTTTGAATGGAGGCTGCGCACAAAGTACTAATTCTTTGGCATATGACGATCAACCATGATGTGAACAGTCATCTGAAGATTTTGAAATGTCTGACATTGTAAAGTTCGACTACAGTAAAAGTTGTAAAATGCATTTTTTGTACAAAAAACACTTCATTTTGTTATTAAAATTGTGGTTATATAAATCTTTTTTTTTTTCAAACATTTTTTGTTCGTTTCAATGCCAATGTTATCATAAACTATGTTTCAATAATATTATACACATATTTTATGATATTTCATCCAAAAAAAGAGGCTGATTTTTTAAGTTTTTACAAATCAAGGTGTCGCAATTCTTTTTTCCATGTGAATATATTAAAGAAGTATAATCGTAGTTTACATGTAGATAAACGCGGAAAATAATTGTCCTCTCCAAGTAGGTATAATAGTTATGGTTCTTGCGATCTAAACACCATGCTATGGAGAACGCTCTAATTGGGTTTTTTATTTTTCATTTTTGTTATCTATCATACGATTGTACTTGTGCATGTTTTTAACCGGAAGTCTTATCTATGACTAAAAACAGTCTGATGACGGAATCAATATCCGGACTCCTTTTTGTCGTTTTTCTCCAAAAATAACTGTCTGAATAATCATAAGAACCAACTATGTATGTCACCTATAGAACACAGAGGCATGATGATTAATTTATCATGGAAGGAAGAGAAGCAACACACAAAATGAGGTCTTCTCGTTTAATAGTATAGATTCCCACAGATATTCGGTTCAAATATTGATTCATAATGATATTTCTATTTGTAGAATCGAATTTATGGTTATGAAAGAAAGACACGCTGGGAGAGACTAGATAACTTGTTACATTCCAGATATTTTATTGCAAGGAACATTAAAATTACTTGTCATTTTTGTTTTTGTTTTGTGCATCCGTGTTCTTGGGACCATTTTTGTTTACAGCTATAAACATCCTATCTTCATAGAAACGTTTTACATTAATGATAATGAAAAGGTATTGAGAGAATGACAGATGCTTCCGATGACAATATGAACAATGACAGTAATAATGTAAATCCAGAGTCAATGACAAAAAGGGGGATTGTAGAGGATGCAGGAGAAGAAGAAGAATGCAATCAACCTGCAACTGAACCTAGAAGAAAAAGATCAACATCGATTCCAGTCACTAGAGGAAGAGTGGATCAATTCCAGTCACTAGAGGAAGATGTCCCTCAGGCTACAAACCTGTATCAAACGAAGATCGAAGACCATAGGACCGACCGTACCCCACTTTAAAGGAAAGGGGATATACTGTTTAACCTCTGTCTGTCCATCCTTCCGTCCGTCCCATGAATATATTTCGTCGCATTTTTCTCAGGAACTACAATACAAGGATTTTTGAAATTTGGTTTCAGGGATCATATAAGTCAGTTAAAATACCGTGTGATGCGTTTTCATATTCATCACTCGACAACTTCCTGTTTAATGAACACTTGCATATGTTTACACAATTAATATTATCCACTTGCGGCAGGGGTATCATCAGTGAGCAGTAGCTCTCAGTTTCACTTGTTTCTGATGAAGAATTTCAGTGAAAAGGTAAAACAATTACAGAAAATAAGATTTCTTAGTTAAATACTAATTTATGATGAAGGAAATGTTCCAATTAAAAACTATTTGATAACAATAGCGAGTAAATCATCCCCTTATAATATAAAACTTAGAATTTACTAACATAGTTAACATTGATCAGAAATAGATTTTTTGTATCGTAATATAAAAATGGTCTTATTATTATCATCATGCCGAACATCAGGCAGTTGAGAAAAATTAACTTGTTCTATTGTTGGACACAACATTCAATCTTGATACAGCTCTATATTTGGATTGTTATCAAATGATGACACAAACTAAAAAAACTAAAGAATAAGCAAAAAAGGAACCCAACCAAAAACCAGTAACCCGTTTATCCCTACACTAGGTGACGTCATAGGTATGCTTCCGGCGTCATACATAAACACCGGGCGTTTTCTGGCTTCTGTGCCGCTTCAGAATGTAATAAAATTTGATTAAAAGAAGATTTTTAGGTGCAACATGTGAGTTTTTGGCTTATTATTGTAGAAATTACATGTTAATATATTCAGCAATTCAAAATGTCGGCTTCCAAAGTTACAGACAAGGAGATAGAGAATTTTACGCTATCTGTCATCCAATCAGAACCATTGATTAAAAATGATTGCATTAGAATTTTATTTTTTATGTATTGATTTGATAGTCATTAGATAATTTAAAAATAATCTTGGGTTAGGCAAATTGAACTTTCAGATTAAAAGAAACTATAGGTAGACATAATTGTAATTTTAAAGTATGATTTTAATGTAATTTATCTCATTGTTAATCCAAAACTATTCAAGGTGGAAACTTTATATGTTGCATTAAAGTGAACGGATTCAAAGTGTTATAGTTATGAAAGAAAATGGACTTCCTTCTTTAGGTAGTTTAACTGATGAGTTACCTTAAAAACTAAAAAAAAACAATATGCCTTTAATTTTGCTTCATATAAATACAAAATTATAACAAAAGGCAAATTTCCATAGTTAGGAACAACAATTGATCTGCTGCTTTAGATTTGTATATGTTTCTGTTATCATTTTGTGCATATGTTCTCATTTTAGAATGAAAAAAAGGTATATTGAAGAAATGTTATATTGTTTATTAAGCTATGATTAAAATATAATAAAATGTAGATGTCACTTCAAAATGCATTTTCACCCCAAGGGTAACTGGGGTATAGAAATATGGTCGCTTGGTCTTCTCCCGACCGGCAGTAAAACGCTTGCTGAAGTGGGGCGTCCGTTTGGCTGTGCGGGATGTATCAAGTTCGCAGTCACGTCCGTCAGAAGGGGACGTTAAATCCGATGCCTCGTGTAAAGAGAGTGCCACGCTCTTTGCACGTTAAGAACCCTTGCAACAACTCTTTGAGGGGTCCGTAGGTGGCCTGTTGCAAGGCAAAATTTCTGTCCCTATCCAATATATTCCAGTGGCAGTCAAAATTTCCCCGTCCTACATCCTAGATGGCCTCTATTACAACAACCTACCTATTGTATTTATTGTGAACTTGTTCTCGTCCTGAATATGCATGAAATATTTGCCACTGGACGTTAAGCAACCAACAATCAATCAATCAAAATGCATTTTTGCGTAAGTCACACTCTCCCTTTTTTTTGCCTAATGTATGTTTGGAATTCATTAATGTTAATACTTTCGAACAGGTCTTTTTTGTCATTTTTAATTGAAGAATTTCTCTCCCTGATACTTTTATGAAAACTTTCACATCTACCAACTGCTTCGCCAAAGATTTTCGATCTTGTCCAGATTTTGGGTGGGATAAAAACCAGAAACAGGTGCAAGTTTTAATTGAGAATGGAGATTTTCTTCTATGGCCTTTGTTGCCATCATAGTTGTTCCGATTCTTTCCACAACTTCAGAAGAATGGTTTGGCCCAAGTAATTTTACTCTTTGTTTGGCATATTTGTTTGACAGTTCCATAACATAATCCCAATCTAAATTGTTACCATCTCCACCCTTAAGGTTTATGCACCTGTTATGGATGACTTCGCCTAGGTGTGTACAAAGCATTAACACCTGCCATCAAAGGGAATACTTCTAGGCGATATTTTGTTTTGTGTGCCTGATGTTATATAAGGGTGGCATACTTCCAGTGACGAAAAATCCTTGTGCCATCTCCATATCTGGTTGCTTGTACAGATATTTTCCTCATGAGGCCAAGTTTTGCAACATTGATGGCATAACTATAAATATAGTCATCTTGTTCATTCAACTTGATATCTCCCCCTTATTCTAATTTATTTATTGAAGTCGAAATGTCATTTAAAAAATATCTGTCTACAATTTGTCCACACAGCTGGAGAATATAATGTTGCTGTGTATGGACGTTTTCCAAGTGTAAACCTTTCGGTAGTTTTGCACACTTAGCAGACATATCGTCCATTTCCAAATACTCCCATGCAGCGGCAATTACATGAGCTTCTGTTGTTTAATCAATAAGTTCACCATCAGCATGGTAATCCTTTGAAACCTTGGTTACAATGTTTCGCCTATTTATTAGGTTTCTAAGCTGATACCAGGATCTCTACAGCTTATTGTAGAATAAAATTTGTCCATTACCACCTGTAACAAATTAAAGAAAATTTATACGGAGAATTGATAAAGTGAAACATATATAAACGGATTTCCTTCTTGGTGAGGCTACATTTTTATGCCCCATTTATGGGAATTATGTTTTCTGGTCTGCGCGTCCGTCTGTCCCGCTTAAGGTTAAATTTTTTAGTCGAGGTAGGTTTTGATGACGTTGAAGTTCAATCAACTTGACACTTATTACACATGTTTCCTATAAGGTCAGATGACACCTGCCAGTTGGACATGTACACCTTACAGTCCAGACCTATTGCTTATTGTATCTGAGATATGGACTTGACCACCAAAACTTAACCTTGTGTAATGATCTGTGAAACGAGGTCGAGGTCAATGGAAAACTGTCTGACGGGCATGAGGACCTTGCAGGGTACCCACATACCAAATACAGTTATCTTATTACTTATAATAAGAGATAATTTAACATTACAAAATGTATTATTTATTTTTTCTCAAGTAGTCACTGAACCATGAAAATTAGGTCAAGGACATTGCACATGTGACTGACGGAAACTTCGTAACAAGAGGCATCCATATAGAGTATGAATAATCCAGGTCTTCAACCTTCTAAAATATAAAGCTTTTAAGAAGAAAGCTAACGCCGTAGCCGACGGATCACTATCCCTATATGTCGAGCTTTTTATGACAAAGGTCGCCGGCTCGACAAAAAACTAACCAATTTGTTTTTTAATTAACAGTATCTATAGCTGTATAAAACATACATATCATACCACTCAGTCAATCTTATTTTTATTTACCTTAGCACTGTCATGTTCATCTTGGCAGTAGACGGGGTTACCCTGGTTGATAACTTCCCCATTCTGGCATTTTATTCCATGATATGAGGTCATTATCAATCCAGTCTCCGTAGTATAGAGTAAGGCAGCATTCTTAATTTCATCAGTTATGTCCCTTTTGACCACTTTTCTGTTTGGAGATCTTTCTGCCTTTATAAGATTTGCTGTCAATAATTCTGCCCCATCTGTGTTTTGGCCTAAAATGATTTAATTTCCTTTGTGGTGGATAACTTCCTTACATCTGATGAGGCTTGAACCCTGTGAGAATAGTTGTACTATTAACAACATTTAGTTTTGGAATTTTCATTCATAAAACCATCTTTTTAAATGTATTGATTAGTTCTTAGAGCATTCGTTTTCCCTGATATAATTTTCAAACTCAAATATATTTATTTATCCAGCAATTGGGTAGCCTACTATACAGATACAGCCATGCTGAATAAGTATACTATACAGATATTGCTTTTAAGCTTCGCCTACTGCCGGACTACGTTTGACTAGTTTTGTATGAACCTGCGTGACCTCAGAATGTGTAATGCAGTCACATTCAAATGACGCATTGTTTGATCTTCACAATAACTTTTATACGTTCTGTTTGTTTTCAAATATTTCTTTTGAGCAGAAATAATTAAACCAATTTTCTTATAACAGACAAACATGAACATCAGTATTTTCTATGACGACAACCGATTTCAAAACTTGCATGTTTACATGTGTAACAATATGAACCATGTCAATTTCACTATACATGTTAAGTGAATGCCAAGTTCAGCTCAAAATTCTTAAGTGTAGGACAAGCCGTATACTTCTGTTTCAAATTGAACAATGTTTTGTTATATGTTTTTACTGTTGAAATTATTTGTAATGTTAAAATATAAAATTATTCACCTTGAGAGATTAATTTATTGTTGACTACTCGAAATTTTTTATTTACGAACCCGTCTTCAGCTGAATGTGTGATTTTAATATTGTTTCGCGGGCATCAAGGGATTTTAAATCGAAAATAAATGCAAAAAATGTAAAAAATTCGTCTTTCAAAGCAAAAAACATTATACAGAAAAATTTATTGTCTATGTTAGGTGTGAATGTATAGTTCATTAAGTGTTAATTGGTACTGTAGAAAAAAAAACCCAAGAAGGTGTCAACGAATGCCCCACTCGCACTATCATTTTCTATGTTCATTTGACCACGAACTCTACTATCGTAAAAAGTTAAAATATGATAAAGCCCTTTTGAATGAAGAGGCATTACTACAGATTGTTAGAAAAATATTAATAGTTTCTTCTATTATATTAAGTTTTTTAAATTTTATCTATTATTGTGCTGCATCATTAAAAATAAACTTACCATTCCTTCTCTTTATTCAAGAAGTAACCACCTGAAATTATATGGTTCAATACTTCCATCTCCATAAAAGTATGAGCAGTATCCCTGCTTCTTGTATGCTAATTTTGTTGGAAAATTTGCCATCTAATTCTACCATGTGTTTTTTCAAATCAATCCTCTGTATAGGCTTATAGAGGGCCATGTGATTCAATATCTTCAACCTGAAATAGAAACCATATGTAAACAAAGTGTTTTATTCACTACCATTTTGCATATCTATATACATTAAAAAAGAATGTCTTGAATATCATAATGATTACAATGCAATTTCCTTAAGATTAAATATAAACTTTCACTGAAATATGACAGTAAAGAACATTTTTTAATTCAAGCTAGAACACTGTCTAACAATAAGCAAATCTTACAGAAATGTCTATTTATCTGTAGTGTGATTTCATATAAAACTCATTTTGGAAATTGAATTATGACTTTGAGCATGTTTTTTACATTGTATTGGAATAAGAAATATACAATAACCATACATTGTCTCGAAACAAATTTTATTTGTATAAGGCTTGAAACATCTGTTCCTTTATCCTGTTTTGAGCAGATTAAAAATAAAATTTATATTTGAGACAATGTATGGTTATGCTTTATATGCTGTAAACACTATAGATAGAGATAAACTGTAAACAGCAATAATGTTCAGCAAAGTAAGATTTACAAATAAGTCAACATGTCCAAAATGGTAAGTTGACCCCTTCAGGAGTTATTGCCCTTTATAGTCGATTTTTATCTATTTTTCGTAAATCTTAGTTATCTTTTACAAAAATCTTCTCCTCTGAAACTACTTGGCCAATTTAAACCAAACTTGGCCTAAATCATCATTGGGGTATCTAGTTTAAAAAATGTGTGGCGTGACCCGATCAACCAACCAAGATGGCTGCCATGGCTAAAAATAGAACATAGGGGTAAAATGCAGTTTTTGGCTTATAACTCAAAAACCAAAGCATTAAGAGCAAATCTGACATGGTTAAAATTGTTTAAAATGTGACGATCTATCTGTCCTGAAATTTTTAGACAAATCAAACAACCCGATGTTGGGTTGCTGCCCCTGAATTTGTAATTTTAAGGAAATTGATGTTTTTGGTTATCTTGAATATTATTATAGATAGAGATAAACTGTAAACAGCAATAATGTTCAGCAAAGTAAGATTAACAAATAAGTCACCATGTCCAAAATGGTAAGTTGACCCCTTCAGGAGTTATTGCCCTTTATAGTCGATTTTTATCTATTTTTCGTAAATCTTAGTTATCTTTTACAAAAATCTTCTCCTCTGAAACTACTTGGCCAATTTAAACCAAACTTGGCCTAAATCATCATTGGGGTATCTAGTTTAAAAAATGTGTGGCGTGACCCGATCAACCAACCAAGATGGCTGCCATGGCTAAAAATAGAACATAGGGGTAAAATGCAGTTTTTGGCTTATAACTCAAAAACCAAAGCATTAAGAGCAAATCTGACATGGGTAAAATTGTTTAAAATGTGACGATCTATCTGTCCTGAAATTTTTAGACAAATCAAACAACCCGATGTTGGGTTGCTGCCCCTGAATTTGTAATTTTAAGGAAATTGATGTTTTTGGTTATCTTGAATATTATTATAGATAGAGATAAACTGTAAACAGCAATAATGTTCAGCAAAGTAAGATTTACAAATAAGTCATCATGACCGAAATGGTCAATTGACCCCCTAAGGAGTTATTGCCCTTTATAGTCAATTTTTAACAATTTTCATAAAATTTGTAAATTTATTATCATATTCCACTGAAACTACTGGGCCAAGTTCATTATAGATAGAAATAATTGTTAGCAGCAAGACTGTTAAGTAAAGTAAGATGTACAAACACATCACCATTTTCAAAACACAATTTTGTCATGAATCCATCTGCTTCCTTTGTTTAATATTCACATAGACCAAGGTGAGCGACACGGGCTCTTTAGAGCCTCTAGTTTTCTCATGAGAGGCATAGTTCCTAAAAGAAGTTGCTATACATTTATCTGTCAATTATATACCGTTCTGCTTTAATGTATGTTTAGAGAGATAAAACTAAAATTTTACTGATTCATGATATCCTTAGAGAAAAACACATTCAGGATCATCACCTTAACTTTTTAAGGATTTAAAATCATAAAAAGCATGATATCACTATTTTTTTCAGAGAAGATCTTAAAAGCAAATATCTGTAATGTTTTATTTATTTTAATGAATGGTTGCATAATATAGCTCAACATGCAGAGTTCTCATACGTTCTCATACGTTCAGGTATTTCACATCCAATTTTTTTTTGCAATATTCTTTATAATAAAAAATATTCGTATTACTATGCAAGCCAGTGGCGGATCCAGAAATTTGTATAAGTTAGGGCCCACTGACTGATCTAAGAGGGGGACTGCTCTAATCACGCTTCAGTGATTCCCTATGTAAACAACCACATTTTTTTTTTAAAAAGGGGGACCCGGGCTCACTCCCTAAATCCATCTCTGCAAGCTAACAAATTGGAAACTGTACCTACGCCTTAGTATGTTTTAAGTTTGAATTTTTATTAATCTTAATTTCATATGATAAAGTCATGCTTTCAGATAACACACTAAATTAGAAAACAATGAGACAGTGACTGAATTTAGTACGTCAAATAGAATAAGCATGTACGAAAGCGTATCAATGAAAAAATTGGATATCTTATCAAAAGGCTTTCTTTTCTGCGGTGGAAAAGAAGACTTACAGTTATAAAGAAAAATGCGAAGTTCAAAATAGCACAGTTGTACGTCATATTACGAATATTTCCAATTTTGTCTAGTTTCAGATGAATTGTGGATCGATGAAATTGGTTTTTCTCTGTTGTATAGATCATGTAGATATTATTACACATTTTATTCAAAATTACCATTGAAATTTGTCATTATATTTGTATCCGAATATATCATATAGCAGTCTTCTTCCTCTTCTCATATTTTTGCCTCATCTCCGTTGATACGCTCCCCAACATACTCTAGTAAAAAATCTCCCTTTTTGAAATCAGAATTGGCTATCACTCCAAACCCTACAAAACATTTAACACAATGTAATTATAACATGATAATTTAGACTGACAAGCTCAAAACGGGAGGTATGTTTCTTTTTCATATTTACTTTGAACATAATTCATCAATATCCTAACATGTAAGAGAATATATAAGATTTACTGGAGACTATTTGTCTTAAGTTTCATCAAATCAACTCAGCAGTTGAGAAGGTGTTTAATTTAACTTTTAAGATTTGTAATATATTAAAACAAAGTTGCTTTGAGTTTTAAAAATATGCACAATACACACATACCAATATATTTAGAGATGGAAGTTTTTTTAAGTCCCTCTTGGTCGTGTCCTGTCTCACACCAAAATTCAGCCCAGCCTAATGGTGAACGTCTTTTCTTGAAAAAAAAGTCCTGTCCGTTAACGGCTGAGTTACAAGAAATTCCAAATACTGTAAAGTGTATTAACTACCAATAATGATTCATTTTATTCTTATTTAGACCGTGAAAATCCATTTAAATAGTTATTGTTATAACTTGCAATATAATCTAATCAGTTTACGAACAAACAAATATACTTAAAAATCAAAAATCTAGATATTGTGGCTGCTGGTGCTGTTACTGTGGTAATGGGTGCTGTTGCGGTTTCTGTTGGCTAAACAAACACAAAATGTTAAGTAGGCATGGATAAGGATGATTTTCTTATGAAATCATAATTATCATATTTGGTAGATATCAAATATCCAGTAACCGTTATTTACAAAGTAAACATCACTGACAGTGAATGTACAGTCTAGCAGTCTGATGGAGAGTTATTCTAACAAAAAATCTTTTGAGTTATCACTGCATTTAAGGCTCTGCTTATACTAGATGTAATCCAACACCTAGTATAATCAATCTTCTGTACTGTACACCCATTGTTTTATTACATATACGGTAACTTTTTGTAATTTTTACTTCCGTACTTTTCCTTTGTTGTCATCTTTTCTTCTTGTGTACCATAGCTTTTATTCAATGTCCACCAATTTCTCCATCCGTTGCATTCCATTCGTCTTCAATTTTCAATCTGTTATCTCTGTGGTTGCCTCGTGTATACTGTAAACGACAAATTTATATTTCCATTACCTTTAAGAAATATTATAAAAGTATTTAAAGGCATCGATCCGAAAATTACGAATTCGTTAATCTCCACAATTATTTGTACACTTGATTTTTAACTGTATCTGTACTGCTCCTCGGGGCGTCTTGATTGACTTATAAATATTGTTGTTATTAAGGGTTATGTATGTATCCTTCTGTAGCTATTTTTGTACGAACTTTTCAAACTTCAATTGTATCAAAACTACAGATATAATGAGTAATAGAGATGGACCATTTTCTACATATTGCAAGGGGAAACTTGATGCAAAGCATTATTTTTTACTGTTCCATTGCATTTAATAGAAAGAGGACTTTGTGGCAAATAAATCAAGATTTTTATAGAAAATCCACAGCCTTTATCATTGTACTCTCATATTTGTCAATTTGATGCCTGATATATATATATATATATATATAGGATTATTAACTTTATTGAAAAGTACTTTATGCCCATATGGACCAATGGCTTAAAACATTATACATAATATACAGTTTACATAAAATAATGAAAATAAACAATGGAGACACTTTGAACTATAATTTTTCTTTTTTTAAATCAATATATATATATAAGTGATTAAAATTATATCAAGGACTCTCTGCCCTCAGTCTTAGTGACTTTTTTTTTAAAAGGAGCCTAATTTGCAAGTGTCCTGTTTTGTTTCAGGATTGAGGATATGTTTTAATTTGTCTATATCATTTAAGTTATTATATTTATTTTCATTTAAAAATTCTTTTCTTAATTGTTCATTTATTTTACATTTAAAAAAGAAATGAAACTCATCATCTAGTACATCACAATGTGAACATAGTCTTAAATCTCAGGGAATTTTCCTGTATCTTCCAGTTTCTATTAATAAGCAGTGGTCACTTATTCGAAATTTAGAAATTAGTTGTCTATATTCAAAGTTTTGAGAAAGTAGGTATGGTTCAAAGTTATAGCTTTTCTTTATTTTTTTAAAAAGTTGGAGTTTGCTATTCTCTTGTAAATTTAATATTTTATCATTATATAAATTTTCATATGAGTTTTCTAGATATTGTTTGTATATTAGCCTATTATTTTTATCCTTATTTTGGTTAACAATTTCTAAATAATTTTGACTTCTGACATGATTTACATAGGAGTACCAAGAATAAATACCTGCATTATGTAAAGTTTTTGCCAAATTTAGTGTCTCTTTTAGTAAGGGACTAGTTTCTTCCCTTAATAGTCTATCATGAAAAAGAAGAGTTTGTCTTTTTATAAAGCAATCAATAGGGTAGCGCCTAATTCAGATCGAGCAGCTATATTGCAAGAGCATTTTTTTACTCCTAAAGTTAACTTTTTAAATGTATTTAGTACTTTATCAGGTGGACTTTTTTCAATGAAATTAAGAGTATCTACTTTTTTGTTATTTTTATCTCCTTTAATTGAAGCTTTATAAAAGTATGAGTATGCATCCATATACCATATTTCACTATTATAATATTATTAATATTGGTCTGACGAGTGAGTTAAATAAATGGTTTGACAAATTTACAGGAGTCTGATGAATCGAATTACAATACGTTTTTATAGAATACATTACTTTCATAGATTTTTTGGCTAATTCTTGTGCTGAATGAATAAGATTTCCATTCTGACTAGTGATATTACCAAGAAATTTAAACTTTCCCATTTGCTCTAATTTATCACCATTATAATTAAAAGAATGTTTAAGATTTTTCCTATTGTTACTTGTGCTTAAAATCATAGTTTTAGTTCTTTTACAATTTACAGTTAACTGCCATTTATCACAGTATTGAGACAAATGGTTTAAACTTGACTGAAGACCCTCTTTAGTTTCAGACATTATCAAAATATCATCAGCAAATAGGAGGCTTCCAATATTTGTCTGTTCTATTTTCAAGGGATCACAGTCATCCTGTTTAAAAATTTGAGGTAGAACATTTATGAAAATATTGAATAGGGTGGGACTTAAAGAATCCCCTCGTCTTACCCCTCTAGTTACTTCAAACCAGTTAGTAAGTTTATTTTTAATCTTTATTGGAGATTTAGTGGTTGAATACATATTTTTTATTACTTGATACATTTTACTGCCGATACCCTGGGACAAAATTTTATATAATAAAGCTGTTCTCCAAATGGAGTCAAATGCTATACGTAAGTCAACAAAACAAATATATAATGGTTTCTTTTTTAAATTTAAATATTTATTAATCAAAGTTTTAAATACAAATAGACTATCTGTAGTTCTTAATTTGGGAAGAAATCCAAATTGTTCCTGGCTAAATTTGTGTTCCATATATTAATTTATTCTGTTATTTAAAATTGAGCTAAATATTTTGGCAATACCATTTATAAGAGATATTCCTCTGTAGTTATTTGGGTCTTTGGAATCTCCCGACTTAAATATTGGCACTAATAGAGAATGTTGCCATGTTTCAGGGGAATATCCTGTATCAAGAACAAGGTTATATAAATTTGTGTAGCATTTAATAGTTACTGGACTACAATATTTAATCACCTCATTTACAATAAAGTCTGGTCCAGGGGATTTTTTCATTTTATTTAAAGGGATTTTATAACTTTATTTACTTCTGATATAGTTATTGGGCTATCAGTTATTTCGTTAAATCTATTTTCACTCTCTTTGCTTTTCAAAAAAAGGTTTATCTCATCTTCTGCTTTGTCGCAAGGTTTGTTCCAAAGACCTTGCTTTTGAAAATGGTTTGTTAGGTTATCTGATTTCATATTAATTTCTGTGGTATTCATATTATTTCTTAGAGATTTAAGTAGTTTCCAAAATTGTTGAGGGTCTTTAGTTTGAAGATTTAATAGTTTTTCAATCATTTGTTGTTGATATTGGATTTTTTTCTTTTTACTTGCTTTTTTTAAATATTTTGCAGTTTCGAAATGCTGTTTTAAATTTCTATCAAATGGTTTATGTTTGAGTGTTTTACCTAAATTATTGTTTTTACTTTTTAAATCTTTTAATTTATTTTCTGACCAAGGGTTCTTTTTTTATTTTACTTTTCTTTTGCTTTATTGGAATTTTTATTATACATGTTTTAGAGGCTACATTATCTAGAATTTCTGTTAATGATTTTGAAGCTTCATTTATGCCTTTTTCATTTTTTACAAAGTGGGTGATTTCAAAATTTAAAATCTTATTTTTCACTTCGTCAGAGTTTAATGCTTCATACATCTTACCATGTGACACATCAGTCCATCTGTATGTTGTGAATTTTTTCACATAATTATTATTAAAGTCCTTTTTATTTATATATTGTTTTATATCACATTTTAGTTTAAATGAGATCTGTACATGGTCCGATGAAACATTCAGATCAAAGGTACAAAAATATTCTACTGAGGGCAGGAGATCCTTGCTCAATATTGCATAGTCAACTGTGCAACAGCCATTTTTAGAAATATATGTGTGATAACCCAACGAATCTCCTAAATATCTACCATTTAAGATCCTAAGTCTTGAGGATTATTGCATGCAGTGCTAGTAGTTATCAAATGTACCAGGATTATACTTTATTACGTCAGACGCGCGTTTCGTCTACATTAGACTCCTCAGTGACGCTCATATCAAAATATTTATAAAGCCAAACAAGTACGAAGTTGGAAAGCATTGAGGATCCAAATTTCCAAAAAGTTCTGCCAAATAAGGCTCAGGTAATCTATTCCTGGGATAAGAAATCCTTAGTTTTTTTTCGAAAATTCAAAGTTTTATACTCAGGAAATTTATAAAAATGACCACATAATTGATATTCATGTCAACACCGAAGTGCTGACTACTGGGCTGGTGATACCCTCGGGGACGATACGTCCACCAGCAGTGCCATCGACCCAGTGTTGTAAATAGTTATCAAATGTACCAGGATTATAGTTGAGTACGTCAGACGCGCGTTTCGTCTACATAAGACTCATCAGTGATGCGCATATCAAAATATTTATAAAGCCAAACAAGTACGAAGTTGAAGAGCATTGAGGATCCAAATTTCCACGATCGTTACTTGTTTTGTTTTTGTATCATACAAAGGAAAGTAGACGAAACTTAAAATGCGCAAAGGTATTTCTTACTTAATGCAAACAAAACATTTTATTGATGATATCTAGTTTGGATAATCACAAATCATTATTTCGAATGAGTTTTATCAAAAATGATATGTATCGTAACTACTTGCAACGATCGACGGAATTAATTTGTGTCTCTATGTAACGATCGTAAGAATTGGGTTAATAATTGCATTCCAAGCATAGTAGACGAACAATTGCAAGCTGACCTTCACGTTTTTATAAATGATTGGTTGCGAAAATATTTTGAACTACAAAAGTTATTAAGTGCGTGAGAAAAGCATATTCGACAACGATCGTTACATATATCTTAGTTGGAAACTTCTATTTTGTGTCCACTTGTAATGATCGACTTATTATACTGGTGTCTCTATGTAACGAACGAAAATGACATTATGAAAAACATGTGTTGGATATTTCCAGAGGAAAAGAATGCTTACTTATTCGAATCAACATCCATAAAAACTCATTTAGAAATATCGGTAAAGTGGAAAATTCCTTTAGTGCAAATAAGCGGCAGAATAGGTAATGATCGTTACAATTTTTGGTTGGAAACTACTTCCTTGTTTCCACGCGTAACGAGCGAATAAATAATCGTGTCTCTCCATGTTATCATTTAGAAAATATTATTTATATTGTCAATATTCGAGTCGATTTGCTTATGTTAACATGATTCTCTGTAAACTATATTTCAATTTCTTAAATGCATGTTTAATCACCTTTACTAACCAACTAGAAATAGTTTTTGAAGATACTGGTCTATGTGGTTTATTTAAAAACAATTTCAGTTCATCTTTGCCATTCTTGTCTCTATTTTCTATTATAAACGTTAAATGGAGAAATCTTCATAAGTCTGTTTGACTTGTGTTTCATCCAGTTTGTACTGGAACAAATAAGATATGTTTAAACTAGTATCTGAGAAATTGATCTTAACACATAAACTTAACCATGAGTTGGACAATAGGACATAAATCAACTTGCTCAAGAAGTGAAAAGACCATAAAAATAAATGCTATAAGGTAGTGACAATACATAACCTTTTCTCCTTGATCGATCGGTGTTGCATCTAGATCCTTCTGTATGGGTCGGATGAAGCAGGTGGCTTGTCCCAAATAACAATATACCCATTCAGTCCAGAATTTATAAGCTGGAGTGTTTATCTTGAGGTGGATGATGTCCGCAGAAGTTCGATTAAGCCACATCCCTTCAGTTTGAGAAAATGTATTCTCTAGCTGTTGAAGGAAATCAGGAGCATGGGAAGTTTTAACAAAGGTCATTTTCCTTTATCCCACTTCAGCCTCAAACAAAATCCTTTTCTTATCTTTGCTGGCAACGGTTTCCTGAAAGTTATGTAAAGTATATTATTTTCAATAATGCAAAATAATAAATGTGTTTGGTGGTAATTGATGCTACATGAACGTTCAAATTTATATTCATCCTAATACTTAACGAAGAAAATAAAGTATTTGTATCTTTTTTTTATTAACCTTCCATCACATTTATATAAATTTCGATAAGCATTAGTGATGTTTGATTATATTCAATGTGGAACATTTTGATTAAAGACTTATAGAAAAACAATAAATTGGCAACTACTAATTACCTATAATTAATGAACCATTAAGTTATGGTCTTAGCTTCATCCCCCTACAAGCTATAGCTAGTTTCTCTTCTTCTGTAGAGAAGGTCGTTTGATTATATTCAATGTGGAACATTTTGATTAAAGACTTATAACAAAAACAATTATTGGCAACTACTTATTACCTATAATTAAGGAACCGTTAATTTATGGTTTTAGCTTCATCCCCCTACAAGCTATAGCTAGTTTCTCTTCTTCTGTAGAGAAGGTCGTTTGATTATATTCAATGTGAAACATTTTGATTAAAGACTTATAAGAAAAACAATTATTGGCAACTACTTATTACCTATAATTAATGAACCGTTAATTTATGGTTTTAGCTTCATCCCCCTACAGACTATAGCTAGTTTTTCTTCTTCTGTAGAGATTACCTTTTCTAGAAACATCTCCTTAGACCATTTTAGGGCAGATTTTGTTTCCGAAACGTCTTTTAGACAGAGATGATTTTAAAGATAAATAAAATAGCTGAAATGAATCTGAAACTCCCGATGGGAGTCTATAGCCTCGCGATGCGGGGGTCTAGTCCCAAAAACTTTGTGGTTATTGGTGCGATAACGGCGCAAAATCCTGCATTCTAGAATTCTCCTGGCAGCAAATTTATCTTAATATCCTCTTTTTGTACACAGATATTTTTGTCCCTAAAGAAAATTGTTGAAATGTGTTCCTGAATTGATAACATATGCAACTTAAAATTAAAACAAGCAATTTAAATATTTAATACATCTTTCATCTAAATTTAATGAATAATATGTTCAAAACTGATTATCGACTTAAAATCTATATGATAGACATTTAGAATAAATATATTGTTCGATTGAAAGATTAAATCGGTAATTGGTGATGATTACATGAAAAGATAAATACAGGTTCAGTTAAACGTTCACCTTACAATATTGCAACTTGCAATTAAAAATGAGACATGTACATAACAGTTGAAGTATATAATACTTTTTTGAATTGCATGATGTGACAGTTTTAAAAATGGTTAGAAGTATTCAAATTTACTTTCTTTAAATTTTAATACGAATAATTTATTTATCTTTTTAATTTTAATTTTTTTTTATTTTTTTTTATTTATTATTATTATCATTATTTTTTTATTTTTTTTAAATCATTATTTTAGGAGAGAGAAAAATATAGTAACAGCAACAGTCTTACCGTACTTGTGAATACAAAATTGTACGAGTTGGAAATGAAATTACTGTCCATAGATAATATTGGAAATATTGTTAGAAAACATTAATATTGTTCGTGTGTGGTTTGAAAAACTGTTCTAGTTTGATCCTTCGGGTTGTCACAATTGTGCATAAGTAACTAATTGTATCTGTTTCCGGAAGAGTTGTATGAATCGTCATGGATTATTTTGAGATTCGGGCTCCTGAATTAAGGTTCTGCAGTAGCTATATTACCAGTGGCGATTGGCCCGTATGGTATAGTTCCTAACATAGGTAGATTTTTATGAATTGGCTTAGGGTACTGTTTGTCTCCTTATGGTTGATAAATTTCTGTCTCCACCTGGTAAGGGCGTTTGAATCATCACTTTCTTTGTTGTCATAAGAAGGTTCGGGTCCTCTACCATATTGTTGTGACGATATTTTGCTGTCATCATTTGTGATAGGGATTTTATGGTGTTGTTGTAATGTTAACTTCCCAGGGAGGTCACTTGTTACGATGTTGGTATTATGGTCGTCTTTGTTGTTTTCTTTATTGATAAACATGATGTTGTTTTGACTCCTTTCGTTTGCTCGAGTTCTTCTACGGTTCTGGTAGGTAGAAGGATGTTTGGACATCTGGGGACTACATGTCGTTGTTATGGACTGGCTTGGCAGCGAGAGTGGGACTCGAGCCTTCTTACCCTTTTTAATGAAATAGATAAGACAACTCAATTTGCTGAGAATTGTAATGTGTGTAATGTACACTTATATAGTTATATTTGCTTTTATAGTCACTACTCATTACCCGACATTCTTGTTCCCCAGACAACATTGAGCTTCTTTTGCAAACGATGGAATGTGTTGCCAAAACTTATATTGCTTCATAATATGCAAATTGTATTTATTTGTTTTTGAAAAGCATTTGGACTTTTATTTCTTAAACTAAATAAAATAATATTTTTGGAAGAATTTCAATTTCTCATCTTTATAATAATTGATAATTAAAGATTTGTTAAATTTTAATTAAGTATCTTGTATACGTCAATCTTCGTATCTAAACTCTTTGATTGGTTATTAATAACAATCCTGTGTGCCTTAATGTATTACTGAATATTCATGATGCTGTAGTATCTACACATTCTGTGAATATGGTTATAACCTTGGATGTAGTATCAATTCGACATACATCTGTCCGTCGACATAGCAACCTTCTAAACGCGTGCCAAATAAATAATGAGGTTCTTTACTTGTACTATTTTTTTCTTATCATGCATCTAAGATAATGCTTGTTATTCGCGGTCTTCTTTATGTGTTTTCTTCTTAGTACTTTATTTTCCTATATCAACGAATCATTTGACCTTTATATTATCTTTTACTTGGAACTATCTTAATAACCTATAAACCTATATTTTTGTTTAAATAAGATCTATTTTATTACAATTTCTTATTATTTCTAAAAGTGTCCTTTATCCTTTCATAACAGGTTGAGCGTCCGCAAACATGTTGAACCCCACCATATTCATTAGTCAGTAGTATGTACTTCGATGGTTGTCGTTGGTTTCTCGTTGTTGAAGGTCAAATACAATTCAGAAAGGGTATGGGGTATGTGTCAAAGAGACAGCAACCCAACAATAAAGCAGAAAACAACCGAAGGCCACCAATTGGTCTTCAATGTAACGAAAAACTCCCGCACCCTTAGGCGTTCTTCAGCTACCCCCTTAAAAATATGTATACTAGTATAGTGATAATGGACATAATACTCAACTCCGAATTATACACAAGAAACTAAAATTAAAAAGCATACTAGACTAACAAAGGCCAAAGGCTCCGGACTTGGCACAGGCGCAAAATTGCTGCGGGGTAAAACATGGTTATAAGATCTCAACCCTCCCCTAAATCTCGAACCAATTTAGAACAGTAAACTCATAACAATACGCACATTAAAATTCAGTTCAAGAGTGGTCCGATGTCTGAAAATGTAACAAAAAATATTAAAATTTAGATTTTTATTTTGATTGATTGATTGATTGTTGGTTGCTTAACGTCCAGTGGCAAATATTTCATGCATATTCAGGACGGACGAGAACAAGTTCACAATAAAAACAATAGGTAGGTTGATACGATAAAGGCCATCAGGGATGATGATCGGAGAAATTAGGACTGCCACTGGAAAATGAGGGTATATTGGATAGGGACAGAAATTTTGCCTTGCAACAGGCCACCTACGGACCCCTCCAAAGAGTTGTTGCAAGGGTTCTTTTCGTGCAAAGAGCGTGGCACTCTCTTTACACGAGCCTTCGGATTTAACGTCCCCTTCTGACCGAACGTGACTGAACTTGATACATCCCGCACAGCCAAACGGACGCCCCACTTCGGCAAGCGTTTTACTGCCGGTCGGGAGAAGACCAAGTGACCATATTTCTATACCCCAGTCACCCTTGGGGATTAATTATTTTTATTTTGTACATAGGTATCCACCAAAGATGAATAGCATGGACAGACAGAGAAGAAATGGCATTCACCCTCATGTTTGGTCTATTACAGGATACGCAAATAGGTTAACGTATTTTATGTTGGTATATAACTAGAGAATGGGCACATAGTTTATATTTACATGATTTTGCCATGTGATTAGTCAGCAACCATTTGATTTTCTTGGGGGCTTTCTTCGGAAAAAAAGTTTGTTTCTAGGTTTTTGTGAAAATATAATTTGTTTTGGACCCTGAGAAAAAAAAAATGTTTGTTTCACCCTTAGCTGCCACTATACATGCTATATGTAATGGTAAAATTGAAAGACAAAAAATGTTTTCTGTTTGTCGCTAAAAAACAGATTTGCAGAAAATGAAATGGTTGCTGCCTTAGTGACTTTCCGATTTATTTTCCTCCGAGTTCAGTATTTTTATGATTTTCCTTTCACTGAAAACTGATCTGTCATTTATGACGGTAAGCCAGATACTCTTCAGAGAACAAGTATTCCAATGGATTTACTTTCAATAGATGAGTTTTGCATGAACATTTAACAGTTGTAAGAGCAGAAACTTAAGATATTTAAATTTAAATTCGTGACCACTCAAAATTGTATGTTATTCAAGATTCCGATTCATAAAACCGGTTCATTAATTTCGAAAACCTACAGCATTGTAGTGGTTGAAAATTCCACTTTTTACACATAACCTTAAAGTAGGAGCATGTTGATTAACCATGTTAAATTCTATGAAAACCACTGTTATTCGTTTGTTGTTTTCACATGGTCAGCTTGTTAGTTGTATAGATGTGTCAATTGTGAACTATCACTTGTTAGTTAAATGTCTTAATCTCATGTACCCTTGTGTTGATTCAATGCCAGAAACGTACAAAAGTTAGATAAACAACCTTTCTCTGGAAATCATGATGGTCCAATAAAATCATTTAACCTCTCCTAATAACTCTAAGCAATAAAATGTCCAATACCTTAAGTCATATGGGTTAATTTTGTGGTATGTGTCTACACTAAGCTTTTTCCAATTCGTGAATAGGATTTTGAGCGTTATTTACCTTTGTATTAATTTCAGAAGTGATCTTATCCCTTTACATGCCTCTGGATAAACAAAACTATATTGAGATGTTGACACTGTTGCAATGGTCATTATATTGACCATTCCTGCCCAATTACCAGCACGGCATGTTTGTAGTGGTATGTTATAGCATCTCCCTTATTTTCAGCCACGTCATAGATGTTTAATGATTGACCTTGAATTCAGGTAAAAAGATATTCAAGATTCTTATTGTCTATTTCTGGATGACCTATTGCAACTTTTCCAAAATGTGTAAGGTTTGCATATAGATTTCTATTTTGATACAACACTAGTACTGGTTGAAGACGTATTCTATCAGCAAGATCTTCGTTTCCTGTGAAAAGTTGAGAAAAAGGGTTGTATAGACAATTCCCTTTACCAGTAGTTTTGAGAGCCAAACAGATATCATTTACAGGGCCTATATCTGTTGGTAGAAGTGCTTGCGATAACCTGTCTAATTCTGAGTGGTCAAGATGGTGATTTTTGTAAAACTCGGTAACATTAATTTCTTTCATATTTTCGTCTCTGATTTTCTGGACCTCTATAACATTATTTTTCTCCATTGCCAATCTAAATTTCTCTAAGTCATCCATTGCTAATAAAGCCTGCTATATCTGCAAAGAAATTGGTTATTTGATATTTAATGTCATGTGTGAATTTTGTCTCGCCTTGATAGAGTCAAAAAGGAAGATTTAGGTATACTGTTTTGAGTGTCGGTGCCGTTTTCGTCAACAATGTATCATTTTGTGATTAGGTCTATTGACTTTGAAAATGTTACTTAGTTTGTTATAAGGTCAGTTTATGTGGAAGCAATGGTGGTAGGTCAGTAATGTATGGTATACAACTGGATAGGCATTGACCTATCTCATTTCCATGGGGAATATTTTGCTCAACTGCCTTATTCATGATCTACTGCTTAAGAACATTTTCCTTATTGTTATTCCGTACTTTCCGTGTGTCCATCTATTTATCATGTTCATTTATCCTGTATTAGGTCAAATTTTTGGTCAAGGTGAAGCAGCATCAACTCCCTCTGCCTATTTTAACAACTCCTTCTTATAAGCTACAACTTTAGCCACCATAGAAATAGAAAATTTTTGAAATTTAATGGCATAGTTTTGTAAAGTTTTTCCGCTGGACTATGACAACCATCCTCGATTTCGCCACATGCTTGTTCAACTTCGTTCACCTCATATGTATTACATCTCATCCGTGTCTTAGAGAAACAGAAATAGAGAATAACCCACACTCAATTGTGAACGGAATCCTTTAAGGTATAGACTAAAATATCAACCATAGGCATAAACAAAATGATTTATAGGTTGCAAACGAAGATTATTAACAAATGAGAGATGTATCCCTTTTTCTGAGAGATCTTTTTCTATTACTCATAGTAATTTATTTGTATAAAATTTTTTTGTGACAAAACTATTTTGTTTGTTTGTATAATTATTTCAACTCTAATTGAGAGATGAAATGAATATATATGAAATTCAACTCTATTTGAGAGATGAAATGTATTTTATTAATTCTACTCTATTTGAGAGATGAATTGATTTGTATTTTGTTTAAATCTATTTCAAAAATTATACATTGTATATGTAAACTCTGTTGAAGTGTTTGTTCACTTCTGCGGCAATCAATGTGTACTGCAAATATACACCAAGAATTACCACGTGCATACATTAGTCTAAGACTTAGATTCTGATTGGATATTCCAATGTTCCCACGTCACTCGTAACAAGCAACAAAGTTCGTCATTTGTATTCTCAATCTGATTGGTTGTTCCGTAATTAGTGTAGATCAGTTACTACGTCATCGAGCCATCTAACTCTGGTCATATGTGTGTATTTTATTAGATAATGATTTAACACTTAATTGTTATTAAACTAGTAAGATAAAATATAATGCTAATTACATTCCTTTATATAAATAAGTAATGCTTTAGACAATACTATTAAATTACGATATTAATAGTATCATTCTAAAAATAAATGGAGGTAATTGTGAGACAGATATAATCTATTCATGTAAAGATAAGGGTTGTTGATGAAATTGCACTGTTTGCCCTTGCGTAGTCATGTGTATAATTTATTGATAACAATCCTGCTACGTGTGTATGATACCTGTAAAGTTATGTGATTTTTTTTGAAGATGTTGTAGATAATCCATATACGAACGAACTATAATTTATAGAATATTTGTACCTAGATAGTACGATTATAATGCTCATTGCTAAAACAATACGAAATAAAATGATAGCAATTATAAGTATAATTTCTTAAGCGATCTTTTAAGTAATAGCTGTCAATTGATGAGTAGCAATTAAAGCAAATTAATTAAACTAAAATAATCAAAATTTTCCTTGATTTAATAACTAATGAATATATATATGTGATAATTAATTCTAATCAATAAGATAAAACTACAATATTCAAAGTAGTCAGACCTGTTTTAATAATCAAATAAAATACATCCGTTTATAGTTGAATAAAATTTGATATCCATCTTGTATTATAAAGACACTTTGTTTTATCACTGTAAACACATAATTCCACTGAAATACGTAAGAATATTATTGTACTTGTCGTAGTAATAATTATTACGGAAATTTCTGCGGCCTCTTCCACGGTTCCCACGACCGTATCTGTTACCCAGAACATTCTTTAGGTCATCAATTTCCTTTTTCATCAAGTCCATTTCACTTACTGGTTTAGTTTTGTCAGTTTGTTGTTTAAGTGTCTCAAGTTCTTGCTTAATCTTGTCAAGATCTGACAGTTCTTTTGGATCCTTGGTTGCACTTTGTCTATAATTATCGGCCCATTTATCCTTCAGGCTCCTCACTCTGTCGTTCAAACGGACAACGCTTGATCCGTTGGTTATTGCCGCTGATGTCTCTAGCCAGTATTTTTCAACTTCAGCTGTCAGGTTGTCAGCATATTCTTTAACTGCTACCGTAAGGAATTCTCGGAAATTAGATTTTACATTACTGTTGAACTCCTGCACCTTCAATATAAAGAAGGTGCTTGCGTCATCTGATCCGAATCTTGGTGAGAATGTCGCATTATTTATATTTGCGTAAACAGGTAAGGTGTCCCTATCGAACCTTCTAATGTCCCTAAGTAGAGTCAGTATTGGGTGCCTTTTAGCTAATGCACTGTCCATATTGTCAATACATTTGTCAATATTGATCCCATCCGTTATGGTACCACTGCTGCAGCTCTTATTTACTAACTGATCAAAGTTAAAGTTCATTGGTATGATTTTGACGTTACTCGGTATTTGCCCACACGGTATTTCATCTTTAATGCCTTCATTAATTGTGTCAGCAATGTCCGTATCCGATTCAGAATTGTTGTTCATCTTCTTTTTGCCAAGACTTAATTTAGATTTGTGCATTTGTAGCTCGTTATCGAGGTTTGTGAAGAAATAAGTGTTTATAGCAATTTTATATGTTAAATTTTTAGAAAAGCTTTAATGAGATATAACGAGTCCAGAACCAATCCTATATATACCAATACATATTCTTAGTATTTGACTTTATTTCATAATCTATTTTGTTCAATTCAATATTTTATCATAAATATTTGTTGTTTTTTAAGGTGTTTCGGTTAAGGTTTAACTACCAAGGCTTTTCCTCATCAGGTATCCCAAGCCTCTAACTAATAAAATAATCAGTTTCAAAGTAAAGTTCAAAGCATCCATACGCATAGAATTTAAAAATTCTGCATACCGGGATACTGTTGTTCTGGATAAAAATCTATATATTAAACAAACACTGAATTTCCTGAACAACAGTATATGCTATGAGCAAATTCATGAATTTAATACGAACAAAATATCCGAAACTATTCAAAAAATGATCAAACAACTACACAAGAAAGAATATATCGACGATATAACATATAAATACCTAGCCAATAATGCCAATATACGAGTGGGACGACTCTATATGTTGCCAAAAATTCACAAAATTAACCAATGAAGATAGAGAAAAAATCAAGAATGAGATATAACGAGTCCAGAACCAATCCTATATATACCAATACATATTCTTAGTATTTGACTTTATTTCATAATCTATTTTGTTCAATTCAATATTTTATCATAAATATTTGTTGTTTTTTAAGGTGTTTCGGTTAAGGTTTAACTACCAAGGCTTTTCCTCATCAGGTATCCCAAGCCTCTAACTAATAAAATAATCAGTTTCAAAGTAAAGTTCAAAGCATCAATACGCATAGAATTTAAAAATTCTGCATACCGGGATACGACACCTGGTAACTTTGTATTGACGTTTTTTTGGATAATTGTATAAGGTGTTACTTTTAATCGGTCATTTGATCAAGAAAATTTTCTAATATCTATTGACAAATGTTTTAGAAATAAAATTGAAACAACCACAGGTTTATTTAAAAATTGCAACATTTTCCCAGTAACATTTTTTCAGTAAATTTTACTACTTTTTGGATATTCATTCAGATTTGACCTTAATTGGTAATTTTTCAACATTTTACTTTAAAATTGACATTTTTTAGGATTATTGTATACGATGTTACTTTAAATCGGTTATTTGATCAAGAAAATTTTCTAATATGTATTGACAAATGTATTAGAAGTATAGTGAAAGAACCACAGCTTTATTTAAAATTAAACCATTTTCTCAGTATTGTTTTTTCAGTAATTTTTTCTTTTGTTTTATATTCATTCAGATTTGACCTTTATTGGTAATTTTTCAACATTGTACTGTTAATTTGACCTTTTTTTTGGATTATTGTATACGGTGTTAATTTAAATCGGTCATTTGATCAAAAAAATTTTCTAATATCTATTGACAAATGTTTTAGAAATAAAATTGAAACAACCACTGGTTTATTTAAAAATTGCAACGTTTCTCAGTTACATTTTTTCAGTAAATTTTACTACCTTTTGGATATTCATTCAGATTTGACCTTAATTGGTAATTTTTCAACATTTTACTTTAAAATTGACATTTTTTAGGATTATTGTATACGATGTTACTTCGGTTATTTGATCAAGACACATTTCTCATATGTATTGACAAATGTATTTGAAGTATAGTGAAAGAACCACAGCTTTATTTAAAAATTAAACCATTTTCTCAGTATTATTTTTTCAGTAATTTTTTTCTTTTTTTTTTATATTCATTCAGATTTGACCTTGATTGGTAATTTTTCAACATTGTACTGTTAATTTGACATTTTTTTGGATTATTGTATACGGTGTTAATTTAAATCGGTCATTTGATCAAGAAAATTTTCTAATATCTATTGACAAATGTTTTAGAAATAAAATTGAAACAACCACTGGTTTATTTCAAAATTGCAACGTTTTCTCAGTTACATTTTTTCAGTAATTTTTACTACCTTTTGGATATTTATTCAGATTTGACCTTAATTGGTAATTTTTCAACATTTTACTGTTATTTTGAATTTTTTTTTTTGATAATTGTTTACGGTGTTACTTTAAATCGGTCATTTGATCAAGACAAGTTTCTAATATGTATTGACAAATGTATTAGAAGTAAATTGAAACAACCACAGCTTTATTTAAAAATTAAACCATTTTCTCAGTATTATTTTTTCAGTAAATTTTTCTACTTTTTGATTTTCATTCAGATTTGACCTTTATTAGTAATTTTTAAATCATTTTACTGTAAATTTGACATTTTTGGGGATAATTGTATACGATGTTACCTTAAATCGGTCATTTGATGAAGACAATTTTCTACAATGTATTGACAAATGTATTAGAAGTAAAATTGAAACAACCACAGGTTTATTTAAATTTTGCAAAGTTTTCTCTGTAACATTTTTTCATTAAATTTTTGTATTTTATAGATATTCATTCCGATTTGACCTTTACTGAAAATTTTTTGAACATTTTACTGTAAATTTGAAATTTTTTGGGATAATTGTATACGATGTTACCTTAAATCGGTCATTTGAAGACATTTTTTTTTACATGTATTGACAAATGTATTAGAAGTAAAATTGAAACAACCACAGCTTTTTTTAAAAATTACACCTTTTTCTCAATACTATTTTTTCGGTAATTTTTTCTACTTGTTGATATTCATTCAGAATTGACCTTTATTGGTAATATTTCAACATTTTACTGTAAATTTGACATTTTTTGGATAATTGTATACGATGCTACCTTAAATCGGTCATTTGATCAAGATGAACTTCTTATATGTATTGACAAATGTGTTACAAGTAAAATGGAAACAACCACAGCTTCATTCTACTGTAAATTTGACATTTTTTTGGATAATTGTACACGATGTTACTTAAAATCGGTCATTTGATGAAGACAATTTTCTACTATGCATTGACACATGTATTACAAGTAAAATTGAAACAACCACAGGTTTATTTAAAAATTGCAAAGTTTTCTCAGTAACATTTTTTCAGTAGATATTTCTTTTTTATAGATATTCATTCCGGTTTGACCTTTAATGATGAATTTCTTATATGTATTGACAAATGTGTTACAAGTAAAATTGAAACAACCACAGCTTTATTTAAAAATTCAACCATTTTTCTACTTTTTGATATTCATTAATGGTAATTTTTCAACATTTTACTGTTAATTTGACATTTTTTGGACAATCTTTTTATATGTATTGACAAATATATTAAAAGTAAAATTGAAACAACCACCTCTTTATTTTAAAATTATTGGATAATTGTATACGGTGTTACTTTAAATCGGTCATTTGATCAAGACAATTTTGTAATATCTATTGACTGACATTTTTTGTAAATTTTACTACTTTTTCGTTATTCATTCAGATTTGACCTTTATTGGTAATTTTTCAACTTTTTACTGTAAATTTGACATTTTTTTGGATAATTGTATACGATGTTACTTTAAATCGGTCATTTGATCAAGACTATTTTGTAATATCTATTGACTGAAAAATGTTTTAGAAACAAAATTGAAACAACCACAGGTTTATTCAAAAATTGCAACGTTTTCTCACTAACATTTTTTAGTAAATTTTACTACTTTTTGGATATTTATTCAGATTTGACCTTTTTTGGTAATTTTTTTCAATTTTCCTGTAAATTTGACATTTTTTGGGATAATTGTATACGATGTTACCTTAAATCGGTCATTTGAATACAATTTTTTTATATGTATTGACAAATATATTAAAAGTAAAATTGAAACAACCACCTCTTTATTTTAAAATTACACCATTTTCTCAGTAACATTTTTTCAGTAAATTTTTCTACTTTTTGATATTTATTTTGATTTGACCTTTGTAGATAATTTTTCAACATTTTACTGTTAATTTGATATTTTTTTGGATAATTGAATACGATGTTACTTTAAATCGGTCATTTGATCAAGACAATTTTCTAATATCTATTGACAAATGTATTAGAAATAAAATTGCAACAACCACAGGTTTATTTAAAAATTGCAAAGTTTTCTCAGTAACATTTTTTCCGTTAATGTTTCTACTTCTTGGATATTCATTCCGATTTGACCTTTAATGATAATTTTTTTTCAACATTTTACTGTAAATTTGATATTTTTTGGGATAATTGTATACGATGTTACCTTTAATCGGTCATTTGAAGACAATTTTTTTTAAATGTAATGACAAATATATTGGAAGTAAAATTGAAACAACCATCTCTTTATTTTAAAATTACACAATTTCTCAGTAACATTTTTTCAGTAAATTTTTCTACTTTTTGATATTCATTCATATTTGACCTTTATTGGTAATTTTTCAACATTTTACTGTAAATTTGACATTTTTTTGGATAATTGAATACGATGTTACCTTAAATCGGTCATTTGAAGACAATTTTTTTATATGTATTGACAAATATATTAAAAGTAAAATTGAAACAACCACCTCTTTATTTTAAAATTAAACCATTTTCTCAGTAGCATTTTTTCAGTAAATTTTTTTACTTTTTGATATTCATTTTGATTTGACCTTTATAGATAATTTTTCAACATTTTACTGTAAATTTGACATTTTTTTGGATAATTAAACGATGTTATTTTAAATCGGTCATTTGGTCAAGATAATTTTGTAGTATGTATTGACAAATGTTTTAGAAATAAAATTGAAACAACCACAAGGTTATTTAAAAATTGCAACGTTTTCTCTGGGAGAAACTTTTTAAAAAGATGTATACAAAGGTTAGAAATTGGAAAATAGAATTGCACAAATAAGACACGCTATAATTTTCAGGGATTTTTCTAGTCTTGGTGTTTTGTAATGATTAAATTTATTACTGAACGAATCTTAATATTTTATTTACAAATTGTCACATTATTTTAAAAGTGAGATAGTATTTTGATTTTTTAAGATGTATTGATATTTTTAGCAACACTATAACTGTTAAAATCTTCCTTGTGTGAAAGGGAGGGAGATTTTAATTTCTTTTCACATAATCTTCAATAACTGGAAATATTTTAATACAGGCTAGCAGGAAGACTGGTGGGGCTGAGCATTTCTCAAGATGGCAAAGAAATATTTTTTTCAATTCTCAGCTATATGATTTTATGACTGGACAGACCAGTGATTTTAGGGATCTTCAAGTTCAGTCAATTTCAGACCATGCATCAAGTAATTACGCTCAGTTTAAAATCTAAGTCGATCTTTAGATCATTGGCCTTTTAGTAATGTCAACAATGTACAAGTTTGTGATTAGGTAGGTTTATTAGGAACCACTAGTAGGAGATCACTGATATTCTGTATGCAGTTGTATTAGCATTTCTATGAGCCGCAGTTTTACTATTTATTCACTAATTTCTGATATTTGATAATTCTTGATATCAAAATATCGAATTCCTGATTTCAAAAATTTTATTTTGATATAAAAAATGAAGACTATTCTTATACCCCACGCAACGAAGTTGCGGAGGGTATAATGTTTTTGACCCGTCCGTCCGTCCGTCAGTCCTGTTTCTTGTCATCGCAACTCCTCTCAAACCACACAACAGAATTTCACGAAACCTTTTCACATAATAAGGACATACTATGTAGTTGTGCATATCGACGGGAAATTGCGATTCAATTTTTTTTCTAGGAGTTACACCCCTTTGAACTTACTTACTTTAATGTACTACTGCAACAGTTTGTCATCGCAACTCCTCTCAAACCACACAACAGAATTTCATGAAACTTTGTAGATAATAAGGACATACTATGTAGATGTGCATATCAACAGGAAATTACGGTTCATTTTTTTTCTAGGAGTTATGCCCCTTTGACCTTATTTGCTTCAATGTACTTCTGCAACAGTTTGTCATCTCAACTCCTCTGAAAACACACAACAAAATTCAAAATTTTGTAGATAATAAGGACATACTCTGTATATTGACAGGAAATTATTATTCAATATTTTTTCTTATACAATTTTTTTTTCTTATACTTATTTAATTTCTCCAATGACAATGTGGGGACGTGGGGTATGTGAGCGTGCTCACTAAGGTTCTTTAATCTGATATAAAAAAAAAAGGATTTTTTGATATCAGGAATTCAATTTTGATATCACAAAATATTTTTTTTTCATATCAATAAATGTATTTTCTGATATCAAAATTTCGATTTCTTAATATCATAAAATCATTTTTTGATATCAAGAAATATGTTTCATTCTTTTATATCAGAACATAAGAAAAAATAATGATGGCTCTCCTTACATGCACATGTGTACATTAACTTCAGTACGGGACTGTTACTGACAGAAATGGCGGCACTTTCAAGCATGGGGAGTTCCGCTCTGACGGTAATTAATGGTGAGAAAGACAAACTTAAAGCAGATTCTAGTGGTGATTGTGGCAACTACCAACAAGAGTCAGGACTATCTTTTTAAAACCAAGAAGAACAGGTAATAAGGTTGTATGTTTTGTACGGTCATAACGACTGTAAAAAAATTAAGTAGCCTAACTTTGTATTCAATAAACCCAAGTGAAACCTCTTCAAGAGAGACCAAAACGACACAGGAATGAACTAGTATTAAAAGTCACTGCATGTCCTTCAGCAATAATACTGCATAGTCGGCTCTCCTGGAAAACTTGATTGCTTTTTCATGCTCTGCTGTAGTCCAAATATTTATGACATCTTGAAGGTAATTATACTTTTTCTTTAGACCTTACATTGACGCAGGAAGGTGTCATAGCCTTTCAAGACGTTATAAGTATTTGGACTAGCTAGTCTAGAATCAAGGTCTAGAACAGCATCTATTTTATAAGGTCTAGAACAGGGTCTACATTTTTTTACGTGTCTAGAACAGGATGTTATTCAATATTTCTGTTTAGAACAGGGTATGATTTGGCAAGTGCTCAGTGTTGGCATAGTTATACCCAAAAGGATAGTTAGTAACCCCCTTTTTCTTGGTCTTGTGTCTACAAACATTGACAAACACACCCTTTACTTTCCAAAATATTGTAGAGAAACATACAATGAAAAGAAATGGTGATTTGAAACACAAAAGATGTATGTTTATAACTCATGATTTTTTGACTGCAACGAAAGGTAGGACTTATTTCCTACAACAGTCAAATTCAAGGGAATATTTCTTTGGTCTATACTTCATATGCAACCCAACGTGATTATTATAATTTGGTGGTATTAGTTTTTCATAAATACACTTTGATATAAAGTCTTTGTCAATTTTTTTAATAAAAAAATAAACCAGTAATATCTTTTATAAGAGATTCTGAGGTGGTTATATCAAGAAAATGTTTAAATATTAAAGATAAATTTTTGGAAAAATTTCTTCAATTAAAAGACTTCTTTTTAAGTGGTGTTCCGAATGTGCAAGTGAATGGATGTTTGAAAAAGACGAGCGAAAGAAAACCAGAGTTTTAATAACTTTTCTCTAAAAGTTTTTACCTGTATATTTTCCCGTGTCACACATTTGTTTATTTAACAACTTTTATTGAATTTTTCTCGTGTAAATAACCCTGTAAATCCTGTTAATTTAATAGATAAGGGTAGATTTGTGTCCAGGGTCCGCCATTTTTTCCCGGGCTAGTTCCAAAGAAAGGTGAAAACTTGTAAACAAATCAATTACCTGTGTATATATACTAAAGAACAATACCAAAACACTTATGTCAATAGTAAAAATAAGGAAAAACATATTTAACATATGTTTGGGTAACGCAAGAAAAAAAGAGCCAAAGAAAAAAGCCCTTCTCATAGCTGACAGCAGAGGCAGATATCTGGCGGACGAAATTTCAACTGAAAAATTTATTGATATAAAAATTGTCTCTGAACCTGGACTTAATATCAACAAGACCCATATTATTTGGAAATCTATTAAGGCCAACATAAAGAAAAAGGACAGAGCAATATTATTTCTGTGGATAGCCCCCTGTGACTTGACAACAAAAGAAGGGAAATTCATCTCCCTCACCTATAACACATCAAAATATCACAGTAAAATAGACAACTTAGTAACCAAATTTTCAACATTAAAGGCTCAGATAGAATCGAGATACAAGCATACAAAAGTCTGTTTCCTGGAGTGCCCACCATACAGTATCAAACTTTATAACAAACACCAAGGGCACGAGGACCCGATCAAATTTACAAAACAAACCACCAGGCTCGAAAATCAAATCTTTTACCTAAACAGGCAAATACGCAGGCTAAACACGCAGCTATATAGAGTAAGATCTACTGACAAACCTGCGAAGGATCCAAACAACAACAGCCAAACCACAAAAGACAGGAATAAAAGCTCAAACCTTTACTATTCACCAAATTTTACCAGAGATCTCCTTCGTCAGACAAAATTTCCGGGGCAAAAAACAAAATACTATACAGACTTTAAAATTCTCAAAGACGGTCTTCACCCGAGCCCACTACTATCAAAACTTTGGATTAGAAAGATCTTAAAACGAGTGGTAGAACTCTGCTATTAGTTTACGAAACACAGTATAAGCAAGGTTTTAGCTTGCTAACTTTAACTTCAACTTCAACTTTTTTATTCAAACATTATATCTATTCAAAGCAAGGCTTAATCTTGCTAAAAGACTACAAAGATACAGTTCTAATCATCCAACAACGCATATATAATCCATATTAATCAACAAATATTTAGCTGCAATTTCTTGGGCTCATTCATATATTAACATAACATACTAAGTTTCTAGCTTACTTGTCCTATCGAACATACAATAACCATTAACAGTTTATAATTACAAATATAATCTTAGCAAGGATAAAGCTTGCTTCATCATCATAATAATCAGTATCATAGTATTCAAATATTTCCTTAGAGCAAGGATAAAGCTTGCTTCAGCATAATCAACATACTAACTCAAGACTCCATCACAGCGAAGTAATAACTTGCTACATCCCGTCCGCTTTAAAGAATCTATACAATATAAGCAAGGATAAAGCTTGCTTCATCCTCAACATAATTTTCGAATACTCATTTATATAGCAAGGATAAAGCTTGCCTCATCATAATCATCATACTTAATAAAGACTTCCAATCAGCAAGCTAATAGCGTGCTACAATTTCGTCGCAGTAAAGACCTCCACATATAGCAAGGTAAAAGCTTGCTCAGTATCAGCTACAACTATACAATCTAAGCAAGGACAAAAGTTTGCTCCATCTTCACAATCATATTTTTTCAAATACTTATATATAGCAAGGATAAAGCTTGCTTCATCATAATCATCATACTCAGTAAAGACTCCATCATAACAAGGTAATAGCTTGCTACAATTCGTCCGCACTAAAGACAATCAAACAATATAAGCAAGGATAAAGCTTGCTTCATCCTCATCATAATTTTCGAATACTCATTTATATAGCAAGGATAAAGCTTGCCTCATCATAATCATCATACTTAATAAAGACTTCCAATCAGCAAGCTAATAGCGTGCTACAATTTCGTCGCAATAAAGACCTTCACATATAGCAAGGTAAAAGCTTGCTCAGTATCAGCTACAACATTCTAATAAATCATCATAATCATCATACTCAGTAAAGACTCCATCATAGCAAGGTAATAGCTTGCTACAATTCGTCCGCACTAAAGACAATTAAACAATATAAGCAAGGATAAAGCTTGCCTCATCATAATCATCAAACTCAGTAAAGACTTCCAATCAGCAAGGTAAAAGCTTGCTACAATCTCGTCGCATTAAAGACCTCAACTTATAGCAAGGTAAAAGCTTGCTCTTTATCAGCTTCAACTATACAATATAAGCAAGGACAAAAGCTTGCTCCATCTTTACAATCATATTTTTCTAATACTTATATATAGCAAGGATAAAGCTTGCTTCATCATAATCATCATACTCAGTAAAGACTCCATCAGAGCAAGGTAATAGCTTGCTACAATTCGTCCGCACTAAAGACAATTTAACAATATAAGCAAGGATAAAGCTTGCCTCATCATAATCATCAAACTCAGTAAAGACTTCCAACCAGCAAGGTAAAAGCTTGCTACAATCTCATCGCATTAAAGACCTCCACTTATAGCAAGGTAAAAGCTTGCTCTTTATCAGCTTCAACTATCATCATACTCAATAAAGACTTCCAATCAGCAAGGTAATAGCTTGCTACAATTTCGTCACATTAAAGACCTCCACACATAGCAAGGTAAAAGCTTGCTCTTTATCAGCACAGACCTAAAGTTAGCAAAATACAAAAAAACTATGGCAACATTAATCCAAAAACAAGAAGTGGCTGTTGCCAAGCTAAGAAGAAGTAACAGATCTAAAACACAGTTAACTTCATGTCCAGAAGATCAAATTTCAAATGGAAAAAATGTCACTAGAGAATACAGCCTCAATAGAAGGAATGCTCTACAGAAAAAGATTGACAACTGTAACTCCAAGCATATAGATATCAACTTTAAGCCAGGAAATAATGTTATAATAGCCTTCAGCTCTGCAGCATACGAACTTTTCCGGGTAGAAATGAAGGAAAAATTAAACAGCCCACAATTCACTTTTAATTACAATGTGACACATGAAGCTATCTTTGATGAACAAAGACATATAGTAGAGGATAAATATAAAATACACAAGAAAAAAATGGATGGTACTTCAGGGAAAATCTCGAAATGTACAATCAACTCATATAGAACCACCAGCAAAATACTTGTAAATGGTTCTGAAATAAATATATTCCTACAGCATATACTACCAGACATACAGGAATATATAAACAAATGTTCTGATGTACTAGATGTTGCAAATACAGGTATGGCTGAAACGATGAAGATGATAGAAAAGAACAGGAATCAGACATCTGAAATAACAGTAAGCACAGAACTGGTAAAAACATCAGATGAAACCTCCAGTCAAGTCCAACCAGTTAAACAAGATACGTTAATGCAGGATGACATAGACATATGCCTATGTCCCATATGTAAAGAAGAATCTCAAGAAAACACTATTGCCTGTGATGAATGCAACGAATGGTTTCATTACAGCTGCCTAAAACTATCAACAATGGAGGTAAATAAAATGGACCCAGACACTCCATATATATGTGACCTTTGTAGCTATGAACTTATATTTGAAAACAAGGATAAATCTAGTGAAGACACTAGCTATACACAGTTGCCAATCACTATGTATAGCCCAATACAAAATTCAGAGAGGAAAAGTGATACAAACCTTATGGCTGATCAAGAACAAAAGAATGAGAATAACACAAGCTCAGACCTACAGATAAATGCCAGCAATGAGAATGATAACAACACTATACTCATAACCTCTAATCATGCTAATGATGACTTAACAAGCCAAAACATTAGTCAAAAAGCAATACAGCAGGTCCAAACATCTGAAGAAAGTGCTAAAAGTACAAGTGTACAAAAAGAACAGGTTAAGCAGCACTCAGTCAATCAAACAATAATCATTCAAACGGAAGAGACCTTTCCAAAACAAATAGAGGTGAACAACACTCACACAGAAGAAGTGATGGCATCAATTACCAAAATCAATCAGGTAAATAAAGAAAATACAAAGCCTTCCCAAAGGAAATCTTCCAAAAATATAAACCAAAAGAATGAGGGAAATAAAACTGTCTATATAACCTCATTGGAACAACGCATCAAGCAACAAGATCAGACCATTGATCTTCTCAAACGAAACATGGAACTGCTACAGAATAAAGATCCAAATGAATATGATAGAAACACAACAGAAGACCCCTACCCATGTAAATGTAAAAACTCAGATACAGGGCAAATGAGAAGAGAAATAGAATCACAGCTAAGACAAGAAATGCAAACTCAAATGCTTGAAATGAGAGTAAAACAGGTGGAACAACAAATGATCCAGTTCATGTGTCTAAACAATGCAATCACATCCCAAATGATGCTACAATCTCAAAAAGGTGGAACACATTTTATTAATGATAACAACCACTATGCTAAGAAAGACAACCCACTGGATCAGATACATCAGATGTGGAATTCTCAACAGACAGAAGAGCAAAAACAATTTCAAGAAACAAGCCACCTATCCGGACAAGAACACTACCGGTATATGAACAACTTCCACCATGACCATCATCATATCCCAAAGACATACTACAATTCCAATAGGAAATATCAAGTGGGCAATATAAATGTTGAATCAGAAAAGAACTACAACTCTAGTATACCTGATCAACTAAACAACAAAGATAATAGACCCCATCTCATAAGCCAAAGGAATATTCCAGAATACGAACACCAAATGACCAACAGAGAATGTCACCTGAATGCACACCAAGATCACCAAATCAGACATACTCATGAATATAATCACACAGAAAGAATGGTGCATAGGAAACACTCAAATGATATCCCAAACCAAACAACTGGGAGGGCTGAAGCACATAAAAATGCTCACCTACACAATTATCACCAGCCACATCAGGTGCAAGGACACGTCAACAATCAACTATACCAAGGTGCAAAAATGCATCACATACAACCATATCCGTTGCAAATTCATAGCCAGGAGTCCTTAAACATGGTAAAAAAGAATGTACCATTCCAAGATGAGCAACACCAGTACAGTCAACCACAAAACTATGTCCATCAGATTGAAAATAATCCTGTGGGTACATGTCAACCAACAAACTTTCACCAAATGGTATCAAATCCAGATAGTCAACTACCAACACGAAGTATGGAACATCAAAATAGACACAGAGCTAACGCAACATGTGATTCCAGAAGTATACCTTATAGAAAGTTCTTATTACCACCACCATACAGTCAGATTCAGAGTAATCTTAAACCATCCCACTCTTCTCCAGAGGTAGACAGACAGCAAACTATACCACAACAACAGAAAAGCAATATACCAGAACAAAAGATTACTATAGGAAGCAATGAGAAAAATAGAATGCATCTTCCAAGTTCTTTTTTAGAGATGAGAGGGACTCCAATACCCCCAGACATCAATCAAGAAGAAATACAAATAGGAAGAACCAACAGACAATGCTAGAGATTGTCTCCTTCAATATTGAAGGGATCAAAGGTAACACCCCATATCTCAAAGAATTACAGTCTGATTCAAATATTATATGTCTTCAAGAACATTGGCTACATGGATATGAGTCCAACGTCTTACAAAATATAGCACCTGATCATGACTACCATATCTCCTGTTTTGATGATAACAACATTGATATAGAAAATCACAATAGAAGAGGAAATGGAGGTGTTATAACTCTCTGGCCCAAAATTTTTTCACACAAAATAAAAAAACTTGAAAAAGAGGAAAGAATAGTGGTAATTGAAATATGTGCAGAGACTCATCAACTATTAATCATCAACAATTATATGCCAACAATGATGACAGGATCTGAACCTCAATATAGAGAACATCTAGATAAAATCTCATCAATAATAGACAAGTATGATAACACTCATAGTATTATTGTAACCGGTGACCTAAATGGTTCATTAATAGCAACCAGAAATAACAACCATGATAAACTTCTGAAAGAGTTCTGCAGGAAACATCATCTGAACCACACATTTGAGAACACCCAAGACTCTACTTTTTACCACCATAATGGTAAATCATGCTCACAAATTGACTATATCCTGGAGAAGAAAGATACAGACTTATTAAGGAGTACAATAATAGAAGACCAGTACCATTCAAATGGATCAGCACATGTTCCAATAAGAGCGAAAACTAATATCTCGATAGCGTCTGATAAGATCAAAGGAAAAAAGTCAAAACAAAAAACCATACTCAAATGGGAAGAAACCAATATAGGGTCTTATCAAGAAGCTATAGAAACACTACAGGAACATGGTAACACCACTGACTCTAAAGTAGACATAGAAGAACAGGCATTTAACATCATCAATATTCTATCCAACGCCAGCAATACAAATGTCAAGAAAAAAATAGTCTCTTTAAAAGGACCAAATTGGAAAGCCTCTGAGAAGGTTAAAGAGCTCATATCAAAAAGTAAGAATGCATTTTATAGCTGGAAACAAAATGGAAGACCCAAAGAGCAGGATAATATAGTATACACGGAAATGAAAAAATGCAAAAGAGAAGCAAGAAAACAAGTCCGCCAGGAAGATCATCTGGATAGCCAAAGATTTTACAATAACATGATGAATAATCCTGACTCAAAAACTTTCCACCGATTAATTAGGAAAAACAGGGCACAATCTGACAACTCAACAACACTAATAATAAAGGATACAAATGAAGATGATATTGTAGAACAAGAAAAGAAAACTGAAATCTTTGCAGAATTCTACGAAACTTTAGCAACTCCAGCTACAGAAGAACATTTCGACTCAGAATATATGGAAGAATGTGAATTTAGATACAATCTAATCAACTCAATTGTACATCAATCTGCCATCAATAGAAATGACATTACCCAATTTACTGAAGAAGAGATAAAAAAAGCCATCAATGAACTGAATACAGGGAAAACAGAGGATGGCTACTCCTTAACAGCAGAGCACTTTAAATATGCCGGTAATACTATGTTACCAGATATTGCTAATCTCTTTAACAATATCATGCTGACAGGGACAATACCCGAGATAATTAAAACTGGCATCCTTACTCCTGTTCATAAAAAGAAAAAAGATCCAACCTTAACAACAAACTACAGAGGAATTACAGTCACCTCTGTCTTGGGGAAAATTTTTGAATATGCATTATTAGAAAAAATGCCTGACTTGAATGCTAATCAGACGGAACTCCAATTTGGCTTTACAACAGGTCTCTCACCAATCATGGCAGCTCTTATTGTTTCTGAAGGCATACTTCATGCAAAACAACAAAACAAAAACCTATTTCTAGCAACCCTTGACAGTCAAAAGGCCTTTGATGTAGTACATCATATGATCCTGCTAGAAAAATTATACTATGAAGTTCCAGCAGATGTTTGGAAAGTAATTCAAAATCTGTACTCAAATATGTCAACGGAAGTAAAATGGAATAATCACTTCAGTAAAAAATTTCCAATAAAACAGGGAGTCAGACAGGGAGGTGTATTATCCACTCATTTTTACAAATCTTATATCAATGAATTACCAAAAGAACTAGAAAAAAGAGCCTTAGGACTATCAATAGGACTAGAATACTGTGGCAGCCCATTATGTGCAGATGATATTGTGCTGATGTCAACAGATGAAACAGAGATTCAAGCAATGCTTGACATTGCATATAAATATTCCTGTGAACACAGGTACAATATCCATCCTCAAAAAAGCACTCTTATAAAGACAGAAAGAACGAAGTCGAAATATCAACCAGAAATAATCAGATTAGGAAATGAAGCAATACAAACTGATAACCAAGCAACACATTTAGGAATCATAAGAGCATCTAAAAACGAATCAAGAATAAATATACAAGAACATATAAGTATTGCAAGAAAGACTCTGTATTCTCTAATTCCAGTGGGACTAAATGGTAAACGAGGTCTTAACCCCAAAACATCTTACAAGATCTACCAAGCTTACGTACTTCCAAGACTGCTATACGGACTTGAAATACTTCCTCTGAATTTGACACAAATAGGAGAATTAAGGCAATTCCACATCAAAACTATCAGATGTTTCCAATCCCTTCCAATAAGAACTTCAACAGCGGCTGTATATATGCTTATTGGCGCAATACCAATTGAAGCTGAACTTCACAAGAGGCAACTTAGCCTGCTATATTCTATCCTAGCAAGTGAAAACACCAAACTAAGGAATCTAATGGAAAGACAACTGATTGTTAACTCAGAAAATCCAGATAGTTTCTTTCCAAGGGTGCAAGAAATCTTACAGTACTACAGCTTAACTCCAATTCATGAGCTAAAAGAAAAACTTCCAACAAAATTTCAATGGAAAAAACAAATTAATATAGCCATAGCCGATAAATGGACAAGTAAGCTACAAACAGATATGAAGGAAAAATCCACTTTGAAATTCTGCAATACAACAGATCTCAAAATACACCAGACTCACCCAGTATGGAACTCTCTACCATCAGTAACATACGAGGTAAAAAAGGCACAAATCAAAGCCAGATTACTGACTGGTACATACCTTTTAGAATGTGACATACAGAAATTCAAAAGGGAACAAGAAAAAGCACACTGTACTCTGTGTCAGCTTGAAACAGAAACATTAGAACACTTCCTACTCAAGTGCCCAGCTCTGCACGAAAAAAGGCAAAACATTTTCCCGGATTTGAAAAAAATCATTATACAGTCTGTTGGAGATAACAAATGGAATGATACTTTCATAGGGAACCAGTCCTTAATAATTCAAATAATTATCGACTGCACAAAAGTAGCCAATGAAATGAACTTTAGTCCAGAGACAACTGTGCAAATTGAAAATATTAGCAGAGATCTATGCTATGGACTTCATACAAACAGAATACTGCTACAAAAGAGGATTAAGACTTTATAAAATGGTAATCACCCAATGGACACAAACTCTAATGGTTGTAAATTTTTTTTATAAAAAATTTTATGTTTTAAATTTTAATGAATTTAAGCATTAAAAGTTTAAATCATGTAATATAAGGCTTGATATGGACCACAGATTAAGGACACTTACATATATCAAGACCAAACCTGTGGAAGCTTTTATTATTATTTATTTTCTTTTTTATCTTTTACAACCATTCGTAACCATTTTTAAGGATATAGCCAATTAAAATAAATCACCTTTAAATTTTATGAGTTACCATATACATGTAAATAATGCAATAATTATAATTTAAACTGATGTAAACATTATCACTGTAAATTCCTGAGCACCAATCGTATTTATTTTAAATCTTTTATTTTATCAACATCCTATTTAAAACTCATTTAACATAGCAAATGTTCTGTTTTTTAGTGTTTTAAATTTTAATAAAAAGATAAATAATGGCCTGTAAATATATCCCTTCACCTAATACTCTTTTAACATTAAAATATAAGAACTATTTTTTTTTACTACCGTGTGACACGGGTGCTCCGTTGCGGAGGAATTTACGAAGAAAAGAAAGTCAAAACAAGTACTGGCGTTATGAATAATTCTATTTCCTTACAGAATGAACAAGGAGTAAAAGACTAAGAGGGAACCCCTCGGACAGAGTAGAAATAATGCTGTTTCTTTTGAATAAGCAAAGAGAGAATTTGCTATCTGCAACCAACCAGAAAAAAACTACAGCTACTTGGACTAGGGAATGAAAAATCCACAACAGCTCTTTAAAAGGGCATTAAAGAGGGGTTACGGAGGAGCTAAATGCCAAAATACGCGTGAAAATTCAGAAATAGACAATTTTGAAAAATTAAAAGCTTATATTCTGTCATGTTTATGTTTTCTTTAAAAAAAAAGTCTTGTCTAGTGTACCTCATTTGATATCCATTTTTTTTCAATACTGAATGTACACTCCAATTTTTAATCCCCAAGGGTGACTGGGGTATAGAAATATGGTCACTTGGTCTTCTCCCGACCGGCAGTAAAACGCTTGCCGAAGTGGGGCGTCCGTTTGGCTGTGCGGGATGTATCAAGTTCGCAGTCACGTCCGGTCAGAAGGGGGACGTTAAATCCGATGCCTCGTGTAAAGAGAGTGCCATGCTCTTTGCACGTTAAGAACCCTTGCAACAACTCTTTGAGGGGTCCGTAGGTGGCCTGTTGCAAGGCAAAATTTCTGTCCCTATCCAATATACCCTCATTTTCCAGTGGCAGTCTAAATTTACCCGACCAACATCCCAGATGGCCTCTATTGTATCAACCTACCTATTGTATTTATTGTAAACTTGTTCTCGTCCTGAATATGCATGAAATATTTGCCACTGGACGTTAAGCAACCAACAATTAATTATTAATTAATTACACTCCAACTTTTCAAGAATACTGTATTTTTGAAAATACAATATTAGAATGTGTTAGGCTGATCTAACAGTGTGCATTGAGATTGATTAGCACCTTTTATTTCTTTAGAAAGAGATGGAAAAGATAGACAACACATAAATTGAAATCATAGAACATGAATTAAACACTAAAGAGGTAGGTTGATGTATTGTTACAGACGAAAGACCAATGCGGTACTCATCTCTATTCTACAAAAAGGCAAATGAAAGAAATGTTGCTTTATATGATAATTGGATTACAGTCCTAGAGCTTACGACTTTACATTAAATAACTATACACTATACTATATACTAAAACTATAAACGCGAAAATTAGAAGACGCGCGGTCTTAAAATGTTTTAAAGACATGTTTTCAAAGATTTCACTATCAAGCATAACTGAAGGATTTTGCCAGTCTAAATCAACATATTTATCGTTGAACAAATGTACTATAGCTTCCTATGATGCCTTATTTTCAGACGATAGTGAATTAAACCAGGTTAATGCTGGACCAGTCAAATGTAAATGAAGCGCCGCTATTATGCGGTTGTCGTCCAGTGATGAAATGTTATGTAGGGTTGCATATGATTCAAACTCAGCAATAAATAATGCAGCATTTTCATGGGGATAGCCGCCAAATTTCCAACAGTTTGCAAATTTTTCCATCGTGTCTGAAATGGCAAGCTTTGGAATAATTAATATCTGGCTCCCGAAGCTGATTTAGCGACAAAAATTCGTCTGATAGAACAGAGTTTGGTTGTTCAAGTTCTAGGGAATCAATGGTGATATAGAAACGGGTAAAGGCAGTAGTGGGGTCTGATCCTTTAAATACCTTCCTTAACTGTCAGATAAAACGACAGGTATATTTTTTAAAATTCCCAAATCTTCTAACCTCAGACTTAAGTTGGTGAGATTTTTCTCGGCTTTAGAAATAAGACTCATTCGGGTACTAAAAATTCAACAACCAACGGAAATACAATTGTGTCTGTGTAAAAACCATGTGCTTGCCGCCTACAAGTAGTGTCACGCTTCAGTGCACGCAAATCGATCCCCGTTGTAATTCACAAAAATATTTCAGTTACACAGTATAAAATTGAAACGAATTGTCAAAAGCGGTTTACAAAACAAATTAATCCAGTTGAAACACAGGCACTTGTTTCTATCCATACGAGGGTCGACTATCCATATAAATAGAAGAAGGTGGCTAACGAATGTCGCGACAGCCTCCGCTTCGAACGCTTTTTCTATCGTTATCGTAATAAAAAAAAATACCTCTACCTTATATGAATCGATTCAGTAATGAATTTCCTTTAACTATAGACATATTTTATATTCCCCTCAATGTTCCTCTTCTTACTAATCTTACTATTGTTCACTAATCCGTGGAGATTTTTTTTCAATGTATCAGCTTCCGGTTCAATTTGCAGTGAATATTTCGGTCGTTTTCCATTGGTCAGCTATAATTACCTACAAAGTAAAAACGAAAGTCAAACTGAAAGTAATTAAACGTAAAGTGAAAGCATGGTTTTGACAGAAGATCAACGTTACATCTTAGAGAAAGCTCTTACAGGTCATTCTATGGTTGTTTAAGGACAAAGCGGTACCGGTAAAAGCTTTTTTGGTAAAAGAAATAGCGAAAGAACTTAGAAAACTGGTAAATTAGTACAAATCACTGCAACAACAGGCATAGCTTCCGTCAATATTGGGGGCAAGACTGATCACTCTTGGTCTGAAATTAGTGACGGTAGGTATTCTAACGACAGCTTACTTGAAAAATCAAAGAGAAATGAGCATTTTGGTATATATAAAACTAATATTACAAGTACCCAAAGCCTTATTATAGATGAGATTTCAATGCTTTCCAGGAAGTTGTTTGAACAACTGGAGTATATATGTCGTAAGATACTAAATAGTTCTTTGGTTTTTGGTGGATTGCAAGTTATTGTAGTCGGGGATTTTTTCCAGTTGCCACCTGTTCCTGATTATTTAAAAATGGACTCTGGTGAATATTATTTTATGTCTCCTGTTTTTGACAAAATATTTTGTCAAAATTATTCTCAAAGAGGTTATGCGTCAAAATCAGGACGACTTTATCCAAGCAATCAATGACGTGTCTATTGGTGACCTATAAGAAAATACTCTAAACTTAATAAAGCAGTTGAGTCGTCATTTGTCTCCTGGTGAAGATCATATTAGACTTTGTGCCAGAAATTTTGACTGCTATATTTATAATGCTTGCAAACTGACGGATATGGACGGAGAAGAGTTTGATTTTTGCGCATTAGATGAAGGGGATGTTTCTAAATTGGAGAGAACCCCTGTCCCACAACATTATATATAAAGTTAGGCTGTCCAGTGATGTTGTTGAAAAATTTGAGCGAACATTTTGTAAATGGTCTCCGGGGTATTGTTACTTCTGCATCAAAAGAAAGCATAACTGTTAATTTCACAGATATAAATTCCAAAATTTCTCAACTACAAGTAAAGCGGGAAACATTCACAGTTTATAACTCCATTGATAGTAAGGTAATAGCTTCCAGAAGACAGTTTCCTTTATGTCTGGCCTTTAGTATCACTATACACAAAGCTCAAGGTCTTACTTTAGACAGAGTTGAGGTAGACGCCAGTTGTATTTTTGCACCAGGACAACTGGGTGTGGCTATTGGTAGAGCAAAAGAAAAAAAAGGTCTCCGTATAATTGGTTTTAATGAATCTTCAATTATGAGACATGAACCTGGTTTATATAAGTATTATGACCATACACAATCTAAATTTGATGACAAATTTGATAACTTTTTATACTGTAAACAACATTTCAATACTGTAAATGATATTCCATGCATATCAGTAATAGAACCTTTACACGAAGAATTATCTGACTTCAGTGATGGAGAAATTGATGAAATGGACTTTTTATTGTCTAATGAACATATAGAACTAGATGAAACTGAAACTATTTTGGTTGAGGAAAAATTTATTGACATCTGAAATAACAGATATTTTTTTTCCAAAAGGACAGTTAAACTCATAAATCTAAAAAAAAAAAAATGACAACGCCACGGCTAGAAATGAAAAGGACAACAGACAACCAATACTCAATAGTTCACACGACACAACACAGAAAACCTCAGACTAACACGAACCCAACTAAAAGTAGGGGTGATCTTAGGTGCTCCGGGAGGGTAAGCAGACCCTGCCCCACATGTGGCATGCGTCGTGTTGCTCATGCTCATTACAAACCCGGTAAAACGTCTTATTCGGTAGGTCAAGTCTTAAAAGGATAGGGGTTGTAGTTGCGACGTAGGGAACATATCCGATATCATCTTCTCACTATACAACGGTACTGATTGTGTGCACTCACTCATTATCTTTGAGAATATATACTGTATTTGTTGTCTCCATTCTCTTAGTTCTAGTTTTATTGTCATGTATTGTAATTGTAAATAGTTCAATGATAAAAATCACCACAATTGTACTGCTCCTCGGGTTGTTGTTGACAAATTAAAATTGTTGTTTTGTTGTAAACAATACACGTATCCACTTGTAAATTAGACCTTAAATATTAAGTATTGATCATAAGTGAGATCTTGTAAATAAATGTGACTTTGTCGGTTACTGTTAAGCGTAACCTTCATCGAGAATTATATACCAATACTGATGTGGTATAATTGCCTATGAGACAACACTTCACAAGAAACCAAATGACACAGATACTAACAACTATAGATCACCGTGCTGCCTCAAACAATGAGCCCCCCCCCCCCCCCCCCCCCCCCCCCTTTTTCAAGTGTGTCTTTTCGAGCAGGGCAGTTAAACGCTTGCAAAAGTGTGACGTCCGTTTGACTGCGCGGAGTGTATGAAGTTTGGAGTAACGTCCGGTCAGAATGATGACGTTAAATCCAATGCTTCGTTTAAAGATAGTGCCATGCTCTTTGTACGTGTAGAACCCTTGCAAAAATGGGTGGCCCGTTGCAAGGCAAAATATATATGCGCATCTAATACACCCTCATTTTCCAGTGGCAGTCCAAATTTCCTCGACTTTTATTACGGATCGCCTATATCACATGACCTACCAATTGTTATACCCGTTTTCAAAAAGGGGGATATACTGTTTTACCTCTGTCTGTCTTTCCGTCAGTCCGTCCGTCCCATGAATATTTTTCGTCGCATTTTTCTCAGGAACTACAATACAAGGATTTCTGAAATTTAGTTTCAGGGTTTATCTAAGTCAGCACGTGTGATGCGTTTTAAGATTGATCACTTGACAACTTCCTGTTTACCGAACACTTGTATGATTTTACACATGATAGCCAAGTTGAAAATATTCGTCACATTTTTCTCAGGAACTACAATACAAGGATTTCTGAAATTTTGTTTCAGGATCTATATAAGTCAGTTATACCGTGTGATGCGTTTTCAGATTCACCACTCGACAACTTCCTGTTTACCGAACCCTTGCATATTTTTACACTATTAATATTATCCACTTGCGGCGGGGGTATCATCAGTGAGCAGTAGCTCTCAATTTCACTTGTATTTATTATTAACTTAATCTCGTCCTGAACATGCATGAAATATTTGCCACTGAACGTTAATCAACCAACCAATCAACAATGAGCAAATCCCAATTTAGGTTTGTTTAAAATCGTAAATCTAAGAACAAAACGTTGATGCTATTAGGCTACAATTTTAAATGTTTTATTCCAAACTAGATTGAAATAACGGGTTCTGTGTTGTGACTACAGATGATTCTCATGTCTGTAAATTGTGATTTTTGTGATCTTTACAAATAATAAAAAAATGATTGTCTTTTATTGCAATCGAACTGCGTATTGGTAGTTTGTTCGTCTGTTTGAAGCCGCATTTAAGCTATACAATTAGTTTATTTTTATCGTCGTCATCCACATCAGATAAGAATGGTGACGATATATATGATGCATTGTGTGAAGAAATTGCATAATAAGCACTTTTGTCAAGGATTCGTAGGTTGCCTCACCAATGTACCCTCATTTTTGAATGGCAGTTCAAGTTTCTGCGAATTGTGCTTATTAGTATTTTGTTCTATAGAAAATGCATGGAACATGTGAGACTAGGCGTCAGGCACCCAACAGTTTTCATGAGTATAAAACAAATAACACATTTAACAAACCAAAACTAAAACCACTTGTATGATAGTAGACAACACAAAATAAAATTGCTATCAATTATAATTACCATTTCAACCATATATACCACTTACAGAAGTTGATGATTTCTAAGTAGCAACATTCCAGCAGCACCTGCATACGGTGTTTATATCTCCCAATTAATATGATATTCCCGTGCTTGCATTTCCTATCATGATTTTCTTGATAGAGGGTTGTTGCTCACAAGGAAGCTATTAAATCAAGAGTTCCAAATAGTGAAGTTGAAATAATATCTTCGTTAATTTTACGGACACCATCATGAGTTGGTTGACCGTTATGGAATAACCGTTTCATAAATGGTATCGGATATGTTCCTTACGTCGTAACTACAATCCACTTCCCTTTCATGCATGTGACCTACCGAATTAGACTATTTACCGGATTTGTTATCTCATTAACAACACGACGGGTGTCACATGTGGAGCAGAATCTGCGTACCATTCCGTGGCTCCTGAAATCACCCCTTGTTGTTGATGAGGTTCGTTTTGTTTATTCTTTAGTTTTCTATGTTGTGTCATGTATACTATTGATTGTCTGTTTGTCCTTTTCAGTATTTAGCCATGGCGTTGTCGGTTAATTTTCGATTTATGGGTTTGATTGTCCCTCTGGTATCTTTCGTCCCTCTTTGATAAGAATAATTTCTCATTTGTATTTTGTAGTTATCAAATGGTATGAAGACATGAAATTGACTAAAAATCCTTACTTAGAAGATATGTAAGTATATGTTTATTTCTAAAATGAAATGCATTTGTCATGTACATTTATTTAAAAAAAATATATATATATACAAATGTTCCTTCATATATTATCATGATTATGTCTCTTAACGTCATATGTGTAACAACACACATCTAAGTTGTCAAGTTTCGGAAATGATCAGTATTTCAAAGTTTAAATGTGTATCAGCTATGCTCACAACAAACCAATCCTGAAATTTAAAGACAAATATTTACTGTGCAATTCTTAAAAGAACGTCAATCAAAACAGTCAAAACGCAGTCAGTTTTGCTAGTGGAAATTTTAAGTTAAGGCGACGACCTTGTTGTTTGAGTTATGATTTGTTTTTATGGTTGCTTTTTTCAATTACATCTGTATAAAATATATGAAAATAACCCTATGTATCTTTTTTATTTAGGATTGATATACGACGAACCATAAAGATCACGGAGTTTGACAACTTCAAATACAACATAAAACATTTCCCTTCAAGTAAGGTTTAACAAAATACAGGAAGAACCAAACATGAATAATAAAGTAATTGATGACAATATACTAGTAATCATTTTGCGTTGCATTTTGTTTTAAAAATATATAGAAGCCTTGCAAAATCTATGATGAAAATTATAAAGCTATTCACGACCAATAAATGATTTCTGTAAAGTTCATTACAAATATAAATAATCAGACTTCCTCTACTAATGCAATCAGACTGCTGAAAATATTGATGACATGGACAAAATACAGGTTTTAGCATTTAATTGAAAAACAAGTTAGTTATCTAAATTTAAAGTGCAAGGGACAAATCATGTTCACCGATTTGACTCGTTTTCTCAGTTTGTTTTATATTATACTTAAACGTACAATAATGTAAATTCTAATTTCAATAAATATAAAATAAACATTTCAGAAGACATGTACTCAATAATATATGGTTCAGAATTTTTTTTTGTATTTTAGTTTAAACGCCATCTACCTAAGAAATAGTTCATGCAAGCCACATATTTGTTGGCCTGAGCGTAATGTGCGAATTTTAAGCTGCGCGTTAGTAAGGGGTGAAATTAACAAATCTGTAGCTTTCAGGAACTATTTCTATGGAACGCCATGACTGCCTTATGCTAATGATCAGCATTATATGCAGTGCTCACACCATTATATGCAGTGCTCACACCATTATATGCAGTGCTCACAACATTATATTAAGTGCTCACACAACATTATATTAAGTGCTCACAACATTATACGCAGTGGTCCAAACATTATATGCAGTGGTCACAACATTATATGAAGTGGTCAAAACATTATATGAAGTGCTCACAACATTATATGAAGTGCTCACAACATTATACGTTTTTCGTTGTATGATGAGATTGATGAATGATGAGATTGTTGTATGATGAGACAAGGGCAAGTGCGACTGTAATTTTATAGGGAATACTCTATGAAGAGGAAAGATTCAAAAACATTTCATCGGATGGAATTAAAATAATCACAAACAGTACTAGCAACAACATAGCGAACTCGCCTCTTTGTAGATATTTGAATATTTTGCCTGATGAAGAGTCCAAACGATTTAAACACCATGATTCACTATTTAACGAAACATGTGTGCACAAAACAAAAACCACTAGAGAATATGTGATAGCTATTTCCTCGATGTAGAACTCTTTCAAAGTCTTTCTTAAACATTGTACTGCTTATGTATGTTTTACGTTGAGTTAACAATAAATATGAATTAATGTAAACATTGTTGTTATTTATTTTTACATCAAAGAAATAAAGATGGGACAAACAGATATAGAACAAAAGTCCTGAAGTTTCTTCACACACACACACAAAAATGTCCTCTTAGGACGAGATGGCAGGGGACGAAATAATGTATTAAGGGTTAAATTAAATACCTACATCCCGTGACATATTCAAAAAGATTCTACAGTTTAACATATTTTGCATTTGAAATACAGACTTTCTAACTATATTTTACTATCAATTTTATTTATCAATCTTCATTGAATAGTTTAAATATAAATAATACAGTTAAAAAAAAAATGAAAATGAAAATCACAAAACCGAACAGTGCTATCTAGGTTTTTGTTCTTATTATTCCCGCGTAAATGTCAGAAAACAAATGAAATCAAAAATGTCTATTTTAAGTGTTATTCTGGTTCTATCCCTTGCTCAAGCCAACCACAACATCTTTAATGTAACCAGTAGATGCACTAGACTTTGACGCTCTAGCATTTACAAGTGTAGTGAGTTCAGCAGTGGTATATATGATATCATAAGTGAAGATGCAAGCAGGGTTATATTTAAGCGATTCCAAAACAACCTCATCATCCATATTGATCAAGATCAAAATACAAATTTACAAAGGATCGATGCGCAGTATGGAGTGTGTCCTACAGTTGTTGCAAATTTTGTAGGCCTGGTTGTGAAGGTGAACACACAAGATTGTGGAGAGGTATATTCTCATGCTATATACCCAATTGAAGATTAATCGCTGGACGTTGACTATAAAATTTATAATTTACGCTGTAAACTTCCCTATATAACTGCCACCACCCCCACTACAACCACCTCTACTCATACCAGTTCATTAAAAAAAATGAACTTTTCAACATTGAGTTTTTATAAATCAAATTTTGTAAAGAGCTCATTTGAGGGTGAAATTTACACTAATATTTAACATTCGATTACAGGAAATAATTTTCACAACAGAAAACACTAAGACCACAGACAGGACTACAATACATCCACCTCATAAACCAACAGATGCTTGTACAAACTGTCCCAATCAAGAAGAGATTATTTGGGGACAGCTATCAACAAACATACAAATAATCATTTATGCTGCAATAGGTAAGTTCAATAACATATATACATGTACATATATGTGAGACAATTTCTACAATGTGTATAGCGTAGACAAATAATTGATTTAATGCTATACAACAAATGAGACAGTGAAAACCGAGGTCTACAAACCATTTTAGATACTACCCATATGTATTAAACAACACAATAAAGCATTAAAAAAAAATATTTGGTGAATTGATTGATTTTTATACAGACTGTTCATTCTCTGAAGTTATAAATATCAAACAAGAAGAAATAAAATGTTGTTTTTTTTTTATTTCAAAAAGTAAATTATATATTTTCTAAACTTATTTTGCAGTATGTGCTCCATTATCAGTAATTGTTCTCATTATAAGCTGCTGTTTGAAAAGTACGAAAGGAAGGAGATATCTTTTAAATTGCCCACGTGCTTTATGTAGGGAGGAACAGGAGGTGACTCCACTGGAAACCCCTATGCAAGGTTTTGGGTATGTCACCAGCCAAGAGTTTGATGAGTCCATGTCTTTAGTGGAAATATGATTTATTTTTTCATTATGTGTGTGTTTTTTTTTTAAGCCTTTTTACTAAAGCTTGTTGCCAACAGACTACATTTACCTCAAGTGATTATACAACCACCATTTATTCAACAACCAGTCTTACCACAACAGCCCGCCAACCAACAGCAGGTTCATCAACAACCCATTCAACAACAACAACCAAGGAGGCAAAACCAAAGACACCACTACAATCTTAGACCTAGACATTAAAATCATTAATCAGTTAAGATGTAGAAGAGCTGTTTGCTGTAGTGTCTGATCAATACTTAAATTATGTCATTATATTTTTAATCTGTATTTTAATTTAAATGAAGAAATCCATACCTCATGTCAACATTTATATATATTACTATAATAATGTATGTATTTTGTTCACTACTGCTCTATACAATTTTAAATTTTTACTCTAGGTGGTTAACATTAAGAAAACATTGAAATAATTAAGAAAAAATTGTATTTTTACTTCTTTCAAGTAATGGTTAGCAATAATATACATTATGTTTTATAATTCATGAAGATAATAACTTAAAACTTACTTTTTGTTATAACATTTAATAGCAGTCGTTGTATACATTTTGTATTTATAAAATTTTTTGTATACCATAAATTATATTGTTATGCGGATTATTTTGAGTGGACTTATGAACCTTGATACTTAGCGACAGCGACAACATTTATGTAAATTACCATAAGCTTGTCCATCTTTTGATCACCCCTACTTTGTTTATGTTATACTAGTATATATATAAAAGTTTAAAATCAACATCCTATTTTGCTCTCGGTGGTTGTGATTTATTTTGTTTTGCAAGTTGTTTGGGATAGATTTATATACCTTCTTTCTTCATGACAACATCCATGTAATTTTCTATAAGCATAATAAGTTTGCTCTCGGTGGTTGTAATTTATTTTGTTATGTAAGTTGTTTGGGATAGACTTATAAACCTTCCTTCTTGTTGACAACATCCGTGTAATTTACTATAAGCATAATAAGTTTGCTCTTGGTGGTTGTAATTTATGTTATTATGTAAGTTGTTTGGAGTGGACTTATATATCTTCCTATTTCATGACAACATCCATGTAATTTTCAATCAGCATTATAAGTTTGTTATAGTTTAACCACAACTGTTCTATATTTTATGTCAAGAGTTCAAAATCAACAACCAATTTTGCACTCAATGGTATATGTTTGGAAAACCTTGAAATAATTAATTTCAAAGTACATTTAGAGCAAATATATTAGTAAAACTAAATGTTTTAAGAACATCTAACTTGTTAGGGAACTGAAATTTTAATCCCCCCCCCCTTTTTTTTAAATATAACATTTTAAATGCTTTCAACTTAACTTTTCTACATGAAAACAGCATTCCTTATGTATATGTGTATATAGTATTTTTATTTATATTTTTTGTGATGATTCTTCTGTCATTTCTTTTTGTTTACAACTGTATAACCCCTTTTTATGATATTCCCAGTGTTAACAGTTTTATAGTCCCTGTTTGTAATAACTCAGGAAATCATATCATAAATATTTTTTTACATATTTTAAAACATACATACCATCAACATATTTTTTTTATTTTTTTTTCGGTTTGAATGTAGGATAACTCGAACTTTTTTGATATTGATATTCATTAAATTTTCTTTTTACAAACAACTTTTATGTATGTATATACCACATTTTACTTTGATTTTGATTTGTTGGTTTTTTTTTCTTCATAAAAGTATGTTTTGTTGATACTTTAAGGCTTAAGTTGTAAAGTCTCTGTTTTATGATATAGTAAAAAAAAAAAAAGCACATATTTAAGATCATTTTTTTCCCCTAATGTGATATGCGTTTTATTATTTTTTTTTTAAATTTTAATTTTAAACCTTTTAAAGAGAGATATATGAAATCATCAAAAATACAAGCATTCCATCAACCTATTTGTGATATTTTCTCAGGGAAGGTTATTATTTGAAAACACTTATTAAAGTATTTCACATAATTGTATATGAAATCGTCAAAAATACAAACATTCCATCAACCTATTTGTGATATTTTCTCAGGGAGAGTTATTATTTGAAAACACTAATTAAAGTATTTCACATTATTGTTGTTGTTGGTTTTTTTTGTTGTTGTATACTATAGTATAGTGAATAAATAAAATCTATTGGAAGTAATCTTTTATTTTAAGTAACTCATTGACCACCAATGCTTTCTAAAATATATCCATCTACTGTCGAGTCTACAAGGGAAAGAAAATTAGTTGACATAATAGAAAATAAAACATTACTATTAATCATCAACCAAAATGACAAAAACTAATTATTGAGAAATAGCTGCTTAATGTACATAAGTGTTTATTTGAAACAAATTGGTGGTCACTGAAGAAAAGAAAACATCGTAAAATCAAAATCAAATAAACCAACATTTCACACAAATTAATGGAAACAACATACATTGTAAAGATGGGTCTATGGAACAAGTCCAAAGTCATAGTGATTTCTTTTCTTGGTTAAAGGTTTATGTTATCCAATCCTTGGGTTGTTTTTTTTTTTTTTGTGTTTTTATCATTGAGCTATTATCTTATAATGGCTTTCACCCGCCGACCTTAACGACAGGTGGCGCAACTGTTCCATCAGTTACAGAAAATCTAATATGGCGGATGTTTACGTTCTGTGGCCCATACAGAAGCTAAAAATGAGCTTACACGTCGTGGTGCCACTACTACCGGCAGAAAAACAGACTTAATTGATAGGTTGATAATCCATTTTATATCTTTTTATTGATTTACAGGTTATTTGTTTCAGTTTTGTTCTGTTTTAAGCTATGGATAAAATAGGATTAGCACCAAGGTCATCTGTCATGATCTGATCATTGACATTGAATCGCTCGCCAATATCTCCCGAGTCTTGTTATATTTAAATAATTCAATACCCCATACACGATACTGTAATAGTACAATTACTGCATTTCATCTGTACTTTATGCCTTACGTAGGGTTTTATCGTGAAATACCGTGTTTAAAAGATTAAAAAGGGGATATAATTTGTAGGTATCTTGTCACTTTTGATCCTGATGTAACATCTATCAAAGGGCCTCAGGGGGTTCATCATACTGTTATTTATTCTGTTTGAAACCTTTGGGGACCACTGTATAATGTATAAAATTTACCAAATTTTACTAAATTCTCACTAGCCAGAATAGATATTAAGCAGACTCTACCATACATTCCCTGTATCCATTTTCAATTTTATGTAGGGATACTGATACCAGTGATAATGGGTAATCTAAATAATCTAAATAAATGGCAAATATTGAAACCTTAACCTGATACATCACCACTACAAACAATTCTTGTGTTGTCATGTTTTCACAACAGTATAAATATGTAAATAAAAAATACTTTAAACAAATTAAACCTCAGACTTTTCCTTGATAAAATTGAATGTGGTCAGTCGCTTAACAACAATAAAGCTACATGTATTAACAGTCACAAGCTTCATTTTAATATCATTTTAAATCATAAAAAGTCATATAAATTGAAAAAGATGAAAGAGGTGTGGTCAGCTACCTAACAGCAATTAACAGTCACCAGCTTCATTTTCATATCCTTTATAAATGTCATTTAAATTGAAGAGATAAAAAATGTTAACATAAATATGATTTGTATTTTTCTGCGGCATGAGAGTATTTTAATCATCTACTATAATATATCTTCATCCTCTATCACACAATATGTAAGGACAAATGTAACATTAGTTCTAGTCTAGTTAAGTTTGGAGAACCTAAAGTGTCTGAAGCATAATAATGAGTCGTGTTTATTGCAGTGGATTTAGTACCTGTGTTTTACAATTTATAGTTCATTTCATTTTTTATTTTCAGTTTCCAGTTGGCATGCTTCCTGTTGTTGTTGGAATTACTTTTGATTTGTCACAATTAGGGGAAGTGCTAGTATGTTGATTTCAATATAACATCTTGACTTCTTCTCTTGTTTCAATTTCATTTTCATCACATTTACTGTCCCAGTTGGCTAATAGATAAGTATGAATATGGTGATCTCTGGTCAACTTTCAAACAAAAGTAAGTGTATTCTTATATTTTATGATATGTATGAAATGAGACTTATTGATTGCAACAGAGAAGCTAGTTGTTTTTCTTCCAATATAAATGATACTAAACATGAGAAAACTATATTTTTATTTTCCAAATGTAGTGTCATATTTTATTTTTACTCCAGATTGAGAGCTTATGACAGAAATGCAAACTTCCGAGGTGTTCCTGTTAACTTGCCAGAACCATTAGAGCCACAGTGGCCTTTGACAGGATTCCAACAGTTACGGCCGGAACATAAAATCATGCTACCAAAAGTTACTACAGAACAAATAGAGGGATACTTCCTATATCGGATGGCTGAAGATCGACAGGCTAGTGGGGATATAAAGGCGTTGGAAAAAGGGAAAAAAATGTTTGAATCACATAGAATTTTAGCCTGCAGCTTCTATCAGAGTGGTCAATACACTTTCTTAAGTGGAATTGTTGGTGCAGCAATGAGACATAAGGTTCCATTAAATTAGAAATTCAGACATTTCACAATTTATATCATTTATTTTACTAATAGGGGGATTTGACTGCATATGATCAACACACATTTGCTGCATAAATTATAATTATTTTTGTAATTCCTTCAGTTTCTTCAAATAATATACTAGTATCTGAAAGTCTCTATTACATGTTAGTGCGTAGAGTAGGTAGGTTGATACTATAGGGGCCATCTGGGATGATGGTCGGGGAAATTTGGACTGCCACTGGGAAATGAGGGTTTATTGGATAGGGACAGAAATTTTGCCTTGTAACAGGCCACCTACGGACCCCTCACAGAGTTGTTGCAAGGGTTCTTAACGTGCAAAGAGCGTGGCACCCTCTTTACACGAAGCATCGGATTTAACGTCCCCCTTCTGACCGGACGTGACTGCGAACTTGATACATCCCGCACAGCCAAACAGACGCCCCACTTCAGCAAGCGTTTTACTGCCGGTCGGGAGAATACCAAGTGACCCTACGGGGATCAAAATTTAGATGAACAAAACCCACTTCAACGAGGCTTTACTGAAAACTCTGCTACACTTATGATAAGTGAATTCGAAAGAGAGAAAAGAGATCTAAAGAAAACAATTATCATATAAATGCTTGATGCAAAGTCTGCCTTTCATGTGGTTCGTCACTCCAACATGCTACGGGAATTATAACATCTCGGACTATCAGAACAATCGGTACTACTTAGAGACCGTCTATATACAAATGCAACTGCCAAAATTAAATGGAATGGACAGCTATCAGAATCTTTCAATATTGAACAAGGTGTAAGACAAGGTGGAACCTTAAGCGCCGACTAATATAAATACATATAAACCAACTACTTAACCATCTTGAAGACTCTAATCTTGGCGGAAAAATTGGGTCTATATCATGCTGAGCCCCCACCTGTGCCGACGATATAGCCTTAATAAGCGATGGTTAATATAGCATCAGATTACAGCCAGCGTATAGGGTACCATTTGCAACCAACAAAGATTGTCATCCTCTCTGTTAAGTATAGTTCTTCCTAAGGACCATGCAGTCGTATAACAAAGAGCGGTAAAGTAAAAATTTCCAAATTTCTTTATTTTTGGTAATTGATTTCCTTTATTATTTTAAGAAATACAAAAAAAATATTTCTTAACAATAAGGTTTGTGAATTTTTTTGGTCTAAATTAAAAAAAATATCACATATTGGCATTCAAGTAGCATTTAAAAATTTAGCATCTGTTACAATTGAAGAAAATCTTAAAAAAGCAACGAGATCTCCATATAGCTTACAGGGGTTAAAAAATCCACTAGCCCGACGCCCGGGACTAGAGCATTTACGCCTCGGGCAATCTATACTTTTAACCCAATATGCCCGACGGACTAGTGACAAAAAATTCTTGGCGTTTCCAAAATAGATAGTAGAAAACCCCTTCATCCCTATTCTATCTTAGCAAATCAGATTCAATTACGTCATCCGGGATTCAAAGCATTTGAACTGGTTTGTACAGATTAAGGATTGCGTTCAATATCGTAGCCGCTACTTAGGGCTACGCAGATTTATGACTATTGAACGTGTAGCTAGCCTAGCTGCTACATAGATATTGATAGCAGCTAGGCTAGCTACTCGTTCAGTAGACAAAAATCTATGTAGCACTACGTAGCCTGTACGATATTGAACACAACCCTGTTCTACAGTTACATGTTTTAAAAATAGAACAAATAACTCAGGGTGGCCAGGTATCATCTATTGATCGCAATATTTTACACTTTCAATATCGATTTCTCAGAACAGGGGGTATTGTACATTGCTTCTGTCGAGATTTTCAATTAACGGTACCGGTCATTATGTATTGGTCTTGTCGGACAACTGTTGAACACGAAACAATACAACAAAATATTTCAAAATATTTGAGAACGGGCATCCCATGAACTTCGTTAGTTTCAAAAATCGGTAGATGAAGGGGGTACTAATAAGGCTGAAAATTCATCCAGAAAAAAAATGTAAAATACGATCGGGAAAAGCGGAAAAGAACATATCTAGTGACATGGACAGAAAGATTCCTCTGGGCAAGGTCGGCTGTGGTGCCAGGATGAAAAACCCGAGACCATATTCTGCGAATATTGCCAGTGTTTTCCGGAGCACGCCAATAAAAGGTCTCCCTTGTATGTGTGGACAACAAATATAATAATTAAACCACTTGTTTCACACGATAAAACCAATGAACATGTTTTCTCTTCCTGATGACCCATAGTACTACAACGGATAAAAATGAACTAGTTTAATACAGTGTATAATGTCCCCTTCAAAACATGACACCCATCCTGTATTATGCAGCAAACTCTGATTTGTAAGACATAGATGGGCTAGCAGGTCAGTTTTTATGGGCTAGCAGTTCTTCGAACAGGGCTAGTAAAATCCTGCTGTCAAAAAGTCCTGGGCTAGTTAGCTGTAACAACATTTTTTAACCCCTGAGCTTAATGGCATCTGGTCTACATGGCGAAAATGGATTAGATTAGGTTACGGCAATCAGTTTAGTTAAAAAACATATATCATTCCAGTTATGCTATACAGATTGGAGACATTACTTCCTAAAAGGAAAAATCTATATCTAATCAATAAGCAATACAATCAGAAACTAAAAAATTCTATCGTTGACTACAAATGTAGCGGATCCTGCTGTATAAATAATCTCAGGTCAACTACCAGCAGAGGCTGAAATTCATGCCCACATTAATTAATAATATTTACATGTATGCAAATTTGTCAACCATTACTGAAAACTGCACAAGTTTGTGAAAATGTTGCATCAAAATTCCAAATGTGCGACTGCAGAATGAATATAAAATATTGAAGAATATGTCAAAAGGTCATTTTTAGACCGTATTCATACCAAAAGTGTAAATATGTTAAATGATACACATTAAAGTGAGCACTGTACAACTCTTATCAAAGAAAATATCAGAAATACAGCAATTGAACATAATTTTAAATAAATAATGTACTACATGTATCGTATACCAAGCAAAACAGTCCTTTTCATTTCAGATGAACACATGGGTAAAGCTGACGGAGAAGTCTGCACCATTCCCGTCACCAATAAAAGTTAAAATAGTAGCCAGGAGTCAGCAGATGACCTCCAAAGCCGGTAACAAATACATGACAATGTCAATGGCTGACAGTACTGGTATAAAGAAGGCTGTTCTGTGCAGTGTAATGGATATGCCCGCGTCACACTGTCCCGATTTTTACGCCGATGGCAACACGATAATGGAAATTTTCAAAATCGGGACTGATCGTATCCAGATCGGGCTATTCGTAGTGCCATCTTTAACCATCGTAGAACCATCGGCCACTTTTCTAGCCATCGGGGACAACTTCGGGAAGGGTTCTAAATTTTTTAACATGTTAAAAAATCACAGAAGGTGCGTCCGATGTTGAGGGTTCGTATTGAGTTCGTATCACCATCCTCACCATCGTAATGTCACCGGGAATGCATCTTTGCACATCGTATTGCATTCGTGTTTCCATCGTTTCCATCGGGCAGTTTAGACATTACGAAGTCTACACGAATGAATCACGAAGATACCCGAAGGTCTTACGATGGCATCACGACTTCGTGAAGACCTCGTAATCCCGTCGTGTTGCCATCGAATAAAAGTACGAAGGCGACAAGATGAAACTACGACGGCAATAAATCCAGCTAAATGTAAGTTAATTTTCGCGCTAAAAGTGCCATGCGCGATATGCACTGGTCAGTCTAATACGACAGTTAAGAAAGACGTTCACAAAACATGGAGCTCATATCATATGATTCTATGAGAACAAGAAAGGCGACAGCGTTGTTTCTATTAATTCAAATGGAACAAGAAGAGCAGCTATTACAGGCTCAGGATTTACTTTTACAAGTAAAATATTATTTTTTGTCAATTTTTCATATCAAGTAACATTATGAAAATCATAAACGCGCCTCGTACACCAACACTGAAGGTACACGTATATAAGGAAACCAACCTTTTCTTCATTATTCTGATTTTTTATGTATCGTCTGAGTTGTTGTCACACGAATGTTTACTCCATAACCATTTTGTTTTCTATGTGTCATATTTTGCCGCATTTGTTGCTTTCCCCACATCCTTCCTTTTGTCTAGTATATTATTATGATATTCTCCTGGAAAGAGCTCTTTTTGAATAAAAGGGATCAACGAACCCATTACCTAACCTTTGAGATAGATCAGTAAACATGGCATAATTATGAGTGATAATCAGACTAGTGCACACATTTTACAGTTCAAACAAGGCAATGCCGAGCGTGGCATCCCCTCGTATGTAACATATTGGGGACAAATATGGACACTATATTTGTATATGACACATGCAGAAAATGGTAAATTGAATATGCATATTTGATACATAAACTATTTTTTTAGAAATCAACCAAAACATTCAGTAACTGAAAATACCTTTAATTTTAATATTGTCTTTAGAACCAGCAGGTAAAAAAATGAGCAACCAATTGCCTGTGTATTATGCTATTTCAAGGAGAAAAAACAAGTCCATCTGCATGACCTTGACCTTTGGCCTTGAACGTAAAAAATGTCAGATCATTACAAGGAGGAACAATATACCAAATGTGGTTAATCTTTTGAAGCATATTGGTTTTAGAGTGTCAACAAGGGTGATATTGCCTTGCATTGCAACTGCCACCGTGACCTTGACCTTTGAACTTTAAAGTCAATAGCCTTATATAGTTTTGAGCATTTTGGTTCTAGAGTGTCCATAACAATTTTACCTACACGCAACTTACATGTAGTAGGCGAGGGGATAATGAACTAAGTTTTATCAGAATTAGACAAAAAGATCGATTTCCCGCCATGCATGGCAGACTTGTACAGAAACGATATGTTGTCGAAATTCTGTTCGTATCTTTTAGACATCGTATGGCCATCGCGCAATCATCGTAATCCATCATGTAGTCTTCGTAATCCATCGTGTAGCCTTCGTGATCCATCGTGTAGGCTTCGGCTGCGATATGAAGCTTAAATACCCGTATTCGGTTAACCTTCGTATGTCCATCTTTTGCTGTCGTATATAATTTCGGCACCATCGTATAGACTTCGTTATTCATCGTTCTTGCTTCGGTCACTTTTTGGTATTTTAACGAGATCGGGACCAACTTCGTACGAACTTACAATTTTCGCTTTCGGGTGTCCATCGTATATAAAAATCGGGACAGTGTGACGCGGGCATTAACACCAAGTCTAAAGTGTCTAATACAAGTGAGGGGATGGTGGACAGAGAAAGAGAAAGGCAGGCCAGAGAATTAATATACAATCCTACACCACCGTTTGCGAATATGAAGGAAGCACTTACAATGCCAGTTGGTAACATGCTATCAACAAAAGGAATAATAAGTAGAGGTATGTTGTGAGTTTCTATTTAAATATAATCTGATATTACAATCTACTCTTTGTACATCCCACTTGCAGACAATAACTGTAGAATACTCTAATGAGTAAATGGATCGCCTGTATTTGATACCATAAAAGGAACTCTAGGGTAATTATTGGCGTTATGGTTCCAACAGTTTAGGAATATAGGACCAAAAACAATAATTTTTCAGTTTTTACACAATAATCAGTGTACAGAAATTTATGAAAGTATGGGTCCTTATTTAAAATTATACAAAAGGTTCAATATCATATAAAGAAACCAGGATTAATCATTAAATTTGGGGTTTATGACCCAATTTCTGTAAATTGTTTCGATAAAAAATGATATATATCAGTTCTTGGTTATGCTTAATTTTACTGAATTTTATAGTTTACCCCCATATCAAATTACCCAATAGTATAGTCCAAAGTGTCCAAAATATTAATACTCAGATATATAAAGATTTGTTATCAGTGCCATAGAGTTAACACTTCATCCAATAACCAATAAATATAGATTATACCACTGCATCGAGTGTAATATGATATTTATCCACTCGAGACAGTTAAATTTTAAAATTTTAAACGCGAGGCTTCGTTAATTTTTTAAGGACAAACAATGCTTCAAACGGGAAAACCACAACCTTATCTGTATAGCAATAAGAAGCATATGAACACAAATAAACAAACGATAACCAATAAACATCAGATTCTAGACTTATGATGATGCGTTGAATAAAAACTGCAATTTTTATATGTGTGCATGTCGAACATATTGTGATGTGGAGGATTATAGTAATGCACAAACAATACTTTCTAAAAAGTGAGAAAGTATATATTATCAAATTGTATTTGACTAGTTTTCTTAAATCCTGCTGGAGTTAAAAGAAGGAGAACAGCCCGTGTTACTGATAATGACAGGACAGCTCAAACAGAACATGATGTAGTGCAGCCACGGACTCAAATTACAACATATAATGCACCAGGACCATCTACCACATTTAACAGTTCAGTGGATTTACCGAATAATGAAGAGTCGTATTCACAAGACATCAATGAACAAGGTACATTTCAATATTTTGAATCTAAGGCCACACCAATTTAATTCCTTGTGCGATGGACCCGCCCGCACCTATTTTTTTTCAAAACAGGTTTTTAGATACACAACAGATATGAACCTGTAATTGGTTACATAAGAAAATTGGTACCGTCAATTTTATTACTACCACTGGGTCGATGCCTCTGCTGGTGGACTGTTAGTCCCCGAGGGTATCACCAGCCCAGTAGCCAGTACTTCGGTGCTGGCATGAAAATACGGATTTTTTGTGTTATTAAAATTTGCTCTTACAAAATATTATAAATTATTATAAATTAAGGAATGTATCTCCCTCATGCAAAGCTCTGATTCCTTTCACGGATTTGGCTATACTTTTTGGACCTTAATAGCTCTTCATCTTTTATATAAGCTTTGAATTTTCAAATATTTTGGCCACGAACATCACTGAAGAGACATGTATTGTCGAAATGCGCATCTGGTGCAAGAAAATTGGTACCGTTAATTTTATTACATAAGAGGACTCAGTAACTTTGATGTCTCTCTCCATAAGCTGAAAGATAGACCAGGGGACATCTTGCCAATTTGTAGAGCAGTAGAACATTCTTACAGTGAATGCAATAGAAGTTTAGTTTCACCTCTTTCTTTTTTGCTAAATCTAACTGCATAAACATTAACTGGGAACAGGTTAGTTGTTGATTTACATGGAAATACCAATCTAGCAGGTCATTACAAGACTAATTGGGTTAGGAGCAAAGTAGCCACCCCACACAATTACCTTCATGTGATCTCATGAATGTGTTTGACAATGAACAAGTAATGGGGAAAATATGGTCAGTAAAACCAAAAAAAAAACCAAATTGCAATATCCATATTTACCAACAAAGCCTTAATGGAATTACAATCTCCTGAAAGTTTACAAAAAAAGGCAGACTAGAAACCTGAAAAAAATTGACAGTTGCCCAAGATTGAAAAAGATGATCAAGCGGAAAATATCAATGAGAATGAGACTATACAAGCTTCAAAACTTCAATATCTTATCAATGAAGTGATTGATCAGGACACAAAAAAAGATATTCAAAAATGGAAACAGATCATTACGATCAATTATACTATTTTATTGACCATGACATTGACACTGTGTCGAAGGAGCAGAAGCAAATTGATAGATATTTTCAAGATTTTTTTTATGATCAGGTTAAAAAGTATGTGCAGGATGAAAACTATATAAAATGTGAACACTGTGGAGCTTTGAATGGTAAGCGCAAACTAATTTGTTCAAATTGCATTAGAAAAGATGGATTAAAATCAGCTAAGAATAAAAGATGGTGCCACTAACTCATTTGTTAAAGACCAAGAAACCTGTTACCTAATTATTGTTGAGTAAGATGAAAATGACGATAAATCAGAGATCACAGAGGTGCACAGTTAAATTGAAAGAAAACCACAAAAGTAATTGGAACAAATACATGACACACTAGTAGCAATGAATGATTGAGAGAACATTTCCTTTCAACAATTTTTAGAAAAAGTAGCACTGAACGAACTAGAATACATTCTAGCTGTTCGATCATCTATTGCAACACCAACAGTTTTTCTAAAGAGATCTTTACTGAAAATTAGAATAAACAATTACAGTATTGCATGTCTGAAGGCATGGAGGGCAAACATGGATTTACAGTTTGTCATAGATGTATATGCTTGTGCCGTCTATACAGCTTCATATATATAACAAAAACTCAAAGAGGAATGAGTGAATTATTAACAGCAGCATCAAAGAAGCAAATTCAGGAAATAAATCAATTAGAGAACAAGTACGTTTAATCAGCAACAAATTTCTTAATGCTATTGAGATAAGTGCGCAAGAAGCTAGTTACCTTTCTCTCCAACTTCCATTAAAAAAATCCTCCAGACAAGTAATTTTTATTAATACATCACCTCCAGATCAACGTGTTGTATTACTTAAACCTCAAAATCAATTACAATCTATGAATGATGATGATGATGATGATGATGATGATGATGATGATGATGATGATGATGATGATGATGATGATGATGATGAAATAGAGTGTAAAGGATTACTTTCAAGATATCCAGAACGTCCAAAATCAATGGAAAACCTATCTTTGGCTGAATTTGCATCTTCATATGAAAGAGTTGCATCTACTTACATTTCACGTTCAAAATCTTTGTGTAAAAATACAAAAGATGGTTATTTACCTGAAAAACAACACGAAGAAGATGAAGATATTTCAGACAATGCAACCTCGCCATCAAATTATAAGAACAGTGCACTATAACCCAGACAAAGACATTGAAAACTACCACAAAGAATTGTTAATGCTTTATTCCCCATGGAGAAATGAAGAATTAGACATTTGAGGAAAATTTTCAACATACACTGAAAGATTTCAAGAATTAGAGTCAACAATTGAGATAAAAAGTCAACTATTTGAACCCTATCGTACAGCATTAAAGTGCGCAGAAGAATTATTATCAAACCAGCCAGAATTAGATGCAGGGTGGAATGGTATTGCACCGAATACACAACACAGGGATCAACAAGATGCAGCACAAAAAGAAAAAATAACAAACAACAATCTACCTGACTATGATATTGGACCTGACATAGGAGTCAGAGTTTCTAGCTACTGAGGATTTAAACTCTTACAATGAATTATCAAATGGTGAATTTTGTGCTCATATGAGACCTCTTAATCAGCAGCACATACAGTTCATATATAATGTTGTCCATCAAATCAAGACAAGTGACAAACCAGTTGTCTATTTTCTCAGTGGGGGAGCTGGAGTTGGAAAGTCATTTGTCACTAACGCTCTCTATCAAATGATTTTAAAATTTTATAATAGAAGACCCGGAGACGATTTCACTACTCCAAAAGTTTTGTTGGTGGCACCAACAGGAAAAGCTACTTATCATATCAATGGAAACACAATTCATTCCACACTGCGTATTCCATGCAATCAGAGTCTTCAGTTCAGATCATTAGAATCTAGTTCTTTAAACACACTACAGACCAAATTAGGAAATGTGCAACTTATATTTATTGACGAATTTCCATGATAGGATTTAAAATGTTAAATTTCATACATCAAAGGTTAATGGAGATCAAACAGTCTAAAGAACCATTTGATTGAATTTCTATTATTGCTGTTGGTGACCTGTTTCAGTTGAAACTAGGGATGGACTCTTATATTTTCCAACCTCCAAAATCTGGGTATCATGCCTTTAGCTTTAAATTTATGGGAAGACCACTTCTGTATGACAGAACTGAACATAATTATGCGTCAAAGAGAAAATAAAGAATTTGCAGAATTATTAAATAGACTCAGGGAAGGAAATCATACATCTAATGATAATGAACTACTGAAAAATCAATGTATGGAAGAAAATACTAAAAACTACCCACATGATACTCCAAATGTATTTCTTTCAAATAAAAAAGTGAATGGACACAACGCTACTATATTTAAAAAAAATATCAATATATATAGTAGAAGAGGCAGTTACAATTGGAACAGAAGTGAGGAGGTGGCACAGAACTTTGAAAGTTTTGTTCATGATTGTGAAGATATCTTATCTATAACTTTGATAATCGAGGCATTAATGAAACAAAATATGGTAGAAGAGGCAGTTACAATCGGAACAGAAGTGAGGAGGTGGCACAGAACTTTGAAAGTTTGTTCATGATTGTGAAGATATCTTATCTATAACTTTGATAATCGAGGCATTAATGAAACAAAATATGGTACAAGAGGCAGTTACAATCGGAAAAGGAGTGAGGGGGTGGCACAGAACTTTGAAAGTTTTGTTCATAATTGTGAAGATACATTATCTATAACTTATCTACAACTTTGATAATCGAGGCATTAATGAAACAAAATATGGTAGAAGAGGCAGTTACAATCGAAACAGAAGTGAGGAGGTGGCATATAACTTTGAAAGCGTGTGACGGTCACAATCGTCATCCTTACAAATATCACTGAAGAAAACAATCATGGAGCATATATATCTTTACCATAGACGGAAAGATATGAACACAAAAAAGAGTATTTTTTTTACTAATGATTTAACTTCTGTTTATGAATTAGTGATGGAGTGCTTAAATAATCCTACTTTGAGAAGACTTCAACCAGGCAAAACTGTATTCATGATTGTGAAGATATCTTATCTATAACTTTGATAATCGAGGCATTAATGAAACAAAATATGGTAGAAGCGGCAGTTACAATCGGAACGGAGTGAGGAGGTGGCACAGAACTCTGAAAGCGTGTGACGGTCACAATCGTCTTCCTTACAAATATCACTGAGGAAAACAATCATGGAGCATATATATCTTTACCATATACGGATTTATGAACACAAAAAAGAGTAATTTTTTTGCTTATGATTTAAATTCTGTTGATAAATTAGTGATGGAGTGCTTTAATAATCCTACTTTCAAAAGACTTCAACCAGGCAAAACTGTATTCATGATTGTGAAGATATCTTATCTATAACTTTGATAATCGAGACATTAATAAAACAAAATATGGTAGAAGAGGCAGTTACAATCGGAACAGAAGTGAGGAGGTGGCACAGAACTTTGAAAGTTTGTTCATGATTGTGAAGATATCTTATCTGTAACTTTGATTATCGAGGCATTAATAAAACAAAATATGGTACAAGAGGCAGTCACAATCGGAAAAGGAGTGGGGAGGTGGCACAGAACTTTGAAAGCGTGCGACGGTCACAATCGTCATCCTTACAAATATCACTGAAGAAAACAATCATGGAGCATATATATCTTTACCATATACGGAAAGATATGAACACAAAAAAGAGTAAATTTTTTACTAATGATTTAAATTCTGTTGATGAATTAGTGATGGAGTGCTTAAATAATCCTACTTTGAAAAGACTTCAACCAGGCAAAACTGTATTCATGATTGTGAATATATCGTATCTATAACTTTGATAATCGAGGCATTAATGAAACAAAATATGGTACAAGAGGTAGTTACAATCGGAACAGGAGTGAGGATGTGGCACAGAACTTTGAAAGTTTTGTTCATGATTGTGAAGATATGTTATCTATAACTTTGATAATCGAGACATTAATGCAACAAAATATGGTAGAAGAGGCAGTTACAATCGGAACAGAAGTGAGGAGGTGGCACAGAACATTGAAAGTTTTGTTCATGAGTGTGAAGTAACTTTAAATAAGACACTATTGTAATAATCGAGGCATTAATAGTTATTGGACATAAAAAAAAAATGGTAGGAGAAGCAGTAATAATAGAAACAGGAGTGACGAGGTGGCACAGAACTTTGAAAGTGTTTTTCATGCTTGTGAAGAAAACTTTAAATAAGACATTACTTCGATAATCGAGGTATTAATGAAGTTATTTGACATAACAAGATATGACAGGAGAGGCAGTAACAATCGGAACAGGAGCGAGGTGGTGGCACAGAATTTCAAAAGTTTTGTTCATGATTGTGAAGATCATTTTAGATAAGACACTAACTTGATAATCGAGAATCTAATTAAGTTATTTGACATAACAAAATATAGCAGGAGAGGCAGTAACAATCGGAACAGGAGTGAGGATGTGGTACAAAACTTCAAAAGTTTTGTTCATGATTGTGAAGTAACTTTAAATAAGACGTTTTCATAATTGAGGCATTAATGAAGTTATTTGACATAACAAAATATGGTAGGAGAAGCAGTAATAATAGAAACAAGAGTTAGGAGATGTTCATGGTTGTGAATGCATCATTCATTACCGACTTGCAAAATGAGATGAAAGGAAAAGATATATTAAATTTCAAAAATTGAATCCCCGTTTTTTTCAAAGACCATTGTCTACGTGCGACGGCAGCGACAAGGTTATACGTGGAACGTGTAGATGAGCAGCTAATTGCAGAAAAAAAACTGTCATCGTTCATCGGCAGTGCGTTGGTACAAAAGGACATGCGAAGAGCAGCTTTAAATGGTAAATAGCGTTGTTAACGCAAACGTGTCTTGTATAGACCAAGACTCCTCACTTAGAAAGAGCATTGTCAACAAAGTTGACGTCAAGGGAGACGACCCGAAAAAGGAGAATGGCCGTGAAATAAGCACTGAAGCTGGAAGTGTACAAATAAATTTGAAATTCTAAGACCTTTCTTGAAACTCATCTTTTGATTAAAAAAAGTTTAAAACTTACTCAATTTTGATTGTATGGTTGTATATATATGTTCCGGACCATATGAGTATTTGGACCATACGCGTATGGTCATGACCATATGGGTATATACTCATATGGTCCGACCATACGCGTATGGTCGGACCATACGCGTATGGTCGGACCATACGCGTATGGTCGGGGTAATTAACACTCTGTTACAGTTTACTTTTAATACTTCTAAACTCTTCATATGGTATGACCGTTCATTCAAAAGACGCTATCATATAGATAATTTTATCGTTATATTATAATAAAAAGATAAGCTTAATAAAAATAAGAAGTTTCACATTGTTAATTTTACTTAATTGTCAAATTTAAAGTAAACACATTTTATACCGATGGTCATTACCGATGGTCATAACCGATTTGTTATTACGAGTAAATGGCAATATGTCGACTAAAAAATTAAATTCCAAAAATTTCTTAATGAACTGTTACATGAGAAGTCACTGGAAAGTAGCATACTATTAGTTTATTTAAGTTGTGTTGTGAAGATGGTGTATTGCAGTCAACCATTTTACGATATTTGAGATCTAGAGCTTCTTAAAAACACTGTAGACATCAGAATTGCCAAAGACCTCGGTATCACTGTACGCAGCTGCAAACAAGGCTTGTTTTTCACTCGCAAACAAAATGTGTAAATGAAAAAGATCGTGCACAAAACTTGCAAATGCAAAAAAGCTATGATACCGTGTGGAAGTGAATGTCATCCAAGCCTACATGCACTAATGTAACTAGCGATGAAAACTAACTATGGCATCAATATTAAATTTTTACGTAGTTTTTTTTATTATAAAATTAAAAAATTGTCATGTTTTAAACCATCACTGTTTTTTTTTAGATAAAGTTCTTGTATTGTTGAAACGTTTATAATGTAATTTGGAAAAATAAATATACCTATATGGTCCAAATACTCATATGGTCCGGCCCGTTAATAACCAAACGAGTATTATACTCATATGGTCCGACCATACGCGTACGGTCGGACCATACGCGTATGGTCGGACCATATGAGTATACGCATATGGTCATGACCATACGCGTATGGTCCAAATACTCATATGGTCCGGAACATATACATGTATATATTATATCACATAAAATACACAAGTTTGATTGAATATATTAAAAAACCTATTTACACAAGACCATTCAAAATACGTTATTCAATTCATAGGGAATACTTTTATTCTCCTTTCACCATGTTTACTCTCATTTAATCTCTTGAGAGAAAAAAAATGTCTGCAAATCAAGTAAATACTTTTGTATGGTCCAATATCATTCAGTATCTGTACAAACAGCACTATCAATAGTTTAATAACATTTATAACAACCTCTTCTAAGTAATAAATGATAAAATCTTTTTATTAGTTTTTAAAATATATATAGCAAAAATATCATTTTATGATAAAACATAATAAAGTAAACATGGAAAATTACTATGAAATTAATGAATACTTAATTCAATACCCTGAATATCAGGATATGCTTAACGAAGTTTATTGGTCTGATGATGAGGATGTGGATGCATATCAGGAAATGCTTTATCAAATATATCACTTAGATGATGAGGATGTGGATGTAGTATCGCAGATGATGATGAATATGATAAAGGAAGAAGATGATGATGAGGGATTTTATGAAATGTTCGAGAGTGAAGATGAACGAGAAAATTGAGGAGGAGGAGGGAGGTGATCAGGAACATGTGTAATAAATTATCCTAAGGTATAGTGAAATTCTTTCTTTACAATAATATTAATAATACATACGACGGTCTGGCTGGTTTCTGGCTCTTTGTTGATGTTGTCTTCTTCTTCTTTGTCTTTGGTTAATGTTGATGGGTTGATGTCAGTATTTACTTGAAGAGATAATTAAATGTGTAATAGATATGACAAATCAACTTCTGGATCTTGTGGAGTAGCCTTTAACATAAAATTCAAGAAGTTTCAAAAGGATAATAAAAATGACTAATACAGCTGCCTGTCTCATATGCATCTTCTAAGTAACAAATGATAAAATCTTTTTATTGGTTTTTAAAATATATATAGCAAAAATATCATTTTATGATAAAATATAATAAAGTAAACATGGAAAATCACTATGAAATTAATGAATACTAAATTCTAGACCCTGAATATCAGTATATGCTTAATGAAGTTTATTGGTCTGATGATGAGGATGTGGATGCATATCAGGAAATGCTTTATCAAATATATCACTTAGATAATGAGGATTTGGATGTAGTATTGCAGATGATGATGAATATGATAGAGGAAGAAGATGATGATGAGGGATTTTATTAAATGTTCGAGAGTGAATATGAAAGAGAAGATTGAGGAGGAGGAGGGAGGTGATTAGGAACATGTGTAATAAATTATCCTAAGGTATAGTGAAATTCTTTCTTTACAATAATTTTAATAATACATAAGACGGTCTGTTTCTAGCTCTTAAGTGGCAGATTTCGAACTCTTGGTTTAATGTTGTCTTTTTCTTCTTTGTCTTTGGTTAATGTTGATGGGTTGATGTCGGAGTGGTTGATTTGGAAATATAAGTTCGTAAAATCTTTGAACATTATTAGCAAGTTGTGGTCTGAATACATATAAGCCATAGAGAATAATTTCTACAAAATAAAGTTATTTTGATTTTTCACACTGTCTATCTTTTCTTAATTTTTTACGCAGACCCACGAATTCCTTGATTTTATACCTGGAGAAATAGAAAGAATAATCAAAATCGTATTGAATTCACATTACCGTAGAGATGAGCAAACCTATACTGCAACTACTAAGAACTCTCCTCGCAAAACATAGAAAAGTACAATGTTTAATTAACATATTTAACGAGAACATCTGCAAAACGGTAACTTATAGATAAGTTCAAGTCTATGGAAGTATTTGATGAACTACTATTGTAGAGTAGTACAAGTTGAAATATTCAAAAGGAAAACCACGTGCGATAAATTTAACAAAATCGTGTGATTGAATTTTGGTTGCTTCGCGTCCAGTGTCAAATATTTCAAGACAAGAAAAAAAAAAACTTAATAACTAAGTAGTTCTTAAATATGATGTAAAATTACTACGATTGAAAAACAATACAGATCAATTCTATTTTCTATTATGGTATATCTGCGTGTCAATATAAAATGAATTTATTCTGAACTACTACGCGCTATGACCATAAACCAATCTTATAGAAATACACACCGCATGATCATACTTAAAATCAACAGACAATGCTAAACAGCTCGACGTTTCCCTCACTAACGATCTGACATGGAATTCTCATATTTAAATAACATCACAAATTAAGCAAATGCATCACCGAGATTTATAAAGAAACGTCAAAACCAACAGCATCAAAACAAAAGAACTAGCTTACAAATAAACATACATGTTATACTAAAAATAGAATATAGATGTTGTTCAAGACATTAAGTTTGTGTTTTTCTTATTATTTAAGTAAATTAAACACACGGTTGCTCGAGTATTCTCTGATTGTTCTAGCACCATCTCATTGTAAGTCCATTCTAGTCGAAAATCCGATCCACATGTTAATTTGTTGCACAGGTAACTTGAAAATATTTTTGTCGTTGTAACTATGTGGTGCCAAATCTATAAATAACTTATTGAAGTTGAATTGTAAGTTGCTGTCGTCACTTCACTTTAAATAGTTAACCTTATGGAAAGAAGACTAAACAGTTCAGTGGCAGCAACAATCGCTATCAAAATATGTAAAATATTAAAGTTTAATCATATTCTCCCTTTTCCTGCAACCGTGAACGTTTTGTATGTCAGATAAATAAAAATAAATAATTTATGAGTTTTGAACAGCGGTATACTACTGTTGCCTTTATTAGTCACTTTGCGTATGAACGTTAGATGGTATGTGACTAGTGCGAATAGGAGACATTTTAAAAATTTTAACGATTCCGTTATCTCAATATCGATAAATGCCTGGTTGGGAAAACCTCACAAATTTCTGAAATATAGTGAACTTAACTGTAACTAAAAGAAATTTGAATTGTGTAGGAAAATACGGTTCCTTCAAGATAAGATGGGCTAGAAACATATAACGACAAAATCATTTTCAGTGACTTTACAAAAAGATTTCTTTCTTAAAAATCGTGTGGAGTTTCTTTACACATACAATGTTTTCAATTAACCGTAACACAAGCAATGTTTTAAAGTACAGAAAGTTCAAACTGTCAATAGATGATTTATCCATTGACCAAGTGAAGATCCAATTTATAGCATGTACCTTTTCATTTAGTTTACCTTCACCTGTCAGTGTCCCATGTATGTTTTGCTTGAACAGTCCTCAGTGGGTTTTAAGTTTTAATAAGCTTTTACAAAAGGTCTTGACATTATTAATAAAATCTGGAACAACTTTCAATTTTCTTATCAGGGGTGCTTAATAAATAAATAAAATCTATATCATTTGTAGTAAAGAATCAATTTATTAGTTGATATCTCCTCAAAAAAACGTATCCAATGTGCAGACCCTAAAGGGTGACTGGGGAATAGAAATATGGTCACTTTGGGTTCTCCCGACCGGCAGTTAAACGCTTGCCGAAGTGGGGCGTCCGTTTGGCTGTTCGGGATGTATTAAGTTCGCAGTCACGTCCGGTCAGAATGGGGTCGTTAAATCCGATGTCTCGTGTAAAGAGAGTGCCACGCTCTTTGCACGTTAAGAACCCTTACAACAACTCTTTGAGAGGTCCGTAGGTGGCCTGCTGCAACGTTAAATTTCTGCCTCTATCCAATATACCCTCATTTTCCAGTGGCAGTTAAAATTTCCCCGACCATCATCCGAGATGGCCTCTATTGTGACAAGACCTACCTATTGTATTTATTATGAACTTGTTGAATATGCATGAAATATTTGCCACTGGACGTTAATCAACCAACAATCAATCGTCCTGAATATGCATGAAATACTTGCCACTGGACGTTGAGCAACCAACAATCAATCAATAAATCCAATATACAGTAGCTCATACCCTTTTGATACGAAATATAACAAAAATAAGTGGATATTTAAGTACAAACTAAAGAGGATATTTATTTAAGTAACGAATATTTAATCTAAATAAAAGAAGCAATATAACCTGCGTAAAATTAACTTGAGCAATTTGTTTTTTTTGTGATATTGATGTGTTTGTTGATCTTTCTTTACTAAATATTCTTGCTGCTTACAATTATCGCCATCTATAATGAACTTGGCCCGGTTAGTTTCAGTGGAAAATGTTAGTGAAAATTTACAAATTTGATGAAAATTGTTAAAAATTGACTATAAAGGGCAATAACTCCTTAGGGGTTATTTTGACTTATTTGTAGGTCTTATTTTGCTGTAAATTATTGCTGTTTACAGTTTATCTCTATCTATAATAATATGCAAGATAATAACAAATCATTTAAATTGATGAGGATATGAATGATACATAGGGTGTACTTAACTTGTGATATGTTACATCCTGTCACTGTTTTTACACATTTTTGTAGGACACCAATCGGGGTTTCTTCTAATAGCAATCATCTGTTATACCTGATGGGTGTTACAAAGGTATGTATTGTCATAAAAGAGGCAATTCTTGATGATGGTCGGGGAAAGGAGTAGGTTCAGTAAGACCCCTTTTTGGCCCCAAAAATAGCAGTTTTAGAAAATTGTGAAAATGTAATCGTTTAGATATCTATTGAAAAGTAGAATGCTTCTGCTACATAAATATGGGCTGTTTTTGACAATACAATGCACATGTATCGGGTAATAGCATTATTAAGTCATGCTTAATTACAGAAATCTTCACAATTGTAACATTTTAGTTAAATTTTAGACGGTTTCCGTCTCAAATGAAAGTGGCCGCATTCGTGTTCATTCATAATATTGAAATGTAAGTTGTATTTGATGATAATACATAATATATATAAAGGTTGAGGATGAACACGGATGCGGCCACTTTCATTTTTGACAAAAAACATCTGAAAAGTGGCGATTTTTGGCATATTTGAAAGATTTTTCATATTTAAGAGCGTTTTTAATGACTTAATAAGTTAAAATCTTTCACAGAAACTAATTGAATCAATTGAAATAGACACTTAAGTGTTTAGAAAGTGTCTAAAATCTTTCGTTAGATGAACTTGAAAATTGAGGCCGAAATCGGTCCTTATCGGACCTACTCCTTTGGACTGCTACTGGAAAATGAGGGTATTTATGATAAGGACCGAAATTTTGCCTAGCACAGGCCACCGCTGGACCTCTAAAGAGTTGTTGCAAGGGTTTTTAACGTGCAAAGAGCGTGGCATATATATATGCAATTTACCTTAAAGCCACGGGAAGTTTATTTGAAGCCTAACATAATGTATAAACAATACTACTTAACTTCCCAATTACATAAAGTATGAAGATATGTTTTATTCTTTTATAATTGGGTTTTATCTTTAGAACTACTTGGTCTTCTCCCGACCGGCAGTAAAAATCTTGCCGAAGTGGAACGTCCGTTTGGCTGTGCGGGATGTATCAAGTTTGCACTCACGTCCGTTCAGAATGGTGACGTTTACTCCGATGCCTCATGTAAAAAGAGTGCCACGCTCTTTGCACGTAAAGAACCCTTGCAACAACTCTTTGCGGGGTCCGTAATAGGCCTGTTGCTAAAACTCAACCATTTACCATAACCAAATAATTCAAACTAATACAGGATTGTGAGGCAAATAGAGAAGAGACCGGAAAACTTAAAAGTTTTAACATATACTCAAAGAAAATTATCACTTTCAAAGTTAAATAAATCTTTGAAAATCGTGCTAATTAATTGGGTGGTTACTATTGATATTTTGGAAAAACAGAACATCTTTCTATTGAAAGAAGATTTTAAAAATCATGAATTTCTCAATTTTTTCAGCAACAGTAAAATCCGTTGAAAACATTAGCACAGAAAAAGTAATAATACCACCGAAAAAACATAATGGTAAGCAAGTTATACAAGTGTAATGATCAAAATGCTTTAAACTTTACAAAAATGTGACTACAATTTTCTCAATATAAAAATCCTACAAAAATACTTTATTTTTTACAGATGTAAAGGTTGAAAAATTGACTGATAAAAAAACAACCCCATGTAAACTGTTGAATTCATACCAATAATTGTTCTATTATTCCCTTATTAAAAGTTCTGCATTCCTGATGTCACACCATAATATTCGCTACACATGTCCACTGAAACATAAGGGTAGTCTAGAATTTTAGTATATTAAGGGACTTTATGTCTTATTTTAAAAATATGCTTTAAATTGTAAAAATATTCGAATTAATTCTCTCCGCTATATAGTCTTTTTGTGCTAATGCGGCGTTAAGCAACCAACAATCAATCAATCAATATAATATGCTTTTGAGGCTTTATTATGAATATCAAGCTTGAATATCTTTGTTTAACAGGACATTGTTCAATAATTGAACCAAAGTCCCGCAAAAACAATTGGTTGGAAATGGAGGTCAAAAACCTGCAGTATTAATGAAGCAGCCAGTAGAAAGGGAAAAACAACAAAGATACATCAGTGCAGGAAAAATTTTGGTTAAAGTGCAAAAGTCATGGAACCAGATATGGTAATAGACCTAGTCAGAGAAGCAAAATTAAAAGGTACTAACATCTGTACTTTTGTAGGTGAGTAGAACTCAAATACAATTGCTAGAATATGATCTAACGTTGATAAAGACATAATGAAGCTGTCCGACAGTAATCACATGAAAAAAAATCATCCCAAAGACAATTTTACACAATTTGTTCATAAAGTTTGCTAACATTTAAAAATCTTCTCTGAAAGACAGGTGGGCGATTCAGGCTCTTGAGAGCCTATTGTTTGAAGTAGCTTCGTTGAAGAAACAAAAATTTGGGGTCACCGACTTAAATTTGTCGCTATAGCAACCTCAGTTTCACGTTTTCCCGAATAATACCATAATATTTGCTTGTTATATAACTCTCCAAAAAATCCTTTATATCAAACCTACAATATGAATATACATTTAACCATTTAATTATAATAAGAGACATAATGAAGAATTGTTAGGCTATGATATATTTACCGCGTATTGATTCTGTTTGCCTTTGCAACTCTGTTCTTCTTTCAACTCTTATCTCTTAAGACAACATACAACTTATGAACTCGGCAACAGTATCCACGACTTCCAACAGGCCATATCTACAGTTATTGTTGAAGACATTAGTAAAAGTCCAGACAATAAACCTCATAGCATCATGATTGTACATTATCAGTGGTAATACTATATAGATAATACAGATAGGGTTCTATTCATATCTCATATTGTATCCATGTTTTAGTTTTATGTATAAGCAAATCTTTATGTAGTAAAATTATTTAAAAGTAAGAAGTAATTATTTTTTTTTTGTAAATATAAATATAAATATGCCGTATTGTGTGGTTTACGGTTGCAATAGCAATTCTCAATGTGACAAAAACATATATTGGTTTACTTTTCCGAAAGATTCTCAGAGAAATCGTACTTAAGTTCACTATTGTAAACGACAGGACTTTACACCGTCTAAGCAGAATTTGTTCTAAACATTTTACCCTTCATCAGTATAGCAGACACCCTGAAAGACTTTCATAATTGGGATATCCGGGTGCAAATGCAGCTTTACCAGGTGACGCCATGCCCGACATTCCTGCAGTTGTGGATGTAGAAAAAAGACCATCTTCTCCTAAAAAGCTTAAGTCGGCCTTCGAAAAAAGACAAGAAACGCCGGGTACAATTGATTCTCTATATTATCTATCGAAACTTTTGTGAAAAATATGTTCATGGTTATCTGTATGGTTTAATACTATATTTTTTTATATTTGTATATCTTTCTTTCCGTTTTGAAAGATGCAGAAAGAGGAAATTCCGGCAGATAAACCAAAAACATTCGACTCAACTGCTTTTAATACCGATTACACAAACATGAAAATACAGAAAAATCAATCAGATACAATTCCACAGAGAAAAAGAAACCAAACATTAAAACCCAAGAGAAAATATAAAGGCATCCACTTTGTCACTTTCAATTTCTATTGATTGTTGCTGTCCAGTGGCAAGATTTCATGAGTACTACCCGACTCATTGTTTATATATATATATTATATATTTAAGATTTAAATAAGACCTGTATCAAGGCTTAGAAGTCACATTGTTATCATAAATCATGTTGACAATTAATTTCATTGTTTGCTTATTTTTTTCCAGTCCAATGAATAATTGAGGAGGGCAGGGCCAAATATTATAGAGGAGAAAACAATACATTTTGATGGAGGTAATGGAAATGCTATTTTGAGATACACAGAGAATTGACTTTTTAGACTTTAACTTTTGATACAAAAAGGGCTATTAACATGTATGGCTGTATGCTTTGATATATTTTAGTATATGGTATGTTGCAAAATTCATAATAGCAGAAAAAAAATATGACAATCAACAATCAATTCTGTAACGTGCACATGGTATCTGGTTTGAGAAATATTTTTTTTTAAATTCATCTAATCCTTGTTATTTTGATAAGCTTTGATTATATGACTGATTTAAATAAAAAATGTTTAATATAAAGAAACTTTATATTTAGAGATCATTCCTGCATAAGAGGGGCCTCTTTGCAACCAAGCAGAGTATTCCAGATTTTAGGAATAAGTTACAAATCTTTTACATTGAAACCACCAAGGGGGTTAGTAATGAGAAGTGGGAGAAATTGGCGGAGATTGATTTTCGTCGCATTATGAAAAGATTGGAAGTTTTGGGTAAGAATAGCTAAGTTTATAAAAAAAATTATGAAGGAGTATATGTTCGTACAGTGACTATATATGTTATTCATACCTAAATTGTGGGGTTAAATGAATATTCAACTACTACACTGCTAAACATGATTGATTGAGCCTTTGTAAGGCTTCGGCTAAGACTCCTGAAAAGCTGATACTATATATTTTGGAATTTACTATTAACAGAGAGGAAATTCAGAACTGTACCCTGTATGGGATAATAAAAACACTGTTCAATAATAATTTGTATCTATTCTATGTAGTTTCTGTTAAGAATTTGTATCTCTATGATATACATTAGCTTCAAATCTAAATTTGGATCATTGTTTTCCTTTCATTGTTGTGTTTTTTTAATGTTGCCGTGTTCCTTATAAATTGCCTTTCAGATGCTGATATTCTTATAGTGAAGGTTGTATTTTGACATTTCTACTATATAATAACCGCCTTCAACAAGTTGAAGTTTACGTCACTACATTTTTAAGACATTACCAACAAGATTGTGTCTAAATAAAGTACAAGTACCTTAGTTTGCTGTTGCACAGGGTTCACAAGTTACAACACAACTTGTATTTCTTTAGTGTTGAAAAATTCAAGAAGATCTATAAACTTTGCGCAATCAGCGTGAAAACAATTCACGCACGATGAACACCTCAAAATTGACCTAAAATAAAAATGAAACTCTGTTTAAAACTATGCTACAAACACACATTTTTGTTAGATAAAATAAATTGATGCAATGGACCACCTCATTCATAAAAAGTCATGTTCTCCATTTGTAAAATAAGATGAAAACAAGAAATAAGAATAAATGGAGAATGTGTTTATGTGACACAGATGACCCTGCTTACATGTACGAACATCTTAAACGGGGGCAGAACAATAACAGTTACACCACCCCAATTTCGAACTTGAGCTGTGTTACACAAATGTATGTAGTAATTTAACAATTAAACGAGTCTTGCCTTGGTAAAAGGCGAAGTTTAATTGTAATTTTATGAGTTGTGTAAACACTGAAGGGATTAAATGAGATTGTGCTGCGCATGTGTGAACTTCAGTCTTCAAAGTAAAGTTTTATCAATATGACAAACAACGAAATACATATATACATATGACCCACAATAACTACATATTGGTCTCCCTTAACTAGGGAGGGAGGGTGTGGCATTTAATCCCTTCAGTGTTTACACAACTCATAAAATTACAATTAAACTTCGCCTTTTACCAAGGCAAGACTCGTTTAATTGTTAAATTTTATTTCGTTGTAACTCTTCCGGGACCAAATGAGACTTTAAAGCCATAATGATAAAACTGAATACTAAGATAAGAAATATATAATGTCTTACCTTATGATTAATTCTTCAACACATTAAAGCTGAAAGAATTTTCATCTTTTTCAATCTTTTTATTATAAAATTTTGCAAATGTTTTTGCATCTGACCATCCTGCTTTTTGTAAGATGCGAGAAATAGGCACTGCATTCATCTTTGCTTTAGAAACTGATGCAGATCTAACACTGTGAGCTTTGAAAATTGTTGTGTCAATATTAGCTTTTGCCATTACTACTTTTATCCATCTAGAAATTGTATCTCTTGAAACAGGCTGATGTGGTTTCACATAACTTAAAAGTAACGGTTCATGTTTCCCTCTGAACAATTTGGTACGAAATACATATTCTTTATACACAGTATATACACAAAGTCTCCTATCTGGGGGGTAAGCCTTTATATTTACAGTTGGCTCCTTATAACCAGGTCGGCTTTGTTTAACAAGTTCATTCAAAACAAAAATAAATTATCCCTTCACTTTATGTACATGATTAACATTCATTAAATGAATTGATTGAGCTCGAGCTGCATTTGTCAAAGCTATTAACATCGTAAGCTTTAATGTTAAATCTTTCAATTTTAAATATTTCACTGGTGATAGGCTACGCAAAAAATTAAGTACTTTACTAACGTCCCATGTAGATTCATATCTAGGTCTGAGTGGACGATTGATTGATTGATTGTTGGTTGCTTAACGTCCAGTGGCAAATATTTCATGCATACAAAACATGTTTACAAACCTTTGAATTTTTCGAAAAACTAAGGATTTTCTTACCCGAGGAGTAGATTACCGTATAGCCGTATTTGGCATAACATTTTGGAATTTTTTCGACGTATAATGGTATGACGTTTGCGGCGTAGTCGTCTTTTAGTTTTCCCACGCTAACTTTATTAAAAAAAAGACTAAAAAGACTACATATTTTTCGCTAAAATGTCCTATTATTGCGCTAAAAAATGTCCTTTGCCAAATAATATGACATCTTTTTTTTTTAATTTATTATGGAACATATATTGTTTGTATAATAATTACCGAAGCAAATTGCATCTTCTTGGCATGCTCAATCATAGCATTATTTTTTAACTCGTTAGTCTTTGCTGGTTTCTTTTCAACAGCCGCCTTTTCCTGTATTTTGATTGCTTTTTTTCTTTGGAGAACAACTTGGTTTTCGTTTTTTAGTTGTTTCCAGTTTCCTTTTATAGCCTTTTGTCACATATGCAGATGGTGCTGAAAATATAAATTGTCATTAAGTATTAACATGAACATGATTGCATAAATCAACAATTAGAAGGAGATGTGTCATAACAACATGAATGCACCCCACCCCAAAAAAAAAAAAAAATACAAAAAGAGTGCACACGCTGAAATGTGTCGCATTCTTTAATTATCATTAATATTATGTTGAAAGTCCTACATTGTAAATATAAAGCTTTATTTCAACTGATACATAAACTTATCCTTAACCAAGAAAACTAAACATTGACCAATGAACAATGAAAATGAAGTCAAGGGCAGATGAACCACGCCAGGCAGACATGTACAGCTAACAATCCTTCCATACAACAAATATAGGTCACCTTTTGCTTATAGATTAAGATTGATTGATTGATTGTTGTTTGCTTAACGTCCAGTGGCAAATATTCCATGCATATTCAGGACGAGAACAAGTTCACAATAAATACAATAGGTAGGCAGATACAATAGAGGCCATCTGGGTCGGAGACATTTGGACTGCCACCGGAAAAGGCGGGTATATTGGATAGGGACAGAAATTTTGCCTTCCAACAGGCCACCTACGGACCCCTCAGAGAGTTGTTGCAAGGGTTCTTAACGTGCAAAGAGCGTGGCACTTTCTTTACACGAGGCATCGGATTTAACGTCCCCCTTCTGAACGGACGTGACTGCGAACTTATACATCCTGCACAGCCAAACGGGTGCCCCACTTCGGCAAGCGTTTTACTGCCGGTCGGGAGAAGACCAAGTAACCATTTTTCTATACCCCAGTCACCCTTGGGGGTTAAAGATTAAGATAAACAGACCAAAACATAAATTCGAAACACTGAGTAATGAACCGTAAAATGAGGTCAAGGTCAAACAAAACCTGCGCAACCGGCATATAAATCATAATATATTTCCACTCACCAAATATAGTTAGCCTATTGCTCCTTCTAATTTACCAAGATATAAACATTTTATGAAGTAAGCTAATGCCTATGTCGAGCTTTAACACATTTACTGCACTTAAGAGCAACTTAATGAAATGTATCTTTCGTCCCTCTTTAAAAGTTTGATCTTATATAAACGTACCTCTTTCTAAAGGTTGTGTTGTAAGTTCAACGGTCTGGTTCACTTCCTGGGATCTTTAAGTGCAATTTCTATCAAAATACGATTAATGTTGTCTTCTGTAACTGTAGACCTTCAACTTTGGATCTCTTAAGCTTCCAATAGATCACCGTTATCAACTGATTTATAATCTTTGATAGCAGTTAAAACAGAGGTTGTTCGTCTTCCTCGTGCACTCGACTTGAGTGACTCATCACGAGGTATATTGGAATATACAGGTTTGTTTGAATTTTTGGTAAAAAATAAACACTTTGTAAATCATAAAATATTAAGTGAGTAATCTGTATTTCAAATTTTTAAACAAACATCGCTGTATTAAAGCTGTGGATTTTCTATAAAAAGGCCCCGAAATGACAATGTATACCATCATAACTGGAAAACTAATGGCCTAATTTCTGTACAAAAATAAACCTTTTTTTTTACTTTAAATTCTGGTTCTACAAAAGCACATGCATTTGTGTTGTTTTCTGGATTCTTAGATCCATCTGTATGTATATTTTTTTTTTAAAACTACACTTGTTATAAATGCGGATATAAATGCCAAGTTTTTTCTCTACTATAGGAGATAATTTTTTACAAAGTTCTGAATTTCATTTTCGAGGCTCTTTGATGTTGGTGGAGAATTTCCAATAAATTATCTGTGAAATTGGTACATAGCGCAATAAGGTCTCTGTTCTGGCTTAATTAAGAGCAGTCGCTTGACGCAATGTCTGAATTGGTAAATAGACTTTCCTTGTTATCATATATTGTATGTTTTTTTTTTCGTATTGTTAATTTGTCCCATACATATAACGAAAAAGACTTGATATATTTGGTCTTGTCCTGAATCTTGTTGAATTGGTGGTAATTTCCTTTTCAAGTTTAGGAAGACTACATCTGAATTTATCAAATAGGATTTTTTGGACACCCAGTAATGTAATTATTGAAGTAGTGGAATCGTTGAGCTGGACTGATTGTGATGTCATATTAAGGAGCTGGAGGCGTTTTTGTGATGTTCATGCATTTGAGGTTTATACTTGTCATCGGAGTGTTTTATAGATTTTTTGTCTTCTGTGGGTCTTCTTATTTGTGTGTTAGCAAAATTGCATATATTCATAATGGATGTGTTGTTCGCTTGTCTGCTATATTGATGTTCAATCGGTGTGTGTCCGATAACTATCATTTGACTATTTTGAACATAGTGGGCAGCTGTCTTGATAGTTGCATCGGCTCATAAGGCGAATTAACCATCTTATAATCACAATCTTGTAATTTCAAGATTAGCATTTTAATCTCAATGTATGGTATTAAAGCAGCATCCTTTGTCACAAGTTTTGAAATTGAATCTAACATTCTTTTCCTTATTTTATTATACTAAGCTGCGGTGTGTCTACATGCTTTTGTACGTCTGAATATTCTGCTTTGTTTGAGAGTGAGTTTGCTGATCGAGAAATAAAATGCCACTTTCCCCAAGAAACAAATGTCAAAACGTAGAGTAAGCCTCGTTAGGTTCTTAATCCTTTGTCCTCTTCGACTTGATACGATTTGGTCCCCATATTAAGTTTAAACAATTAGAGCAAACTTAAAAGTTACTTATCCATGACATAACGTGACGTCATGTATGTAAGTTAAAGTTGTTTGATATTCTGGTGTATCTTATAATTAAAATGAGTTTGAATATTAATTATAACAATAACAACGATAACACAAATAATCTTTAAAGCTAAGAACCTTTCGCTCCATTATATTATGATGTGCATGTTGTATAAGAATTGTAAATGTAGAAATGATCACCACTGAAACTAAAGGACTACTGTTACAATATGATACTTTGACAACACCTGACAGAGGTATCAAGATTAAAAGTATGATCTATGTAATAAAGTATAGTGTCAATGCTGTATCTACTAAACATTTACCTCCTGCATATTTGCATGTCTTTTCATGGATGAATATCTTGGAAAGACCTTGTCACATTCATTACATGGAAACTGCATCTCCGTATGCATACTAAAATGGTGACACCTGAGACCTTGCCGACTTCTGTACTCAAACATGTTCAAAAATAAAGCTTAATATTACAAACTAAAGATTATATCAATTATTATCCTTGATACCTATATCTTGTTCAAGACTACGTGGCCATAAGGCATTTAGGAAAAGCAATAATTGTACAGCCCTTTTTCAAGTGTTGAAATAGCTTTAACAAAACATTTTAGGGAATGTGTTTTCTTGTACTTAACTATTTCCCCATCAGAATCTGATGCATTCATGTACTTGAGTACATTTGGCCCTCCACTTAACACAAATAAACACCAACTAAAAGCATTAATATACCGGTAACAAATAAAGATGTATCCCTAGAGATAAAGAACAGATTTAAATAAAAACAAACATACAATGAATCATATAAACTCTATAATCACTCATGACATAATATCAAGAGACTGATATGCATTTATATTAAAACTAAATTCATTAATTTTAACATTTATCTCATAAGAACAAACGAACGAAAGTGAAAATATAAATAATGCATTGATATATTTGCTTTTCATTGCAAATTAATAATAAGCAGATATGTAGACTTATATACCTTTTCATGTACTGTCCCATAATGGATTTGCATGCATCTTAATTCTTAATAAACATCCCCATTAAACTTTAGCATTTCCTTTTTTCCCTTCCTCTTGCTTGCAAGATTCTGTTTCGACGGTCCTGGAACATTTTCCTGTAAGGTCATTGATGCGCCCTCTTCTTGAACAGCTTGCTCATCGCGAGTAAGAGGGGATTCAGGGGATGCTAAAGTATTCCAGGTATTGGTTCGTAGATCCCTTTAGACGTTTTCCAATATTTCTCTAGGAACGAAGTTCTCGTTTAGTCATTTCATCCCTGTAATTTTCTTCCCTACATCCTTGAGCATCTTTTGTCTTTCTCTTTCATTTCTTAACTATTTTTCACGTCTAGAAAGGTCAGTATATCTTTGAAGCCTGTAACGACATTGACATTGTGATTTTTTTAGAATGTCATTTGCTGACCGTTTGATCAAGTTTGCATTTGTCTTTATCATAGTTTTTAAAATATAAGAGAAATTGTAATAATGTCAAAATTGAGGTTTAATTGGTAAACAATGTCAACTTCTTCATACCATAAGTTTATGGTTTCCATCGAAATGCAATAGCGAGTTTGGACCTGCAACTTTTTAAGTTCTTTTTTGGATATTTTTTTTCAATAACGACATTCAGGCACATCCACCTGGATCAACTCTAGAACATCCTTCTCGTACTCGCTGTCTGGGTAGAAATATGTTTATCTCAGACAATCTAACACGTACAGAGTTTGGTCCTATTCGTCTGTTTGTGTCAGCAACCTCTCCGATTTTCTGATCAAAGTTTTCATCTGCTATATAAGTTATTTGCCTTAAACTTATGTTGAAATTTCTGTTTAAAAAAAAAAGAAGTTTCTACTTTTTAATGTAATAACAGCTAGTTTTTGTATGTTGGTGCGAGGCGAATTTTAAATTATTTTATGTTTGTTATTTAATATGGGCCTTTTGTTGCTGACTATGCATTCATTATTATAGTTCGTACAGTGATATATAGTTGGTCTCGGGTGGACAGTTGTATCATTGGCAATTATACTGTACCACATTTTTATATTTTATATTTGTATTGGTTTATAAAAAATGCATATTTTTATTTCAAACACATATCATTTACATGTAAAAAAGATTATTGAATTGTCAACATTCACATAAAATAGAGATGTTGACCAAACTAACAAGTGTGATGTTAACTTAAACCTATACCTTCATCTCCTAAATGTTGATTCTGACACACCAAGTCTTTCGCTCATCATTGGCGCAGTGAAACCAAATCTCGAAAGAAAATCAAGCTCTGGTTGTATCATATTTATAATGACCGTTTTCGTCAGTTTGAAGGCGTTTCGACTATAAATAAAATTTGTTAAAATTCATTCATGATAATTTTTAGCTCAGTGAGCTTTTCTCATCACTTGGCGTCCGTCGTCGTTAACTTTTGTAAAAATCTTATCCTCTGAAACTACTGGGCCAAATTTAACCAAACTTGGCCACAATCATCATTTGGGTTATCTAGTTTAAAAAATGTGTCCTGTTACCCGGCCAACCAACCAAGATGGCCGCCATGGCTAAAAAAGAACATGGGGGTAAAATGTAGATTTTGGCTTATAACTCTGAAACCGAAGCATTTAGAGCAAATCTGACAAGGGGTTAAATTGTTTATAAAGTCAAGATGCATTTTTTCAGTTGATTTAACCACTCTGAGGACAATTGTGTTCGATGAAACCTTAAATCAACCATATTTTATAGATAATTGTATAGAATATACACCAAACCTGCCATAAGTGTATTAATAATTTGTAACATTTTACTGTAATTTTGACAATTGTTTTGATAATTTTATTTGATGTTACCTTAAATCGATCATTTGATCAAGATGATTTTCTGATGTGTACATACAGTTGGAACAAATATAAACACTAACAAACCACAGCTTTATTTAAAGATTTCAGTTTATTGAACATTTTTTTATGATACTTGTATTAAGTTAAACCTTCAATCAATCACTTTCTAAAAATAATTGTATAGACCTGCCGTCGGTTAAATGCTGCTTTTTTTTTACATTTGACAACTATTTTGATATTACTAGATAGTTATCAAAGGTACCAGGATTATAATTTAGTACGCCAGACGCGCGTTTCGTCTACATAAGACTCATCAGTGACGCTCATATCAAAATATTTATAAAGCCAAACAAGTACAAAGTTGAAGAGCATTGAGGATCCAAAATTCCAAAAAGTTGTGCCAAATACGGCTAAGGTAATCTATGCCTGGGATAAGAAAATCCTTAGTTTTTCGAAAAATTCAAACTTGTGTAAACCGGTAATTTATAAAAATGACCAAATTATTGATATTCATGTCAACACCGAAGTGTTGACTACTGGGCTGGTGATACCCTCGGGGACGAAACGTCCACCAGCAGTGGCATCGACCCAGTGGTGTAAATAGTTATCAAAGGTACCAGGATTATAATTTAGTACGCCAGACGCGCGTTTCGTCTACATAAGACTCCGCGGGTATGTTAAGGTAATATTTTCAGGGGGAAGCAACTCTTGGTGTTCTCATGAATATTCATCATCAATGGCGCGTATTGCGTTATCAGCGTCTCGGTTGTCGATGGTCTAAATTTTCAATTGCTCGTTTTGTATGTCCCTATTTTTTTACATTTTCTATATAATATGATGTATTTCGATCTACACTTTCATTTATTAATAAGAAATAGTAATTGTTTTGTTGCACTAGCTTGAGATTACTAGAAAATATTTTCAGTCGATCGGGAAAAGTAGGTGGGGCTTATTTTCCTTATTTGGAAAACTGATTCGTTTTGAAGCTTGACAATTAATTGAAGCACCTGCAGTCGGCCGATCATGTGCTGAGACTTGGTAGACCGTTTGCGAAGGAAAAGCGGAATTAAAGTTTATAAGTAGAGCCATGTGGCTGTTATTGTTTATATGTAAGTATAAAAACACTCGTTTTGCCGTTTAATTAGGTTTAATTCGTCATTTCGAGTAGAAAAGTGAGACCACGCGCCAATATTTAACTGTCTGGAGGCTGTAGCCTGAAAAAATAGACTGACCATGCGGTCGACATGTGTTAATCAATTGAAAATAGTAAATGTCTCTTGAATTGCTGAGATTTTTCTCTTGTTTACTTGTTTTATCTAATTTAAACTGCTCTAGACTGTAACATGTGTATAGTACTGAAAAAAATTAATTTGTAAACAAATTTTCTGTGGACCCTAAATTCCACTCGTACTTTGAGCAATATCTGGCATGTGGAGTCAGGACTTGAGCTAAAGACCACCCTCTGGCAGTAATCATTTTCATCAACAGACCTAGTCAAATTATTTGCATATATATAAATATTTTGCTATGATTTTTGGTGGGTTTTTTTATGGGGAGGGCCATAATTTGAACCTTTTTCTCCATTGGTATTGTTGTTGAAGGAAGTATACAAGTACTTATCGTCCTTCCTTACGACTATATCACCATGCTCTGTCGCTCAGTAGTTCTCGTATCAACACTTCTAATAGAGACCAGGCATTATCAGCGACGTCATAATCAATATGAGGGGAGAAGTTATTAGCAACATCACAATACGAGAGGAGACGGTATCAAGTTTACTTTCGTCAAGCGTAAATCTGTCTCGGGGAGAGGAAATAAGACCATTATTTTTTGCCAAAAAGGTTCACATTGTGGCTCGTGGCTGATATATTACGATCTATAAGTAGTGGTGCAATGATGTCCATGAGACATGACAATTTCGAAAGAACTGAATAGTCAAAGTTCAAATAGAATGTTGACTTCATTTATCATGTTTATTGTGATTATTTACTTAAAAAAACTCTTTGACACAACCTTGCTAGGAGCCTGTTTGATCTGTAAAGGCAAGTTTACTCTTTGGCTATCATATGACGTCTCATTATTGGTCTTGTAAAGCGACGAGAAAAATATTGTAATCATAATGTTTGACATTTATCTATGCACTCCTCTAGTTTATTAAGTTCTGACGTCTTAAGGATATGAAGTCTACACAGTTCATGAAAAGTGGTGGTTTTAAGGTTTGTCAACCATTATAATTTATTCTAAAAACTGACACAATGAAGGCATTTTGCAACAGAAGCGATATACATGTATTAAAAGCAAGGAGGGTGGTAAAGAGTTATTTTTGTGTAATGCTATTTTTTTATTTCACCTGCAACAGTGAGAAAGGTTTGTTATTCACCATGTTTGTGAAATCAGTGAACAGATTTTGCATTCTTCCGTACATATCCACATGCCCCTTAAGATTTCTTTTCAAGAATTTGGTCTGATCTATGCCGACGTAATATGTTGATGAATTTACATATGAACATTGTTTTGTGCAAACATTTGTTAGATATTTGAAGTTCAGCCAAAAAAACTAAGTCTGTTTCAGGTTACATCATCAAAATATATAGGGTAGGTAGTTCAGTATTTTCATTATATTATTTTGTCCATTTTATTTTTTGAGTTGTGTGGTCCGAGTTGTCCATGGGGCGAGTTTTCTCGTATTTGTGATTGGATTATTTCCCTTTGTTATTGATTGGACAAAAAATGGTGGCAAAATGTTTTAATCATCACAGGAGTCGCAAATTTCCTCAAAACAGCTTTTATACTAATGATTATGATCATTGGGATATTTCAGGCAACACTATCTTCACTTTAACCACATCATGTCATGTTCAGTTTCTTTTTCATTTTACGATGGCAATAAAATGACTTAGGGTCGACGCTCAAAATAGGGTCTGTCAGGTAACCGTAAACAGACATATATTTTCTTTTGGCCTTATCACATGTCATGATGCTTTTGGTATGTGATAATGTATGTTGAACAAAATCTAATATTGTTTTGAGGGAGGAAGGGTTCTAATCCTGAAATCTTGAGGTCTTGAATTAAAGAAATATAAATGACATCCAAAAAGAAGAAAAAAATATGTGGACCCCGAAAGGATCAATCCTGAAATCTGTACCTTAAAAACACCTGATCCAGACGTCATGAAAAAGGTCCTGTCCCCCTCTATTCTAAATAGAAACTACAATGAGTCTCTGAACTGAAGTACTTATTAGGGTGGTAAAGGGTTATTTTCGTGCAACGTGATCGCTGTTTTTTATTTCATGTTCAACATGTTTTTACTTTTTTATTTCACGTTCAGTCGTGCAAGACAAGTGCCTCGTTCAAAGTGTTCTGCTTATTCAATTTTACATGCATCGTGATTTCCAAATGCTTATTTTGCGTGCTAGGTACTTTTCAAATAAAATTCACACACTTGGCAGGGATCGTCAAGAAATACTTTGTTGAAAGCCGTAAACTATTCATATCATAAATGTGTTTACTAAATTGTAAAAAAATTAAGTTAAACAGAGAGTTTATATATAGATATATATATATATATTATTTTTCATGCAACGTTCATGACAAATTATTTCACGTTCAACGTGAAATTATGTCTTATTTCACGTTTTTCGGTTTTTTTTTCGTGCAAGCACCCTCCCTACCACCCTCACTAATGTGTATGGTAAAATAAGTGTAAACAATTTTAATGAGCATGGTCTTGACTAGAAACAAAACTATAATTCATAATTCTACATATGTTTATTAAACCTACAGGTATTCTGTGAATTTTACATCTTGGAATGTATAATAATATGGTGGTTCACTCTGCATTGAAAGCCACATCAAATCCATGATTTAGATATATGTTAAATGTATTAAATTTGTTTCCCCCCTTTTCTCACTAGTCTGCCAATTTAAAGGAATATGGTAAAAATATAAGTTAACATTTAAACAGTATGTCCAAAAAAATTTAACAAACAAATGTTCAGACATAGCGTTATATGTCTAAATAGAGTTTTTCGTACATAAAATTAAGTCTGAATAAAATATTACAATTCTGAGTCATCATAATGCATATTATGGCAAAAATGTTGAAAACAGTCCTGTTTAAACTTTCTTAATCATGTTAATTGTTTTTAAGTGGCTCTTTACTCCAGGCTGGTGACTGGCAAGTTGTACTGTATTCGTAATAATAAGCACCTTTGATATATTCAGAAAGTATATTAGTGGGACCAGGTATTTGAAAATGTAAAAGGATAAACGATCCAGATATTGACCTACATAATTATTGTGAGGATACACTTATTTAAATAGGGACTTAGGTATTCTTAAATTTCATTTCATGTACATTTGGTAAGCTTGAAAAAGGATTGCATGGTTTAATTAAGATTTTCTGTGTGACACGATTTCATGTCCTTTTATAGCTGACTGTGCGGTATATATAGGCTTTGCTCACTGTTGAAGGCCGTGCGTTGACCTATAGTTGTTAATTTCTGGGTCATTTGGTCTCCTGTGAAGAGTTATTGTTTTGGCAATCATACCACATCTTGTTATGCCTTAGCTGGCTCCTAAATGTAGGGGCATATTGTTTTACATTAGTTATATAATGTTACATGTATTTAATAATCAAAGAAATATCAATGGCAAACAACAGCACTATCATATTTTTGGTAGGTGTGCATGAAAATTGGCGAATACAGTACAACTTGGCTGCATTACCCACCTCCCACCTCAAATTTCAAATAATTAAAATCATATACAAATATTTACATTGTCTTTAACACCATCTTCAAAACTGTAATCATTTTTTTTTTTTATTTTTTTTTTTTTTTTTTTTTTTTTTTTTTTTTTTTTTTTTTTATATGGATTTCATGTATATCCACAAGTTTCAAACTTCTACATTCTTTTTTTCTTCTCTTTTTTTCCTTTTCATATAAATATACATGCATATACAGTTTTGAATACTTCAGATTTTAAAGTTATTTTAATGTTTATTTCTAGTACTCCGTACTGATGCCCCATCGTTCAAGTAGTTGTTTTGTTTGCTGTTGAAGGGCAGTTTTTGTCTTCATTTGATTGTATTTTCCCAGTAATTTAAAGCCAACAGTCATCTTTGCTCTTTCATACTGTTCAGTAAAAGACTTGTTTCCTGGGTTTTCTGTTGCAAGTCTTCTGTATTTTATAAACTTTTGAACTTCTTCACCAGATCCAAGAATTTTATCAACCAATGTTGTTGTTGATATTTTTTCTGGAAAAAATAATTTATTGATTTGTAATTGACCATGTTGACTAAGAAGACTAAACAAGAGTTTTTATTTATATATTAGAGCTCCAGATAAACTACTATGTATTTGCATGATTATGCAATAAAAATAATTGAAAACCCAATGAAAAAAAAAAAAAAAATAAGGTTCATTTCAGAAAATTTAGGTATGGAATATGGATTGTTTTAAGACTTCTTTTACTTTTTAGGTGATATTTTTGTGCACCTGAGTTTTAAAAGGCACCATTAAGAAATTTTACAGTCCTAGATTTAAATGCATACTGTTCCAGAAATTTCTTAATCTGGAGGTGGATCTTTTTTGCTTGATCAAGGACTGTACATGTACTAGTCTTATTATCTAAATGAGATGGAAGGGGTTTAACTGTTTAGATTTGTATAACTATAAAAAAAAAGAAGATGTGGTATGATTGACAATGAGACTGTCTATTAACAGTTGACAGGATGGAAAGTTGAACCATTCACTACTTCTACATGTCAGTGAAAAAAATATGTGAATTATTTTTTTTTTATCCTTCATTGAACTTTTGATGTAGTCCTTTAGTACCCTTCGCATTGCATGATAATGAAGTCATATTAAAAAAAAATAATATTTTAACAAGTTCAATATAAATAATACACAAGTTTCAAAATAAATCATTCCACAAAATGGAACAAGATGAATACGACGACATCTTTCTGTACCTTAAAGAGACCAAATACGTTGGTGGTAAGAATACTGATAAACGGATTTTAAGAGGAAAAGCAAAGAACTTTGTGTTAGGAAGCCATGACAATCTGTACTACATTAAAGACAGCAGAAAGAAACAAGTTGTAACAAACGAAAGACTAATATCTGTGTCGAGGTTATGCAATACATGGTTTTTTTTCATCACTTGGCGCCCATCCTCGTTATTTTTTACAAAAATCATCAGCTCTGAACTACTGGGCCAAATTTTACCGAAATTGGTCACTATCATCATTGGAGTATCTAGTTTCATAAATGTGTCCGCTGACCTGGCCAACAGGGCTAAAAAAAAGAACATAGGGGTAAAATGTAGATTTTGGCTTATAACTCTCGACACCGAAGCATTTAGAGCTTTTATTATCATGATTATATATATACCAATCGAATTGTTCTATTATGTAAGAATAGAAAATTCTTCATTCGTTATACTGTAATAATTGATATTATACATTTAGTATTTCAGACAAAGTAACAGGAAATTGGAAGTAGTTGGTTGTCCATTTGGAATGAGATGAAAAAACATTTTTTATTTATATATGACTTTGTGTTAGGTAATCTCGACTATAAACCGCTAATGAATGATATTTAAAACGCTTGAATAATGGCACACAATGGCAAAGTTGTGTGACGAAGAACCTAGTCTTGGACCCTACATTAAATACAGTGGTAAACAAAGATAAAAATGAAACTTTGTAAATAATGCTGAAGCTTAAACGTTCGTGCTTTTAATGCAGGATGCAAATAAAGCTATAATAATCTGCATAATATAATACTAACATAGGTGCTAGATCAGAATTAGGTAGATTTACTTTGGACTCCTATATAAAAACTCAAACACTCATATATTTTTATAGAATAAATTGTAATGATATTAATCCCCTGGTTAAAGAATCTCTACAAACAAACATAAATTTACATTCAGAAGGAATTTATTCCTGGTACTCGTTTGCAGATAAATTTTTTAAAGAAATGAAAATAAACCAAGAAAATTACTCTAATAATAATGTACCTTTTAAACAATAAAAAAATATGTTAAAATGTAATATAAAAAAGTGTGTTTCAGAGGAATATGAAAAAAATACTTTAATTAAACTTTCAAAAATGGATTCCTCATCCAAACTTTGTCTTTATGGGAAATTAAAAAATAATTGTCAGTCTGAGGAATATTGAAATTGCAATAATTTTATACATAGGCAGTTACTCTCAAAATTTAGACTAAGTGATCATTCCCTAGGCATTGAATTAGGAAGGTACAGAAACATTCCAAGAGCACAAAGATTATGTAAAAAATGTGAAGTCCTAGATGATGAATATCATTTCTTTTTGTATTGTGACATTAACATATCTTTGCGTTCTAATCTTTTTGCTTATCTAAAAGACTATGTACCATTATTTCAGCATCTTGATGCATTCAATAAACTTAAACACATTCTAAACCCCATCCCTGAACTTGTTTGTCATATTGGAGTCTTCATTAAACAGTCTTTAGAACTGAGGGAGTCAGACCCGTGTCAGGCAAGGTTATGATGGTGTTTTTTTACATACATTTATAATTGAACTCTAATGTTCTATTATTCCATATATTGTATTGTATTATTTTGTATTTCATTGTATTACATTGTATTTCATTGTATTACATTGTACTTCATTGTATTACATTGTATTTCATTGTATTGCATTGTATAGTATAAAATTATTGTTTCATTGTATTGCTTGACCCTCATGGGTGTAATTTTGCAATAAAGATATCATAATATAATACACGAATAAAATCAAAAGAACAACCTATTTGATGAAATAATTGGTAACTGACCTCTTAATGGAGTTAATGTTCTTTACAATCAAGTTTTGCACAAGTTTTCGTAATCGTCTCCTTTAAATAAGAGGGATGAAAGATTCCAAAATGAGCAAGATTCTTTTGAAGAGACTACCACAATAGAAGAGACCATAAACATCATCACTATAAAAGAGAGCTTCAACACATCACCAATTAGTTCACCAACTAGTACCAGCCATTCCTTTAGCATATGGGCATGTAAAATATCTTTTAAAGATTTCAGGTATATGAAATATTCACCAGTAGGAAAGAATAAATTCTGTCCCTCCTTCCATGCTAAAAAAAAATTATGTGATTTATTGTTGAATTTTATTGCCACCTTCAGTATTGGCTAGGTGTTGTGGCCAGGTTTTATTGGCGTTGGATACATTTATTATCAATTACTGGTATGAAGAATTAAAGATATGAATGATTGAATGAAAAGTTATCTTTTAAATAACAGATACCTGTAAGATAATTTAATGTTGCATATTACGTTATACTTTATTAAAACATTATTTATATCTATTAAAAAGGTTGATATGTTATTATGGTGATGAATTTTAAATACTAAGTAAATGAATTTATAAGTAGAAAATTTTTCCAAACATCTGTTGGTGTGTATAAGTATTACCTTTTCTAGAGGACCTTTTTCGGGACGTCTGGATTGGGTATTTTTTAGCTCCGGATTTCAGGATTAATCCTTCGGATTCCAGTATTTCCTTTCAACATTTTTTTTTAAATTGGGACCTCAGATGATCATGTGTTTGTCAGTAGACAATTAAAATATATTATAATTTACCGATCATATAGCAACTCTAGAGAAGTTTTTTTTGCTAAAACAACATAAAATAAGTGTAAAATGCACTTTTGCAACAGTTCCTGTATATCTTATATTTAAAGTGTAAGGGTTGGACATGTTTGATGCCGTATTCTCCCAATTACTTGTCTATAATAAAATTATTGAAACCTTTTTTTTGGCTAAAAAAACATAAAATTTGTCAGTAAAAATGTACATGGAAGATTTTCATTTGTTGTATGTTTAGGTAGCATAACCTCACAGACTTCTTGTTGTAAACTAGATATAAGCCGGGCTATTCAATGAAATTACTATAATAAAATTAATAATGGAAATGGGGAATGTGTCAAAGAGACAACAATCCGACCATAGTGGAGACAACAGCTGTAGGCCACCAAAGGTTCTTCATTGTAGTGAGAAACTCCCGCACATGAGACAAGATAGACAAACAAGCAATGTTTATCCGACACGAGTTAAGAAAGACAAACAAGCAATATTTATCCAAAAATGTTTGACCCCCAACAAGGGAAGTGAGGGGTTCCAAAACAACCAAGGCTACGAATGAGTCTGAAATGACAACGAATTTATGAATGGCGGTCAACAAATGGAGACATAAAGGCCACACACAGCAGGCAGGTTGCAGTCGTGCCTTAAAAAAAGAATTCAATATATCAGTCCGGCGAAACAGACACTCTGGTCAGATATGGGATTTGCATTCGAACCGTGAAACAAGCCTCCGTAAATCAAATGGTTCTTACCTTAGAATCAAAATCTATCTAGAGCTTACTGACTGGGGATCATTATTCAGCTATGTTATTAATAGACTGGGGCGTGTGGGGTTAAACATTGCTTTCGTGGTAAATAATATTAACGTGAAACTTTTTTCACAAGAATGTAATAAAGTATTACATGTACTTTCTGTTTAGTGAAATAGTGAAATAGAAGTCTATATGTTCTTGCTAAATCCTTTGTCGGTTTGAAGGTGTCATGCTTTTTATCCCCAGCCTAAGCAATGTGTTACTGTAATTTGAATTTCAAAATGACTTGAGTAACACTTTTTTCGACGCACGAGTCAACTCCACCGTAGCAAATCACATGACTTTGACATAATCCATAATATATTACAGTAAATACGAGCGAAAAATATCTTTACAAGTAAAGAATTGTCGCATGAAAATTAGATACACGCACGGGAAATCGCGTTCACGAAGTCTAGTCTGATTAATCATTGTACAAAAAACAAAAGTGCAAACAAAAAGGGGGGCTACGACCCCTCTGGATCCGTCACTGCAACCACAAATTTAAAGGAAAGAAATGCTGTAACAGAAAGGAGATGTCATGAGAAATGACCTTGAAATAACTTATTGAAAGAAATACATTCAATATTGTAACGTGACCGAGGGGAGGAACGACACCGACGCAGACAGACAGACATAATCATACTATGGCACAACAATACGACAATGTATCCAAGGTAATTCCCATGAACTAAATAATACGTTATCTGTTCATTCACAAATTTACATTACTTCAGATGCATTGACAAACTACGTTACAAAGTTTTAACATATTAACTTTAAAAACCAAGTCCTTCAGTATCTATACTGATTAAAACAATCAAGGAAAATTCTTACAGTCGTGACAGTACTACAGCTTCTAGTATCTTGACCAACTGACCATCATAGAGTTTTATTACTTTCTCTTCAGACAAAACAAATAGGCATAACTAATTTTATTACCCTACATCCCAAAACATCGTTACTTGTCTTAATTAATCTGACAGTTCAACTTTAACTGCAGATAATAAAACTAGCCATTTGTCAAATAAGCCTTGCGTCATTAATTTTCTATGTACACAAATAAACAGTTATAAAGCAAATGAGTAAGAGGTTAATATTTACAAAACATAAATATTTCAATACCGTTTTTCAAAGAGTCCTATTCATCCTATATTTGTTTTGGTGTAATTGCAACAAAATTGTTAGCTAATTTTCTTTAGCCTTTTTCTAATTATTATTCATTACTTCAATTAATAAATTAGTATACCTTTCTAAACATTATAATAAACACTATAACATCTTCACCAACAGCCATCCTTCACCGAGGTAAGTCGAGGCACAGAGACCACGTGACAAAGAAACGGCGGGAATCGGAATCGGAATAAGGCTTTGTGTTTTGAATTATGAATTATGAATTTTGAATTTTGAATTTTGAATGATCCTTCTCGGCTTTCGTAAAAAATAAGATTTAAACTTTCACAATGCTATATATAGATCTATAAATAACCTGGTGTTTATCTGGGTCATAATCAAGCTTGATATAAAGCAAAACTTCTGTTGGCATTTAAATGAATTTTTAGAACTGTTTTCTATAACAACAAATACAACTAACTACTATGAACATTAAAAATCTTCATATTTGTTCATTTAATTGTCAAGGGTTTGCAAAGAAAGATAAACGCTTTAGACTATACACATGGTTTCAACAACAAAAGTGTGACATTTTAATGGCACAAGAAACCCAATTTCTAAAAAGATATTATAACTAAAATTAATAATGAATTTCATGGAAAACACCATCACAGTCTAGGCAAGACAAATTCGAGAGGCGTTTCTTTCTTTTTATGCAAAACACTCGATTTTAAAATAATAAATGAATTTAGTGACAATGAAGGAAGACTAATTTTAATTAATTTGGAAATTCAAGATAAGATATTTACTTTAATAAACTTGAAATGATATTTAACCATATATAATTCAATTATATTATCCTTTAATTTTTTCTACACAAACGGGATTTTTTTACATTCAATTATTTAAAGGAGCTGTTATTTTTATCAATATAAGATTTTGATTACACTAAAACACTAAAACACACCCGCGAACTCGCTGCATTTCCAGCTGTTGTAGGATGATAAATAAACTCATCCTAGATACCAGCACTAAGTTTTGTTTATTCGCCAAACTTTAATTGATGTTTCACATGTTACATGTAATTCAGCTTCTGTTTTAAAATATCTTTTTATTATAAAATGATGAAACAGTATATACATTGTACACTTCTTCAAACAATATTATTTTGTGTTCAAAAGGTTCTGTTCTCAGGGTTTGTGTTTTCTTCAGTATTAATTAAAATGGTAACTATACGTAATTATATTCATTTCAGGAATTCCTGACCATAGTTATGCTGGTATAACCATTACACCAATTTTGACACAACCCAAAACTAATGTAGGGACATGTATTGGTTCTGACCATGACTATGTATACATGAATAGAAATACACTATATAATCCAGTTCTATCAGATGTTACAACATTTGTAAAGACTACAACATCAAGAAGTTACAACTGTTTAAACCAGGAAGAGAAATCCATCTTAATCAATGTGATTCAAAGTGACAAGAATATGGTGCACTAATGAAGATGGATAACTTTAGAAATTGAGTTATTTTTGAACTATGTTTGACAATAGACTCATCAATTTCTACTATGGGAAACAGGAAATTGCTTTTTGTAAGTGAACTGATAAAAAAGATGTCAATAGCTTAAAATCTCTTGAATGGTCTCGAATAATCATAGAAAAATATGGAAAAATTACCAGTACTATTTTCAGCCATGCTTCCACCTCAACAACGATCCTGCTATACCAAAATTGAACGAGTTATACCGAAAGCTGCATTTGTTAATGCCAATTTAATGCAATCAAGAAATATCAAATTGAGCGTTGTACAGAGAATGGTGTCAATGTTATTGATGGATAACCTTTGTGATCAGAAGGTATAAAAAAGTATAAAAAGTATAATATAGACTCCACTGTTCTTTTTGTATAATAGATACATAAGAAGTTGGTTTTAAAGTTCTTAAATAAGGCTCTACAAAGACAGAAAAGTTAGATTGATTAATTGATTGTTGATTGCCCCGCATTAGCACAAAAAGGTTACTTCGAATATTTTTTACAATTTAAAGCATATTTAAAAAAAAGACAAAAAGTCCTACAATATACTAAAATTCTAGATTAAAGCAAATTGATTATTTACAAATAAAAATCAACAGCAAGATAACGTGATAAAAATTTAAAAAATACGACTTAAATATAATAACTTTTTTTCTTTAATAAATTCCAATTTCTTTAAAAATGCAACAATATTTGTAAATGGAAATTTTTTTAAATAAATCATACATATTATTGACATTGAAAAGCTTCTTACGAATATCAGCAGAGTCAATACAATTAAAGTTAGAAGTCGCCGGAGTTCAAGAAAGGCACAAGTAAGGTCTGTTAATGCATATGCACGCAACAGGTTAGCCTCTTCCGTAACTTGTCAGTCTTTTGACCTTAAACAAGAAGGGGTTAAAATCCAATTCAATTTCAACAGACTGTATTTCATCTTTGAGAATAATTTACCATTTGCTAAATTCCCTATGACGCGGGGCATTTTTCTCTAGGGATTCGTGTAGATAGTAGTCAAGGTATTGTAATGGTTACAGATTTTTAAGACTTCAAGTTGGTATAATACAATGATATATAATGCAAGTGAACGTACATAACGCAGATACTCAGAAAAAGCTTCAAAGTACATGCAAATGCTGTTTGATACTATATGTCCTGAAGAGGCAGATATTTTAAAAAATAAAATAGTAGGGACCAGTAATAATTCTTCAACTGATGATAATACAACCCTAAAAATTTTGGCACGGATATACTAACAAGCAGATACTTGAACAAATACTTGATGTTTGGTGAAACTGGAAACAAGCTTGTTCTGGATTCGCATCTACATTACAAGAATAAGTCATATTTTCTAAAAACTGCCAAGACAGATGGATGTGGAGCAATGGTTGCTTATTTTCCACGTGATGAAAAGTGCTTGGACTTCTTGTTTAATAAATATCCTGAAATTATACATGTCAACATTAATGTGAGGGAAATTACACTAATTGTATAAAAAACAAGAGGCTCTCAAGATCCTGAATCGCTCACCTTATTTATTTTGGTTAAATCTCTCATCAATGATTATTTTGGCTTTTCAATTTATTTAAATGTTCTTTGAATCGTCCTATTTTCTTCAGAAGCAAAAAAAATCATTTTCTCCTATGTTCTATTTTAGCCATAGGAGCTATATTTCTTGACATACAAGGAAATAAAATATAAAATTTATACTAGATACTCTGAAACTCATTTAGCCTAAGTTTGGCTGAAATTGATACAGCAGTTTCAAAGGAGAAGATTTTTAAAACTAAGTGTTACACAGATATCTGCCTTGTTCCAGTTACCAAGTATACTTTATTGGTGATGGTTAGTTATGATACAATAAGGGAATGTAAGAGTAAAATACGGTAATATTAAAAGTACATTAATTATTTACTTGATACTTTTTTTATAATTTAAGATGTGGATTGGCAATAGAAATGCTAAAGTGAAAGGATCAGGGGAAGCAAAGATACAGAAGACCCGATACACGAGAGAACCTTCGGCGTATAACATAATTGCCAAAACAGTTGAAAGAGGTTAATTTTCATTTTGTATCGATAATTTTATTCAAACTCAATCTTTGCCAAGCCTCAATTTAATGTTCAACTCATATTTATTTGCAGAAGTACAAATGGCATGCAGAAAAATATAGTGAACTGGGATTAATTTGGTATAATCATTTTGACAGCTAAGGCGAAATAAGAACAAGTCCTTCTATCTTTTGAAAGAGCCATAAACATATAAGACATTTGATGATTATATTTAAGTTTTTAATGTTTTAGGGTGAGAAACAAGAAAAAAGGATAAGTGGGGCATGAGAAAGGAACCCTCTGTTCGACCCCTCAAAATGTGGACCTAGAAAGGTTTCAGAGATAGTAAAAGATGTAACAGAAAAAATGATACAAAAATATATTCAATTATTTTTTTTTATCAAAGAAAGAAAACAGGTTTACAGAAAAAATGAAAGCCTAAATGTTGGACTTAAAATTGTATAAGCGTAACCAAATTAGAGCTTATACAGATTATTAAGACACGTCATCACGGAACAGATCACAGGAAAAATGATACTATAGAGACTATAGACACTAAGACATGATGTTTTCCGTGCATGAAGACAGTATAAGAATCCTATTTTAAAATGAGATTACCTGTAATGCAGCTGTTGAACTTCCTAACACATCAAGGACCAGAAGACCAATTCCAGCCACTTACCGAAATAGTCGATGACGGACAGACTTGCAAAACATGCCTTATTTATACAAAGGACTTGATTACGTCTGCAACATTCTAGGCTGTTATTCCCGGTTTGCGTTTGGATGTGCCACAAAAAAACATCAACGGCAAAGGAAATTGCTGACATTGTACTCACATTAATTAACCTCTACGTTGCACCGCGTATACTACAATCATTTAGATTGACAATTTAACATAGGTCTTTAATATTTTCCCCATGAAGGCCTGTCAGATTTAAAATGTCTAAATTTGTTAGCACATTTTCTTTGGAATTATAAAATCAACGTTCTTCTCCTTTATAATAATAAAATATTTAAAGAATAGAATTACACGCATGTGTGGAGAGATATATAGGTTTAACATAACTATAAAAAACAAAAAACAAAAACAAAACCGAACAACTATAAGTCAAATTAAATCCTTGTATCCAAGATATCTATAATACTAAAATTACGAGGTCCAATTTGTTAGCCGTCATCACGTAAAAACGACGAATCACAGAATTCAACTTTATATATAACTAATATAGTACAAAGGTGTAGATTAAAAATTACACCACTCCAGGCCCTTTTGTTTTCCACGTAATTAATATTGCCAATAATTAAGAAGTTCCGGGTCGAGTCCGCTACCGATACCAATAGTATATTCACCTGTTACCTATTACCTTATCTGTACGTTCCGCATCTGACAGGCGCACCACCAAACGTTGTATTCATGATTAATATGCTATATACACGGGTCATAACCACAGGGTTGACAATACTAAATTGTCATATTGTTACCTATTGTAGTATTTTAATCAGTAAGACTTTCTAAGATAACAATACGAATACTAAAAATCTGGACTAAAAATAAGGCGTATAGGTACAGTTTTCAATTTGTAGTGGGCATGACGTAAAACAGCGAAGCAAAGAATTCAACTTTATTTATAACTTATATAGGACAATGCTGTTGATTAAAAAATACTCCATTCCATGACCTTTTGTTTTCCAAATAATTAATATTATTGTTTCAGTTCGACGGGTTCAAATAGAAAGACTTGAAAGCAGAGAAAAACTGTGTATCTTATAATCGGCATGACTTTATCAGATGACAATACTAATACTAAAATAAGGCTTGCGCATAGTTATATACTTTAATTCAGTCACGGACCCGTGATATCACGGGTGTGTTCTAGTTTCATATATAAAGTGAAAGAAATAATTTGAAGTTACGAACATTTCAAAGTCTTAGTCAAAGGCCTTCAAGTTTACTAGTGCAATGTGAAAATTCAAAGTCCATTTTGTGGGATTGATAGTTCACGGTATAGGAATATATGTGTTTATCAGGAGCTGTACCACAGGCAGGAGCTATGCCACTGACGGGTGATATACCAATGGTAGGTGCCGAACAACTGGCAGGTGCTGTACCACTGACAGGTGCTGTACAACAGACAGGTGCTATACAACAGGCATAAACAAAATGCAATGACATAATCCTGGTACCTTTGATAACTATTCCCACCACTGGGTCGATGCCACTGCTGGTGGACGTTTCGTCCCCGAGGGTATCACCAGCCAAGCAAAGTGTTCACATGAATATCATTAGTGTGGTATTTTAATAAATTTCCTGTTTACAAAAAACGAAGGATTTTCTTATCCAAGGCATAGATTAACATAGCCGTTTTTGGCACAACCTTTTGGAATTTTAGATCCGTAATGGTCTTCAACTTTGTACTTGTTTGGTTTTATAAATATTTTGATCTGAGCGTCACTGGTGAGTCTTATGTAGACAAAACGTGCGTCTGGCGTACTGAATTATAATCCTGGTACATTGATAACTATTTAAACCACTGAGTCGATGCCACTGCTGGTGGACGTTTCGTCCCCGAGGATTTCACTAGCCCAATATTGTTAGCACAAGTAGATAAAAATTAACTTGTTGAAAACGGAAAGGATACTCGGTTGCTTGATGAGAGGTTTCTTCCAAGATATCAGAATATGCTAATAAGCACTATTTCGAAACTTCTGGTTGATGAAAATCAACTATCACATGTGCTGGTTGATGTCTGGCTGGTTCATACTTGGGGAAATTTTGTTTCAGTAGATTCAGTGAAGATTGTTTTTAAGATTTAATGTTAAATTTGATAAAACTATAAAAAAAAATAGTTACTTGATCAATACATTAGTTGACAGTTCAAATTTACATCTTAAACAAAGTGCTCTTGTAAATTGTAGATGAATTATCAATAAACAAATGTGGCACCCGTCGTGTTGGTTATGCGATAAAAAAATCCGGTAAATAGTATAATTCGGTAGGTCACATTCATAAAAGGGAAGGGATTGTAAATGGTATAATTTCTGAAACGGTTATTCCATAACGGTCAACCAACTCGTGATGGCGTCCGTGAAATTCACAAAGGAATGATTCAACTTCACCATTTTGAACTTTTGATTTAATAGCTTCCTTATGAGTAGCAACCCTCTACTAATCATGATAGGAAATGCAAGGAAGGGAATATCGTTAATATATATAATTATAGTACGACTTTTCTATGTAATCTTCATCGAAATTTTTCTCACAATAGCACTGGTGGTAAACGGATGGTCGTAACTAAAAGTAACGACCATTCGGAGATGAGAGATAACTCTAGAAATATGTTTTCTTTTCCGATTATCGTTCAGCAAAAGGTTGATTAAGTCAAACCGCTTGTCTAATATATACTATTCAGGGATATTGAAACCAAATTTGATGCAATAAAACATTCCAATTTTCAAAAAATAGTCATTTAAAGATTCCAGCATGATGGTCGTAATAAAAAAAACAAAAATATTGAGAATGGTCGTAATGTAAATTTGTCGTAACTTTCACTCTGTTTTTAATAAGACCGAAAGGGGGAACAATTTATTATTGGATTGTTTTGAAGTAATCCAAAACCGAAAATAACCACAAGTGTACATATAAAGAGCACTTATTGGAGAGATAAGACGAACTTTTAACAAATGGATTTTTTTACCGATATATAAACTTTTACATTTTAATTTTATCTATTATAAGTGACTCTCCTGCAAACGCATTTGTTGAAAATGTTCTGACTATGTTGGATGTGACAAATGAACACATCCTGGGTTGGTAAAATTAATGTGTGTGCTAAGGTCTGATGGTAGTTTTAAAATAATATTGACGAAGAACTTCACAAAGGTCCATCACCATTGCAATTAGAACGGATTGGTAAATCCACGGAAAGGAAATCGGTGATTACAACGATGTCAAAGAAGCGTTATTTTGAGATCGGAAGTTCACAAAGTGCAATCAAACTACACAAAGTGAGTATGTTTCTTTCTGAAGAAAAGTGTCGACAGTAAAAAATTGCCGCATCATTAAACTAGAGGCTCTAAAGAGTCTGTGTCGCTCACCTTGGTCTATGTGAATATTAAAGGAAGCAGATGGATTCATGACAAAATTGTGTTTTGGTGATGGTAATGTGTTTGTACATCTTACTTTACTGAACATTCTTGATGCTTAAAATTATCTCTATCTATAATGAACTTGGCCCATTAGTTTCAGTGGAAAATGTTAGTAAAAATTTACAAATTTTATGAAAATTGTTAAAAATTGACTATAAAGAACTATAACTCCTAAGGGGGGTCAATTGACGATTTCGGTCATGTTGACTTATTTGTAAATTTTACTTTGCTGAACATTATTGTTGTTTACAGTTTATCTCTATCAATAATAATATTCAAGATAATGACCAAAAACAGCAAAATTTCCTTAAAACTAACAATTCAGGGTCAGCAACCCAACAACGGGTTGTCTGATTCATCTAAAAATTTCAGGGCAGATAGATCTTGAACTGATAAACAATTTTACCCCATGTCAGATTTGCTCTAAATGCTTTGGGTTTTGAGTTATAAGCCAAAAACTGCATTTTACCCCATGTTCTATTTTTAGCCATGGCAGCCATCTTGGTTTGACGACCGGGTCACCGGACACATTTTTCAAACTACTTACCCAAAAGATGAGTGTGGCCAAGTTTGGATTAATTTGGCCCAGTAGTTTCAGAGGAGAAGATTTTTGTAAAATATTACTAAGATTTACGAAAAATGGTTAAAAATTGACTATAAAGGGCAATAACTCCTAAAGGGGTCAACTGACCATTTCAGTCATGTTGACTTATTTGTAAATCTTACTTTGCTGAACATTATTGCTGTTTACTGTTTATCTCTATCTATAATAATATTCAAGATAATAACCAAAAACAGCAAAATTTCCTTAAAATTACTAATTCAGGGGCAGCAACCCAACAACGGGTTATCCGATTCATCTGAAAATTTCAGGGCAGATAGATCTTCACCTGTTTAACAATTCTACCCCTTGTCAGATTTGCTCTAAATGCTTTGGTTTTTGAGTTATAAGCCAAAAACTGCATTTTACCCCTATGTTCTATTTTTAGCCATGGCGGCCATCTTGAATGGTTGGCCGGGTCACCGGACACATTTTTTAAACTAGATACCCCAATGATGATTGTGGCCAAGTTTGGTTTAATTTGGCCCAGTAGTTTCAGAGGAGAAGATTTTTGTAAAAGTTAACGACGACGACGGACGCCGGACGCCAAGTGATGGGAAAAACTCACTTGGCCGTTTAGGCCAGGTGAGCTAAAAATGAAGTTTTAAAGTTCAATGAATACTTACTTTTTTTCTTTTGTACATACTTGTTTCAAGTTGCCTCAGGTGCAATTTTCAAAGTATCGTCCTGTTTGCCTATTATGTCCCTTTGATTGTTTTGTGTATTTTGCTCCTATTTAGGAGCACTACCGTTATAAAATGTAATAAAAGGAACACTCCTTGGTAAATCGAACCCGTCTCGAATATGATTAACATAAATAAATTATACATTATCTGCATTAAATATCACATATAATACAAATAATAATAGTAATAAATACTTTATTTAAATACACACGGGATTTCCAAGCCATTCTTATTTCTCTAATTTCCTCTGTCCAGTGGAGCTATTACTATGTAAAGGAATTGTGATATAAATTAAAATTAATTTCAGACATGACAACGGGACCATCTCAAACATCATCCAGATCCAAACCCTATGCCAGGGTTCATTGTAGGCCAGAGGGAAGAATTGATACTAGCAATAAGAGAGCGGGAAAGGCAAGAGCTGATGCATGTTAATCGCGCAAAACTAGCTTGGTAAAGGGCAGCAAAGATTTATACATTACTGTGAAGACCATTCAAACCTGGCATGGTGGTAAATATGTTTGTTTTGCTGATGTAAAAAACGAGGATGACATGCATATACATTAAGATGCTTTTTTTTGGTTTATAAGCTAAATCTATTTGCCAGGATTTGTTTTACTGGACTGGGAACATTTAATAGAAGACTTGCACTCTCCGAGTGTAGTAGGGAGAGTTACAGTTGGTGGGTACATTGTTAATGTTTACATATAAATAATCCTGCAACTGCAACCGGCTATAACCCCATGTCAAACACTCCAACCTAGAGGGCGAGTTCATTTGTAGTCCAGGTTTCCATCCTCTAGAAGGGCTGCTGTCGTGAGCTTTTGAATCCATTCTATCCAGGTTTGTTTTCGAAGTTTACCATCTCCTAGATGAGTTGCCTTACTGGGCTACGACTCTCATCTAACCGCCTATTTACCTATAGCTGAACAAGGTTGATGAGTGCTAGGGTATGTCCACACACCGATGGGTCTACACAATGCATCTCAAGGGCCCTTGCTGCTCCGAGATCTCCTGTTTAGATCTCCTGTTTAGCCTGAGGTACTAAGACCCCAGTTTACGTGCACTATCGCGGGAGTCTTGATAGTGTAGAAGCTATGTACTGGCAGGAAAGACTTACACACTCGGCTTTCTTTTCGAACGTCAAGTATGCAAGCCAGCGGTAGTTGACAAATTAATGAATTTTAACCACACTTGACGCATATCACTACCTTGTGGAATAAACACCTAGCGCACATCATGGGAAAAAGAAATAACTACCAGATGGTTTTGTTAAAGAAAGCAAAACTGGTGCCATCCCAATCAACTTTTCAACATCAGACCACTGAAGCTGATTGATGTTACAACTGTATCAAGAGTTCTTTGGTTAGTGCATGTTATACTTGACTGTGAGGGTGGTAAATGTCCTTTAGAAGAAGTCTCAAAGTTGAACAGGAGCAACAAAATGTGAAATGCCAGTTCATCAAACACTCCACTGTTTACAATATTTTCATTGTCAATATGGGGCATTCATGTACTTTAAACTTTTAATTTATCAAAAAGAGGGACGAAAGATACCAAAGGGACAGTCAAACTCATAAATTTAAAACAAACTGACAACGCCATGGCTAAAAATGAAAAAGACAAACAGAAAAACAATAGTACACATGACACAACATAGAAAACGAAAAAAATAAACACAAACCCCACCAAAAACTAGGGGTTATCTCAGGTGCTCCGGAAGGGTAAGCAGATCCTGCTCCACATGCGGCACCCGTCGTGTTGCTTATGTGATTACAAATCCGGTAAATAGTCTAATTCGGTAGGTCAAATTCATGAAAGGGAAGGGGATTTTATCAAAAAACGAAGGATTTTCTTATCCAAGGCATAGATTAACATAGCCGTGTTTGGCACAACTTTTTGGAATTTTAGATCCTCAATGCTCTTCAACTTTGTACTAATTTGGCTTTATTAATATTTTGATATGAGCGTCACTGATGAGTCTTATGAAGACGAAACGCGCGTCTGGCGTACTAAATTATAATCCTGGTACCTTTGATAACTATTTGCATACTTAGAATTACAAATGGCAAGACATATCATTATGATAACAAGTTTTTTAAATACTTATTTAAATATTTATATTTCTAATTTAAGAACATGTACATCAAAAGGATCAAGGTGTGACAAAAGTAAAAGGTTTGCCTTTAAAACTGACAGAAACAACTGAAGAAGAGGTAGATACCTCAAACCAAGAAACAGCCGAAGTACCGGAAGTTGCAGAATGTGCACAACATGATGCCATCATCATACCCACGGGAGCAGTTAGAACTGTCATGACTGAGTCTTCAGAAAACAGCAGATATGTCGAAGAAAGGTGTAAAAACAAGAGCTGAAAATAAGGAGATCTTAAGAAAACCAGATAAAATATCGGAAGAATTCGAAATAAAGCTTGATGATGGGACAAGAGGGGCAAAAAGTGAAAAAGTTCCAGAACATTAAACAAGCAAGATTGGATTTCTTTTTATTATCGCAAAGCCTTAATCAACATGTACATATACACATTCTTAACAGTTATAGATCGGATCACTCCCCAATAATGTTACATTTAAAGATGAATAACTTTATAATTGGTAAAGGTCTATGGAAATTTAACAATTCACTTTTACATGACATTGAATATTCAGCTGCTGCTAAAGAGACTATAAATAAAGTAAAAGAACAATATGCATCACTAGTATACAACAGAGAAACATTAGAAAAGATAAATGACTTAGAAATTCAATTTACTATAACCGATCAACTCTTTTTAGAAACTTTATTAACATATTAACAGAAATTAGAGGAAAATCAATTGCATATGCTTCTTAAAGGAAGATTGATTCGATTGTTGGTTGCTTAACGTCCAGTGGCAAATATTTCATGCATATTCAGGACGAGAACAAGTTCACAATAAATACAATAGGTAGGTTGTTGTAATAGAGGCCATCTAGGATGATGGTCGGGGAAATTTGGACTGCCACTGGAAAATGAGGGTATATTGGATAGGGACAGCAATTTTGCCTTGCAACAGGCCACCTACGGACCCCTCAAAGAGTTGTTGCAAGGGTTCTTAACGTGCAAAGAGCGTGGCACTCTCTTTACACGAGGCATCGGATTTAACGTCCCCTTCTGACGGACGTGACTGCGAACTTGATACATCCCGCACAGCCAAACGGACGCCCCACTTCAGCAAGCGTTTTACTGCCGGTCGGGAGAAGACCAAGTGACCATATTTCTATACCCCAGTCACCCTTGGGGATTGAGGAAGAAACAAAAAGATAAATAAGAAAGAATACTATCAGAAGATATTAAAAAACTAAAAGAACAAATATTGTCAGAAGAAATATTTTTTGAAATTAAAAAAAAAAATGAGCTTAAAGTATTAAGACAAGAAAAGATGAGGGGTTCTTTCATCAGATCCAAAATGCAATGGATAGAAGAAGGAGAAAAACCTTCAAACTTTTTTCTAAATTTAGAAACAAAACATTTTATAAATAAAACTATTCCAAAATTAGTTAATGAAAAAGGTGTCACTATCAGTGAGCAAGATAAAATATTAAAAGAAGCAAACAATTATTACAAAAGGCTTTATACTAAAACAGAAAGTTTGAATAAGGTCAACCTAAAAAATGAAATCCCTGACACTGATATTAAAAAAATAAATAATACCATCAGAGAATCTTTGGAGGGTGAAACTACTTATGATGAATTAACAACAGCTTTGCGAAAAATGAAAAATGAAAAAAGCCCTGGTTCAGATGGTTTCACAACTGAAAGTTTTTTTGGATAGATATAGGAAAATTTGTATTTCGGTCTATAAATAATGGTTACGAAAAGGGGGAATTATCAATTACTCAAAGACAAGGTATTATAACCTGTATACCAAAGGGAGATAAACCTAGACAGTTCATGAAAAATTGGCGACCAATACGTTTACTTAATACCACATATAAATTAGCATCAAGCTGCATAGCTGAGCGTATAAAATTAGTTCTACCCCAAATTATTAACAGTGATCAGACTGGTTTTATTCCGGGTAGATTTATAGGGGAGAATACTCGTCTTATTTACGATATATTATTTCATACAGAACTAAATGATTTACCAGGACTGCTCCTTCTCATAAATTTTGAAAAAAGCTTTTGATTCTGTATCATGGAGTTTCATTGAAGAAGTTTTAGATTTTTTCAATTTCGGCCCCTCTATAAAACAATGGGTGAGAACCTTTTACATAAATATAAGTTCTGCAGTTTGTCAAAATTGTATTTTATCTGAATTCTTTGAAATTCAAAGGGGTTGTCGACAAGGGGATCCTTTATCTCCTTATATATTTCTTTTATGTGCAGAAATACTTGGAATATTAATTAGAAAAAATAAAGAAATAAAGGGAATTAAAATAGATGACACTGAATATTTGATCTCTCAATATGCTGATGACACGTCAATTATTCTTGACGGTACATCAGAGTCCCTTGACGCATCTCTCCGCTTGTTACATAAATATGGTGAAATGTCTGGTCTCCGTATGAACTTAGACAAAACTAAGGTGGTATGGATAGGAAAGAAAAAATATAGTCAAGATACCATGTGTGTAAAGTGGGGATTGGAATGGGGTTCCAGTAGGTTTACCCTATTAGGAATAAACTTTTCTGTCAATTTGCAAGAAATGGAATCTTTGAACTATTATCCTAAAATAAAAGAAATTGGAAATATAATCAATATTTGGTCTAGACAAACACTTACTCCATTGGGAAAGATAACAATTATCAAGACACTAATTATTTCAAAATTAAATCATCTATTTCTAACATTACCAACACCATGTAATACTACTCTTAAACAACTTATTCGTACACTATATTCATTTATTTGGGAAAACATCCTGACAAGATAAAAAGAAAAATATTATGTCTGGAACATAAATTTGGGGGGCTGAAAATGTTAGATATTGAAGAATATATAAAAGGGTTAAAATTAACGTGGGTCCGACGGTTGCTAAAAAACAATACAAAACTCAAAAAACTAATAGAAAGCACAGAAAATATTAATATTGAAGATCTAGTATTTCTAGGCCCACCAAACAAATGTAAAAACCCCTTTTGGAAAGATGTTTTTAAAACATGGACAGAAATGCAAAATAAACTTAAACCAAAAAATGAAGAAGAATTTTTAACAGTTTCACTTTGGAATAATGAAAATATTAAGATAGGCAGCAGATCTGTGTTCTATGCAGACTGGGCTGATAACGGTATTTTGTTAATTAATGATCTGGTAGATAATGAGGGTAAATTAATGTCGTTTGAACAATGGAAAAAAATTTATGAAATTAAATCTAACTTTCTAGTTTATAATGGAGTTATATCAGCAATAAAATCATATCAAAATTCACTTAAACATAATATCTCTATAGAAAATCTTTATAAAGTTCATGGACCAGTTCTACCAAATAATATTAGAACATTTTTTTTTCAGTTAAAGGATCAAAAGATATGTATAATATTTTCTTAGAAAAAAGTAATACTAGGCCTACGTGTGAAGATAAATGGTCTTTAAGATAAAAAAAAAAAAATTGATTGGAAAAAAGTGCATAATATGTCTTTCGACATCACAAAAAGCTCTAAACTTCATTGGTTCCAGTACAGAATGGTGCACAGAATCATAGGCACAAATGAATTTTTATTTAAAATTAAGGTAAAACAATCAGATAAATGTACTTTCTGTAATGAAGCTATTAAAGATATTTGTATGTTTCGCCGTTTTCTTCGAAAAAGATGATCGTTAAAGTGTTTGAAGAATTAGCCAGTATTGAAGATGCCAAGTATTGACTACATTGTATAACTTTAAACCAATTTCTTTCATTACAGATCTTGTATAATTGAATATTCAGATCGTTTGAAATTTTCTTGGGAAGGAAACTTGAGTCGCACGGACATTGTTAAGCAAACTTCAGATACTGGTGAAGCCAGGGCCATCCGAATTCCCTCTAGGAGAGTTGCTCTTGTCTGGAAAGACATAATTAGTCAAGAAATTGACAAAATGTTAAAATATGACATGAAAGAGCATAATAGGGCACATTAATAGTCCCTGGAGTTCCCCAGTCGAACGCTGTAGGAAAAGGGACCAGACTTGGAGATTCTGTATAGATTATAGAGTCCTTAACCATTTCACCCGAAAAGATGCCTACCCTTTGTCCCATATTTTATGTATTAAGCACAAAATATTATAATTGGTCCTTTTAAAGGGGAACCAATATACTGATAACAAAAGTCAAAAGGAACTTATCAACTAGTTACAAAGAACCTCTTTGGCAAATAAGTCTAAACCATTACTTACGAACTAGCCCAAAAGTTCCAACGGAACTTTGTGTGACTGGTTGAAAAGTTCCGTTGGTTTTTCAACCAGTCACACAAAGTTCCATTTGGAGAAAAGGATATCAAAGGTACCAGAATTATAATTTAGATCGCCAGACGTGCGTTTCGTGTACATAAGACTCGTCAGTAACGCTCATATAAAATACCAAACAAGTAAAAAGATGAATTGAGAATTGATGCAAAGTAAAATATCGGTATAAGTTCTAATTTATTGTTATTCATTAATCTAAAATTGACATTTTAATAAGTACCCACATTCGGAAGAAGTATTTTTCTCTCTCTGAAGGGTATGTGAGCCAAAATTTGTTCCTGTGATAAAAGTTCCAGTGGAACTAATTTCACATGAAATATGTTCTGGGAGAACTTTTTTAATAGACAATTTCTGAATAATTTGTTCCATCTCTATGAAATAAGTTCCACAGTTTACCTGGTGAAATAAGTTCTGGGTTCCTTACATTGTGGAATAAGTTCCTATTCTATGAAATGTGTTCCTTACCTGGTGAAATAAGTTCCTAGTCTGTGAAATTTGTTCCACTGGTTATACAGCTTATCTTTAAAACTGAGCATTGTCATTAGTGAGTTTAAAGTTATTATTAATGTACATTATAAAACAAGCATTATACAGATAATACAATAATAAAAAGTGAAAACATCCAATATGGACCCTGTGGAGTATAGGAAAATATTTAATTACATTCTAGAAAAAAAGTACCCAAAAGAAACAAATGATGCATAAAAAAGAAGAATTCGGAAAATAACACAGAAAAATTTCATAGTTGAAGATGAACATTTGTATTATATTGAGGAGGACAAAAGTACTGGTCAGTGAATACCAAATTGGTAAAAACATGCAACTTATTCCGTTTTAAATGAGTAATGAAATGCAACTTAAATTTGCCTAACTAGTTGTGCTATGAATGGAGGATTGACCCAACATATGAGTTATGTTCTGGGACTTTAGCTCTTTTCAAGTGCACTTGGGGCGGATTAACTAATCGAAAGATAATTGACAGAACATAGTGGTTGTATCATTTTTTTCACACTATAAACGACAAATATATTTTCCAATACCTGTGTGACGTAGAAAAAATAATTGACACTTATGGGTCAATGACATACGTTTCTTCCGTCAAGTGCGCCTGAGACCACAATTAATTCCTCTATCATTTCTTTATAACGTTTTGCCACTATATGTAATGCTAAAATTGAAAGAAAAAAATGTTTTCGGTTTGTCGCTAAAAAAAATAGATTGTTCTTCGCCGAAGGCGACAAAAAAAAGTAGAATAAAAACATAGCCCCCCCCCCCCCCCCCATTGATTCGGGTACTTATAAAGTGAGAAACGGAATCGAAACGAAACGAAACGAAATACAACGAAACGCAACGAAATACAACGAAACGAAACGAAATGAAAAAATGAAGAAACGAAACGAAATGGAAAATGAAGAAACGAAATACAACGAAATAAACGAAATAGGCCTATATAAAATATATCTTTTACATTGTTATAGGAGGTTAGGATTTTGATTTTAAACAGAAAATGTTGTATGAGTGCGAATGAGACAACTCTTATCCAAGCCACAGTGTAGTTTAACTTAGCAATTATAGGTCAGAGTACGGCCTTTCAATACGAACTCATGAACAATCACCGAACATGATATAAAGGGTCAAAAATGATCAATGTAAAACTATTTAAACAGGAAACCAACGCTATAATTAAGATGTGGTTTGAGTGCCAATGAGACAACTCTCCATCCAAGTCGCAATAAAATTGAGAATGGAAATGGGGAATGTGTCAAAGAGACAACAACCCGACCAAAATAAAAAAAAAACACAACAGCAGCAGGTCACCAACAGGTCTTCAATGTAGCGAGAAATTCCCGCACCCGGAGGCGTCCTTCAGTTGGCCCCTAAACAAATATATACTAGTTCAGTGATAATGAACGCCATGCTAATTTCCAAATTGTACACAAGAAACTAAAATTAAAATAATACAAGACTAACAAAGGCCAGAGGCTCCTGACTTGGGACAGGCGCAAAAATGCGGCGGGGTTAAACATGTTTGTGAGATCTCAACCCTCCCCCTATACCTCTAACCAGTGTAGAAAAGTAAATGCATAACAATACGCACATTAAAATGCAGTTCAATAGAAGTCCGAGTCTGATGTCAGAAGATGTAACCAAAGAAAATTAATACATAAATAACAACAGACTACTAGCAGTTAACTGACATGCCAGCTCCAGACTTCAATTAAACTGACTGAAAGATTATGATTTCATCATATGAACATCAGGCACAATCCTTCCCGTAAGGGGTTTAGTATCATACCATCATAACATATATGAGAAGAACATAACCCGTGTCATGCCAACAACTGTTTTTAGAATAAATGTGTTTAGTTCCGACGCAAAGACCTTATCAATATTAACGCCAAAATATGCAATCTTTAATGACTTGACAACAGTATCGTAATTATATCCCTTCTTAATAAGTCTATTCAAAGGTTTTGTAAGTTTATGAGGTGAATACTGACACCTTTGTGCTTTATAAAGAATATTTCCATAAAAAATTGGATGTGAAATACCTGAACGTATAAAAAGTCTGCATGTTGAGCTATATTTACGAATGATGTCTTTATACCGATGATAAAATTAAGTAAATGTTTTGACTAGTTTGTGATATCGAAAACCCTGGTGTAATAATTTTTCAGTAATACATAAATTTCTCTAGTTAAAATCTAAAATATTGTTACATACACGAGCGAATCGTACAAGTTGAGATATATAAACACCGTAAGATGGTGACAAGGGAACGTCACCATCTAAAAACGGATAATTAACGATAGGAAATGAAAAATCATCCCTTTTATCATAAATTTTAGTATTCTGCTTTCCGTTAGTGATATAGATATCAAGATCGAGGAAAGGGCAGTGGTCATTGTTAGTATTAGCTTTATTTAAAGTAAGTTCACCAGGATAAATTTCATTAATATACATACTGAAGTCGTCATTATTGATAGCCAAAATATCATCCAAATATCTAAAAGTATTATTAAATTTGTTTATCAGATGTTGTTTTGATGGGTCTTTGCTTATTTTTGTCATAAATTGTAACTCGTAACAATACAAAAAGAGGTCCGCAATAAGTGGTGCACAGTTAGTCCCCATTGGAATTCCGATAATCTGACGATATACGGAATCCCCAAAGCGAACACAAATGTTATCTAGTAAAAATTCCAGGGCATATATAGTATCAAAGCATGTCCAATTAACATAGTTTTTTTGTTTATTGCTACTAAAAAATGACCTAAAAGAGTTTGAACATATATATTCACATTCTGATTTTTTGAATGCCCATTTAATTAGATGTGTGATTTTTTTCTTAATGAGAATGTGAGGCAATGTGGTATACAGGGTAGAAAAATCAAAACTTTGAACAGATTCAAAATCACCAATATACGCATGCAATTTATCAAGTACTTCCAACGAGTTCTTGACACTTCAAAAGTAATTTATTCCACTATTTGCGAAGGCCTTATTTGAACAATTTTATTATAAGGTTTTTAATTGTACCAAGTGTGCTGGTAAGAATAATAGACAATTTAGTAGTTGAACAATGGCTTGGAGACGAAATAAATCTATATTTGTAAGGGGTTTTGTGTAGCTTCGGAAGCCAATACATAGTTGGGACTTTCATTGTATTTGGCTCTGCTTGTAAAGCGGTGGCTAAAAGTTTATGTTTGTTACAGATTTCGTTTTCTGAAAATGGAGTCAGTTGGAATGTTGGTGAATTGGTGATTTCCTTTTTCAGAACCTCAATGTAAAATTTACGTCAAACAATAATAATATTATTAGCAGCTTTATCGGCCGGGACAAAAACAAATTCCTTGGCTAGTTCTTTTAGTTTATGTTTGATACGATAAATAGGTTTATTGTGGTTATTGTTAATAGTAAAATGTTCTTTAAAATGTTGAATACGTATATCAACTATCTTCATTACTGAATTAAAAAAAGAGTCCAAAGATTTTTTGTCAGCTTTTTCCCGTTTTATCCATTTCATACAGTAAGTATGGAGTGAGTCGTGGATGATATTACGACACTCATTCCAATTAATAATTGACGGGGGACGATATTTAGGTCCTTTACTGAGAAATGATTTTAGCTCTCGGTCTTGAACGATGTTAAGATCTCCTGTTATAACATGGGAAATGGGTCCATAAATATATTCGGAATTACTGCAATTACATGAAGTAGGTGTATTTTCACTGATATTAACATCTTTACACAATTGACTATAATTAAACACAAATTTCCGGGTAGATTTCTTGTAAATATAACAAATAAGAGGTAGTTCAGTATTGTCAAAATATCCAGGAATTTGTTCTTTAACAGAATGGTCGTTAAATATACCGGCAATATTTACAAAATCAAAGCCTTTATTGACATACTTAATTTTAATAAAAAAAAATTTATGATCTTCAGGGCGATCAATTTTGGGAAATAATTTAGAATAACAATATGCCATAATAATTTGAACAATTTCATACTTAGGACTGCTATATGAAATTGTGTTGCAATCCTCCAAAATTTTATTTAACTTATTAACCGGTAACGAACAGAGTTTTGTTAACAGATAATGTCTGCCGTTGTTTTTTCAAATAGAAATTAGGTCCGAAATATTGGTACGATTGGCCCGAAATTTTCTTTGATTGCGATTTGTTCTACAACCGTGAGAACGGTTTTTACGACCAGTTTTGGAAACAATATCCAAAATGTTAACGGAATTGGTTCTAGATATATTACCAATTCCCATGATATTATCATTTAGACCGAGAGGATAAACTGTCTGTAATTTTTTAATACAATTTAATTCAATTATTTTCCGTGATCGTACAAACTTTGAATGCGATTCACCAGGCTGCTTATTTACTACTTCTAAAGGTTGAACTGCTAAATATTTAAAAGGATGGTTGTGCTTCTTAAGGTGTTGGTAAATGATACTTTTGAATTTATTAGGTCTTAAAACGATACAGATGTTTTTGAGTGCGTTTTGATAAATATCTTCCAGTTTCTCCTACGTACTGAATACCACATCCCGGTTTGTTTCATGTGAGTAAATAAATAATACTGTTTGTTTTTCAAGTAATATCAGTTTCAAAATTTAAAGAAAATGTGCGACCATTAAACGTGGACCATACCGCATTGTTGGTGGAAAGACGGGGACATGTAAGTCATTTTTTGGCATGACACTTATCGTTAGAAGGGTAACCACGACTTTTAGTATTTTTAGATAACCGATTTTGAAGATTGAGACGTGTAGATACCCTTTGAACAAGTTTAGTATTTAGTATTTTTCCGTTTCTTAGCTTCATAATTGTTTTGTTAGTGAATTACATAATAAAGGAACAAAGATTGGCGTCCAGAATATGAACCAGCATACAATAATTAAGTTAAGTAAAAGTGATAAATTTGTTAGCTGAAAATGTCAAACGCTATCAGTATTAATTACCCGAAAAAGATAGTGTATATCAGGGTAGGACTGATGGCTGACCAATTAGTAGAATGGGGCTGAATAGCGAAATACTACTTTTTGATAAACATTCCTAAAGTAATGAACTACAGCAGTTCTCGCTCGGACACACACTCCATACTCTAGTATATTATAAGAGCATAAACCTGGAGCACGGGAAGGCACTCTACTGCCTCCACACGGCACTAAAGACAAACTCTGTAAAAAATAAAATTGAGAATGGAAATGGGGAATGTGTCAATGCATTTTAAGTTAACAGTTCAATGAACATCGACTTGAACACAGATTCTTTGCTAACACTAAACAGAAAGCTACATATAAGACCCCAAAATTGCCATTGAAAACAAACTTTAAACAAGTAAATCAAAATATAGAAAACGAGAAACCCCTATGAACCACACCAACCACTGAACAACAGGTTACTGACAGTAGTATTGAATATGCATCTGGTTTAAACAGTTTAACAGGCTTGCAACTTTCAACCTAACCTTAGACAGAAGTTAAACATTATAAAATAAAAAGACGCTATAAAATATTAACTCTATGAAAAAGACGCGATAACACTTCAGAATATGTATGATCCGCGACACAATACAATATATACAAAACGAGAAACAGAAAACACATATGAACTACAACAACCACATGAACAACAGGCTCCTAAATAATCCATGACAGGTGCATGCATACAAAATATACACAATTAAGTATCTTGTAAAATCTGCATGCACGTCAGTGTTAGGTTTTCGTGGTCAAATCCATATCGCCTATATTTTAAGCATTAGGTGCACTATATTTGCTGTATTCAAATAACAGGTATCATCTGACTTGGACCCCATTTCTATAGTTCATTATAAGGGGTGTAATTTATCAATAATTTGGTTTATATGATGCTAATAAGATGAAAATTGCCGTTTAAAAAATGTCATCTGACCTTGACCTGATTTTCATGGTTCATTGGTCAAAGTCCAATTTTTGTCATGTCACTGAGTTTGTTTCAGAGATACTTTAAGCAATTGTTCTACTAGATTTCAGGGAAAGGAATGATTTTGTACATACAAAAAAGATGTGGTGAGATTGCCAATAAGACAACAAGAGACCCAATGACACAGTTATTAACAAATATAGGTCACCGTACGGCCTTCAACAATGAACAAAGACCGTACCGCATAGTCAGCTATAAAAGGCCCGAAATAATAAATGTAAAACAATTCAAACGAATCCACCCGCCCTTTAGAGTAATCTAGTCTGATGAACAGAACGTTGTCTATATGTCGGACTAAACTACTTTCAAAAGTAACTACACTCAAAAGTAATGATTTCATGGTTCAGTTTGAAAGCAACTTAACCAAAGATATTGGTTTAATCTACACACAAGTCCGAATTGCTGTCAGTAAGATGTTTCAATATTGAGATAATCAGCTTGCAACACGATGTAGATATTTGTTAATCACTTAAAACATGGTGGACTCTTTCTGACCATCTAGGTATGTTGATTTTCTTTCTCATCGACGTCAGCAGCGGATCCAGTAATTTTCAAAAGATTGAAGGGGTCTCCAACCCAGGAGAAAAACATTCCAAATTTAAATCTCCATTCAAATTCATGTTTGGTAAAAAAGGGAGTAACACAGAACGTTCACCTCAGATCTCTTTTTCAGTTCAATTTAGGTTTCGTTATGGCTACTCGTCAGCCGTTAGCATTTCACATTTTTAATGTCTTGTCAAATACAACTTCGCCAATTCAAACTTAGGGAGATACCATTTGATTTTTATGGGCTAGGATGATTTTTTTTGTCCTGCATTTTATTTAGTTGTAATCTCTGTCCTACCTTTTTATTTTTCACTATATTTGGTCCTGCCTTTTTTATATAAATTTATCCCGTTTTTTTTGCCCAGTTGCTCATCCTGCCTTCTTTTTTACTAAACAATCCTGTCTTGCCTTTTTTATACTCAAATCCCTGTCCTGCAGGTTTTTTTTTTATTTCATCATAGCCCTCCCCCCCCCCCCCCCCAAAAAAAAATCAAATGGTAGCCCCCTTAACTTGGACATGAAACCTCGGAACTTGGAATAAAAAAGACCAATTAATTACACCACCTTTTTAAAATCAAAATCCTAACTTCCTATAACAATGTAAAAGATATATTATATATAGGCCTATTTCGTTGTATTTCGTTTCTTCATTTTCCATTTCGTTTCGTTTCGTTTCTTCATTTTTTCATTTCGTTTCGTTTCGTTATATTTCGTTTCGTTTCGTTTCGATTCCGTTTCTCACTTTATAAGTACCCGTAAATAACAAATCTAAATAATCTTCACATGCTGCAAGCCCAGCAGGCACTTAACGTTGAAACAATGTTTAATAGTATAGATACTGTTATAACGTGGTTTTAAAAATGATGACTACATCAACAGCACCACACAATTGCATAACATAAGGGTCAGATTCATTTCGTTTCTTGATTTTCCATTTTGTTTTGTTTCGTTGTATTTCGTTTCGTTTCGATTCCGTTTCTCACTTTATAAGTACCCGTATTTGACACAACCCTTTCAACTTTTGGTCTTCAGTGCTGTACAACTGTGTACTCTTTTTCACATTCGATCTTTAATATTTGGGCGTCAATGGTGAGTTTTGTGTTGACAAGGCGCGTTTTTTGAGGTACTTAATTTTAAACCTGATTCTTTTTGTTATCTATTTATCATGTGTTTATTTGTCTAATGCGTCTTGTAATATTATGTTGTCATTTCAATGTTATATTTTACATTGCCATCAAAGTGCGAGGTTTGGCATGCCACAAAACCAGATCCAACCCACCATTTTTTCCTGTAAAACATGTCCTGTGCCAAGTCAGGGATATGGCCATTTTTATATTACTGTTCGTTTCTGTGTAATACATTTTAGCGTTGCGTCGTTTATTTTCTTAGTGTAAACTGACATTCCGATAAGATTTGTCACGGTACTTGTCTATCCCAAATTTATGTATTTAGTTTTGATGTTATCTGTGTTATGCTTGTGGGAATTTTTCTGGTGCTTGGTCCGTTTTTGTGTGTTACATTTAAGTGTTGTGTCGATGTTCTCCTCTTATATTTAATGCGTTTCCTTCGGTTTTAGTTTGTTACCCCGATTTTTCTTTTTACCATGGATTAATGAGTTTGAACAGCGGTATACTACTGTTGCCTTTATGGACTATTATTAGATGGGGCTCTAATAGACTTTGTAGTGGACGAAGAAGAAAACTTCATAGATACAGATGAAAGAAGACCATTTGAGGTGGAAGAATCATCTATGTCACTTGGAAGATCCAAGATAAATTCATCGACCCAACTGTCTATTTTACTGTTTCTTGTTTATTTGATTTCTCCCTTCGGTGGTTCGCTATCATTGCCGTGGTCGGAGGGCTAGCGTGTCTCACTGAACCCAAGAGCTATGCGAGCTGGAGCTTTGTCTCCTGGAAGGGTTACCCATGCTGGACAGGTCGAAGGGTAGAGACCAGACTAAAACTGATCCAAACATCGTGAGATGCCCGATGTTTTGAATAAAATAGGCTCTCCAACCCGTTTGCCGTGGGTTGATAACCGTGTCGGTGGTTGACGAGATCCTTGTGGATGAGGACTATAGCCAGACTCCTTACGGTCAGAAAATACCCGGACGGACGAGACTATAGTTCAATAAGCTGCTTTGGCTTCGAAATCATCTAAACGGGAGGTCGGATGGACCCGGTTCGATCAATCGGCTGGTCATGTCGAGCCCTTCAGTTAATCCTCAACAAAAAGCTTTCTTGTAACAATTTTCATATTATGCACAATAATTTACATTAAGCTATTTTTTTTACGGATAACTGAAGAAGGCGATGGCTCATGGGTCAATCAAGTGGTACGCTTTTCTTTTCGCTTGATGGATACGCTCTGCTTGAGTATACTATTCTTGGAACATCTGGTGCTTTCCGCAGTGGATCTTGGGTGCTGATTTTGAGGACCAGCTACATTATATTTGGAGCTCGTTTTCAGCATTAGCACTTGATCCCGGTTCGCCACGGAAACACAGCATCGCCCTTGTAGGCACTCCGAGGTGGGTGGATGACAAGAATGGTGAATCACTCTCCTCTTATATGGCACAACAAAACAAACCCTCTAAATCAGCTTTAATACATAAAAAATGTGATGATTCAGAGCCCTGTCGGGGAGATGACAGTTGGCCCAGATTTATTGTAATAAAAGGAACAGAAGAAAAACCAATTTCAAAAATATCGCCCTTTGTAATTCACAAACAAATTCAAAGCGTTGCTGGTACTGTTAAAAAAGTTTCAAAAATGGCAATTTGTTGGTTGAATGTTCCAACAAAAGTCAATCAACAAATTTACTTACAATGTCTACAATATCAAACTTTCCTGTTTCTGCCTCTCCTCATAACAGTTTGAACATCTGTAAGGTGATCATTCGAGACAGAGGTCAATACTTTGGTGACCTCACCGTGGAAGAAATCGGTGAGGAACTTTCAAGCCAAGGTGTAACTGATGTTATTAGATTTCAAATTAAAAAGAATGGAAATATAATTTAAATATATACCTTTTGACCTTTAGAACTCCAACTCCTCCTCCATCTATTACTTTAGGCTGCTTCGGAATCGGAGTTGACATGTTTATCCCTAACCAAGTTTGGTCATGGAAGCAAACAATGTCGTGGTAAGCAGAGATGCTTCAAGTGTTCTGACGAAGTACACGAGGGAACAAACTGTAACTCTGAATCTTCTAAATGTGTAAACTGTGATGAATGCCCTGTTTACCTTTAAGAAAAAAATATTTAAATTCAAACAAAGAAACATATAGAATCTGTTTCGAATGATCTCCTTGTTTCAAACAGACCATCGTACGCCAGCAAAGTTGTCCGCTCATTAAGTCACGAGAATACACAAATTCGCATGACTTGGCCAATTGATGCGGATAATTTAAAAATGCTGCCTGTTGAAACAGAACCTACCGATAAAATATTAATTCCATGAAAATCTTCCAAAACCAGTACTCAGTCAACTCAATCTTCCCTACAGAGCTCACTATCGTCACCAAAAAAAAATGAGAAAAAGAAATTAAATAAAAAAAGAAACAGTGGAAATTCACAATTGGAGCGGTGAATCTGTCTGGGATCTTCCCAGTGACATAGATGATTCTTCCACCTCAAATAGTCTTTCTTCATCTGCATCCAAGAAGTTATCTTCTTCGTCCAGTACAAAGTCTAACAGAGCCCCATCTCCTCTTCGTTCTCCAGAAAAGAAGGATGTCCAAAAGAAGCCAGTAAATACATCCTTTCAGAAGTCTTCTGATTCGAGGTCGAGGCGGAGTAAAACCAGCTGTGTGTGGTCCTGGAGATCGACGACTCTCCACGCACAACAGATTTTCTACACTTGTCGATGAAACTGAAATGGAAATCGAAAGTGTTTCGCCACCCGAAAGATCACGATCTCAGGGTGAACGAAATAAGAATGCTGGCAAACTCGACAGCATTAGCCCTTCTTTTATTAAATAATGACTAATATTATCCAATGGAATTGCTGAGGTCTTAAAATAAATCTTCTCGAGTTAACACTTCTAGTTCAGTCTTTTTTACCTATTGCATTTTGTCTTCAAGAATCTCATCTAAAAGAAAGTGACAATGTATCTTTAAAAGGATACAACATGTATAGCACATTTTCTAAGGTAGATGAACGTGCTGCTGGCGGATCATCCATTTTTGTGAAGGACAGCGTCATTCATAGCACAGTCCAACTCACAACGGATCTACAAGCAGTTGCAATTCGTTTATCATTAGACAAAACAATTACATTATGTTCGATATATATTCCACCCAATTCAATTATAGATAAAGCAAAACTCAAACACCTCACTGATCAGTTACCCTCACCATTTATACTTATTGGCGACTTTAATGCGAGTCTTATGTAGACGACACGCGCGTCTGGCGTACTAAATTAAAATCCTGGTACCTTGATAACTATTTACACCACTGGGTCGATGCCACTACTGGTGGACGGTCTTATTGTTGTTATACTTCATGAGAAATTCTAGGTGGATAGTACAGAGAGCTGAAAAATAATCTAGTTGAACCTCTTGTAATTATTATCTTTAAAGCGAATTTTCTGTATCGATGCTGGCGTCCACTGTACTGCAGAGTATGCAAATCACTAGATTCCTCGTACTGGCCTTGCCAAAGTAAGTGTATCTGGATAGGGACAGAAATTTTTCCTAGCAACAGGCCACCTGCGGACCCTCAAAAATTTGTTGCAAGGGTTTTTTTTTTAATTTAATTTAAGCATAGTTTCTGACATTTCAACATTTCTGGGATTTAATCCTATCAAACTTAATAAAGCAGAAAAAAACATAAACAATTATTAGATTGATGTATAATCAGAAGTCACTGAACCATCAATCTGATATCAATGTAACTTGATTAAAAAACAACATCACTGATCTGTCACAAAAAGTTCTTAGCAGACGGACTTAAAATTTTGTTCATCAACATTACAGACTAGAATGTTTGCTTTACTGAAAGTTCTAGGAAATATCATAATTTGAAAGAATGACATGGTTTCTATGCCTGGGTAAATAAGAAATGTCTATACACAAGCCAATCATGTCAATACACGATGGTAATAGTAGTTGCACATTTCAAAATGTGTTGAATTTTGTTTGAATTTTAAGGGATTTCAGTCAAAAAGGCATGAGTTTACACCAAATCTTCAATGACTATATTTAGAGAGGGAAGAAATCTTCTTACAGTTCCAAAAGCATGACATTTGACTTTCGCTAAACTATCATCTTTTATTTCCTGCACTTGACCAGCATACCAACTGTCTGAATATGCAATAGCTTCTGCATCTGCCAACTTAAAAAGTTATACCCTATTGACAAATCAGACACGTTGTCGCCATCCTTTTTTGTAGAATATAATGCCAGGTTACTGAAGTTAGTGTTATGCCTGAACTAACCTCTGTTATATGTTTATACATAAGGGGTAGACAACCATTTAATATGAGGTTTGTTTTACTGAGAAAAAGTGTTGTACAGTTATATTTCTGTGAAGAACATACTGCAATATATGCAATATTACACGATTTTGTGTGGTAAGATCACAAGTAGCAGCCCAAATGTATATGTTAATGTCACCATGGGTTTGGATTTCTTGTTCAATATGGTGTCTTAACCAGTTTGTGCATTCATGTGTTTTTGCACCAGATTTACAGCGAAATTGAATGCGTTGATGTATTATGTTTGTTGGTTAGATTTCCCTCTCAAGACGAGAGCCTTTGCTATCTGCAAGCAACAGTGGCGTTCTTCGCAGAACACCGTGATCAGAAGGTTGTATAATACACATATTTTTGACATACATTGTCATTTCATTTTTTACCAACATGACCGAAGTTTGTTGCACTGAAATCATGCATTCTTACAGTTACACTGTTGCATATAACATGATTACATGACGTGATGGCTATTTCCTGAAGATATAATCATCATATTATACATGTACTCTCTAACTTACATATAAGTTTTCAAATGTGAATCACTGAAGTTAAGAACCTAAATTAAAATTTATTTTAAAGAGACCTTCAGATACATATCATTTGAATCGTAATAAAAGCCAATCAATCTATTTCACTATAAGTGAATGAATATTAACGCCAAACTAAGCAATCTTCAATGACCTGACAACAGTATCGTAATTATATCCCTTCTTGATAAGTCTATTGAAGGTTTGTTTTAGTTTCTTAGGTAAATACCGACATTTTTGTGCTTGATAAAGAATATTTCCATAAAAAAAATGAATGTGAAATACATGAACGTACAAGAGACTTTGGCGTATAAACTAAATTTAGTTCAGGTAAATATGAATAGTTTATCTATATTAATCTTGTTAACGCTTTTGTTTTAAAACGATATTTCATTAACTCTGTGCGGCGAACCTTTTGCATTTCGACCAATGAAAACGGGTATAGCGGGCAAAATTGGAAGTAAAAGAAAAAAAATAGTATATGTCAAACAAGGAATTAAATTTTCCCCGTAAAATATAGAAAATACTAAGTAGTAGCACAGTTTTCTAATGCTGATAAACTGAACATCTGTTCGAATTAAAATTGGTTTAAAGAACTTTACACTTGGAACTTACCACAGAACATTTTTTTCTGGATTCTTTTGAAAATTGATGTGGTATATGATAAATTACAAATTCCTTGCATTCTTTCAACTGTATTATGTTCTCAACAAGAACCCTTTGAATTAAAATGTTGTATTTCTGGTTAAGTTGAGAGAAGTCTTCTTTGCTGGGTAGGAAAGCTTCATTTGGTATAGTTAGTATGTCAGCCTGATGGAATTCAATTAAAAATATATGAATCGCTTATGAATTATAAACCAGATAATATAGGTTGTTCCTATGGACATTGCATGTTGTACGTCACAATATTGGTCACCCCATTGTTCCGTTTTGAAGTCGAAGAATATCATAGCACTTTACAATGACAGAGGCATTGGTTCTTTAATGCGTAATTAACCACGATCTTTACAGGCAGTCACAAGGTATGCACATTATATTTTTTTTCAAAGTTAAATGTCTTTAGCATAGAACGCTTTCAAATAACATTTTCAGTAATTCAACCACATGCGTATAACAAGTAAGTCTTGTCTCTAACGATAACAAAGAGTTGCGTTCAAGTAAAGAAAAAAAAATACTGTTCCTACACAGAAATCCTCCTACATATTTGAATTACAGTGAATCTATATCTTCTTGTATCTACATGTGGATAAACTTACTGCTCTTCCTCTTCTGGATATCAAACCATGAAATAGGAAACTAAGAAGTGAAATTGTACCTTTCAAACCTTTGTAACGTTTGTATCCAATAAGTTGCCATACGTTATATTTGGCTCATTTTAAAATTGCACAAAGTATTGTAGACAGCTTTACATGACATTTAATTAACTTGGTTGTCTCACTTTATTCACTCTTTGGTACTGGCATGAAAATACGGATTTTTGTGTTATTAAAGCTCTGATTCCTTCACGGACTTTGCTATACTTCTTTGACCTTTTGGATATTAGCTCTTCATCTTTGTAAGTTTCTCTAAACTTACCGTGGTTACTTGCAAGTACAACTACGACGGTTATCTCTGATATTCTCTGGGTCGGCTAGATCAGCACTTGTAGGTTATTCTGGCTCTAGTTATCGACTGCCGGCAGATCCGAAACGAGGCTCTCTCGTCTTCCGGATCTGCCTCCAATGTGGAGCACCACCAATGACCCTGAGGTACTACACTCCCCCCAACTTTGTACAAAAGGAGTAACCCCCGGGTAAAAACAAAAGATCATGCTAAGGAAATCGTAGGGAATATACTAAAAACGGGATCAGAAACACAGTAGACCCGCCCCCACCCATGCCCTATGGAGACTGAACTACAGTTGGTCACCCCCCATTCCCCTCACCCTCGGGATCCCCATGACACACACCCCAGGATTACGCATATACACATCCTTCCCTTTTGGCCAACGGGCCCTCAAATTCATTACTAAGAGCCAACTGGCTATAACTATGGTTAATTTAGGAGCCAACGGGCTGTAAATTCATTTACTGGAAGCCAACTGGCTATAACTAATTTATCTAACAATTGTAACTGGCCAACGGGCCTTTCTGTTGCTATGTACATATATTGGGAGTTGCCCACCTACGGGTTAACTCCGTACAGACGGCTACCATTGAGGTGGGCCACCCGTACAATTTCCCTCGGTGAGTCTGCCCTCACTGTCCCCACCACCTTTGCCACCTCATAAAGGTAATGAGGGTGGCCATGCCGTGCATTCGGTGGGGGGAAGTAAGGGGCATCACTCTCCAAGAGAATCCTGTATGGGGGCACCGACCTCAAGGCCTCCTTCTGCTCAGAGTTAAAGGACCTGACACCCATCCCAAACCCGAAGTAAGCATTGCGGTATGAGTCCTGCCACTCCCGCACCTGAGCAATCCCCCCCCTGGAAACAGTGGAGATGAATCAGCTGTAGCGGATTAACTACCACGCTCTTCAGAACCTCTAAGACCTCGCGATGGGCTCGGGCGTGAACCCTATCCAGTCTGCCACCCCGAATGTGCAAGACCACAGGCTGGTCAAAGCGGCAGGACTGGAGTGCCCATCGCAAGGTCGATATCTGCCGGGCGTGTAGTTTTTCCTCCACAGTAAAATCCACTCCCACCTCTCCAAGGGCGGACACACTGGAGTGAGACACCAGTTGGTGGAACCGGTGCTGAGTGGCGTCCTCAAACTGCCCAGCACTCTTTGGGTGGATTCCCACTGCTCCAACCCACCCTGGCTCCAGCCTCAAAGGCAAACTGGGCCAAGTCTTCGGGTCACAGAAAACTGCAACCCCTCCAGCCAGCTTGACTGGATCCACAGGGACAGGGTCCAACCGCACCCTTAGGAAATCACCCAGAGATGTCCGAGAAGGCAGCCCCATCTTGGTCAGGGACCTATCCAGATGCATATGACTGTCAAATGCCTCCGGAAGATCCCTGCACAATTGGGACTCCACTCCCCTACTCCCTGAGGGACTCCCAGGGTACTTTGATCCCTGTGCCCCCACAGATGAGGATGAGCCTCTTGACCCTAGACTCGGAAGTGACCTGCTGGGACCAGGACGTGGGAGAGACATGAGGGAGGGTACAGGCCGGGTGGGGAGGGACATGAGGGAGGGAATGGACCTGTGAGAGGGCCCCGTGGAAATGAACGCCCCAACCTGCCCCATGGGCCTGGGAGTCCCCTGTGTGCAAACCGGAGCCCCCAGCCTGCTAAAAACTCCTGCCTTGGCTGGTGGACTCCCCTGCTCACTAGAGGAGCTCGCCGGGGACAGCTCACTGGAGCTTAGGTTAACCTTCCCCAGAAAGGCCCGACGCTGATTTCCCTGTAGTAGAGCCATCAACTCCACCTGCTCCCTCCAATGCATAAGGACTGCAGGTGAGTTTATTGGCGACAGTGTGAAGGTTTGCGGAACCTCCCACTGCGCCAATTGGCACACTGCTGCCATGGCTCCCCACTCAGCGGTCAAGTCCTCTGGAGTCAGCCCCACAGTCTCCAGCTGGCTTATCACCCAATGGATGGGGTCCCCAACAGCAGCCCCCCCCCCCCCCCCCCCCCCAGGGCCCTGAAGAGTGTGCTCAGCGATGTGAGGCGCACCCGGGCTAACCCTGGGTCGGAGACTACCGGGTCACGGAACACCTCTGCCACGTGCTACGCGAGAATGTGCCCTTCCAGGCCTGGTCCCCGGGTTTCACAGCCAGAAACTGGACAAGACAGTCCAGTACCAACTGCTTCACCCTGAACTCCATAGTGAGGTGTTGCCACCTCACCGGAAGCTGGGGAGCCAGACTGGCCCCGACACACCTCCTGACCCTGAGCCACCCCCTGAGGTGAGGTTGTCAGGAGAGGTGAGGTTGCTGCCGTGGCCTTCTTCTTGGCAGCTCTGCTCTTCTTGTTGCTCCTCGACTTCCTCTTCTTCTTTGTCTTCTTCACCTCCCCCTTCAGACCCCCCTTCGGACCCCCCACATACCTCTAAGGCAGCCCCTGGGCTCCCCTGGACCTCAGGGTCCAGCTGCCTCAGCTCCTCCTCCGACACACACACTACCAGTTCCTCTGTGACGGAGGCCTGCTCTGGAGAAGGTGGCTGGCTTCCATCCCCTGTTTTGTCAATACTGTTCTGGTTATTCATCTGAAATAGATTTACCTTAGAGTGCAGGGAGATCCTGGACACGTGCACCTCTGTGGAGACCGAACATCCAGGACACTGATAGGCGTCCATTCTGTCCGCCTCCTCAGGAGTGATGTCCACGCATCGTCCATGGAACCATTCCCTGCACTCGTCACATCTAATCATGAGACCCCCATCATCTGGTCCCCGGCATGAGCAATAAATGTTTTTACCCCTTTTTCCCTTGGGTTCCAACTCCTCTATTTCCTTCCAATTTCTACTTAAAACTTGGGCTTGTAGTTTTTTACACCAATTTGGGACCTCCCTATCTTTACACAACTTAATCCGGTCATGATGGGCCACCACCACCATTGCTGTTTTCATTTTGACCCTGTAAAGATATGGAGTGACACTTTCCACCACCACCCCAGGGCCCTTCCAAGATGGTGTCAGTTTCCGACATTTTCCCTTGATGGTGGCCGTGTCCAATTGATACACTAGATCCCCCACCTTAAACCTTTTGACTACCACCTTGAGATCGTAATCCCTTTTGAGGCGTTCTTGTGCCGTTTTTAGATTGGCCCTGGCCAGCTCGTGTGCCCCTTGGATGGCCTCCTCTAAGTCTGAAACATATTTTTCTCTATCCTGAATTTCCTCCCCCTGTGGCCCCCTGAACATCAACTCAGCAGGTTGATTGACTTCTCTGCCCAACATGAGATGATTAGGAGTAAACCCGGTGCTTCTACTGACTGAAGCACGGAACGCACCAGCTAATTGCGGAAGGAATAGATCCCAGGACTTTAGATTTTTTCCCACAAAGCACCGCACTGAGGCCATCAGCGTTCGATTGCAACGCTCTACTTGACCATTGGAGGAGGGGCGGTATGGGGTGGTTCTACTTTTGTGTATTTGAAGCAGGTCACACATGGCTTTAAACAGATGGGATTCAAAGTTCCTCCCCTGATCAGTGAATACCTGAAAGGGACTCCCGAAACGGGAGAAGAACTCATTCACTGCCGTACGGGCGGTTAGTTCTGCGCCCTGGGCGGGGAGAGGGACACATTCTACCCATTTGGTAAACTGATCGATCATCATGAGGATATGTTCATTTCCTCGTTCTGTTTTTGGGAGGGGCCCCACAAAATCTAGATGAACCCTTTCCATTGGTGCCCCGGCGTGATGTTTCACCATAGGGTGACGGTTTGGGCGAGTAGCCTTTTTGTTTTGGCTACACAAAGCACAACTTGCTACATACTGTTCAATCTCTTTCTTCATCCCTCTCCAATAATACCTTGGCTTGATCCTTTGGTAGGTTCGGTCCCCCCCTTGGTGGCCTGCTACAGGAATATCGTGACACAACTCCATGAGTTCCTTCCTTGATACTTGGGGAATGACCACCCTATCTGCCTCTCCTTTCACCCCCTTCCTGTACAGTATATTATCCCCACTGAGGACAAATAATTCCCGATTTAACCAGTAGTACTTGGGGGCGGGACCGCTAAGGAAGATTTCCTCCTCAGAGGGTTCCCCTTTTGTTTTCCTCCATTGAACCACCAATTTTAAGTCTGGGTCCTTACTTTGGTTTTCTTTTAACTCTTCCTGACTGTATCCCAAGTTAACCCCTAGGTTCCCTCCTACTTCCTGCACCCAGATGTCACCCTCCCCCTCTGACCATATGGCTAATTCGTCCCCCCTCTTTGACACAGACACCCGGGATATTTGCACCACTGGTTCTCGTGTGTCTTTGGGTTGTGTACTACCATAGGGTCTCTTTGCCAAGGGTATGGTATCATCAACATTTTCTGTGAACTGTCCCCAATTTTGTTGAGCTCGGGCACAGTAGGTACATCCCCCACAGGGCAAATTTGCTAGAACCTTGTCTACTTGAAACTCAGGACACGGTCCGTATTGAGGCAATCGAGACAAAGCGTCTGCATTAGGATGTTTAGCCCCTGGCCGGTGTTTGATTTCCATATCAAACTGATTGATTTCTTCCAGCCACCGGGCTAATTGTCCCTGGGGTTCCTTGAAATTCGTTAACCAAGTGAGGCTACTATGATCTGTTCGAACCGTAAACCTCCGCCCCAGCAAGTAATGTCTGAATAGCCTGGTGAACCTGACAATGGCTAACAGCTCCTTTCGGGTCGTACAATATTTCTGCTGTTCTGGGGTTAGGGTAAAGCTAGCATAGGACGTGGCCCGTTCCTGTCCCCCCTGGACCTGCAATAATTCTGCCCCAATAGCCTTGTCGGAAGCATCCGTGTCTAAGATAAAAGGATCAGTGGCATTGGGTAATGACAGAACAGGGGCTGACACCATGGCTTCCCTGAGTCTATCGAAAGACTGTTGTTGCTCGTTTCCCCAGAAATAGGGGCGTTTTCCGGTTAAGGCTTGAAGGGGTAAGGCTATATTAGTATAGTCTTTTATAAAGGCCCTGTGATAGTTTGCGAATCCCAAAAACCGTTCTACTTCCTTTGAGTTCCGGGGTTTTGGCCAGTTTTTTACATCTTTTACATATCCCGGCCCAATTTCCATCCCTTCGGGACCTACCACCCTCCCTAAAAATTCTACCTTTTTCCTAAATAAATCGCACTTCCTGGGTTTTAGTTTGAGCCCGTACGTCCTAAACCTTTCAAATACCACCCTCAGGTTTGCCAAGTGGTCCCCAAAATCCCTTCCCAAGACTAATATGTCATCCAAAAAAGCCAACACTACCCGCCATGTTAACCCCCGGAGTACAAGGCTTATGACCCGGGCGTATGTGGCATTGCATAGCCCGAAAGCCATGCGTGCAAACTCAAACAGCCCATATTTGGTGATAAAAGCCGTTTTTGGCCGGTCCTCCTCTTTTATTTTGACTTGCCAATACGCCGAATTGGCATCCAACTTGGAGTACCACACATTTCCTGCTAGGGTGTCTAGGCACTCTTCTACTAAGGGGAGTGCAAAGATTTGGCGGGAACAGGCCCCATTGACCCTCCTATAGTCCACGCACCACCTAACGCTACCATCCCTTTTCCTTATGAGGACTGGGGCAGAAGCCCACTCCGATACGGATGGCTGAATTACCCCAGATTGTAACATTTTTTCCAAATGAGCCTCCTCTTCTTGGGCAAAACCTAAGGGTGTGCGCCGCATTCGCTGTTTAATGGGGGGGGGGTGATTCCCGGTGTCATTGCCATGTTCCAAGGCCGTGAAATGGCCCAGGTCTAAGTCACTGCTAGCAAAGACATCCTGAAATTCCTGTAACAGGGAACACAAGGTCTCCTCCTCCCCCTTAGACAAATCCTCACAGGACCTAGTGAACATCTCTTGTAAGTGTTGGGGCAACAATTTTTCCTTAACATCTCCAGCAACCCCCATCTTGCACACTTTAGGGCCCGGGGGTTCCCCCATGTCGACTTCCTGAGCTTGGGCTAGTAGATCCCCTTTTGAGATCACCAGGGGACTATCGGTGAGGTTTATCAGACACAACACCGGATCTTGACCTACATCATGTAAGGTTCTGGGTATGAGCAAACAGCCCTCAGCCTTTGCCTCAATGATGTATTCTCGACCCATGGGTTTGGCCAACACTCCCATGACTCTTTGGACTGAATTGGCTGGGACTGTATGATTCTTTCCCGCCCGTACCTCAGTTGTTTGGGGCAATGAACTGGCCTGACCCCATGACATTTGGATGACCTCCCCGTGAATGGACAATTGATTCCTATGCAAGTCAAGCGATATGCCCTGCTTCCTTAAGAAGTCTATTCCCAAAAGCATCTGATCTCCAATTGGTGCTACATATATGTCCCATGTGAATTCTTGGTTCCCCAACTTAATATAAAAAGGCCCAGCAACAAACCCATTCATTTGTAGGCCCTTTCCTGCAGTGTTCATTACCACTTCCTTAAGAATAGGAGGTGGCTCCTTTAAACCTTTGTACATTTCCTCGGATATTAGGGTAACCTGAGCTGCTGTGTCTACAACAGCAGCGACCCTGTGACCCTGGACTACCACAGGCACCCGATACATAGTACCCCCCGTTAACTGACTTATGGTTATCATTTCTCTTTCCCCTCTGTCACCAAGTCCCCCTCCCCATCACTGGTTGAGCTATCACACAGTGTTTGTTCCCCTTCCTCCCCCGACTCTTCGTCTTGTGACCCCGATTCAGACATGTCCGGGACTATGAGACTGATGGGTTCCCTCTTAGGCCCCTCTATTGGTTTTGCTGTTTGAGCTATGTCTTTCTCCTTGGTGGACGTGGGGTCTGGTGGGACGGGAGGTAGTGATTTAATGACCCCTAGTTCCTCGGGATGGGACGGTTCCTCTAGGCATTCCTGCACAAGTGGGGAAATTATTTCCTCCGGTATCATTTCTATTTGACTGATAGTACCCTCCTTAGTTAAGTAAGGTGGGTTATGGCTTATCACGAGGTCCTTTATACTCCGTGGTTTAGGGGCCAGACTCAGACCTCTTGAGTCGACCCGTTGGAGTTTAACGGACCCTTGTTGTCCTGGAAGGTTACCTTTTTTCCCCCAGGTCGAGGAGAATTAGACCTTTGAAACTTTGGGCATTCCCTTTTAAAGTGGCCTGCCTCCCCACAATGGAAACAACCACCATTACCGGCACGAGGAGAGGGGCTTCTGGATGGGGGCCTAGCATTATTGCGGACAGCAAAAGATAGCTTTTGTATTTCAGACATGATATTGCCCAGAGTCCCACTTACCTCCCCCTTGAAGGCATGAAATTGGTCCTTCAAATCCTGGACATCTTTAGGAGAATGTTCTTTGGGGATAATTTTGGAAGGGGCATTATTGGAGACTGGTCCTGATGTGGAACATACAGTATAGTGATCCCCACCCCTGCCTCTGATCTCAAGACTTACACTTTTTACTTCTTTTCGGGCACTACGGCCATATATGGCTTGGTGGTTATGTTGGTGCCAACGAATTTTATCCACTGCCTCCTCAATACTCTTTGGTTTGGCATTGGAGGCCAACATTCCCCCCTCCTTATCTGAGGCCCCCTGACACAATCTCATGATGGCTTGCTGGTACATGTGATCTTCAGGAAGGTGACGGAAGGCTTTTGTGGCGAGTGATTGGACCCTGTCGGCCCAGTCCTCTAAGGTTTCATCCCCACCCTGCCTGGCAATGTTAAATTGGACTTGGGCTGTTTCTGGCAACTCATTGAACCCAAATCGTTTGGCCAACTTACTCACCAAGTCTTCATAAGACAAGTCATGCCTTCTTTCCACGAGCAAGGCATAAAACTCACTGGGTTTCCCATCAAGGGACCAGCACAATTGATCCTTGCACTCCCCTGAAGACCACCCACTAACCTGGCATAATCGGGAAAATTTGGCATAGAAAGCCTGCCAATTAGTTTTCCCATCATACTTTAAGCTCTTTTGTAGGATGGGAGGTCTAACCCCCATAGACCCCCTCTGTCTTTGGTTATCTGACCCTCCCATGTTCCCCTGGTGGTCATATGCATCCCGACGAGAGCTTCTCTGGTCCCCATATCCCCGTCTCGGTTCCCCTGACCCTGTGGGGTACCCCATGCTACTGGTGTGCCTTGATGCCGGAGCCTCACTCTCCGGCTGGGCATCTCTGAGCCTTGGACCCTCATTATCAATATACTGGTTTTGAAAACCCCCTCTTCCCCTTCCTGTATCCCCGGCATTGTTATATCTAGACCGAGGTGTTTCCCCTTCATACCTGTAATCTCTTGGACCCCCATAAGCACCCATGGGCCTGTTCCATTGGTCCTGGTGGGTTCCCATGTCTTCCCTGAACCCCCGGTTAAGTTCCCCACCATCTTGGAAGTTGAGATGCTGGGATGGAGATGTGGACACTGACTCCCTGGCTCTGGGTGTTTCTCCTGATTGACTGGGATACTCAGTTTGCCCCCTACCCCTTGCCTGTATGAGGCTATCGATCCTTTGCACCTTCTCCTGATGCCCCATCTCCTCTTTGCAAAATTTATTAGACCCCCTGTTGGGTGGCAGAGAGGTACTAAAATCCATAGATTCCAGAGCTGCCTCAGTTATTCTCATATAAGGAACCTCCCGTAGGTCCTCCAACTCCAGAATTCCTTTATCCTCCCTCAATTCCCAAATTTTTGCCGCAATTTTTGCCCCTACCCCTGGAATTGATAACAATTCCTCAAAAGTGGCAGAGTTTATGTGGACTCTAGCCATGGTTACACTTTAATGGAAACACAATAAATAAACAATAAACAATTTAGGATTAAATTAGGGCTTAGGCAAGGGTATCTACTGAAAAGGGGTGTTTATACTATCAAACTGTTTTGTATGGTTTTACAACAACAACTTTTTAACTGGGGATCAAGCTTATAAGTTGACCCCAGAGGTATGTATGTAAAGGGCAAGTGTATGTGTGTGGGTTGTTTAAATTGACACTTACAATTTCTTCTTTCTGTTTTGACAACTGGAAGATTTGCAAATTTGGGTTGCAAATGGAAGTTGAACTGCGTAGGTCAACTGAGTGCAATACGCGGCGGAAATGGATTGGGGTTTACAAAATTCCCTACAAGGGTTTTGCAGAACGAGTAAGGGGTTCACACTTGTTCCTACAAGGGCTCCGCAAACGGCCAAGTATGAAAAAATCCCTCAAAAATAACAAACGGTGACTGAAACTTAACCACACAAGGTTCCCTTCCCGGTGCTTTAACTTTTCCCTCCCAATAAAACTAACCTAGCAAAGCTATGGTTAGCGAAAACTGAAAATAGGTGACCTGTCAGGGATCCCTAAAAATAAAATGGAGGTGCTGTTTTGGCCCCTTGAAATTTTCAATTTCGATGTAGAATTCGACTCCCCGAGTGAATTTGTTCGAAAACGAATGCTCGCAGCGCCAATGTAAGTTTCTCTAAACTTACCGTGGTTACTTGCAAGTACAACTACGACGGTTATCTCTGATATTATCTGGGTCGGCTAGATCAGCACTTGTAGGTTATTCTGGCTCTAGTTATCGACTGCCGGCAGATCCGAAACGAGGCTCTCTCGTCTTCCGGATCTGCCTCCAATGTGGAGCACCACCAATGACCCTGAGGTATATAAGCTTTGGATTTCAAATAGTTTGGCCACGAGCATCACAGAAGAGACATGTATTGTCGAAATGCGCATCAGGTGCAAGAAAATTGGTAACGTTAATTTTATTTTACTACACAATAGTGATGTCATTTGAAATGCAGATGAAACTGGCCAGGGATTCGAGCACAATCCTTCCAATGTGGTGGCAAGAAAAGGTGCTAAGAACATCCCTGGTCGCACGGGAAATTCAAGAGAAAATATTACAATTTTTGGCCCGTGAGTAGTATATGATTACTGAACCCCCACAGCTGTGGGGTCATAAAACCTGGAAACTTACTTGGGGTCATAAAATAAGGGGTAGTAACTGAACACCCACAACTGTGGGGTCATAAAACCTGGACACTTACTTGGGGTAATAAAATATAGGATAGTTACTGAACACCCACAACTGTGGGGTCATAAAACATGGGAGCTTACTTGGAGTGAACATCCAGTCTTGGGTATATAAACAAATGAGATGGTTACATGGGGTCATAAAATATGGAATGCTTAAATATAAGCTAGCATATAATAAAACCGCAACACCTGCACAAACAACTCCTAAATAGGCTTTAGTTATGCAAATGCACACATTAAGACTTTAAAAACGTGACATGTGTTTTAACTTCTTAACTACCACTCCTAAAATCATGGCACGACATGTGATAAATCATCTTGACACAACATCTGTAGGTCTCTCGATTTAACCACTCTTTAATACGTTTTCAGAAAACAGATAGAAAAGCACACATTAAGACCACAAAAAAACGTGAGGTGACGTATTAACACTTGTGACACTGCAAGTAATAAATCATCTAAGCACCGCATTCCTTTTCAATGATTCAACACCTCTAATCCTCAATTTTTAAAATGCTAAAACCGTATAAATAGCTGAAGGTTCTGCTTAAAAAATACAAAGAATCTTAAAGTCCCTAGAGGATAATGTAAGTGTAATATTAATTTGTCTAGATTTTTTCTCTCCATTCACTATAAAATTTATGCAATATATTATTTGTGTAAAGAAAAAATAACAAAGTTGTCTATATATCTTTTAATTGGTTATAGAATATTAGAAAACAACACTCTTCTTGGCTTTTCCTTTCTCAACTGTGTGATGGTTCCCTCAATCAGCTATACTATTCTCCCATTACTTTGCACCATCTCCTGCTTAATCTTATTTAAATTATCAATCTGGGAGGAAATTTCCCCCAGCTCATGCGACTTATACTTTTCACGTATTCGTCACACTTTTTCCTGAAAAGAAATAAAATACATATAGAAAGAAAGATAACTCTAAATTTATTTTTACATCATTGATGATAATAAAGCACTTTTGATGTTTAGTTTTTTTTTTGTCTATTCTATTATATTCTATAACATACAACGTTGAAAGATAAAACGTGATTGTCAGTCAAAAACAGAGGTTTTATTTTATTCTGTATTGTATCATAAACATTTTAGTTTTCCATAATTTCTCTTATCCAAATAATAGTGATCATTTATCGTATTTTAATATAACATTTTGATCTTTCAGTATTCATTCAGAAAAAGAACTTACATCTTTTTCTTATTCTCTTTCTCTTCTTCATCTTCCTCTTCTTCTTCTCTCCCTCTTTTCTTGTTTTTACCATTTTTTCTATAAAAAAAGAAATACATATATAAATAAATATTATACATATATCTAAGTACGCCGGAGTCAGAACAACTCTACAACAGATATTAATCTGAGACACCTTGTTTTTGTTTTTACATAGGGCCAATTGTAAACGTTTTTTTTTTATGTCTTATTACTTTCTTAATCTTCTATTTCCTGTTTCATCCCATAAAAAGAACAGTAACAACAACACATAACTAAATTCGCCAGTTTAATAGTGTATTCATTAGGAAAGTTCATGCTACGTACACACTAATTATCTAAGCATTATAGGAATTTTACACCTAGGGATTATAATCATTTAAACAAGCCGAATCAACAATATAAACAAAAATCATGTAAATCAAAACTTACAGGGATGAAGAAGAAGAAGAAGATTCATCATCAAACATCCTATGTTCATAGAACCCTTTCCCGGTACTGTAAAAATTAAAAAAAAGAAGTTTTGAATATCTACGATTGGAAAACATACATGTTGAAACATAAGATAAAATGTATGCCAATCCTTTTTTTTTGTTGTTTTTTTACGATAATAAATACAAATTTATCATCCGAAAACGAAAAAAAAAAGAAACGAAGGAAGAAATAATGTGTTGCATGTTGAAAAGAAACATTTTCATTCAGGCGAAAATAAACTTGAGATGTTAACCCAAAAAAAACCTCCAATAGTAAGTAAAATGATGTTCATGTTGACATATAAAATTACAAGAAAAGAAAAGAAACTTACGAAACTTTGGGTTGAAAAGTTGTCCCGAAATGAATTGGACTACCTTCCACCCCTCTCTCTTCCTCACCAAATCCTGGCATGTCTTCGAGGAATCTATTCATTTGAGAACTTTAAGGAATAAAAGATTAATCATTCATCACTTATGGAAATATATTTTATGATATTGAAAAGACAAATTGTTTCAATCGTTCAAAATTTTAAATTAATTATTAATGAGACTTTAGGTTGAGTAAAACGAATGTGTGCAAAATAATTTCAACAAAGGAAAATTCAGGTAGATACTTACTTGCTCCACTTTGAAATGGAATCTTCATCAAATGTTTTGAAATTTCCTGCCATTTTTCTTCTATCTGAAATAGACAGATTCATACCGGTCAGATTTATCAGAACTACGAACAGTGAGACATTCATACACATCGAAACACGAATTGTTCATTCACAGATATTAGACAGAGTAAGAAAATTGTAACAAATATTTTTTTTTATAATAAAACCGAAGGAGTCGTAACAAGATCAATAAAAACAATCTGTTTTTGGTTGTTGTTATTTATTTCACATCTGAAGGTAATTAATATAAATTAAAACTATCCTGTCAGCACTAAATTAAATTATAGCAGCAAAAAAAAAAGAAATTCTTAAGATTGTAAATAAATGTCGTCATCATGTAAAGAACTAACTTTTCTCTGAACAGGGAGTTTTTATTTAATTTGAAATACTGTAATTGTTCAGCAGTATTTATAGTCACTCCAATTTTTTTTTAAATATGCACTCATTATATCACCCGGCTGTCATTCATGTCCTTTGTCATTAAACATCTATGACAGATTAATTGATTGATTGATTGATTGTTGGTTGCTTAACGTCCAGTGGCAAATATTTCATGCATATTCAGGACGAGAACAAGTTCACAATAAATACTATAGGTAGGTTGATACAATAGAGGCCACCTGGGATGATGGTCGGAGAAATTTGGACTGCCACCGGAAAAAGAGGGTATATTGGATAGGGACAGAAATTTTGCCTTGCAGCAGGCCACCTACGGACCCCTCAGAGAGTTGTTGCAAGGGTTCTTAACGTGCAAAGAGCGTGGCACTCTCTTTACACGAGGCATCGGATTTAACGTCCCCCTTCTGACCGGACGTGACTGCGAACTTGATACATCCCGCACAGCCAAACGGACGCCCCACTTCGGCAAGCGTTTTACTGCCGGTCGGGAAAAGACCAAGTGACCATATTTCTATACCCCAGTCACCCTTGGGGATATGAAAGATTAAGAACATCAACCTAAATTAAATTTAATTCATGGGTCATGCATTTTTTTTTCAATCTATCTTTTGGCTCATAAAAGGGTCGTGACAATCTATCTTAAACAGATGCATTAAAACATGCTTAATTGGGGCGTTTTAATTATAGTACGTGACCTGGGTCATTCAGGGTCATTTTTTTTCAGTGCAAAAAAAAGTAGTCGGAAAAAGTTTGAATGTTTTTTTTTTCTATAATCAAATCCTATTTTCTTATTTTATTTTAAAAATCATATCATATATATAAAAAATACTTATTAAATATATATTGCTAAAAAAAACAACATATCTCGTGGTTTTTCGTTATTACCCGTGGCTCGCGTAAACTGGCCCCACCTAGTATTTTACAGAAACCACAGAAAATGGCGCGCCTTACCATTTTTGTCTCGACCATTTTTCTCGTTGTATCTCTCATCAACACTACTAGATAGGATGAGGATTGTCCAAGAGGGTCCATGCACTGTGTGAGAAGCTCCATCACAGTTCTTAGATGTGGAAAGGGAGTGCAATGTGTCAGAATTAGAACCCCAATCACGCATATAACCTGTGTGTCAACCTTTACAAGGCTGATAGTGAACCCTGGCCATCACATTACCACATCAGGATGCCAGATCAGGAGTAAGACTTATTATGAATCTTTATCTTTATTCAAATATGTATTGTATCTTATTTTTTTATCAATTTTTACCCCCCCCCCCCTTTTTTTTTGCACCCTGCCACCTTCTTGTTCATATAATCATACTGTACCCCTACCTGTTGAAAAGAATAATAATGTTTCAAGGTTTTATTCGAAATCGATTTTTAATTTCTAATAGATGGCTTAGGATACAGTATATTTTGTGATTATTTTTTTCCAAATTTCACTTAATTATAAGCATATTGTCAGAATATACAAGTTATGATAGAAAACTGCCCGACGTGTGTAAAAGTTTTCAAAATTTTAAACAAAATTCGAAAGATTGATGACATGTTACATTAATACCTTATGAAACCTTGAGATGATCCCCATTCCGCTTCGATAAACTTCGGAAAAGCTCGGAGGTGCAATCAAGGATCATTCAACTTATTTTAATCAAGATTGTTTTCTTAAAACTATTATTTTAAAATTATTTTTAATGGAAAACCGTTAAGTAAACTAAATAATTAAAGAAGTAATATTTATCAATGAACTTGATTACATATGTTTTGAAACGTTACCGCGGATTACATTTTAAATATCCGGTTGTTCTAGTGTATCATGAGTACATGAAAACATGTATTAATGTCTCCCTATTATTTATTTTGTTACAGTGATTGATGATGTAATAGATAAGAAGGAGGAACCAGAAGTGAAATGGTATCCTGTTGTACATGAAGACAACCATAAGCACCACAATGAGCACCTACCCACCACTGCAAACTGTGAGGAGTCAATTCTTGGTATGTTATTAATGTAAAAAGAATTTAAAAAAAAACATCAACAGACAATAAGAAAAAAGACGTGGTATGGTTGCTTATCAGACAATTTTCTCAACAAGAGACCAAATGAAACAGAAATTAAGAACTGTAGGTCAGCATATATACCCTTCTTCAATGAGTAAAACCCATACCACATAGTGATTTATAACAGGTCATGGAATAACAATGTAACACAATTCAAATGAGAAAACTAAAGATCTAATTTAGTGTTCATCTACTCTCATTTCACTAGTATAACTAGTCATATATATATATAGTGATCAGGAAAATACTATTTTTTTGCACTGTTTGAACATGTAGAGATAACATTTAAATGGAGAGATAAATTAGATTTTTAGAAAAGTTTCCTTATGGGATAATATATATATATATGGTTTGTGAAAACATAGGTACTTTACATATAAAAATTATTTGTAGTATGAATGTCTATGAGACAACTCTCCATTCAAAGTGTTAAACGAAGGGTGGGGAGAAGAAACATATTTTATGCAAAACATTAGTATAGAAAGTTCATTAAAAAAAAAATGAAAATTTTATTGAAAGTTGTGTGTTTAATTTTTTAAACACTAAACTCTCTGTAGTGTATAATCATAAGTATTTTTTTCTTCAGAAAAAAACTCATCAGTGCAGTGGTGGGTGTGGTGCTCACTATCATATCAGTTATGCTAGTGAGGGGTGAGGAGAAGGAAGAACAGACAAAGACTAGGAAGAGGAAGGACCTTTCTCCGAACCCCCCAAGGCATGGCACCAGAAAGACCTCCCGGTTACCAATGGGGATCCATGCCCAATGTGGTGCATCCTTAAATTTTTTTGTAAATTTAGAATATAAATTATATCTGTGGTTATTATAACAAGTACCTTGTTAAGTGTAAAAAAAAATAAGTCAAAGAATGTCAATGATACGTTAAGTTTGAAATTGCCTGTTGACAATTTGAAGAAAAATTATTCCTATAATTTAAGAAAAAAATTTTTTTTTATTTTCTTGTATCCTTTCATTGTATAATTATATGTAATTATTTATCACATTCATACATAGTGGTAAAATTGCAGACAAAAAGATCAGGGAAAAAGTGAGATTATCCTAGTGCAGTAATATCCTGATATTTATAATGCTATTCAAATGTTAATGAGATAGATAATTAAATGTCCAATATCTTTTTTTTATTTAAAAAAAAACCTGTTATGATAACCACAGATATGATTTATATATTGCAGAAGTTTTTGTATAATGTATGTATACATGTATTTTATGCAAGTGTGTGTCACTTATATCAATTTATTTAAGGTTACATTTATTTAGATAGGATGTAGTATGAATTTTAGTAAGAGAAACATTTTCAACAGAGTTACTGTCTATAACATTGAGAAAATTTAAAAAAATACACACACAATACCCCAACATCTTTATTATGTACACTTGGTTTAAACCACTTTTTTCCCAATTGACTTTATTTAAGAATACCTTTGTTTTACAGTTACTGTAGTAATTATTTGAAATCTTATCACATAAATGTAACCTTGAATAAATTTTTCTGTGTGTAACTATGTTTTTCTTTGTTTTATTTTTTGTGAATCTTGTTTTGTTTCTTTGATGTACATTTTAATGACAAGTATATTTTTTTTTTAATATTATTGTTGATGCACAGTTGAATGTTTTGTGGTAAAATGACAAGTTCTCACAGTCATCAATTGTGAATGGTTAAGATAAAGATAATAAAAACACATTTCAAATTTTTTTTATATGTTTTTCATTTCCCGTTTAACATTATTCAAACCATCTTTTAAATTTTCTTCCATAGTTAACCAGATTTTTGTAGATACATTTGTGTGGTTTTATTTTCATTGGTTTTATATATGAATAATTTAATTTTGGATGTAACACATCTTCTGATAGGCTGACGTTATTTTGTAATGAGCCCATAGACATAATTTAGTCATGTGGTCGTGACGTCTTCAACGTTTATTCATGGTTGTCTACTGTTTAAAATGGAATTTAGAATTAAATTGTAAGAAATGACTGTAATATTTTTTCTGTCTATTTGATATAACATAAAAAATGTGGTGCACACTGCTAAATAACCCGCTAAGCACGTTATTCAGTGTGCACCACATTTTTTATGTTATTTCTTCATAGACAGAAAAAAATATTGGTCATTCCTTAAAATAAAACAGTACCTAGTGTACATTTGAATGATAAGTGTAAATTTTTTCTATGAATGTTATTGTCGATTCATTGTTGCATGTTTTGCGGTATAACTTTTCAAATTTTGTTCATTGCTTTTTCTAATCCCATTTAATAATTTAAACAGTTTTTTTTCTGTTTTTTGTGGAACTTGTATATTTTAATTGTTCCCCATAGTTCACCAGATTTTTGAAGATACATTTGTTTTATTTATGAATGAATCAGTACCTGGTGTACTTTGAATAATAAGCTTTTTTTCTATAAATATTATTGTCGATGCACTATCGAATGTGTTGTTGTTGTATATTAACATGTTCTATCGGTTAAAAATAGTGAATGATAAGATAAAAGAAACACATTTCAAAATGTTTTTTCATATATTTTTCTATTCTTATTTAATATTTTAAAATAGGTTTAAAAATGGATCATTTCTACACAAATTACCGATATTATAGCATTAAAGTATACTACAGTATAAAGTATTTAGACATGGAAATGTCTTTATTTACAAGCATGATATCTCTTTTTTATGAATATGTGAATATACTTGGGGTTTTTTCGGTCATAAACAACTGTTCTTTTTCTTTTTTTCTCTTTATGTAATAAATGAATTTTGATATACAAAATGTGATTCTTGGTTGTTTTTTTCCCCTCTCTTATCCCACTTGTTTTTCAAAGTAAATGACACCGCAGACAGATTGTATAGGAATAATTTATCATACTAAGGTGTTCACAGGATATCTGATCTGTAGATATACAATACACAGTACCAATGTAAATATACTCATAGAGTAGAATAGACTATTTATTGCTGTTCTTCATCTTTGGTGAAAATCTTGGTATCATAATCAAAACAGTTACATAATAATGACTGAAGTTGTTCTCTATTTACACTTTTACATAACACACAAACACATCAACAAATACCAAAGAGTATTTATTCCAAACTATGAGTATAGAAAAATAAAAAGCTTGTGAGTTTATTTAAATCAGGAATATAGACTGGAGGATAATGATTCAATTTCAGATGTCCACCCTTGATTGATATCCTTTACCCTGTTTCAGATGGACGACAACAGTGTTGGTGGATATCATCAATTGTTTTACTTCAATTGATCAATTATTGACGTTTGCCAACACATATGGATTAATTGACGATACATACGTCATCTCGAGATTAGAGCATTTAAGAAGGGAAGCAAATTCCTTTCATCTTACATGTTCGATATGCCACAAGGCGTTTAGCACACACGTAAACTACGAATTGCACAAACTTGAACATGACATAATAGAATAATTCAATTTGAGTTTATTTGATGGTGCACATTCAAGCGTTATCTATATGGATCCTACGCCAGAGAAGTTAAATTTCTCGAAAACGAGACGTAGAACTTTAAATGAAAAAATCACCAATAACGAATCTTCTACAAACCAAAAAATGCGTTTATCATCCCAGACAGAAGCATGTCCTTCATTTCAGTATGGAGCTGGTATTGACAATGAACCTGCGTGCACATTTAGTCAAATAAAGGAGCGTACATACGCTAAAACTGGAGCCATTGACAAGACTTTTCAGGCTAAATTTACCAGTCAATTACATAATAAGAAATTGTCTGAAATCACAGATGATCTTCACTGTTTGTTCGATGATATTCTGAATAAGGTCCGTCAAGATTCAGACGATAATAGTCTCGCTCGTGTGATAATTGAGCACAACGGATTGACAGATCCGATAGTAGTCTCTCTACGTGAACTGAATAAAATGGACTCCTCAGTGGTGATGGATGAAATAATCAAAGTGTTACAAAGTAACGAAGAACTATCTGTTAACGACAGTTGTACGATTACAGTTGGTCGTATAGATATACCGTCTGGGGGTGGACGACTCCGCATCACGAAATTAAGTGGGGGAACACAACAGTTTAATGAGAAAACGTTCTATTGTGAACATACCTTAGAATCCTGGTACTTTTGATTACTAGCACGACGTTGTGTATGCCCATGGCAATAGCCGTGTGTTTTTTGAAATCATGCGAGATAGTTTCCCCCACAAACTGGCGTCTTCTAAGGGAGACTCTAGTTCCATGCCAGATAAAGTTTTAAAACACATATGTTACCCTCATTGGTATTATAAACACGTAGTAGAAAACGGTAGAAGACCAAGTGACCATATTTCTTTATCCCAATCACCCTTGGGGTCTTTATATTAAGGACTTTCAACATAATATCAATGTTTAGTTAAGAAGGCTAGACATTTCACCGTGAATAGATATAGGAAGATGTGGTGTGAGTGCCAATGAGACAACTCTGCATCCAAATAACAATTTAAAAAGTAAACCATTATAGGTTAAAGTACAGCCTTCAACACGGAGCCTTGGCTCACACCGAACAACAAGCTATAAAGGGCCCCAAAATTACTAGTGTAAAACCATTCAAACGGAAAAAACAACAGTCTTATCTATATAAACAAAACGAGAAACACGTAAATATTACATCAACAAACGACAACTTCTGTACATGAATACTCTTATTTTAATTCTGGATTCGCATTTATATGGTATGTTATTATTAATTCCTACATTTGTCTGATTGAGAGTGAAAAAAATCTTTGAATTGTGCTACCTTAAAACTTTACAATTTTATCACTTTATATCCTTTCACGGATGCAGTAATTTTTCTTCCCAGGTATGTATTGGTAGCCTGGAATCAGTATCTCCATGATGTTATTATTGATATGATACAAGGTTCTATTGACAACAATCCACATCCATGATGTTATTATTGATATTATACAAGGTTCTATTGACAACAATCCACATCCATGATGTTAGTATTGATATTATACAAGGTTCTATTGACAACAATCCACATCCATGATGTTATTATTGATATTATACAAGGTTCTATTGACAACAATCCACATCCATGATGTTATTATTGATATTATACAAGGTTCTATTGACAACAATCCAAATATCATTTCTGAAAATGATATGAAACATTGCATCTTTTTTGTTAATCAAATATTTGTTAACATGGTTGAAAGTACAGAAATCTTTAAAATCTGGGGAATAAATATATAAAAAAACGGTTTATATGTGTTTACAGCCACAAGCGTTGATTTTCATATGGAAACACATGTTGTTCTGGTGTTTTCAATATTTCTTAAATCAACTAAACTTTGGAGTCTTTCTCCCCCATCCTGTATGTAAAGACTTATGATTTCACAGTTGAGTAATTATCTTTATGTATCTGAAGGTTTCTTCCTTTGATAATAGAAACAAATCATGTTTAACTGGAACATTTAAAAGTGGCCTTTTGTCATCCAGATTGTGTTGTCAGCAGTCCAGTCTGAGGCAAAGAAATTGTAGTCTTTGTTTTTGTTGGTCATCCGTATATCATTTGTGGTTACATAGATGTCTAGATTGTCACCATGGATATTCGCGTCTTTTCCACGGGCTATGTCCTGTCTAATACGTACATATGAGTGATCTGCAAAATTCCTGACTTACATTTCTTTTTGATTTATCTGAAAAGGTCATGAGTACTTTATTCAGTCTTTTCAGAAGCTGCAAACATAGTAGAATGGTTATCAAAGGTACCAGGATTATAATTTAGTAAGCATATCATACAGTAATCGCATGTTAAAGATGTCAGCCCATCATTTTACCGCACCAACTGAAGAAAAATGGCCAGAGGACTAAGTCTGAAGTCTTTATTTATTTTTCTTGGTGGATGTAATAAAATGATAAATTGACACAAATCAATATGATATAAAACAGTTAAACTGCTTTATTATATGTTTTATAATTAAATAACAAAGTGAATTTTAAAGGAAAGTTCTATTATTTGAAATATCATAGGTTTTCAATAAATTATAAATATATATTGTTGTATTAATTTTAATTCCAAACAAAATTACTGATAAAAATTACATGTATGTTAACAGATAAATAATAATTAGTATCAATTTTGTAATCAATACTCAGTACTTCGAGCAAGACTTAAGTTGTTTGATATTCCCACTTAAAAGATAGTAATGGTCCATTTCATAACATTTGCCTAACCTTACAGAACTGTACTTGTTGATTTCAAGAAATTATGTCACTTTCATGGCCTTCAATGAAGTTAATTTGCATGCTTCACAAAATCAAATGATATGAAGATTGTCTAAAGATTTCTCAACCCTCTAGATGTTCTATAAAACTTATATTCATTTTTTCAGGGGCTTAATGGTCGTAAAATCACAGTTCTGTATGAGGGTGATCCTTAACGGACTCCTGTTTTCGTTAGAGACCTCACAACTGACCAAAAGAACATATTGAATCAGAGATTAAATGATCACAGAATAGGGAAATCAACAAAATGCGTCAAAACTGATGAGGAAATTCGCGAACTTCAAAAGAAGCCACCTACAAATGATGCATATACTAAAACTAATTTCACTGCTTGAAGTCCTTCTCACAGACTCTAACTTTAATTGCAAACCTTCAGATCAACTAGAAGAAACAGCCAAACGGACGCCCCACTTCGGCAAGCGTTTTACTGCCGGTCGGGAAAAGACCAAGTGACCATATTTCTATTCCCCAGTCACCCTTGGGGGAGTTGAAGTGACAGACCGAGGTGATAATTTATCAGCTGTGAAAAGACAGGCTTTTCAGTTGAAGTCAATGATTGACAGAGCAAAGGAGGAGAAGTGCCTCGTTTAAGAAGAAATGGTTTCCACAATAAAATGGTACAGACATCAACATTCATTGCTCATTACTTCAATGAATAATTCTACAGAAGGACGAAAAGCGTGCCTAGTGAAGGAAGGATTATTCATTGAAGCAAAATTGTTGCAATTTATCAAATCGTTTGATGAACATATTATTGTAGAAGAAAGTGTGCAAACAACATTTTTTTCTATTGTTTGATTGGATAAAGATGTAGTTGAGATAAATGATTTTGATTTACCAGACTTTGATGAAAATGTTCTTATAAATGTTGATTTTGTTGATGATTATGATGAAGATGATATAAATGTTGTAGACTTCAATGAAGATGACAGTGATTTGAGAGGGTTAGCGCTATAGAACCAGGTTTAATCCACCATTTTCTACATTTGAAAATGCCTGTACCAAGTCAGGAATATGACAGTTCTTGTCCATTCGTTTTTGATGCGTTTTGTTATTTGATTTTGCAATGTATTATGGACTTTCCTAATAGATTTTCCTCTGAGTTCAGTATTTTTGTGATTTTACTTTTTACATTATTTTTAGACTATCAATTTTTAACAATTGTAAGAAACTTATAATTGTTCATTTACATTCAATATTGTTTAAGTGAATTGTTTGGGTTTTTTTTTCTTAAATCTGTTTAGAATTAAATTATAAACACTTTCAAGCCTATTCTTTTATTGTATGACTAAAATAGGAAATTTTGCACATATTACTTAATATAATGTCATTTCTGATAGAATTTTTATTACTTGACACCTCTTTGAATTATGGATTACAAAGAATTTTTTCTTTTGACATTTTTGTCTTTTTAAAATCTTGTTCTAGAAATATTTCAAAAACGTCTTGATACAAGTGGAAAATAGCAATGAATTTTATAAATATCGTAATCCAACTAACTCTGTGAAAAAATTGTGTAACTAAATTAGTAGTCTTTGAGTATAATACATTTTTCCAATTTCTATTACCTATCAAGTCAGACTTTTTTTGAGAAAACGGGTGAGGAGTACAAAAAATGAATCATGTACATCCCATATATTGTTTTTCTTTTCAATTTTCTTTGATACACATATGCATTTTTTTAATCATTTATAACAAAGAAGTTGATATAAGATGCATTTTGTTTTTAAATCAGAGAAAAATAACAAATTGACAAAATTGATAGCAAGTACATTGAAACATGAAAAAGCATAAAAATACGATAAAACTTTCTATAGTTTTTTTTAAGTTAAATTCATTCAGATTGGTTCACTTTTCATGTATCTTTATTAAAAGTATGAAAAAAGGTTAATTTTGGAACTGGGATTTTGTTAACAATGATAGCTGCAAAATGGGACAAAATTGAAGCCATTGCAAAAAACAAAATAAGGTTATTTTTGTTATCTATTCTGACATCAAACTCAGATCTTTTTTTAAGTTTTACTTTTTGTATAGCTGTGTGTTTGTTCATATTATTTGCTATAAATGGGAATGGTTGAAATCTCATGAAACATGTTTAACCAGCAACATTTTTCTGTATGTTCCAAGTAAGGAGCCTCTGAATTGATGAATGATTGGTGGACTTCAGCTGGGTTTTTTTTTAACTCTTTGGTGTCGGGTAGTTGTCTGTTTGACACATTCACCGTTTTCAGTCTATTTTATGTACATATTATTATTGATAATGTATTATTTTTACTGTTATGTGCTTGTATTGAAGCATAGAGTAAGACAGACAAGACAATTGTTAATGCTGTTCTAAATTTATACTTGTGAAAATTTAAAAAAAAAGTATGGTAAAAAAAGCCGATTTATGCATAGTGTTCTGGGTATACAAAGAAACATTTGTTAAAAAAATAACATATACATTTGCACACATCTATACAGTGATGAAGACGAGATGATTTTGTATGTTACAATCAATGCTTGTAATAATCTGGAAAAATCATGACAGAAACTTGGATTCATTAACCTATAGTTATCTGCATATTATGCTAAAGCAAATATTTATAGTGTCATATTATAAGAAAAAAACTAAGCATTTAAAATAAAACGATTGGATATATAGTAATTCGAACATTTTTGAATATACATACCCGATGGCCACACATCCCAACAGTTAATGCCGTTGGCTGTCATTTTATCTTTGAAAACCTTGGACCTGTGTTTTGTGTCGTTGTCCATTTGGAAGCAATGTTGGTCCGGAAACTTCCGTCTGACGTACAGCAGAAAAGTGTCCCTCATGATGTGGTCTGTAAAGAACTGTCCATTCATATACCATAGAATATGTGTAGCGCCTCTTTTGCTGATAACAGCCCACACATGAACCTTAAGAGGATGTTTTGGTTTCGGAAGTGATGGTGACTTGGTCATATCGTCTGTAGATGTAAACATTATACTGATGGAGCTGAACAGTACACTCATCACTGAACATCATTTTGTTAAACTGGTCATTGTTCTCTACTAGCATTTGATGTGTCGTATCATCTGGCAATACCTTGGTTTGGTACACGTGAAGCCTGCGTTGATTATGGCTCTCTTTGTCGTAGACAGACTGACCTTAGACCCTTTAAGAAGAAGCCTTTTGTGAAGAGTTCTACTGGTTGTGCACGGTTCTGAAGATTATGTTCATTTCACAAACTATACAAAAGTTGCGACTCATAAAATTTTATTGTTCAAACTAAGTCAAATATTATTTTATTCATTTCCGATTTGATCTACCGATATTGTATCAGCTTTTCAAATGCGTAATACGAATCTTTCATTTCATAAAACGCCTTTTCGATTAAGACTTTTAAAAGTCGTACTTCGGAACCTCTTTATTGTTTTCTTTCTTTGTGATAATTATACAATAAGGAAAGGCGAGAAAAACGAAGTCAAAAGGAGCATGATTCGTCTGCATAAAAATGGACGGGAAATTTACACTTTCGTCGTCTGTTAGAATTAGATTTAAGGACAATAAGATCAAACCGGTAGTTATTAACAGACTATAGCTACCAAATTACGCTTACATGACAAGAAGTGTTTGAGGATGTTGCAGATTTCGGATAATAGTACATGATGTTACCTTAAATCGGTCATTTTATTAAGATAATTTGTCTAATATGTATTGACATTTGTATTAGAAGTCAAATTGAACCATTAACATCTTTAATAAAAAAAAATATTTTCTGTTAATTTCAACTCATTAAATAAGAGTTTCCTTCAGAAAGTATGGAACGATAAAATGGTCGATTATGCAGGACGGAAAAGACATCCGGTGCTTTACATGTGTGAGGTATTCCTTCAATTACCAAAACGTTATATTTGATTGTAAGGTTTACGTGTGGTACGACCAAGGGGTGAATCTACTTTATCACGCAGGGTGTCGGCGATTGAAATTGGACCACCGTCTTGTCGCATCAAAATAAGAATTTAACTTTTTATGCCAGTTATATGAGGGTTATGATTATACAAAATAGTCCACCAAAGACTATATGAAGTAGGAAAATAAATGAGCCATCTCTCAATGTTATTGGTTATCTCAATTTTGCAAACACTTCGATACCAGTTTAAGGAATTAGTTACTTACAAATATCCGTCATTATGGTAAAAAAAACATCTCATTTTTTAAAAATGGAAAAAGGCAACACTTCGAATATCGAAGATAGGGGACACACTAATATATCAACAATATTAGTGTCCTTTGATTTTATTTGAAATGATTACCACCGATATACATAGAACTGCTGGAAAAACTACTATCCAGTTTAAATGGTTGTAGATCTGTGGATATCGGTGGTTATCATTTAAATAAAAACAATATATGGCTTCCATGAATTATTCCGTTTCTAATAGGGCAAATACGGCCATTAAAACACTGAAGCGAGAGTTGGTATGGTGTGTGTGTGGCTGTTATTTTTTACTCCCTCAGGCTAGATAACCGTTACCTCAAATATCTTTTAAAATATGTAGCTTGCGTAGGTTTTTTCGTGAATAACTGCTAGAAAAAATCTTTTTTAATTTTTTAAATTCTCAAACCCAACATTTGCCATTTTTGATTTACATATGTTTTTCTCGGAAGCTTCCGTCAAATCCAAAATTGATATTTTGTAACCAAGGAGCCGCCATGATGATTTGCAGAAATGATTAAATATTCGAAGTATGCAATATAATAGAAAATAAAATAAAACCTACCTCAAAAATCAGTTTTAATACAATATCCTACGAATTCCGATGGTTCAAGTTATAAAAACGTCCAACCTTAGCGGTTTCATTTGTATGACGACGTCATGTTTTGAAATGACTTAAATGCGCCAAAAAGATTAATAGACTTTCGCGGAATTTTATTTATTTTTGTTAAGTTGATTTCTCCGAGCTCTTGTGCATTATGCATACGAATAAGAATAAAAGTTATTTTGTCTTTTTTTTTAATTGCACTTTTTAAAACAATAAAATCGGCTAAGGGTTTGCAAATATTTTCCAATACATGTATATTTACGTAGGAAGTATATTGTTAGAGTTTGACTGTCCCATTGGTATCTTTCGTCCCTCTTTTATAGCCATTATTATGTATATCTCTGAGTCTGCGCTAAGTATATTTTATCAAGAATTTTATCACAGTGTTGTTTACAAAGCTAAAGAAGAACGTCATATTATAATTTTTTTGAAATCATGTATTGAAATGTAATCAATATGAAAAAAGTTAAGGGACCTCCTGTTTGGGTCAAGAAATTGTTTACTTATTTGAGACCTGATAGGACATACAAAAATACCCATTTGTATTCCAATATTGCATAATCGCTTTAAAAGCAAAGATGAGTGTCGAATATTTTCTAAAGGAGAAAACAATGATTGTCTGGAATTATGAGGAAAAAAACCCCGCTGCAATTGGCCGACTGCAACTTATTCTAACTGATAAAGATGAACTGCCTGGACAAGCCAAATCATTGTATCTAGAGGAAGATTTTCAGAAGTGAAGGCGACGAATGTCCGATCAGATGAAAAAGTTGACAAAAAAAAGTAAAATCACTTGAGCCGTCTTTTCCCCAAAATGAACTGCAACAGGTTCTTCAAGACACATTAGAAGAGATCTAAAGACCACCTGCTTTGATGTGTGAAGAAAAAGAACTAACTGCAGAGGAACTTCAAATCCCTAAATATGAAGTGTTGGCCTGCGAGCCATTGCATGACATAACAAATGTTGTAACTAACATCATACATGAACTTCTTTACCATACTAAAGGAGAAAAAGTACAAAAACAATACGAGCATTTCTGTATTCCCACAGTTAGGAGAAAAAACAAATAAAAGGCACTGATGCAAGGTTATATGCTGTCAGATTAGCAAAATGTACCCAAATCATGCATAGCCATGGTAAAGTTAATGATGACACAATGAATATATGCAACTCTTTGGTGGAAATCATTATCATTAGGTATGAGCAAAAAACAAAAAGAAACCCTGGCCGTATCTTGAGACTATACCACCAGTGCCATTCAGACAGATTATATTGATGTTATTTTAATAAATAATGTTTAATTTTATTTCACAGGCCAAAATTGGAAAAATTACAAAGTTTCTTAGGTTGGTGTGGAAAGGAAATTGTCACCAGGTTGTTTTTATCCAGAAGGTTATTCCTGTTCATCATAGTAATCAAAGATTGCAATATGTAACTACAACCGAGATAACATATTGTGTAAAGATAGTTAAATTGCAATCACTAATTCACACAGTACATGACTGTAGAGGAGGGGATCGCAATATGAAGGAAGGAACTATAATTAAGAAAAATTGAACAGGAAAACAGAAGTTTACCTTAAAAACTCTTAACAGCATACTGTATTTTTAATCAACAAATAGATTAACATAATTTTTTTTTTTAAATTGGCTCTTTAGAACATGCAGTACCAAATCAGAATTACTAATAAAAAAGATGTGGTATGACTGTCAAAAGGACAACTCTTCACAAGAGAAGAAGTGAGACGGACATTAACATGTGTAAGTCACTGTACAGCCTTCAACAATGAGCACAGTAAATACCTTCATGCAGAGTTATGCATTATGTGAATAGAATATTAAAGAATAATGAATGAAACTAAAAATGTAACACATCAGCAAATGACAACCACTGAATAACAGCTGTGTTTGAACTCCTCTTCTGAAATCTGACATATATATTTGTTAGCTTGTTTTCCTCTTTAATCACATTAATTATTAATCCCATTTTTCAGGTTGGGTATTTCAATGATTCTCCTAATCAATCATTTATATCTCTTAAAAAATGCTGTAAGAAAGTTTAAAATAAAATTATATTGAGAAAAATATCTTAGAAACAATCACATTAGTCAAACTAGTGATCATCTTTTAACCCTTAAAACTGTTATTGATAAAGCATTTAAATAAATAACTTGAGTGAATAATTTATTTCAAGAAGTCATTCAAAGTTGTTAGCAGAGACTAAAACTATACCTCTTGTCAATTAAACAGTATTTGCTGAACTTGGTATGCATCCTGTGTTAATATAAAAAAAAAAAAACCTGAAATTGTCTTGCATTTTGATTCTCATCATATGAATATCAGGCACAATCCCTGCCGTAAGGGGTATAGTATTATACTATCATCAAAATATGTAAAGAACATAACCCGTGTCATGCCAACAACTGTTTTTTTTTTAAATTAATTGATTTACTTACCCCAGGAGTAGATTACCATAGACATATTTGGCACAACTTTTAGGAATTTTTGATCCTCAATGCTCTTCAACTTTGTATATATTTGGCTTTTTAACTATTTTGATCTGAGCGTCACTGATGAGTCTTGTGTAGACGAAACGCGCGTCCGGCGTATACAATTATAATCGTGGTGCTTTTGTTAACTATTTACACCACTTGGTCGATTCGATGTCACTGCTGGTGGACGTTTCGTACCCGAGGGTATCACCAGCCCAGTAGTCAGCACTTCGGTGTTGAAATGAATATCAATTATGTGGTCATATTTATAAAGTTTCTGTTTACAAAACTTTGAATTTTTCGAAAAAACTAAGGATTTTCTTACCCCAGGAGTAGATTACCTTAGCCATATTTGGCACAACTTTTAGGAATTTTTGATCCTAACTGCTCTTCAACTTTGTATTTATTTGACTTTTTAACTATTTTGATCTGAGCGTCACTGATGAGTCTTATGTAGACGAAACGCGCGTCTGGCGTATAAAATTATAATCCTGGTGCTTTTGATAACTATCAGTTCCGATGCAAACCCCCTATAAGTGGATCAATATTAAAGCTAAAATATGCAATCTTTAATTACCTGACAACAATATCGTAATTATATTTCATTTATGTTTACCTTTTCAGTTTCTTGTTAATGTTATCAGTCTTCTCTACATATAAAATATGTATCTAGAACAGCAAATATTATTTCCCTTATGTTTACTTATTTATGGTTTCTTGTTAAGGTTACCAGTTAACGGTTTGTTTAAAATTATGAATCATTGAGTTATATTAATTATCTTGAGTTTTTTGTAGCCTTATTGATTGCTACACTCAATGTAGATGTACGAAAAAGCAAACAATAGTTTAAGAACCATTTTCTCTTTCAGATAAAAGAAGAATCGTTCCCTCTTAGCAGAAATGTACTATGCATCTGTGGCTCATCTGGTATAGGGATTGTAAAAGTTTATTTTGATTGTTTAACATGTTGTTCTACTTCCTGTGTGCATGTGACAGAAGTCCATTTGATTTTTGACTCAGAAAGTAATTACCTAGGTGAATAATTACTGGACTGGAGGAGCAATCACAGACAAGGAAAAGGAATTGAAAGTGAAAATCAAATATTTATCCTCCAAGAAAATACCTTTTGATTTTACTGAAGACATTTCTTCAATTCTCAAACAAATGTTAGATGTTCGGTTCGGAAACTGGAGATATATATTGTAGTTAAGACAAAACATCGACAAACATAGTGACCTTCATTATATTATTAAAATCCACGTGATCTAAACAAGGCAATAATACGTGAACATTATCCGTTAAAAACCGTAGAAGACGTTATCTCGCAAATGCCGAACGCTAAGGTCTTTAGTAAACTGGACACCACCAGTGGATTTAGCATTTACTGGAATAAATCAGCATCGAAAGTATTCGAGAATATTGTGTGAAACTTTGAAGGAGGAGCAGAAGCGATTATCCACGACATTCTTATAAGGGAATCAAGCTTTAAAGAACATGATATATGTCTTAGACAGGTTTTAAACACAGCGCGAGAATACAACTCGAAACAAAGTGTTGGAAAATTCAACAAATTCAACAAACCGGAAGTAACATACGTTAAACACCGCCAAACAAGTGGAGGACCAGAACAAGAAAAAATCCGCACAGTCAATATATGTCTAACGGGCTGATATTTTGCAATATCTATACAATCCAGACATTCAGATAACATTTTTATCATCTTTCATGTATATGGACTTTTAACAATTATCAAAATACAATCTGTGTAATAACAGAGACAACGCCGGTAATAACAATCCCCGCAGAATTGTTAAAAAGAGAAATTTTATCACAAACGAAATTGAAAATGGAAATGGAGAATTGTCAGAGAGACAACAACCCGACCATGCATGGAACAGACATGCGCAGAAGGTCACCAACAGGTCTCCAATGCAGCGATAAATTCACGCACCCGGCGGCTATATGTATAAAAAGATGTGGTATGATCGCCAATCAGATAATTATCCACAAAAGACCAGAATGACACAACCATTAACAACTATAGGTTACCGTACGGCCTTCAACAATGAGCAAAGCCCATAACGCATAGTCAGCTATTGAAGGTCCCGATAAGACAATGTAAAACAATTCAAACGAGAAAACTAACTGCCTTATTTATGTAAAAAAATAAACGAAAAACAAATAAAAAAACGACAACCACTGAATTACAGGCTCCCGACTTGGGACAGGCACATACATATATAATGTGGCGGGGTTAAAAATGTAAGCGGGATCCGAACCCTCCCCTACCCTAGGACAGTGGTATAACAGAACAACATAAGAACGAATTATAAAAATCAGTTGAAAAAGACTTAACTCACCAGATAGACAATACAAGTGGACGTGGCCGGGTACTTATACATCCCGATAGTAAAATACAAAATGAATAGATCTGAGAGTACTCTCAGTTATCTGACAGCTGTTCAAAGCCACTAACAACTAATAAAAAGATCATGCCTTTACGACTAAACCGTTGTAAACACCCGGAGGCGTCCTTTGGCTGGCTCTTAAACAAATATATATACCAGTTCAGTGATAATAAACGCCATACTTTAATTTGTACACAAGGAACTATAATTAAGATTAACAATGACCAGAGGCTTTGTTTTTAGTTAGTTAGTCCGCATCCCCGAATCTTAGGCAGAATTGTTCCTGCTACAGCTGTCTGGAACACTTCTTCTATTCCTTTTACTAAGACAACCTGCAAATTAACTACACTTTAAAATCTGAGTCCGAATACTGGCCGTGAGTATTTCAGGTTGGCTGTAATAAAAAATAATTTATTCATGGTTGTTTTAAAAGTCTTTCATATTTAGGTATAGGTTTTGAAGAAAATGATATTCTAATACAGCTTTGAGACTTACGCAGTTTAATAAAATACTTTGGAGATGTGTGAGTGAACGGCAATATTTTTTCTCAAAAATTCATAATTTTGTTGTTCATATCAAGTGTGAAAATTTATAATCTTGTCAGTTGTCTTTGATGGCTTTACCACGCATAATACAAGGCAAAGACAAGTTAAACATATAAGATAAGGTAACACCATTTAAATACAAAATCTACCTCATTACAAAAACATGTGAAACGTACAATAAGTGCCAGTGGTTAAAAGAACGTTACATAGTTCGAGAATTGTGTTGCTTACAGCTGATATAGTTTGAAATAATTCAGTGAACTATTAAAAAAATGTTATTAAAGAAAACGTATAGAAAATTAGAAATTGGTAGAGTTTCTGCAGCATAGCCGTGCGCTGTTGATTACATGTTCCCAGAGTTACCAATAATTACAGGCTGTTCCTCTGGCTATAGATTAAACTTTGATTTAACGTCCCCATTCTAACCGGACGTGACCATATTATCATTCCCCAGTCCCTAATGGAGGGCTAAACGTTTACACTTTCAGGATATTTTAATGGAATGATTAATGAACTTCCAATATTATCATCTGCGTTAAACTAAAAATTAACTTTTTTAAAAGAAATTGGAATTTATCATAGAATATAAAATGTTATTATATTTAAATCGATTTTAATTTTTATCACGTTATTTTACTTTTGATTTTTATTTGTATATACTCAATTTGCTTTAGTCAAGAATTTTAGTATATTGAAGGACTTTTTGTCTTATTTTAAAAATATGCTTTAAATTATAAAAATATTCGAATTAGCTCTCGCCGCGATATAGCCTTTTTGTGCTAATGCGGCGTAAAGCAACCAACAATCAATCAATCTTTTGAATTTCAGACATTTCCGTAGCTAGAGAAGTGCATGTTTCTTAATATGAATAAAGTTCATCTTTAAAAGTTTTCCTTTTGATACAGTTGAAGAAGTTGTAGCCACCGGTATTGAAAAACGCTCATTTTTAAATTCTTCTGTTTGTTTTCCTTTAAGTTTTTCTTTATACCGATGTAATTTTGAAATCAAGGCGGCTTTATTTATTTGGGTTAAGTCAACATCAGAACTTTCAGCAAATTTGCTTTTAATAAAGTCACTATCTGTTTGTGGTTTACTTCTGTTGAATATTTCTATGGCTGATTATATAGTAATACTCATGTTGTCATTCAAATGATTATATCTAAATTTTAAGTAATTTTAAAATTCAAATATGTACTAAAAGGGTAAAAGAATTCAGCAGTCAGTTGAGAGTCGTGAAGGGTTTGTGCATTTAAAATGTGCACATATGTGTCAAGTATGAAGTTGCCATCTTTTTTAGTAGCACATACTGCTATATGCCAGTTAATTCCCCTTGTGCTGCATCTTATTCTTTACTAAACAATTTTACTGTTGTTAAATCACTGTTTAATACCTTTAATGCGACTGTTCTGTTTAATAAAAGTAGTTAAAGTAGTGAATTGAAAATGGGAATGGGAAATGTGTCAAAGAGACGACAACCTGACAATAGAAAAAACAACAGCAGAAGGTCCCCAACAGGTCTTCAATGTAGCGAGAAATTCCCGCATCCGGAGGCGTCCTTCAGCTGGCCCCTAAACAATTATATACTAGTTCAGTGACAATGAACGCCATACTAATTTCCAAATTGTATACAAGAAACTAAAATTAAAATAATACAAGACTAATAGAGGCCAGAGGCTCCTGACTTGGGACAGGCGCAAACTTGCGGCGGGGTTGTACATGTTATTGAGATCTCAACCCCCCCCCCCCCTATACCGCTAGCCAATGTAGAAAAGTCAACGCATAACAATACGCACATTAAAATTCTGTTCAAGAGATGTCCGAGTCTAATATCAGAAGATGTAACCAAAGAAAATAAACAAAATGATAAATTAACAACAGACTACTAGCAGTTAAGTGACATGCCAGCTCCAGACTTCAATTAAACTGACTGAAAGATTATGATTTCATCATATGTACATCAGGCACAATCCTTCTCGTTAGGGGTTTAGTATCATACCATCAGAACCTATATGAGAAGAAAATAACCCGTGTTAAAACTGTTTTTTTTAATAAATGTGTTTAGTTCCGATGCAAAGACCATATAAGTGAATCAATATTAACGCCAAAATATGCAATTTTAATGACCTGACAACAGTATCGTAACTATTCCCCTTCTTATGTCTATTTAAAGGTTTTGTTCGTTTCTGAGGTGAATACTGACACCTTTGTGCTTTATAAAGGATATTTGAATAAAAAATTGGATTTGAAATACCTGAACGTGTGAGAAGTCTGCATGTTGAGCTATATTTACGAATGATGTCCTTATACCGATGATAAAATTCAAAATGGCCGTCACCGAATTGTTGCTTCATCTATTCCGGAAACTGTAAGTATGTCATCATTAGTTGATGGAAACGCGTATTTTGCCTGATAAATTATGGGGATTTCAAAATCATCTAAATACAATTTGCGATTATGTATTTTATGTCAAGCTATGGTTAAATCTTACATGGTAACAGATACTTGGCAAGTGAGAAGACAGATCCTGTCTGTTATTTGTCAAAAACTTAAGTTTTAAAAACACATGTGAATTTATAGATGGTTTGACAGAATACCGATATTATACAGCTGAATTACATGCATGTGTAAAAGGTTGTGCATTGAAACCAGAACAAGGCAACAAAAGCAGACAGAGAATAGATCCAGTTAAGTTGGATAACTTCTTGGATTGTAAAGAATATTCCTTTTGGTGATAGAAAACAAATAAAGCCAGCTGATGGAAGATCAGTTGATACACCAAATGTAATCCGATGCATGGCACCAGCAACACTTATCAACATGTATAACCTGTACTGTAGTGAGAATGAAGTAACCACATAAGGTAACACGAACTATCGTATTTAAATTCAGTTGAGTATATGTTTAAAACTATTATTTCGATTTATCATTTAAACATTTTTTTGTGTTTGTGTTCAGTATTCTCGTTCCTCGTATCTTTCTGTTTACATTCACAAAAAAACCGCGAAAATCTCATATGTGTAGGTGCGTTCTTAATTTTATAATTATCCCGAATAAACAGCTGTCTAGGATGCAAAGAGCTATTGGAGAATCAATTATTTAAATAAAAATATAAATCTTTGTAAGATCTAGTTCAATAGTTTATAGTTTTTCACTTGCTTTCCATCACGATATAATTAACGAAACGTTTTTTTAAACACAACCAAATCACCTACCATGACAACATTTTGTCTAATCACAGAAAGGATTTTCGAGCATGCGAATTTTTTGCCATAGTTAAAGTCCTTAAGTTCAAAGGGCACAAACCGAAACTATACCGATTACGTCGGAAAAATTACAAAAGAAGCCAAACTAAATTGTGTCAAAACTTAAAACAATAGTACTATAGTTATAGGACGATGAGGTATGAGAGCCTGTGAGACAACTCTCCATCAAAAAAACAATTCATTAAAGTAATCCATTACAGGTCAAGGTACGGCCTTCAACACTGCGCCTTGACTCACAGCGAACAGAAAGCCATAACGGACTCCAAATATTACTAACTTACAACCATTCAAACTGGAAAACCAACGGTCCAATCAATAAACGAGAACCATGTCTTTTATCATGTTTATAAAAAAAAAAACTGTTAAATAATACTGTTAAATAATACAATGTTGCAAAATATTTATTTTTAATAAAAACCTAATAGGGTTTGTTCCTTATATCACTCAATGTATTTTAATAAAAATTAACCTGCATTGCATACAAAAAGTTTCATATCAGAGGTCAGTGGAACACAGTGCATTTATCACATCATTTACCACATCATTTACCACTATTTCAAAGAAATTGATTTTAGTGAAATTATTTTCTATAGTAGATAGGTCCATCTTCAAGATTCTTTCTGAATGTGCTGCAGTGAGGAAGTCCTTGGACGGTCTGGACTATTACACTGCTGAAGGCGTTAGGGCTTCCAACTTTGTTTAGATATAATTTTATTTCTTTCCATATGGACGAGCAACAATGGCCTTAAGACCACTGTCCTCACATTTTATACAAATTGGCAACACAGTTTTGAATTTATTTTTCATTTCAGTTTTGGGGTCAGCACCATCTCCCCCACAGAAGGCACATATATCAATTGGTCCGAACTGGGCTCCATAATAGGGAATCTCTACTGGTAGAGCACATGTTATAAATGATCGCACTACAAGCTTCCGTGACATGGTATGGTCTGGTGGCAAAAGTGGTGCCCCACATGTAAAATCAAACTCCGACATGGCCATTGCTAGGGTCAGTATTTGTCTCTCTGTAGACATCTGGAAAAATAAAATAATGAAATGAATATCTGACAAAGTGATTTTGTATCTTTTATAAATACATATATAAGAGGTGTATACATATATACTGATGTATCAATATTGATTGTGATTTATCATTGTATTTCATTCTACAAAAGAGGGACGAAAGATACCAAAGGGACAGTCAAACTCATAAATCCAAAATAAACTGACAACGCCATGGCTAAAAATGAAAAAGACAAACAGAAAAACAATAGTACACATGACACAACATAGAAAACTAAAGAATAAACAACACGAACCCCACCAAAAACTAGGGGTGATCTCAGGTGCTCCGGAAGGGTAAGCATATCCTGCTCCACATGCGGCACCCGTCGAAATAAAAGTTATACTTGCAAGGATGCTTGTCTAGTTAATTAAAAAAAATATTTCTTTTCTATACTATTAAAGTCAATGATATATAAATATTTATGAACATGAATATATGCATTATATTATTGACTATATTGAAGTTAGTAGTTATCTTATGTATTTTAAACTGCTTATTTGCTTTCACATACATGTTATATGTTATTCAGGTCTCAGACAGGGTATATACTGTGACATTCCCGGCTTAGAGTTTATATCCCCTAAGCCGGGAATGTCACAGTATATATCCTTTCTGAGACCTGAATTACACATATATTACGGATTACCCCTGACTTTATGTTATTTTCCAGTTCAGGTATTTGTTGACAACACATATATATATTGAAAAACCCAACCTGATATGTTCGGCATACGTGAAGGATTTTCTAATTTGCTGTGAACATAATTTTATCGTGTATGTAATAATTTATAATAACACTTTTAACACCAAATTAAAGTATTAAAAGTGTTAATTGCGTGATTTTGTATCAAAAATGTATTATTGACTGAAGCACGTCATTAATTTCCCTCTATGAACCTCTGACAGTCTGATAGCTTATGACTACGTCACATAGTAACCGGTGTTATGATGACGTTTATGAGGTTCCAATTGGGGATCAAAACATCGTATATACCCCGGCAGTTTCCTGAATATATACTGACATATCTGTGTTGTTATCCAATCATAAACCTCGACACATTTGTAATCCGTAATATACTCCTTTATTTACAGGTATTCAACTTTTATTTTAATCGTAAAGTATATTGTACCCTTTCAGAGATTCTAAAATGTCTTTTCTCATTTCTACCATGTTTTTCTCAGCATCATGTTCTAAGACTAATTCCTGGAATACTTATAAACAAAGGTGAACATTTGTAACAACCGTCATTATCCTATCTAACAAATGCTTCGTTAATAGAACTATCCCATTCATTATCTTCAGAACATGCTCTAATATTGAAGCCACAGCAAACCAATTTTGTGTACAGCTATCAAACAAGTGAACATAGCACTGTACTGATATATCGTCAGTGCCAGCTCCTTTTTTGCATACAGCAGTGACATGCAAATTCAAACCTCTTTTGCCAAACAATTCGCATTGGCTTTCTCTGTCAATTACAGGAATGAATTTCATTGCCCAATCCAAAAACAGTAAAACCTGGTTATTCTGTAAATTTGAAATGGTATCTAGTTTGGCTCTGTTTTGGTTAAAATTCCTAAAAATGTGACTTCTCCAATTGTTAATATAAGTTGTTGACTGAGTCAGATCATGTTTTCAAATCTCTGTCAATTAAAACAATTTGTGTTTTCCTCAAGCTTACAAAAGATCTTGTCTAAATTACTGCAACGGTCACAGTTATCTGTATGAGTATGCTGACATGTAATGCTGTAATGTTTTATCTTTACCGTTTACTGTCTTTAATATCAGCTTTTATTGATTCTGTAAGTCCAGTGCCCTCAAGACTTCTTGTTATCTGCCTGCTTTCATAAACCTATCTAATCCTGCTAAATTCTAAGAGATCAGCTAAGAGTTTTCAATTGGAACATTAAGCAAACATTAGCCCTAAAAATTAAATATAAATGTCCCCAACTATCGCTGTCATTTTCATCTTTCAATTCACAATATTAATGTCCAGTAACAGGGATTTTTTTAACAACTGTTACAGTACTATTGATTGATTGTTGGTTGCTTAACGTCCAGTGGCAAATATTTCATGCATATTCATGACGAGAACAAATTAACAATAAATACAATAGGTAGGTTGATATAATAGAGGATGATGGTCGGGGGAATTTGGACTGCTACTGGAAAATAAAGGGTATATTGCCTTGCAACAGGCCACTTACGGACCACTTAAAGAGTTGTTGCAAGGGACAACATAGAAATACACTAAACCACAAATCAAATTCGGAACACGCATAGATAACCCGTGATTCTGTTTTCATTCATAACATCTATCAGATAGTAACAATACATATTTGTAAAGTTCATATTCAAATTTATTATTGTAAAATTATAGAAGATTAATGTCTTTGATGATTAACAATACTTAAATGACAAATAATATATAAACTAACAAACTTATAAAATTTACTACCTGACGATACCCTGGTCTTAAGGTACTAACATACAGGGATCTTTACTGAAATAGCTGTACCAGTGAAGAAATCTGTTAACACCATGTGATATTTTGTTGTTGAATGAAAAAAAGGCATTAAAACAAACAAGTGACATTCAGCTTTTTCTCAATTTGGTAGGTATGAATTTTTAACTTTCGGATCAGTTTCGTCAAACCATCCTATTATTGGTTTTGCATTTTCAATCATATGTTAATCAGATACCAGAGATTAGAGTACAAAATGAGCTTATAATGTGCAATTTAAACTGGCACTATAATTGTGTGTGACATGTCCTGCTATATTGAAGGAGTGATAAGAAATGTTGACAGTCTAGTAAACTTAACCTACAGACTGAATGCAAGCTGCATCTTGAAAGAGAGATCAGATGTCCAGACCATTGTATCAACTTTGCACTTTGTACTAAACAAACAGAAATTTGACCATGACATGAGCTGTGACAGATGTAATGATGAAGCTATTTTAATGATGAGATTCTTAGTTTTTGGAAATAATAGTATGCAATACTTGTATATTTTTTAAAATTTGTACTTGTTTGGCTTTATAAATATTTTGATTTCAGCGTCATTGATGAGTCTTATGTAGACGAAATGCGCGACTGTCGTACTAAATTATAATCCAGGTACCTGATAACTATTAATACCACTGGGTCGATGCCACTGTTGGTGGACGTTTCGTCCCAAAGGGTATCACCAGCCCAGTAGTCAATACTTTTGTGTTGACATGAATATCAATAATGTGGTTATTTTTATAAATTTCCTGTTTACAAAACTTTGAATTTACGAAAAACTAAGGGTTTTCTTATCACCGTTAAAGATGACCTTTAGCCGTATATGATACCACTTTTTGGATCCTAAATTCTCTTCAACTTTGTGCTTGTTTGGTTTTATAAATTATTTAATTTGAGCGTCATTGATGAGTCTTATGTAGACGAAACGCGCGTCAAAATTACTGTGTGATAAAGGTCCAAGGATCGGTACAGAATCAATTTCAAAAATAATAAAAAGTATGGCATCTGAAGCACTGCCTAATAACAACAAGATGCTCACAGGTTACAGTGCAAGGAAAGGGTCTATACAAAAACAAAAAGATGCACGAGTTCAGGACATACTATAAATAAACCTGTAGAAGCAATTACACAGTCTTAGTCAGCAGAAATTATTAGTAACAGTAATCAGTCGATCTATCATGGGAATTTTGATTTTCCTAACGTGCATCCTGCAATGAGTGGTCTTTTTACCAATGCAACCTTTTATGGTGGAAATTTTAACTTTACTTTTAACAATGGAACACCATCCGATCAGCAACCCTCTAATAAACAAACAAAGTGTAGCAAAGTGAACTAACGAAACCGTGTATTATTGACAATGATAGTGATAACTTAAACCTAAATCATTCATGAACATTGAATTTTACTATATTTTATATTTCATTCTATTTCATTTATCTTTAAAATATCCTACAGAAACAGCTATTTAAAATCTGTATTTCAAATAAATATCTCTTTACGAGCTGCTGTCATACAGGGAAGGTAAAATTGACAGTTGAAATGTCATACAATATACGGAAATTATATAAATTTTGACGGTTGTATGAAAACGTTTAATTAAACAGAAGATCTCGTTATGTTTTCTACAACGATTCACAATAAAACAACCGATACCAATCTACATACTTTATGACATATTTAGCGGAATGAAAGTATATTTGTATCACTCAGAAACGTGTCCTTCCCCCCCCCCCCCCCCCCCAAACGTGTCCGATTTACCAAAACGTGTCTAGTTGAAAACAGCACCAAAGCTTGTCATTTGTATTAACGCCCAAACGTGTCCATTTCTTTACTAACCCCAAACGTGTCCATTTCAAGCGTTATTTTGGTTATTTCTATTTCATTAACATATACTATGAATACTAGAATTAAACTGCATGGGTTTAAGTTTAAGACCATATTTCGTTTCCGCAGTCACCCTTAAGGGTAGCGTAATTGAAGAATAATTGTTATACGATATAGTTCTGATCACACCTCAATCAAATTGTATTAACTTCAAGAAAATACTTATCACTACAGATCAAGTTCGAATTTTGGTGACTGTTACTGTTCTAGAGTTATGCCATTTAACAATCGTTCAAACGGTAAATTTCTCATTTTTGTCTCGCCTTGACGGAGTCAAAAAGCGAGACATAGGTATGCTGTTTCCGGCGATGGCGTCAACAATGTATTAGTTTGTGATTAGCTCAGTTTTATGGGGAACCACTAGTGGTATGTCAATAATAATTGGTATGCAGATGTATTACCATTGCCACATCTCATTGCCATGGAGATTATTTGGCTCCGCCCCCTCAGTCATGGTCTTATTGACTTTGAATGGTTTTCTTACTTTACATGTATTAGTTTGTGATTAGGTCAGTTTATGGAGATCCACTTTTGGAACGTCAATGATAATTGGTATGCAGATGTATTACCATTGCCACATCTCATTGCCATGGAGATTATTTGGCTCTGCCCCTCAGTCATGGTCTATTAACTTGTGTAAGATGTTAAGGTATTGCTATTTTGATTTCAACATTTTCATAATCAAAATAACAAAAAGGCGAGACATATCTCTGTGATAACAGGTTATTGCTATAAATGTTATAAAACCACATTCTCTTTATAGATCTAAGTTGGTTTAAGTCCCCACAAATCATAAGTGGTATGCATTATAAATGCCCTTTAGAATAAGAAAACACTTCTTTTTCTTTCTTAAGTGCATGGATAAGGTACATTAAGTGTTACAAAATATATGAAATCAGATATCTTATGACGTTATAAAAATGTTTATGGTATATTTAGTACTAAATAGAGAAATTTTGTATAATTAATACAGGTTCTTTTCTGCAGTCTGTATCATCTAACCCTTTTGGAACATCTGGAGATTGTTTCCGGATCTCCTCACTTGTCATACGATTCTCTGTTATTACATCAACTGATTTGCAGATTGGATCAAACCCAGAAGTGCAGCACATCTTACACTGTTCTGGAATAGCCAGATTGCATCTCCAGTTTCCAAACCGAACATCGAACGTTTGTTTGAGAATTGAATAATTGTCTTCAGTGAAATCAAAAGGTATTTTCTTAAAGGAAAAACATTTGAGTTTACTTTCAATTCCTCTCTTCGTCTGTGTGATTGCTCCTCCAGTCTATTAATTCTTCATCTAGGTCATTACTTTCTGAGTCAACAATCAAATGGACTTCTGTCACATGCACACAGGAAGTAGAACGACATGTTAAACAATCAAAATAGCTATTGTTAACCTTTACCAGATAAGCAACAGATGCACAGTACATTTCTGCTAAGAGGGGACGATTCTTTTATCTGAAAGAGAAAATGGATCTCAAACTATTGCTTGCTTTTTCGTATATCTACATTGAGTGTAGAAAACAATAAGGCTACCAAAAACTCGAGATAATTAAAAAAAAACTCAATGATTCATAATTTTAAACAAACCGTAAACTGGTTACCTTAACAAGAAACCATAAATAAGTAAACATAAAAGGGAGATAATATTTGCTGTCCTAGATACATATTTTATATGTAGAGAAGACTGATATCATTAACAAGAAACCGTGAATAGGTAAACATAAAAAGAAATATAATTACGATATTGTTGTCAGGTAATTAGAGATTGCATATTTTAGCTTTAATATTGATTCACTTGTAGGGAGTTTGCATCGGAACTAAACACATTTATTTAAAAAAAAAACAGATGTTGACATGACACGGGTTAAGTTCTTCTCATATTTTTATGATAGTTTAATACTAAACCCCTTACGGGAGGGATTGTGCCTGATATTCATATGATGGAAATACAATCTTTAATTTAGTTTAATTGAGGTCTGGAGCTGGCATCTGTTAGTAGTCTGTTGTTATTTATGTATTATTGTCATTTTATTTATTTACTTTTGATACATCTTTTAACATCGGACTCTGACTTCTCTTGAACTGAATTTTAATGAGCGTATTGTTATGCGTTTACTTTTCTACATTGGATAGAGGTATTTGGGGGGGGGGGGGGGGGTAATCTAATAAGCATGTTTAACCCCGCTGCAATTTTGCGCCTGTCCTTATATAGAGAAATTCATGAGACTGGTACTGTGCAGCTTTCAATAGTGAGCAAAGCCTACACCATACTAGTTTTCTTTACACAGGTTTTTATTAAATCACATCTGATTTTAAAAAATACATACACTTGTGTAAAGTAGACAGTAGGGTGTGAGGTGATAGGGAGATGGGCCAAGTCTATAGAAATCCATATAAAAACTCAATTCATATAGTTTTCTCACTGACCCCCATAACCCCACCCCTTGCCAAAGTTATATGTAACTTAAATTGGGAAAAATTTATTAACCAATGAGAATATGTATAGAATCAATGTCAATTAATCAAAACTTGCACTTCATTAGTTTCATGATGTCGTCTCAAAGATTGTATATATGTAAATATATATAACAGATATACATGCCAGTCTATAATATAAAATATGATTTAAAACAGCTGAATTAAACAATTTATAAATGTTTTCAAACACTAATCTGGTTGCTATTCTTCTTCATTTTCCTTTAATTCGGTGACACTAAAATCCATACTGGACAACTCCTTATCCTCTTTTATTTCATCATTTGAATTTTGAAGTTCTTCATTTTTTTGTTTTAATTGAAAATTTGTCATGCTTAAGATGGCATATTTCGAGCCTTTCATGTTTTTCTTTATTTTCATGAAGCTCAATTGTGTGCTGTATTTGCTGTGTTTCAGATGTGATCAACTTCCCAAGATCTCTTAAATGATCCGTTGTGTAACTGAAAAAAATCCCATGTTCATATGGAATTTTAGGTATTTTGGCTATGCAGCCCTGTAACTGATAGGAGATGGCAATTAGCTCTTCTGGTGTTCTCTTTAGATTTTCTACTTATTTCCCAATCGAAAATAAACCGACAACGCCATGGCTATAAATGAAAAAGACAAACAATAGTACAAATGACACAAATAAAATGTGTTTCTGTGAGAGGAATTAAAGGGATAGAAGATCCTTTTTCAGCACACTGGCGCATGTCAATTGTGAATATATACTTACCAAATATATTTTCTTTATCATGATACTCACTCATGATCACATCCACATTATCAAGTACATATCATAGGAAAAATACACAAATTACAGATACAATATTTAAAACTCTTTATTTTGAGTGCATTTCCTGCCAAATCAGTATTTGTTGCATCTATATATACTAGAAGAGTATAATCAATGCAAATAAGGTAATTTTTCGAGAAGAACAAAATTTGGAAACCCCCCCCAATAATGTTGTGCCATAACCCCAAAATTAATTATATTCTTCCTTTCGTGTATTGAACCTCCTAGTAAATCTCATAGAGATCAATTCACTTATACTCAAGTTATTGTCTGGAAACCTAATGTGTCTTCTTGAAAACAACTCTGACCTGTTTAAGCATTACTCGAAAGCAAATTTTTGACATGCTTGTATTTCCCATTTCCATTCTCAGTTTTATTTTGCTTTCATATAAAAACCTGAAAATTAAGCCACATCATGTACATGTAACAAAAAAAAATATATACAATAAATGACATAAAACCAACTCTGAATTAGTACATGAAATTAATGTAGAACTCAGAAACTGAAGATGTTCAGAAATATTCGAGTCAGATTTTTTTTAAAGAAGCCCTTCAATTCTACCAATTAAAAATATTAAGTCAACATTTAACACTAGTTTTAAGGTTTATCATAACAGTTTGGCAAATACAGCCTTTTCATCACCTTAATACATACTGTGTACAGACTGAAATGAGCAGTTTGGGAAGTTTTTATGTTTTTAGATATATAAAAGTTAATAGTTTGCATATCTGAAAAATAAAATCATTTTTGGTGAAGATTTGGATTCAAAATATTTTTTTGTCCGATGCTTGAACAAATGTTTTTATTCATCAATTGTCAATTTGGGAATCAGAATATTTTTTTCAGGAAAAATACCATAACCCTTCATGCCTTTTCAAGTTCAATGTTCGTTCCCTAAACATTATCCATCTGAACTTATAATTTTATTTTAGACATAAACAATACGTTAATGTAGCCTAAGACATTTATTCTGAACATGCATGAAATATTTGCCACTTGACATTAAGCAACCAGCAACCAATCAATATACAGGACATTGTCTTAGTATAAAGCTGGCATTTAAGTTAGCGCCTTCCTCATATTATATCTTATGGTGGATCATCATCTTTCAACAGCAGGTTATCAGCAGCTGTTTTACAAAACTAGAGTCTCTAAAGAGCCTGTGTCGCTCACCTTGGTATCTTTAAATTAAACAAAGGAAGCAGACAGTTCATGACAAAATTGTGTTTAGGTGATTGTGATGTGTTTGCACATCTTACTTTACTGAACATTCTTGCTGCTTACAATTATCCCTATCTATAATGAACTTATCCGTGTAGTAAAAATTTACAAATTTTATGAAAATTGTCAAAAATTGATTTTAAAGGGCAATAATTTCTTAGGGGGTCAATTGACCATTTTGGTCATTTTGACTTATTTTTTAGTCTTAAATTGCTGTACATTATTGCTGTTTACAGTTTATCTCTATCTATAATAATATTCAAGATAATAACCCAAAACAGCAAAATTTCCTTAAAATTACCAATTTAGGGGCAGCAACCTAATAACGAGTTGTCCGATTCATCTAAAAATTTCAGGGCAGATAGATCTTGACCAGACAAACAATTTTACCCTGTCAGATTTGCTCTAAATGCTTTGGTTTTTGAGTAATAACAAAAAACTGCATTTAACCCCAATTTTCTATTTTTAGGCGTAGCGGGTATCTTGGTTAGTTTGCCCGGTCACAAAAGACAATTTTTAAACTAGAAAGCCTAATAATGATTCTGGCTATGTTTGGTAAAATTTGACCCTATGGTTTCAGAGTAGAAGATTTTTGTGAAAGTTAACTAAGATTTACGAAAAATGGTTAAAAATTGACTATTAAGGGCAATAACTCCTAAAGGGGTCAACTGATCATTTTTGGTCCTGTTGACTGCAAATCTTACTTTGCTGAACATTTTTGCTGTTTACAGTTCATCTCTGTCCATAACAATATTCAAGATAATATCCAAAAACAGCAAAATTTCCTTAAAATTACCAATTCAGGGGCAGCAACCCAACAACAGGTTGCCCCATTCATCTTAAAATTTCTGGGCAGATAGATTTTAACCAGATAAGCAAGTTTACCCCATGTCAGATTTGCTCTAAATGATTTGGTTTTTGAGTAATAACAAAAAACTGCATTTAACCTCCATGTTCTATTTTTAGACGTGGCAGCCATCTTGGTTGGTTTGCCAGGTCAAAAAACACAATTTTTAAACTAGATACATCAATGATGATTGTGGCCAAGTTTGGATTAATTTGGCCTAGTAGTTTCGGAGAAGATTTTTGTAAAAGATCATGGAGATTTACGAAAAATTGTTTAAAGTTGAATATAAAGGGCAATAACTCCTAATGGGGTCAACTGACCATTTTAAAAAAAGTGATTAAAATATATTCTATACAACTATCTTTAGAATATGGTCGATATAATGTTATATCAGAATGAATTATGAAAAAGGGGTAGAATTTACTAATAAATATAATATAGTTAAAAGAAATTAAGTTGGTTCAAGTTTACTTCAGATACATTTGTCATAACATATTATAATAAAATTGAGAATGGAAATGGGGAATGTGTCAAAGAGACAACAACCCGACCAAAATAAAAAAACAACAGCAGAAGGTCACCAACAGGTTGATCAAATAACCGATTTAAGGTATTATCTAGTACAATTATCGAAAAAGTTGTCAAATTTACATTGAAATTTTAAAAAATCGTGATTAAAACCGTTGACAGGTTTGGTAATATATTCAATACAACTATTTCTAGAATATAGTCGATATAATGTAAAATCAGAATGAATTATGTAAAAGGGGTAGAATTTACTAAAAAATATAATATTGTTAAAAGAAATTAAGTTGGTTCAAGTTTAATTCAGATCAATTGTCATTACATTTTATAAATTTATCTTGATCAAATGACCGATTTAAGGTATCATCTATTACAATTATCGAAAAAGTTGTCAAATTTAGCGTGAAATTTTAAAAAATCGTGATTAAAACCGTTGACAGTTTTGGTAATATATTATATAGAACTATCTTTAGAATATGGTGGATATGATGTAATATCAGAATGATTTATCAAAAAGGGGTAGAATTTACTAAAAAATGTAATATTGTTAAAAGAAATTACGTTGGTTCAAGTTTACTTCAGATACAATTGTCATTACATATTGCAAATCTATCTTGATCAAATGACCGATTTAAGGTATCATCTATTACAATTATCGAAAAAGTTGTCAAATTTACAGTGAAATTTAAAAAAAAAACTTGATTAAAACCGTTGGCAGGTTTGGTAATATATTCTATACAACTATCTTTAGAATATGGTCGATATAATGTTATATGAGAATGAATTATCAAAAAGGGGTAGAATTTACTAAAAAATATAATATTGTTAAAAGAAATTAAGGTGGTTCAAGTTTACTGCAGTTACAATTGTCATTACATATTATAAATCTATCTTGATCAAATGACCGATTTAAGGTATCATCTATTACAAATATCGAAAAAGTTGTCAAATTTACAGTGAAATTTTTAAAAATCGTTATTATAACATTTGACAGGTTTGGTAATAAATTCTATACAACTATCTTTAGAATATGGTCGATATAATGTAATATCAGAATGAATTATCAAAAAAGGGTAGAATTTACTATTTACATATTACAAATCTATCTTGATCAAATGACCGATTTAAGGTATCATCTATTACTATTATCGAAAAAGTTGTCGAATTTACAGTGAAATTTTTTAAAAAAACTTGATTAAAACCGTTGGCAGGTTTGGTAATATATTCTATACAACTATCTTTAGAATATAGTCGATATAATGTAATATCAGAATGAATTATGAAAAACGGGTAGAATTTACTAAAAAATATAATATTGTTAAAAGAAATAAAGTTGGTTGAAGTTTAATTCAGATACAATTGTCATTCATTATTATAAATCTATCTTGATCAAATGATCCATTTAAGGTATCATTTTTTACAATTATCGAAAAAAAGTTGTCAAATTTACAGTGAAATTTAAAAAAAACGTGATTAAAACCGTTGACAGGTATGGTAATATATTCTAAACAACTATCTTCATAATATGGTCGATATAATGTAATATCAGAATGAATTATCAAAAAGGGGTAGAATTTACTAAAAAATATAATATTGTTAAAAGAAATTAAGGTGGTTCAAGTTTACTGCAGTTACAATTGTCATTACATATTATAAATCTATCTTGATCAAATGACCGATTTAAGGTATCATCTATTACAAATATCGAAAAAGTTGTCAAATTTACAGTGAAATTTTTAAAAATCGTTATTATAACATTTGACAGGTTTGGTAATAAATTCTATACAACTATCTTTAGAATATGGTCGATATAATGTAATATCAGAATGAATTATCAAAAAAGGGTAGAATTTACTATTTACATATTACAAATCTATCTTGATCAAATGACCGATTTAAGGTATCATCTATTACTATTATCGAAAAAGTTCTCGAATTTACAGTGAAATTTTTTAAAAAAAACTTGATTAAAACCGTTGGCAGGTTTGGTAATATATTCTATACAACTATCTTTAGAATATAGTCGATATAATGTAATATCAGAATGAATTATGAAAAAGGGGTAGAATTTACTAAAAAATATAATATTGTTAAAAGAAATAAAGTTGGTTGAAGTTTACGTCAGATACTATTGTCATTACATATTATAAATTTATCTTGATCAAATGATCTATTTAAGGTATCATTTTTTACAATTATCGAAAAGAATTTACTAAAAAATGTAATATTGTTAAAAGGAAATTAAGTTGGTTCAGGTTTCCTTCAGATACATTTGTCATTACATATTATAAATTTATCGTGATCAAATGACCGATTTAAGGTATCATCTTTTACAATTGTCGAAAAAGGTGTCAAATTTGCATTGAAATTTAAAAAAAACTTGATTAAAACCGTTGGCAGGTTTGGTTATATATTCAATACAACTATCTTTAGAATATGGTGGATATAATGTAATATCAGAATGAATTATCAAAAAGGTGTAGAATTTACTAAAAAATGTAATATTGTTAAAAGAAATTAAGTTGGTTCAATATACTTCAGATACAATTGTCATTATATATTATAAATTTATCTTGATCAAATGACCGATTTAAGGTATCATCTTTTACAATTGTCGAAAAAGGTGTCAAATTTGCATTGAAATTTTAAAAAAAACTTGATTAAAACCGTTGGCAGGTTTGGTTATATATTCTATACAACTATCTTTAGAATATGGTCGATATAATGTAATATCAGAATGAATTATCAAAAAGGGGTAGAATTTACTAAATATTGTAATATTGTTAAAAGAAATTAAGGTGGTTCAAGTTTACTGCAGTTACAATTGTCATTACATATTATAAATTTATCTTGATCAAATGACCGATTTAAGGTATTGTCTAGTACAATTATCGAAAAAGGTGTCAAATTTACATTGAAATTTAAAAAAATCGTGATTAAAACCGTTGACAGGTTTGGTTATATATTCAATATAACTATCTTTATCATATACTTAGCATTAATATGATAGCTTTTGCATATGTGTAATGGGCGGAAGTGCACAAGCCATATCTTCCCACCCGGGCTGATAACCCATATCAAGTGCCTCTCGTGCAAAAAACCCATATCAGTGCCTCTCGTGCAAGTTACTTCCGGTGTTTCCGGTATCGGTTGTTTACTTTTCCATTGTGACGTCAGATGTTTTTTATGACGACGTCAAAATTTACGGGAACTTTTGTGGGGATAGTTTAATACTTGCTAACAAATGCCATTGACAATTATGAATCATTTTATAGTACAACAAACATGGAGTAGTAATGGTCGTAAAACTCTTCCAAATTTTCAATGTTTCAAAATGCCTCTATAGGATATGTTACCATAAATATATAAGGTGTTAATGATGCTGTTGGACAACTATATAGTATCTTTGATTCATAATTTTAATTTTCTTTATAAAGTGTTTGACTGTTTTAGTTATTGCATTAGTTTATTTGCCTTACATAAAACTATTGTCGGAAGTATATGATAAAGCGATTAATACATGGCCTTTTCCATATCAGCCTGGGTATCATCCCTCGACCCATATCAGCACCTCGACTCCGTCTCGGGCTGATATGGGGGTATCGGGATGATACCCAGGCTGATATGGAAAAGGCCATGTATTAATCTCTATTTATAATATAGTCGATATAATGTAATATCAGAATGAATCACGAAAAAGGGGTAGAATTTACTAAAAAAATAATATTGTTAAAATAAATTAAGATGGTTCAAGTTTAATTCAGATAAACTTGTCATTACATATTATAAATTTATCTTGATAAAATGACCGATTTAAGGTATCATCTATTACAAATTATCGAAAAAGTTGTCAAATTAACAGTGAAATTTTATAAAATCGTGATTAAAACATTTCACAGGTTTGGTAATATATTCTCTACATCTTTCTTTAGAATATGGTCGATATATAGAGAATAATACATGGCAAAATCCGTATCATATGTCGTATCATCCCGAGAATTCAATATCAGCCCGAGGGATGATATTGGTCGAGGGTGATACGGCAAGTGATACGGATTTTGCCATGTATTATACGCTTTATCATATATTTCAACAGAAAAGTATTATATTATATAAACTGTTTTCTGATCCATAGCACTGGGTTACCTTTTATATTAGTTCTACTTTTGTTTTGTTACATAGGCCTTAAAAGAACTGCTCAATTACTTATCCAAAGCACCTTACAATTTGCGTGCTTTTGTTTTAAAAAAATATTTTGTTTAGTATTGTATTTATTTGTGTGTTTTGTACTTATAGTTGCATTTAGTGTGCCAAAAATATGAAAACTTGACGTTCGTGACGTCACATACAATATAGAAAACTTGACGTTTGTGACGTCACATACCAAACAATGACATCATTCAAAAAATTGACATATTTTGAAGAAATTTTTTTTTTGAGCAAAAATAACATAAAACTGACTTTATGTAAAAAAAAAAAAAAAAAAAGTAGGGGTGTGATAAAGGGTAGGGGTGCGATAAAGGGTATGCGATAAAGGGTAGGGGTGTGATAAAGGATATGCGATAAAGGGTGCGCATCAAAGTTGCGCGATATGGATTAAACAGCAGGCTATTTATCACATATGCAAAACTACTGTATTTACTACTAAACATATGATAAAATGTATTATCAGAATGAATTAACAAAAAGGTGTAATACTGTTAAAAGAAATTAAGTTGGTTCAATATACTTCAGATACAATTGTCATTATATATTATAAATTTATCTTGATCAAATGACCGATTCAAGGTATCATATTTTACAATTGTCGAAAAAGGTGTCAAATTTGCATTGAAATTTAAAAAAAACTTGATTAAAACCGTTGGCAGGTTTGGTTATATATTCTATACAACTATCTTCATAATATGGTCGATATAATGTAATATCAGAATGAATTATCAAAAAGGGGTAGAATTTACTAAAAAATATAATATTGTTAAAAGAAATTCAGGTGGTTCAAGTTTACTGCAGTTACAATTGTCATTACATATTATAAATCTATCTTGATCAAATGACCGATTTAAGGTATCATCTATTACAAATATCGAAAAAGTTGTCAAATTTACAGTTAAATTTTTAAAAATCGTTATTATAACATTTGACAGGTTTGGTAATAAATTCTATACAACTATCTTTAGAATATGGTCGATCTAATGTAATATCAGAATGAATTATCAAAAAAGGGTAGAATTTACTATTTACATATTACAAATCTATCTTGATCAAATGACCGATTTAAGGTATCATCTATTACTACAATATCGAAAAAAGTTGTCGAATTTACAGTGAAATTTTAAAAAAAAACTTGATTCAAACCGTTGGCAGGTTTGGTAATATATTATATACAACTATCTTTAGAATATAGTCGATATAATGTAATATCAGAATGAATTATGAAAAAGCGGTAGAATTTACTAAAAAAATATAATATTGTTAAAAGAAATAAAGTTGGTTGAAGTTTACGTCAGATACAATTGTCATTACATATTATAAATTTATCTTGATCAAATGATCCATTTAAGGTATCATTTTTTACAATTATCGAAAAGAATTTACTAAAAAATGTAATATTGTTAAATGGAAATTAAGTTGGTTCAGGTTTCCTTCAGATACATTTGTCATTACATATTATAAATTTATCGTGATCAAATGACCGATTTAAGGTATCATCTTTTACAATTGTCGAAAAAGGTGTCAAATTTGCATTGAAATTTTAAAAAAACTTGATTAAAACCGTTGGCAGGTTTGGTTATATATTCAATACAACTATCTTTAGAATATGGTGGATATAATGTAATATCAGAATGAATTATCAAAAAGGTGTAGAATTTACTAAAAAATCTAATATTGTTAAAAGAAATTAAGTTGGTTCAATATACTTCAGATACAATTGTCATTATATATTATAAATTTATCTTGATCAAATGACCGATTTAAGGTATCATCTTTTACAATTGTCGAAAAAGGTGTCAAATTTGCATTGAAATTTTAAAAAAACTTGATTAAAACCGTTGGCCTGTTTGGTTATATATTCTATACAACTATCTTTAGAATATGGTCGATATAATGTAATATCAGAATGAATTATCAAAAAGGGGTAGAATTTACTAAAAAATGTAATATTGTTAAAAGAAATTAAGGTGGTTCAAGTTTACTGCAGTTACAATTGTCATTACATATTATAAATTTATCTTGATCAAATGACCGATTTAAGGTATTGTCTAGTACAATTATCGAAAAAGGTGTCAAATTTACATTGAAATTTTAAAAAATCGTGATTAAAACCGTTGACAGGTTTGGTTATATATTCAATATAACTATCTTTATCATATACTTAGCATTAATATGATAGCTTTTGCATATGTGTAATGGGCGGAAGTGCACAAGCCATATCTTCCCACCCGGGCTGATAACCCATATCAAGTGCCTCTCGTGCAAAAAAACCATATCAGTGCCTCTCGTGCAAGTTACTTCCGGTGTTTCCGGTATCGGTTGTTTACTTTTCCATTGTGACGTCAGATGTTTTTTATGACGACGTCAAAATTTACGGGAACTTTTGTGGGGATAGTTTAATACTTGCTAACAAATGCCATTGACAATTATGAATCATTTTACAGTACAACAAACATGGAGTAGTAATGGTCGTAAAACTCTTCCAAATTTTCAATGTTTCAAAATGCCTCTATAGGATATGTTACCATAAATATATAAGGTGTTAATGATGCTGTTGGACAACTATATAGTATCTTTGATTCATAATTTTAATTTTCTTTATAAAGTGTTTGACTGTTTTAGTTATTGCATTAGTTTATTTGCCTTACATAAAACTATTGTCGGAAGTATATGATAAAGCGATTAATACATGGCCTTTTCCATATCAGCCTGGGTATCATCCCTCGACCCATATCAGCACCTCGACTCCGTCTCGGGCTGATATGGGGGTATCGGGATGATACCCAGGCTGATATGGAAAAGGCCATGTATTAATCTCTATTTATAATATAGTCGATATAATGTAATATCAGAATGAATCACGAAAAAGGGGTAGAATTTACTAAAAAAATAATATTGTTAAAATAAATTAAGATGGTTCAAGTTTAATTCAGATAAACTTGTCATTACATATTATAAATTTATCTTGATAAAATGACCGATTTAAGGTATCATCTATTACAAATTATCGAAAAAGTTGTCAAATTAACAGTGAAATTTTATAAAATCGTGATTAAAACATTTCACAGGTTTGGTAATATATTCTCTACATCTTTCTTTAGAATATGGTCGATATATAGAGAATAATACATGGCAAAATCCGTATCATATGTCGTATCATCCCGAGAATTCAATATCAGCCCGAGGGATGATATTGGTCGAGGGTGATACGGCAAGTGATACGGATTTTGCAAAGTATTATACGCTTTATCATATATTTCAACAGAAAAGTATTATATTATATAAACTGTTTTCTGATCCATAGCACTGGGTTACCTTTTATATTAGTTCTACTTTTGTTTTGTTTCAAAGGCCTTAAAAGAACTGCTCAATTACTTATCCAAAGCACCTTACAATTTGCGTGCTTTTGTTTTAAAAAAATATTTTGTTTATTATTGTATTTATTTGTGTGTTTTGTACTTATAGTTGCATTTAGTGTGCCAAAAATATGAAAACTTGACGTTCGTGACGTCACATACAATATAGAAAACTTGACGTTTGTGACGTCACATACCAAACAATGACATCATTCAAAAAATTGACATATTTTGAAGAAATTTTTTTTTTGAGCAAAAATAACATAAAACTGACTTTATGTAAAAAAAAAAAAAAAAAAGTAGGGGTGTGATAAAGGGTAGGGGTGCGATAAAGGGTAGGGGTGTGATAAAGGATATGCGATAAAGGGTGCGCATCAAAGTTGCGCGATATGGATTAAACAGCAGGCTATTTATCACATATGCAAAACTACTGTATTTACTACTAAACATATGATAAAATGTATTATCAGAATGAATTAACAAAAAGGTGTAATACTGTTAAAAGAAATTAAGTTGGTTCAATATACTTCAGATACAATTGTCATTATATATTATAAATTTATCTTGATCAAATGACCGATTTAAGGTATCATATTTTACAATTGTCGAAAAAGGTGTCAAATTTGCATTGAAATTTAAAAAAAACTTGATTAAAACCGTTGGCAGGTTTGGTTATATATTCTATACAACTATCTTCATAATATGGTCGATATAATGTAATATCAGAATGAATTATCAAAAAGGGGTAGAATTTACTAAAAAATATAATATTGTTAAAAGAAATTCAGGTGGTTCAAGTTTACTGCAGTTACAATTGTCATTACATATTATAAATCTATCTTGATCAAATGACCGATTTAAGGTATCATCTATTACAAATATCGAAAAAGTTGTCAAATTTACAGTGAAATTTTTAAAAATCGTTATTATAACATTTGACAGGTTTGGTAATAAATTCTATACAACTATCTTTAGAATATGGTCGATCTAATGTAATATCAGAATGAATTATCAAAAAAGGGTATAATTTACTATTTACATATTACAAATCTATCTTGATCAAATGACCGATTTAAGGTATCATCTATTACTACAATATCGAAAAAGTTGTCGAATTTACAGTGAAATTTAAAAAAAAAACTTGATTCAAACCGTTGGCAGGTTTGGTAATATATTATATACAACTATCTTTAGAATATAGTCGATATAATGTAATATCAGAATGAATTATGAAAAAGGGGTAGAATTTACTAGAAAAATATAATATTGTTAAAAGAAATAAAGTTGGTTGAAGTTTACGTCAGATACAATTGTCATTACATATTATAAATTTATCTTGATCAAATGATCCATTTAAGGTATCATTTTTTACAATTATCGAAAAGAATTTACTAAAAAATGTAATATTGTTAAAAGGAAATTAAGTTGGTTCAGGTTTCCTTCAGATACATTTGTCATTACATATTATAAATTTATCGTGATCAAATGACCGATTTAAGGTATCATCTTTTACAATTGTCGAAAAAGGTGTCAAATTTGCATTGAAATTTTAAAAAAACTTGATTAAAACCGTTGGCCTGTTTGGTTATATATTCTATACAACTATCTTTAGAATATGGTCGATATAATGTAATATCAGAATGAATTATCAAAAAGGGGTAGAATTTACTAAAAAATGTAATATTGTTAAAAGAAATTAAGTTGGTTCAAGTTTACTTCAGATACAATTGTCATTACATATTATAAATCTATCTTGATCAAATGACCGATTTAAGGAATCATCTATTATAATTATCGAAAAAGTCGTCTAATTTATAGTGAAATTTTATAAAATCGTGATTAAAACATTTGACAGGTATGGTAATATATTCTATACAAATATAATTAGACTATGGTCCATATAATGTAATATCAGAATGAATTATCAAAAAGGGGTAGAATTAACTAAAAAATATAATATTGTTAAAAGAAATTAAGTTGGTTCAATATACTTCAGATACAAGTGTCATTATATATTATAAATTTATCTTGATCAAATGACCGATTTAAGGTATCATCTTTTACAATTGTCGAAAAATGTGTCAAATTTGCATTTAAATTTAAAAAAAAACTTGATTAAAACCGTTGGCAGGTTTGGTTATATATTCTATACAACTATCTTTAGAATATGGTCGATATAATGTAATATCAGAATGAATTATCAAAAAGGGGTAGAATTTACTACAAAATGTAATATTGTTAAAAGAAATTAAGTTGGTTCAAGTTTACTTCAGATACAATTGTCATTACATATTATAAATCTATCTTGATCAAATGACCGATTTAAGGTATCATCTATTACAATTATCGAAAAAGTTGTCAAATTTACAGTTAGATTTAAAAAAAACTTGATTAAAACCGTTGGCATGTTTGGTAATATATTCTATACAACTATCTTTAGAATATGGTCGATATCATGTAATATCAGAATGAATTATCAAAAAGGGGTAGAATTTACTAAAAAATATAATATGTTAAAAGAAATTGAGTTGGTTCAAGTTTACTTCAGATCCAATTGTCATTACACATTATAAATTTATCTTGATCAAATGACCGATTTAAGGTATCATCTATTACAATTATCGAAAAAGTTGTCACATTTACAGTCAAATTTTAAAAAAACTTGATTAAAACCGTTAGCAGGTTTGGTAATATATTCTATACATCTATCTTTAGAATATGGTCGATATAATGTAATATCAGAATGAATTATCAAAAAGGGGTAGAATTTACTACAAAATGTAATATTGTTAAAAGAAATTAAGTTGGTTCAAGTTTACTTCAGATACAACTGTCATTACATTGAAATTTTAAAAAATCTTGATTAAAACCGTTGACAGGTTTGGTAATATATTCTATACATCTATCTCAAGAATATGGTCGATATAATGTAATATCATCATGACTTATCATCAAGGTGTAGAATTTACTACAAAATGTAATATTGCTAAAAGAAATTGAGTTGGTTCAAGTTTACTTCAGATACAATTGTCATTACATATTACAAATTTATCCTGATCAAATGACCGATTTAAGGTATCATCTATTACAATTATCGAAGAAGGTGTCAAATTTACATTGCAATTTTAAAAAAACTAGATTAAAACCGTTGGCAGGTTTGGTAATATATTCTATACAACTATCTTTAGAATATGGTCGATATAATGTTATATCAGAATGGATTATCAAAAAGGGGTAGAATTTACTAAAAAAAATGTAATATTGTTAAAAGAAATTAGGTTGGTTCAAGTTTACTTCAGATACAATTGTCATATATCATAAATTTATCTTGATCAAATGACCGATTTAAGGTATCATCTATTACAATTATCGAAAAAAGTGTCAAATTTACATTGAAATTGTAAAAAATCGTGATTATAACCATTGACAGATTTGGTAATATATTCAATACAACTATCTTTAGAATATAGTCGATATAATGTTATATCAGAATGAATTATGAAAAAGGTGTAGAATTTACTAAAAAAATAATATTGTTAAAAGAATTTAAGTTGGTTCAAGTTTAATTCAGATACAATTGTCATTACATAGTATAAATTAATCTTGATCAAATGACCGATTTAAGGTATCATCTATTACAATTATCGAAAAAGTTGTCAAATTTACAGTGAAATTTTATAAAATCGTGATTAAAACATTTGACAGGTATGGTAATGTATTCTATACAACTATCTTTAGATGATGGTCGATATAATGTAATATCAGAAAGGGGTAGAATTTACTACAAAATGTAATATTGTTAAAAGAAATTAAGTTGGTTCAAGTTTACTTCAGATACAACTGTAATTACATTGAAATTTTAAAAAATCTTGATTAAAACCGTTGACAGGTTTGGTAATATATTCTATACATCTATCTCAAGAATATGGTCGATATAATGTAATATCATCATGACTTATCATCAAGGTGTAGAATTTACTACAAAATGTAATATTGCTAAAAGAAATTGAGTTGGTTCAAGTTTACTTCAGATACAATTGTCATTACATATTACAAATTTATCCTGATCAAATGACCGATTTAAGGTATCATCTATTACAATTATCGAAGAAGGTGTCAAATTTACATTGAAATTTAAAAAAAACTAGATTAAAACCGTTGGCAGGTTTGGTAATATATTCTATACAACTATCTTTAGAATATGGTCGATATAATGTTATATCAGAATGGATTATCAAAAAGGGGTAGAATTTACTAAAAAAAATGTAATATTGTTAAAAGAAATTAGGTTGGTTCAAGTTTACTTCAGATACAATTGTCATATATCATAAATTTATCTTGATCAAATGACCGATTTAAGGTATCATCTATTACAATTATCGAAAAAAGTGTCAAATTTACATTGAAATTGTAAAAAATCGTGATTATAACCATTGACAGATTTGGTAATATATTCAATACAACTATCTTTAGAATATAGTCGATATAATGTTATATCAGAATGAATTATGAAAAAGGTGTAGAATTTACTAAAAAAATAATATTGTTAAAAGAAATTAAGTTGGTTCAAGTTTAATTCAGATACAATTGTTATTACATAGTATAAATTAATCTTGATCAAATGACCGATTTAAGGTATCATCTATTACAATTATCGAAAAAGTTGTCAAATTTACAGTGAAATTTTATAAAATCGTGATTAAAACATTTGACAGGTATGGTAATGTATTCTATACAACTATCTTTAGATGATGGTCGATATAATGTAATATCAGAAAGGGGTAGAATTTACTACAAAATGTAATATTGTTAAAAGAAATTAAGTTGGTTCAAGTTTACTTCAGATACAACTGTCATTACATATTATAAATCTATCTTGATCAAATGACCAATTTAAGGTATCATCTATTACAATTATCGAAAAAGGTGTCAAATTTACATTGAAATTTTTGAAAAAAACTTTATTAAAACCGTTGGCATGTTTGGTAATATATTCTATACAACTATCTTTAGAATATGGTCGATATAATGTAATAGCAGAATGAATTATGAAAAAGGAGTAGAATTTACTAAAAAAAATATAATATGTTAAAAGAAATTAAGTTGGTTCAAGTTTACTTCAGATCCAATTGTCATGACACATTATAAATTTATCTTGATCAAATGACCAATTTAAGGTATCATCTATTACAATTATCGAAAAAGGTGTCAAATTTACATTGAAATTTTAAAAAATCGTAATTAAAACCGTTGGCAGGTTTGGTAATATATTCTATACAACTATCTTTAGAATATGGTCGATATAATGTAATAGCAGAATGAATTATGAAAAAGGAGTAGAATTTACTAAAAAAAATATAATATGTTAAAAGAAATTGAGTTGGTTCAAGTTTACTTCAGATCCAATTGTCATGACACATTATAAATTTATCTTGATCAAATGACCGATTTAAGGTATCATCTATTACAATTATCGAAAAAGGTGTCAAATTTACATTGAAATTTTAAAAAATCGTGATTAAAACCGTTGACAGGTTTGGTAATATATTCTATACATCTATCTTAAGAATATGGTCGATATAATGTAATATCATCCTGAATTATCATCAAGGTGTAGAATTTACTACAAAATGTAATATTGTTAAAAGAAATTAAGTTGGTTCAAGTTTACTTCAGATACAATTGTAATAACATATTATGAATTTATCTTGATCAAATGACCGATTTAAGGTATCATCTATTACAATTATCGAAAAAGGTGTTAAATTTACATTGAAATTTTAAAAAATCGTGATTAAAACCGTTGACAGGTTTGGTTTTATATTCAATACAACTATCTTTAGAATATAGTCGATATAATGTTATATCAGAATGAATTATGAAAAAGGGGTAGAAGTTACTAAAAAATATAATATGTTTAAAGAAATTAAGTTGGTTCAAGTTTACTTCAGATACAATTGTCAACGAGAGAAATTTATGTATTACTGAAAAATTATTACACCAGGGTTTTCGATATCACAAACTAGTCAAAACTTTTACTAAATTTTATCATCGGTATAAAGATATCATTCGTAAATATAGCTCAACATGCAGACTTTTTATACGTTCAGGTATTTCACATCCAATTTTTTATGGAAATATTCTTTATCAAGCACAAAGGTGTCAGTATTCACCTCAGAAACTTACAAAACCTTTAAATAGACTGATTAAGAAGGGATATAATTACGATACTGTTGTCAAGTCATTAAAGATTGCATATGTTGGCGTTAATATTGAGTCACTGATAAGGTCTTTGCGTCGGAACTAAAGACATTTATTCTAAAAACAGTTGTTGGCATGACACGGGTTATGTTCTTCTCATATATGTTATGATGGTATGATACTAAACCCCTAACGGGAAGGATTGTGCCTGAGGTTCATATGATGAAATCATAATCTTTCAGTCCGTTTAGTTGAAGTCTGGAGCTGGCATGTCAGTTAACTGCTAGTAGTCTGTTGTTATTTATGTATTATTGTCATTTTGTTTATTTTCTTTGGTTACATCTTCTGACATCAGACTCGGACTTCTCTTGAACTGAATTTTAATGTGCGTATTGTTATGCGTTTATTTTTCTACATTGGTTAGAGGTATAGGGGGGTTGAGATCTCACAAACATGTTTAACCCCGCCTCATTTTTGCGCCTGTCCCAAGTCAGGAGCCTCTGGCCTTTGTTAGTCTTGTATTATTTTTATATTAGTTTCTTGTGTACAATTTGGAAATTAGTATGGCGTTCATTATCACTGAACTAGTATATATTTGTTTAGGTGCCAGCTGAAGGACGCCTCCTGGTGCGGGAATTTCTCGCTACATTGAAGACCTGTTGGTGACCTTCTGTTGTTGGTTTTTATTTGGTCGGGTTGTTGTCTCTTTGACACATTCCCTATTTCCATTCTCAATTTTAATCATTCCATATTATAAATTTATCTTGATCAAATGACCGATTTAAAGTATCATCTATTACAATTATCGAAAAAGGTGTCAAATTTACATTGAAATTTTTAAAAATCGTGATTAAAACCGTTGACAAGTTTGGTAATATATTCTATACATCTATCTTAAGAATATGGTCGATATAATGTAATATCATCATGAATTATCATCAAGGGGTAGAATTTGCTAAAAAATGTAATATTGTTAAAAGAAACTAAGTTGGTTCAATTTTACTCCAGATGTAATTGTGATTACATATTATAAATTTATCTTAAGCAAATGACTGATTTGAGGTATCATCTATTACAATTATCGAAAAAGTTGTCAAATTTACATTGAAATTTTTAAAAATCGTGATTAAAACCGTTGACAGGTTTGGTTATATATTCTATACAACTATCTTTAGAATATGGTCGATATAATGTAATATCAGAATGAATTATGAAAAAGGGGTAGAATTTGCTAAAAAATGTAATATTGTTAAACGAAACTAAGTTGGTTCAATTTTACTCCATATGTAATTGTGGTTACATATTATAAATTTATCTTAAGCAAATGACTGATTTGAGGTATCATCTATTACAATTATCGAAAAAGTTGTCAAATTTACAGTGAAATTTAAAAAAAAACTTGATTAAAACCGTTGGCAGGTCTGCTAATATATTCTATACAAATAACTTTAGAATATGGTCGATATAATGTAATATCAAAATGAATTATCAAAAAGGGGTAGAAATTACTAAAAAATGTAATATTGTTAAAAGGAAATTAAGTTGGTTCAAGTTTACTTCAGATACAGTTGTCATTACATATCAAAAATCTATCTTGATCAAATGACCGATTTAAGGTATCATCTATTACATTTTATCGAAAAGGTTGTCAAATTTAAAGTGAAATTTAAAAAAAACTTGATTAAAACTGTTGGCAGGCTTGGTAATATTTTCTATACAGCTATCTTTAGAATGTGGTCGATATAATGTTATATCAGAATGAATTATGAAAAAGGGGTAGAATTTACTAATAAATATAATATAATTAAAAGAAATTAAGTTGGTTCAAGTTTACTTCAGATACAATTGTCATTACATATTATAAATTTATCTTGATCAAATGACCGATTTAAGGTATCATCTATTACAATTATCGAAAAAGGTGTTAAATTTACATTGAAATTTTAAAAAATCGTGATTAAAACCGTTGACAGGTTTGGTAATATATTCAATACAATTATCTTTAGAATATAGTCGATATAATGTAATATCAGAATGAATTATCAAAAAGGTGTAGAAATTAAGTTGGTTCACGATTACTTCAGATACAATTGTGATTACATATTATAAATTTATCTTCATCAAATGACCGATTTAAGGTATCATCTATTACAATTATCGAAATAGTTGTCAACTTTACAGTGAAATTTAAAATAAAACTTGATTAAAACCGTTGGTATGTTTGGTAATATATTCTATACAACTTTCTTTATAATATGGTCGATATAATGTTATATCAGAATAAATCATGAAAAAGGGATAGAATTTACTAATAAATATAATATAGTTAAAAGAAAATAAGTTGGTTCAAGTTAACTTAAGATACAATTGGCATTAAATATTATAAATCTATCTTAATCAAAAGACCGATTTAAGGTATCATCTACTACAATTATCGAAAAAGCTGTCAAATTTACAGTGAAATTTTAAAAAAAATCCTGTTTAAAGCGTTGGCAGGTTTGGTAATATATTCTATACAACCATCTTTAGAATATCATCGATATAATGTTTTATCAGAATAAATTATCAAAAAGGTGTAGAAATTAAGTTGGTTCTCGATTACTTCAGATACAATTGTGATTACATATTATAAATTTATCTTGATCAAATGACCGATTTAAGGTATCATCTATTACAATTATCGAAAAAGTTGTCAAATTTACAGTGAAATTTAAAAAAAAAATGATTAAAACCGTTGGCAGGTTTGGTAATATATTTCAATACAACTATCTTTAGAATATGGTCGATATAATGTAATATCAGAAAGAATTATCAAAAAGGTGTAGAAATTAAGTTGGTTCACGATTACTTCAGATACAATTGTGATTACATATTATAAATTTATCTTGATCAAATGACCGATTTAAGGTATCATCTATTACAATTATCGAAAAAGTTGTCAAATTTACAATGAAATTAAAAAAAAAACTTGATTAAAACCGTTTAGAGGTTTGGTAATATATTGTATACAACTATTTTTAGATTATGGTCGATATAATGTAATATCAGAATGAATTATGAAAAAGGGGAATTTACCAAAAAATGTAATATTGTTAAAAGAAATTAAGTTGGTTCAAGTTTACTTCAGATACAATTGTCAATACATATTATTAATTTAACTTGATCAAATGACCGATTTAAGGTATCATCTATCACAATTATCGAAAAAGTTCTCAATTTTACAGTGAAATTTAAAAAAAAAACGTGATTAAAACCGTTGGCAGGTTTGGTAATATATTCTATACAACTATCTTTAGAATATGGTCGATATAATGTTATATCAGAATTAATTATCAAAAAGGGGTAGAATTTACTAAAAAATGTAATATTGTTAAAAGAAATTAAGTTTTTTAATTTAACATCAGATACAATTGTGACTACATATTATAAATTTATCTTGATCAAAAGACCGATTTAAGGTATCATCTATTACAATTATCGAAAAAGTTGTCAAATTTATATTGAAATTTTAAAAAATCGTGATTAAAACCGTTGACAGGTTTGGAAATATATTCTATACAGCTATCTTTAGAATGTGGCCGATATAATGTCATATCAGAATGAACCATGAAAAAGGGGTAGAATTTACTAATAGATATACTATAGTTAAAAGAAAATAATTTGGTTCAAGTTTATTTCAGATACAATTGTCATTAAATATTAAAAATCTATCTTGATCAAATGACCGATTAAAGGTATCATCTATTACAATTATCGAAAAAGTTGTCAAATTTACAGTGAAATTTAAAAAAAACATGATTAAAACCGTTGACAGGTTTGGTAATATATTCTATACAACTATTTTTAGAATATGGTCGATATAATGTAATATCAGAATGAATTATGAAAAAAGGGAGAGAATTTACTAATAAATATAATATAGTTAAAAGAAAATAAGTTGGTTCAAGTTTACTTCAAATTCGATTTGCATTACATATTATCAATCTATCTTGATCAAATGATTGATTTAAGGTATCATCTATTACAAATATCGAAAAAGTTGTCAAATTTACAGTGAAATTTAAAAAAAACATGATTAAAACCGTTGACAGATTTGTTAATATATTCTATACAACTATTTTTAGAATATGGTCGATATAATGTAATATCAGAATGAGTTACGAAAAAAGGATAGAATTTACTCATAAATATAATATAGTTAAAAGAAAATAAGTTGGTTCAAGTTTACTTCAAATTCAATTTGCATTACATATTATCAATCTATCTTGATCAAATGATTGATTTAAGGTATCATCTATTACAAATATCGAAAAAGTTGTCAAATTTACAGTGAAATTTAAAAAAAACATGATTAAAACCGTTGACAGATTTGTTAATATATTCTATACAACTATTTTTAGAATATGGTCGATATAATGTAATATCAGAATGAGTTACGAAAAAAGGATAGAATTTACTCATAAATATAATATAGTTAAAAGAAAATAAGTTGGTTCAAGTTTACTTCAAATACAATTGTCATTATATATTATAAATCTATCTCGATCAAATGACCGATTTAAGGTATCATCTATTACAATTATCGAAAAAGTTGTCAAATTTACAGTGATATTTTAAAAAATCGTGATTAAAACCGTTGACAGATTTGGAAATATATTCTATACAACTATCTTTATAATATGGTCGATATAATGTTATATCAGAATAAATCATGAAAAAGGGATAGAATTTACTAATAAATATAATATGTTAAAAGAAAATAAGTTGGTTCAAGTTTACTTCAGATACAATTGTCATAACATATTGAAAATCTATCTTGATCAAATGACCGATTAAAGGTATCATCTATTACAATTATCGAAAAAGTTGTCAAATTTACAGTGAAATTTAAAAAAAAATGATTAAAACCGTTGACAGATTTGGTAATTTATTCTATACAACTATTTCTAAAATATGGTCGATATAATGTAATATCAAAATAAATTATAGAAAGGGATAGAATTTACTAATATATATAATATAGTTAAAAGAAAATAAGTTGGTTCAAGTTTACTTCAGATACAATTGTCATTACATATTAAAAATCTATCTTGATCAAATGACCGATTAAAGGTGTCATCCATTACAATTATCGAAAAAGTTGTCAAAGTTACAGTGAAATTTAAAAAAAAAAACATGATTAAAATCGTTGACAAGTTTGGTTATATCTTCTATACAACTATCTTTAGAATATGGTCGATATAATGTCATATTAGAATGAATTATGAAAAAGGGGTAGATTTTGCTAAAAAATGTAATATTGTTAAAAAAAATTAAGCTGGTTCAAGTTTACTTCAGATACAATTGCGATGACATATTTTAAATTTATCTTGATCCAATGACCGATTTAAGGTTTCATCTACTTCAATTATCGAAAAATTTGACAAATTTACAGTGGAATTTAAAAAAAAACATGATTAGAACCGTTGACAGGTTCGGTTATATATTCTGTACAACTATTTTTAGAATATGGTCTATATAATGTAATATCAGAATGAATTATGAAAAAGGGATAGAATTTACTAATAAATACAATATAGTTAAAAGAAAATAAGTTGGTTCAAGTTTACTTCAAATACAATTGTCATTACATATTATAAATTTATCTTGATCAAATGACCGATTTAAGGTATCATCTATTACAAATATCGAAAAAGTTGTCAAATTTACAGAGAAATTTAAAAAAAACATGATTAAAACCGTTGACAGATTTGTTAATATATTCTATACAACTATTTTTAGAATATGGTCGATATAATGTAATATCAGAATGAGTTACGAAAAAAGGATAGAATTTACTAATAAATATAATATAGTTAAAAGAAAATAAGTTGGTTCAAGTTTGCTTCAAATACAATTGTCATTATATATTATAAATCTATCTCGATCAAATGACCGATTTAAGGTATCATCTATTACAATTATCGAAAAAGTTGTCAAATTTACAGTGAAATTTTAAAAAATCGTGATTAAAACCGTTGACAGATTTGGAAATATATTCTATACAACTATCTTTATAATATGGTCGATATAATGTTATATCAGAATAAATCATGAAAAAGGGATAGAATTTACTAATAAATATAATATGTTAAAAGAAAATAAGTTGGTTCAAGTTTACTTCAGATACAATTGTCATAACATATTGAAAATCTCTCTTGATCAAATGACCGATTAAAGGTATCATCTATTACAATTATCGAAAAAGTTGTCAAATTTACAGTGAAATTTAAAAAAAAATGATTAAAACCGTTGACAGATTTGGTAATTTATTCTATACAACTATTTCTAAAATATGGTCGATATAATGTAATATCAAAATAAATTATAGAAAGGGATAGAATTTACTAATATATATAATATAGTTAAAAGAAAATAAGTTGGTTCAAGTTTACTTCAAATACAATTGTCATTACATATTATAAATTTATCTTGATCAAATGACCGATTTAAGGTATCATCTATTACAATTATCAAAAAAGTTGTCAAATTTACATTGAAATTTTAAAAAATCGTGATTAAAACCGTTGACAGGTTTGGAAATATATTCTATACAGCTATCTTTAGAATATTGCCGATATAATGTAATATCAGAATGAATCATGAAAAAGGGGTAGAATTTACTAATAAATATAATATAGTTAAAAGAAAATAAGTTGGTTCAAGTTTAGTTCAAATACAATTGTCATTGCATATTATAAATCTATCTTGATCAAATGACCGATATAAGGTATCATTTATTACAATAATCGAAAAAGTTGTCAAATTGACAGTGAAATTTAAAAAAAAAATTTGATTGAAACCGTTGACAGGTTTGGTTATATATTCTATACAACTATCTTTAGAATATGGTCGATATAATGTAATATCAGAATGAATTATGAAAAAGGGGTAGAATTTGCTAAAAAATGTTATATTGTTAAAAGAAACTAAGTTGGTTCAATTTTACTCCAGATGTAATTGTGATTACATATTATAAATTTATCTTAAGCAAATGACTGATTTGAGGTATCATCTATTACAAATATCGAAAAAGTTGTCAAATTTACAGAGAAATTTAAAAAAAACATGATTAAAACCGTTGACAGATTTGTTAATATATTCTATACAACTATTTTTAGAATATGGTCGATATAATGTAATATCAGAATGAGTTACGAAAAAAGGATAGAATTTACTAATAAATATAATATAGTTAAAAGAAAATAAGTTGGTTCAAGTTTGCTTCAAATACAATTGTCATTATATATTATAAATCTATCTCGATCAAATGACCGATTTAAGGTATCATCTATTACAATTATCGAAAAAGTTGTCAAATTTACAGTGAAATTTTAAAAAATCGTGATTAAAACCGTTGACAGATTTGGAAATATATTCTATACAACTATCTTTATAATATGGTCGATATAATGTTATATCAGAATAAATCATGAAAAAGGGATAGAATTTACTAATAAATATAATATGTTAAAAGAAAATAAGTTGGTTCAAGTTTACTTCAGATACAATTGTCATAACATATTGAAAATCTCTCTTGATCAAATGACCGATTAAAGGTATCATCTATTACAATTATCGAAAAAGTTGTCAAATTTACAGTGAAATTTAAAAAAAAATGATTAAAACCGTTGACAGATTTGGTAATTTATTCTATACAACTATTTCTAAAATATGGTCGATATAATGTAATATCAAAATAAATTATAGAAAGGGATAGAATTTACTAATATATATAATATAGTTAAAAGAAAATAAGTTGGTTCAAGTTTACTTCAAATACAATTGTCATTACATATTATAAATTTATCTTGATCAAATGACCGATTTAAGGTATCATCTATTACAATTATCAAAAAAGTTGTCAAATTTACATTGAAATTTTAAAAAATCGTGATTAAAACCGTTGACAGGTTTGGAAATATATTCTATACAGCTATCTTTAGAATATTGCCGATATAATGTAATATCAGAATGAATCATGAAAAAGGGGTAGAATTTACTAATAAATATAATATAGTTAAAAGAAAATAAGTTGGTTCAAGTTTAGTTCAAATACAATTGTCATTGCATATTATAAATCTATCTTGATCAAATGACCGATATAAGGTATCATTTATTACAATAATCGAAAAAGTTGTCAAATTGACAGTGAAATTTAAAAAAAAAATTTGATTGAAACCGTTGACAGGTTTGGTTATATATTCTATACAACTATCTTTAGAATATGGTCGATATAATGTAATATCAGAATGAATTATGAAAAAGGGGTAGAATTTGCTAAAAAATGTTATATTGTTAAAAGAAACTAAGTTGGTTCAATTTTACTCCAGATGTAATTGTGATTACATATTATAAATTTATCTTAAGCAAATGACTGATTTGAGGTATCATCTATTACAATTATCGAAAAAGTTGTCAAATTTACAGTGAAATTTAAAAAAACTTGATTAAAACCGTTGGCAGGTCTGCTAATATATTCTATACAAATAACTTTAGAATATGGTCGATATAATGTAATATCAGAATGAATTATCAAAAAGGGGTAGAAATTACTAAAAAATGTAATATTGTTAAAAGGAAATTAAGTTGGTTCAAGTTTACTTCAGATACAGTTGTCATTACATATTAAAAATCTATCTTGATCAAATGACCGATTTAAGGTATCATCTATTACATTTTATCGAAAAGGTTGTCTAAATTACAGTGAAATTTAAAAAAAACTTGATTAAAACTGTTGGCAGGCTTGGTAATATTTTCTATACAGCTATCTTTAGAATGTGGTCGATATAATGTTATATCAGAATGAATTATGAAAAAGGGGTAGAATTTACTAATAAATATAATATAATTATAAGAAAATAAGTTGGTTCAAGTTTACTTCAGATACAATTGGCATTACATATTATAAATCTATCTTGATCAAATGACCGATTAAAGGTATCATCTATTACAATTATCGAAAAAGTTGTCAAATTGACAGTGAAATTTAAAAAACAATTTGATTGAAACCGTTGACAGGTTTGGTTATATATTCTATACAACTATCTTTAGAATATGGTCGATATAATGTAATATCAGAATGAATTATGAAAAAGGGGTAGAATTTGTTAAAAAATGTAATATTGTTAAAAGAAACTAAGTTGGTTCAATTTTACTCCAGATGTAATTGTGATTACATATTATAAATTTATCTTAAGCAAATGAATGATTTGAGGTACAGATGTATCATCTATTACAATTATCGAAAAAGTTGTCAAATTTACATTGAAATTTTAAAAAATCAAGATTAAAACCGTTGACAGGTTTGGAAATATATTCTGTACAACTATTTTTAGAATATGGTCGATATAATGATATATCAGAATGAATTATGAAAAAGGGATAGAATTTACTAATAAATATAATATAGTTAAAAGAAAATAAGTTGGTTCAACTTTAGTTCAAATACAATTGTCATTGCATATTATAAATCTATCTTAATCAAATGACCGATATAAGGTATCATTTATTACAATTATCGAAAAAGTTGTCAAATTGACAGTGAAATTAAAAAAAAAATTGATTGAAACCGTTGACAGGTTTGGTTATATATTCTATAGAACTATCCTTAGAATATGGTCGATATAATGTCATATCGGAATGAATTATGAAAAAGGGGTAGAATTTACTAAAAAAATATAATATTGTTAAAAGAAATTAAGTTGGTTCAAGATTACTTCAGATACAATTGCCATTACATATTATAAAGTTATCTTGATCAAATGACTGATTTAAGGTATCATCTATTACAAGTATCGAAAAAGTTGTCAAATTCTCATTGAAATTTAAGAAATCGTGATTAAAACCGTTGACAGGTTTGGTAATATATTCTATAGAACTATCCTTAGAATATGGTCGATATAATGTCATATCAGAATGAATTATGAAAAAGGGGTAGAACTTACTAAAAAAATATAATATTGTTAAAAGAAATAAAGTTAGTTCAAGATTTCTTCAGATAGAATTGCGATTACATATTTTAAATTTATCTTGATCAAATGACCGATTTAAGGTATCATCTATTACAAGTATCGAAAAAGTTGTCAAATTGACAGTGAAATTTAAAAAAAATTTGATTGAAACCGTTGACAGGTTTGGTTATATATTCTATACAGCTATCTTTAGAATATGGTCGATATAATGTAATATCAGAATGAATTATGAAAAAGGGGTAGAATTTGCTAAAAAATGTAATATTGTTAAATGAAACTAAGTTGGTTCAATTTTACTCCATATGTAATTGTGATTACATATTATAAATTTATCTTAAGCAAATGACTGATTTGAGGTATCATCTATTACAATTATCGAAAAAGTTGTCAAACCCAGTGAAATTTAAAAAAAACTTCATTAAAACCGTTGGCAGGTCTGCTAATATATTCTATACAAATAACTTTAGAATATGGTCGATATAATGTAATATCAGAATGAATTATCAAAAAGGGGTAGAAATTACTAAAAAATGTAATATTGTTAAAAGGAAATTAAGTTGGTTCAAGTTTACTTCAGATACAGTTGTCATTACATATTAAAAATCTATCTTGATCAAATGACCGATTTAAGGTATCATCTATTACATTTTATCGAAAAGGTTGTCTAAATTACAGTGAAATTTAAAAAAAACTTGTTTAAACTGTTGGCAGGCTTGGTAATATTTTCTATACAGCTATCTTTAGAATGTGGTCGATATAATGTTATATCAGAATGAATTATGAAAAAGGGGTAGAATTTACTAATAAATATAATATAATTATAAGAAAATAAGTTGGTTCAAGTTTACTTCAGATACAATTGGCATTAAATATTATAAATCTATCTTGATCAAATGACCGATTAAAGGTATCATCTATTACAATTATCGAAAAAGTTGTCAAATTGACAGTGAAATTTAAAAAAAAATTTGATTGAAACCGTTGACAGGTTTGGTTATATATTCTATACAACTATCTTTAGAATATGGTCGATATAATGTAATATCAGAATGAATTATGAAAAAGGGGTAGAATTTGTTAAAAAATGTAATATTGTTAAAAGAAACTAAGTTGGTTCAATTTTACTCCAGATGTAATTGTTATTACATATTATAAATTTATCTTAAGCAAATGAATGATTTGAGGTACAGATGTATCATCTATTACAATTATCGAAAAAGTTGTCAAATTTACATTGAAATTTTAAAAATCAAGATTAAAACCGTTGACAGGTTTGGAAATATATTCTGTACAACTATTTTTAGAATATGGTCGACATAATGATATATCAGAATGAATTATGAAAAAGGGATAGAATTTACTAATAAATATAATATAGTTAAAAGAAAATAAGTTGGTTCAACTTTAGTTCAAATACAATTGTCATTGCATATTATAAATCTATCTTAATCAAATGACCGATATAAGGTATCATTTATTACAATTATCGAAAAAGTTGTCAAATTGACAGTGAAATTAAAAAAAAAATTGATTGAAACCGTTGACAGGTTTGGTTATATATTCTATAGAACTATCCTTAGAATATGGTCGATATAATGTCATATCGGAATGAATTATGAAAAAGGGGTAGAATTTACTAAAAAAATATAATATTGTTAAAAGAAATTAAGTTGGTTCAAGATTACTTCAGATACAATTGCCATTACATATTATAAAGTTATCTTGATCAAATGACTGATTTAAGGTATCATCTATTACAAGTATCGAAAAAGTTGTCAAATTCTCATTGAAATTTAAGAAATCGTGATTAAAACCGTTGACAGGTTTGGTAATATATTCTATAGAACTATCCTTAGAATATGGTCGATATAATGTCATATCAGAATGAATTATGAAAAAGGGGTAGAACTTACTAAAAAAATATAATATTGTTAAAAGAAATAAAGTTAGTTCAAGATTACTTCAGATAGAATTGCGATTACATATTTTAAATTTATCTTGATCAAATGACCGATTTAAGGTATCATCTATTACAAGTATCGAAAAAGTTGTCAAATTGACAGTGAAATTTAAAAAAAAATTTGATTGAAACCGTTGACAGGTTTGGTTATATATTCTATACAGCTATCTTTAGAATATGGTCGATATAATGTAATATCAGAATGAATTATGAAAAAGGGGTAGAATTTGCTAAAAAATGTAATATTGTTAAAAGAAACTAAGTTGGTTCAATTTTACTCCAGATGTAATTGTGATTACATATTATAAATTTATCTTAAGCAAATGACTGATTTGAGGTATCATCTATTACAATTATCGAAAAAAGTTGTCAAATTTACATTGAAATTTTTAAAAATCGTGATTAAAACCGTTGACAGGTTTGGAAATATATTCTATACAGCTATCTTCAGAATATGGCCGATATAATGTAATATCAGAATAAATCATGAAAAAGGGATAGAATTTACTAATAAATATAATATAATTAAAAGAAAATAAGTTGGTTCAAGTTTACTTCAGATACAATAGGCATTACATATTATAAATCTATCTTGATCAAAAGACCGATTTAAGGTTTCATCTATTACAATTATCGAAAAAGTTGTCAAATTTACAGTGGAATTTAAAAAAAATTTATTTTTTACGGTTGGCAGGTTTGGTAATATATTCTATACAACTATCTTCAGAATATGGTCGATATAATGTAATATCAGAATGAATCATTTAAAAGGGGTAGAATTTACTAATAAATATAATATAGTTAAAAGAAAATAAGTTGGTTCTAGTTTACTTCAGATACAATTGTCATTACATATTAAAAATCTATCTTGATCAAATGACCGATTAAAGGTATCATTTATTACAATTATCGAAAAAGTTGTCAAATTGACAGTGAAATTTAAAAAAAAAATTGATTGAAACCGTTGACAGGTTTGGTTATATATTCTATACAACTATCTTTAGAATATGGTCGATATAATGTAATATCAGAATGAATTATGAAAAAGGGGTAGAATTTGTTAAAAAATGTAATATTGTTAAAAGAAACTAAGTTGGTTCAATTTTACTCCAGATGTAATTGTGATTACATATTATAAATTTATCTTAAGCAAATGAATGATTTGAGGTACAAATGTATCAACTATTACAATTATCGAAAAAGTTGTCAAATTTACATTGAAATTTTAAAAAATCAAGATTAAAACCGTTGACAGGTTTGGAAATATATTCTGTACAACTATTTTTAGAATATGGTCGATATAATGATATATCAGAATGAATTATGAAAAAGGGATAGAATTTACTAATAAATATAATATAGTTAAAAGAAAATAAGTTGGTTCAACTTTAGTTCAAATACAATTGTCATTGCATATTATAAATCTATCTTGATCAAATGACCGATATAAGGTATCATTTATTACAATTATCGAAAAAGTTGTCAAATTGACAGTGAAATTAAAAAAAAAAATTGATTGAAACCGTTGACAGGTTTGGTTATATATTCTATAGAACTATCCTTAGAATATGGTCGATATAATGTCATATCGGAATGAATTATGAAAAAGGGGTAGAATTTACTAAAAAAATATAATATTGTTAAAAGAAATTAAGTTGGTTCAAGATTACTTCAGATACAATTGCAATTACATATTATAAAGTTATCTTGATCAAATGACTGATTTAAGGTATCATCTATTACAAGTATCGAAAAAGTGGTCAAATTCTCATTGAAATTTAAGAAATCGTGATTAAAACCGTTGACAGGTTTGGTAATATATTCTATAGAACTATCCTTAGAATATGGTCGATATAATGTCATATCAGAATGAATTATGAAAAAGGGGTAGAACTTACTAAAAAAATATAATATTGTTAAAAGAAATAAAGTTAGTTCAAGATTACTTCAGATAGAATTGCGATTACATATTTTAAATTTATCTTGATCAAATGACCGATTTAAGGTATCATCTATTACAAGTATCGAAAAAGTTGTCAAATTGACAGTGAAATTTAAAAAAAAATTTGATTGAAACCGTTGACAGGTTTGGTAATATATTCTATATAACTATCTTTAGAATATGGTCGATATAATGTAATATCAGAATGAATTATGAAAAAGGGGTAGAATTTGCTAAAAAATGTAATATTGTTAAAAGAAACTAAGTTGGTTCAATTTTACTCCAGATACAATTGTGATTACATATTATAAATTTATCTTAAGCAAATGACTGATTTGAGGTATCATCTATTACAATTATCGAAAAAGTTGTCAAATTTTAAAAAAATCGTGATTAAAACCGTTGACAGGTTTGGAAATATATTCTATACAGCTATCTTTAGAATATGGCCGATATAATGTAATATCAGAATAAATCATGAAAAAGGGATAGAATTTACTAATAAATATAATATAATTAAAAGAAAATAAGTTGGTTCAAGTTTACTTCAGATACAATAGGCATTACATATTATAAATCTATCTTGATCAAAAGACCGATTTAAGGTTTCATCTATTACAATTATCGAAAAAGTTGTCAAATTTACAGTGAATTAAAAAAAAACTTGATTAAAACCGTTGGCAGGTCTGCTAATATATTCTATACAAATAACTTTAGAATATGGTCGATATTATTAGTTACATAGTGTGCTAGTGGCCTAATACGGTATATATGGGGTCAGTAAATTCCATATGGGGTGAGAGCGAAGCTCGAATCCCCATATGGAATTTACTGACCCCATATATAACGTATTACGTCACTAGCACACTATGTAGCGAATTTATCTTACCGACTATCTTAACGTGTGAAATTAAGACTAGTGATTCTCAAAATGAGCAAGTCTTCAATACTGTTAGCACTAAGAAAATACTTTCATTGATCCTACAAAAACAGATGCCAACAATAACGACTTGTAAGGTTTAAATGTGTTTTATGAATTTGTTTCAATCTTAATCATCAATTTCTTCGTCTGTTGGATCTTTTAAGATTTTTTCTCAGTACCGTTTTGTTTTTAATAAAGGGACATAACACCATTACTAACCGTGTATGAAATAAGCTCCGCCCCCTTCTTACCTAATAAGGTATATAAAGGGAAGTAACTCCACTACTAACCGTGTATGAGATAAACCCCGCCTCCCTACTAACCTAATATCAAATATACACGGTTTGCACGCGGACGCTTTTAACCAATCATATTCCTGGAAATGTATAGGAGGTAAGATAAAATGTAATATCAGAATGAATTATCAAAAAGGGGTAGAAATTACTAAAAAATGTAATATTGTTAAAAGGAAATTAAGTTGGTTCAAGTTTACTTCAGATACAGTTGTCATTACATATTAAAAATCTATCTTGATCAAATGACCGATTTAAGGTATCATCTATTTCATTTTATCGAAAAGGTTGTCAAATTTACAGTGAAATTTAAAAAAAACTTGATTAAAACTGTTGGCAGGCTTGGTAATATTTTCTATACAGCTATCTTTAGAATGTGGTCGATATAATGTTATATCAGAATGAATTATGAAAAAGGGGTAGAATTTACTAATAAATATAGTATAATTAAAAGAAAATAAGTTGGTTCAAGTTTACTTCAGATACAATTGGCATTACATATTATAAATCTATCTTGATCAAAAGACCGATTTAAGGTATCATCTATTACAATTATCGAAAAAGTTGTCAAATTTACAGTGGAATTTAAAAAAAACTTGATTAAAACCGTTGGCAGGTTTGGTAATATATTCTATACAACTATCTTCAGAATATGGTCGATATAATGTAATATCAAAATGAATCATTTAAAAGGGGTAGAATTTACTAATAAATATAATATAGTTAAAAGAAAATAAGTTGGTTCAAGTTTACTTCAGATACAATTGTCATTACATATTAAAAATCTATCTTGATCAAATGACCGATTAAAGGTATCATCTATTACAATTATCGAAAAAGTTGTCAAATTGACAGTGAAATTTAAAAAAAAATTTGATTGAAACCGTTGACAGGTTTGGTAATATATTCTATACAACTATTTTTAGAATATGGTCAAAATAATGTCATATCAGAATGAATTATGAAAAAGGGGTAGAATTTACTAAAAAAATATAATATTGTTAAAAGATTACTTCAGATACAATTGCGATTACATTTTATAAATTTATCTTGATCAAATGACCGATTTAAGGTACCATCTATTACAAGTATCGAAAAAGTCAAATTTATATTGAAATTTAAAAAAACAAAACTGACCTGCTAGCCCTAGAATGCTTTACAAATTTAGAGTTTGCTGCAATAACAATGAATTCTGTAAACTTAACAATTTGTATCTGTTGTACAGTAGATGTTTGCAAATTGGATACTCAAAACGTATGTCAGCAACAAAATATCCCATTAACAGTTATATTCAATTAATCCATAATTGAATATTCACTGAATATTCTGTATTAATGAGTTGACCAAATCCCGAGATGGTACAAGTTTTGACCATTGCTAAATATGGGTATAAAAAGAATTGTAATGGTTTACTACTACTATTTATCAAATATATCATTACGTTTATGTGAAAAAAATATCAGTTAGTTAACATGTAATGATGAGCTCATATTTGTGTTAAGTTTTAAAATTCTATTCATTAAAATAAATATTAAATCTCGAATATTTATGCCGAATTAGAAAAACAAATTAAATTGGAAAACAATAATTTTATTTTTATTTATTTCACCCGCCGCGGTGCTTTGCTGTAAAAAAAATTGATTTGTTTTTTAGTTGTATTTTTTTTATTTTACTCTGTACAGCGCTTGAAAGAATAGGAATTTACACTTAGCGATCGATTTTAGAAAGGACTTGAATGTTTTTGGCCACCATGGCTTGGTGGTTCTGAATAGTTGTTTTTGATTTTGATCTTGTGGTAGTCAAGATCAAATTTGTTAAAGGGCAGTCTGTTACATCTATTGGCCAAATAATATCAAATGAACTTGAAGGTGCAACTGATAAGCCAATCAAGAGTGCGTATGGCAGTGGATCGTTTTTGCTTGGACAGGGCCATGATGCGATTAGGTCCTCCACAGAACTTGACACACGGGGGGGGGGGGGGGGGGGGGGGGGGGGGGCGGGGGGTATCAAGACAAGGTCATTGTCAGGGAATACTTGTGAAAGTCTGATGTAGGTGACTTATACTGCAGGTATGTTGTTTTTAATTTGAATTTCATCAAGATGAAAAGCAATTCTTAAATAAATATGAAAGTATGCAGCATTTGTGTGCTGGTGAAATGCATGAAAATAATAATTATAGCTGTGATTTTACAGTTGTTTCTATCTGATATGTGAAAAAAAACCATATTAGTAGCCAATAGCGAATAGTCCACTCAGACTGAATCTAAGTTAATTAGGATAGTCTGTCCAACTTTGCCCGAGGACATCATCAATTTGAAATATCTCCTAGAGGAGGGAATCAGAACCCTCATACACAAAAATGATTGAAGTCTCAAACAATTTTGCCCTCCGGTGGATCGCTATCCTTGCCGTGGTCGGGGGGCTTGCGTGTCTCAGTGACCCTAAGAGCTATGCCAGCTGGAGCTTCGTCTCCTGGTAGGGTTACCCATGCTGGACACGTCGAAGGGTTATCATGATGAACAGGATATAGTAGGCGCAGATAATCAGATGATTAAAATTAAGGACAAAATAAGCCAAGATGTGTTAAAGAACGTAAAAAAGGCTCAACAAAAGCAAAAAGAAAGTTGTGACGTAAGACACAAAGTGGAGAATAAACTGTATCTTGTAGGGGACAAAGTGCTCTCAAAAACTTCAGCAGAAAGGCAGGTATGGTTACCGTACAACAACTGAGATATAAAGGACCATACGTGATTACCAAGTACAATGGTAAATGTAACTATTATCTGTTCGATGACGTAAAGATTGGACCATTCATTCAGAAAAATCTAAAAATGTGGTATGAAGAAGATATAAGTACATTTAGCGAAGGTGAGGAAATCACGCACGACAGGACGACGGCAATGAGAATTGCGACACCGACATTGATTCTGATGCAAATGTTTCTATCCAATGGATGTCAAGATGATTCCGATTAATACTTCTTTGTTGAAAACGTAAGAAAGGCTGACATTTTTTAGGATAACTATTGTGTCAAGCGATTATTGATCATTTGTGTGAAAAGTCCAGAGCCCTGTCAAAACGGATCTATAAAGTATGTAAAATGGTTTCCGGTTGAATAGTATACAATAATGAATACAAGCAGATTCCAGTTAGTATGTGAAATAGTAAATACGAAATGTAATGAAAGTTCAGGTCAATAGTATCGAAAACATGCCGCTGAAAGCGTCCTTCTAGAAGTCCCCAATATGTTGAATGACCATCCATTTGTACAGCAGGTAATCCATAAAAAAAGGCAAGTGCCATCCATTCTGTGTTATACAGAACAACAGATGACTGACTTCAAGATGTTTCTTGCCAGGTTTGGGTAACTGTTTTACAGCCCTAAGGGAGCTACCATTTGATTTTTATGGGGGGGGGGGGGGAAATGTTCTGCTTTTGTTTTAGTTGTAATATGTGACTCTGGATTCGTCGTACATTAAATTAACGTCAAGGTTAACACAGATATAATTGTTTACAAACCTTATTTAACCTTGAGCTATATATGGTCTGCTGTGAATAATACAAAAGGAATCATGAGTATACCTCCTGTAAGCAAAGCTTTAGGTGTATATACGAATCACCATGTCCATCCATTCGTGTGTCCGCGTCCATCTGTCATTTGGTCTGCATGTCTGTTAATTTGTCTGGTAAACGCAGCTCCTCCGTAACGAATGGATTGGTATAGAAGGATGGACGGTTATAGTACAAGACATGAGAATGTGCATAGAGTAGTGCGGAATTGGGGAATGCTAGTAGACTCACAATTATAGTTTCAGCTTCCTTATTGTGAAATATCCAAATTGATTTCATGTTATGAAGTTTACATGATTTATGTGGTAGAGGGTTGCTGCTTACAAAGAAGCTCATAAAACCTAGGGTATCAACCAGATAAAATTGCAGTCCTCCCTTGACTGATTTACGGACCCATCACGAGTTGGTTGAACATTAGGGGATATCTGAGACACGGATATTTTCCAAGTGTTCATACCACATTCCTCTGTAATCTTCCTCAAGTATGACATCACTTAGAATGCTCGAGACTTGTCAGCTGAATTATACATGACCATCAAGACTAGTGTCACATGTGGAGCAGGATCTGCTAACCCTTTAGGGGCATCTAAGACCTCTTCCAGTATTTGTTAGGTATTTGTTGATCCTTAGGTTTCTGTGTAGTGCTTTGAAGACTGGCGCTGGTCTTTTTTTATTGTTTGATTTTTTGCTATGACGTGTGTGCGATGTCAGTTTGTCTTCTGGTAATGAGTTTGATTGTCCCTTTGTTTATATGCATAAAAGCAAATTCCAAATACTTTACATAACAATATAAGCTGAGTATTGTAGTTGCCCTTAAAGAAACATACACTATTGTTGTTCAAATAAGAAAAGACAACCCGAAACAAAGATAGAAATATGAAACAGCCACATGAAGCACTCTGGATTTATACTTCCCTATTCAAAATTCAACTCAATTATATATATTCTAGTATATAGTGTTCGGTAGGTGCATTAAAAACCTCAGAATCCTTGTTTTGGCGCTCGCCTATAGATAATTACAATATTGGGCAAAATTCATAATGAAAACAAGACTAGAGGTTCTACAGAAAGAAAAAAAATATGCCCAATTTCCATATGTATATTAGAAAATGTGTTTTAAAGCAGTGTTCGGCAAAAATAGTTTAAACATCTAAATCATATCCTGAATTTGCTTTTGCTTAGATAACCCATTTCAAAAATGTTTAAAAAATTTACATTAAAGCAGAAACTTAACTTAACTTGGGATTTAGCATATATGCTGATAGAGAGGTAGCATTAATATATATACCACTGTAATGGCCTGACCATTAAGTATAACCGACGATTGGGCTCAAGGAGAAAAGACTATCAGGTGCTGATACTTTAATTATGAACCAATCTGACATATGGTAAAAAGCTGAAAAACAAATAAAATACAATTTTACAATGTGTTCAATTAATGTTATTATAACGAAATGTCAAAGGTAATTGATAGCACAGTCCGTTGAATGCGAGAAAATGTTGTACTTTCAAGGACAGATAAATTCCAGGTATTTCACGGAGAAAAGGTTCAATCATACGAAAGGCAATTTGAAGGCTTCAAAAACAATGTTGTAAAGTTAACTCACTCTGTGGTTAGCCACGAATTGTGTCCTAGATGACGTTTGTCTTTGAAAAGTTCTCCAGAACTGGTATGACCTTGCAATGTTCCGTTTGAGAGAGGGAAAGGTAGCGACGGTACGATGTTTTAACGTTAAAGATGAATAATCCTCCTAGGTTGGAACACATAAATAGATTAAGAATATAATCAAACGAACTATATAAATTACGGAACGGTGTAACAGAATAACCACTGTTATTGTAAATTAGATTTACAGGCGGAAAGACAGGGATATAAAAAAATAAGACCCGCTGACAATTTGTCACGGAGACATTAAAATAGAGTCGATTTAAGACAGGGTTACACATTCACGATTTTTAATTTAGATTTTTACTGTTGTCCTTGACAGGACAATTCTATATTCGAAGTCTGATTAAGATCATGTGAATCGTAACTGAAAATTAAAACGTTTACGCGGCGTTCACACAGTGCCGATTATTGCTCCCGTTTGAAATCAGACATCGCTTAAACACGAAAAGTAAAAAAGTCAGATTCCACAATGATCTGAGTGTCCTATTTTTGGCTAAATGTTGTTGTAAACGTTCGTTACATATTCGAACGGATCGAAGCACCCCAGATAGTTAGATGCGTCTCGTAACATTCGGGAACACTCATCCGATTTTGTCTAGTCGGATTACAATCTTGATTATGTCATGACAGACTCTGCTGTATCGGATCAAAATCGTAACAATGTTCTGAGTTACAATGTAGACTTTGTCCTATGGACCGGGCATGATCTGGTGCGATTTGTCATTGCTATGTTTTGCCGGTTGAGTCCACATCCTGAATACGAACCGTCTGTGACGAAACCGTTCCGGAACAGTCCCGTTATTAATACGAAATTGGCAATAAGACCCTCGTCTGAGTCCTGAAAATTACAGAACACGATACGAATCTATACAAAGCCGTTTGAAATGTTGTCCAGCAAACTGTGATAGGGTTGTGTTCCGACAGTACCTGATCATCCCAAATATAGAGACAGTTTTCTAACGGATATCTTCCGTCAGCGTCGGTTCACTGTCTGATGTCTGTTGCGTCGCATACAGCTTAATAGGGACGCTGTCGAGATATATTCGGTCGTTTTTAACCATGGGAAAGATGCAAATCGGACTAAAATCGGATGGAGGACGGGATAATCGGTACAAGTTTGGATGGAAAATTTTTTTTTTGACGCTTCCAGAACAAACTGATTGTTGTTGTGATTAAATGAAGGTTTTTCAAGTTTTAATAAAAGTTTAAATTTTTAACATAACGGACGTACAAATCGTGAATGTGTGATCCAGCGTGTTAAGTAGACGCGTGACCTAGCTGGGGGTGTACTTTGGCGAACTCTCCGGAAATATGACATACGGAAGATTCTATGCATGAATCGTCCAAGAGATAAACAAATGTTTTTCACTGTTAATAACGCGAAAGAAAGTTAGTAAGTTTTATTTTAAGCTGACATATGATATACATGAGCATCATTTGAGATCTCTTTAACCGACTATCGCATGTATCGAAAATGTTGCGGTTTAAATATTTTCTATAAATGTACAGGTTTTGAAATTTTCTTGTTAACACTGGTCAGGGAATTCTGCTTGACCCTTCAGCGTGTACATTCATAAAGGGTCAGTAGAACACACATGCATTTTCTTTCACGGTCATCATTCGATCAATAACCAGTTATCTATTCTAGTAAATGAAAATTTATATTTTTGATGTTATATTTTTTCTTAAAATACAAAAATGTACATCTATAATATACATGACATAAATTTTCATTAATCGACCGTGTTGACATCTTTTTTCGCAATTTTCTATTTAAGTAGACAATCATCCCTAAATTTCATTAGTATAAAATCAATTTCACCACGATGCAAGGCCAGCAAGTTATATGATTAGTGCACTAAAGTTTAACATTTACCTGTCAACTACTACAATTAACTACTCTATCATTTAACAAAAGGGCAATTGTAAGGTCTTTATTTTAATACAAATCGTTTTAAATCGCATTCTGTAATATATTATAGACTTTATTTGTAGCATGCAGATATCAAATTAAAATTGTAAACCAGATATGGAAAAGTCATTGTTCGTTTATATCTACAGAAACACGGCACTCCAATAACTATTTACGTTGTTTGGAGAATTAACAAGTTTAACAATGTTTCATTTGGAGATAACTTACTAGACCAACACACTTCTTATTTTTAAGAGTTCAGTAATCTTAATTCAGACCAGAAGTGTAAAAAATGAGAATAGACCGAATTATATTATGACTTTCTCTGAAAATTGAAATTTTTTTTTTCAAACAAAAATTGGTAAAAAATCTAAACCAGGAAAATGTTGTTTTTTTATTATTATTTATTATTATTTTCGGAAAAAAGTTTTTTTTTGGAGGAAAACGCAAAGTCTTATAAAAATCAAAGCAAAAAACAAGAAAAAAACACTTATGAATTCTTCAAATAGAATAATATGCAAACATAGTTTTTGATCTTATCATTCTTAAAACATAACCAATGTATTGTCGTCCTAGGCTCCACTGATACAGTTCCGGGCTCTGCCAATAGCACCCACGTCTCGTTAAGGTCAACTCATTTAGATATTTAAAAATAAAATCTAGACCATTAGTCCGATCTGTAAATGTATCAACTGTATATTACAGTGTGGGAAGCTGGGGACGGAACTGTATGGTTTTCTAATATTTTGGTTATTCGGGAGACTGTCAAGCGGGGCTCCGACATATGACATATGAAGCTGCTTGATGAAAACTTTTATGAAATTCATCTTACTGTTTAACGTTTCTGCTTCAAGTTTCGATAGATAAAACATTCAACATATAAATATGAATCAATCAAATGGTAAAAAAGAAATATCCATCCTAACGGGTTCTTTAGGATGGAGGAGCTCCCAGTAAAACGATCGAAACTGCCACACAACAGCGATACAAAATGCCAAATAAACATCAAGAAAACAATCGTTACTACCAGAATGTTCACGTGTACCATTTCTGGTATATTATAGTCCCACCTGTCTTGATGATTTAAAACCCTTGTCGCAGTAAAAAATCAAATACATTATTTTTATCAATGTCGAATAGTTTTCTTGAATCGCTAGCGATCTAACTGTACAATCACTTGAAACTTTCCTGTACAATCACTTGGGAGCTTTACTCTGCAATCTTTGGCAAACTATACTACCCATTCTATACTGGTTCATAAAAGTTTTAATCAAGCAACTTGTCTTTTGTCGAATGTCGGAACCCCGCTTGACATGTACAGTCTCCCGAATTACCAAAATATTTAAAAACCGTACACTGTATACTTTCCAATGGTTACATTTTGACTGATAGTTAGATTGTACGGCAGTATGTTTCCCCTTGTTTTGATTATAGTCGAATTATACCAGTCTTTTTTGTTTTGTTTCAGAATTGCAGGGCAATATACAGTTACTGATCTTTTATGAACACAACGATTAGAATTAAAATCCACATAGGTAGAAAAGGTAGGAAAAAGCGATCGTCAACTGAACTTTTTTTTCAGTATTTAGGAATGATATATATACTAGCCACAAAAAGAAACGATACCTGATTTTTATCAAAAATATCTACTTTATTTTTCAACAATATTGTTTTTGTTTTGTATTTTATGAAACAATAACATCAAAGCACACAAACTTAACATAGATAACAAATCACAAATAATTTTCCTTATTGCACGGACTGTTGATGGCCACCTCTTGCGTTGATAAAAGCAGTCAATCGCCGACGCATTGATCCAAATAATCGTTGAATAAATGCTTGTTGAATGTTATTCCACTCTTCCACTAAGGCGGCTCGTAGCTGGTTGACTGACTCTGGTGGTTGATGACGTCTGCGAAAACGTTCATCAAGTTCATCCCATAAATGTTCAATGGGTGACAGATCTGGTGATAAAGCTGGCCATGGAAGAATGTCAATGTTATTTTGTCCAAGATATTGTGTTGATACACGTGCCACGTGGCACCTAACATTGTCCTGTTGGAAACTATGCCGATTTCTATGCCTTGCAATGAATGGTTGTACAATGGGAGAGAGAAATTCATCACGATAACGAACTCCAGTAAGGCTTTCGTTAATGAACGTCAAGTCAGTTCGTCCACAATGCGTGATTCCTGCCCAAACCATCACACCACCACCACCAAAGCGATCACATTCTTGTACACACGCGTCTACATAACGTTCATTTTGACGTCGGTTCTCTCTCATTCTGCAATCACTTCCACGTAAGAGAAATTTTGACTCATCGCTAAAAATGACGTTTTGCCACCTTACACAAACGTACATTTGCCCAATGTAGGCGTGTAGTTCGATGACACTGTTTTAGAATGGCTCCTACTACTAGACGTCGTGAACGTAAACCAGCCTCTCTTAGCCTATTACGTACTGTTTGGGCTGATATCCTTGGATTATGTCTTCCAGGTGATTGTCTAGCGGTAATTGTAGCTGGTAAAACCCGATTGCTGAGATGTGTGAATCTTAATCGACGATCTTGGCGTAACGTCGTTTCTCTTGGACGTCCACTACGTCGTCTGTCATTTGAGAACCCAGTCTGTCTTAGACGACTCATTGATCCTGTTATAGTCAATTTAGAAACACCAACGTTGTTTGCGACGTCAATATGACGCATATCTGATTGTACCATTCCCACAGCTCTATCACGTTCATGTTGGCGAGGCATATGAAATCCCCTTTTTTGAATGTCACCTTCAATCACCTTTTGTTTACCTGTGTTGACCGGATATTTAATCACCCTCATTAAATTGAAAACCCCTGTTCGGACGGCATAAATGTGGTTCGGCTCGAATTCAAAAAACCGCTAAAATGACGTTATTGTCCGGTAAAATAAAAACAAAAGTGCAGTACCCTACAGACTTATGACTCTTTTCGAACATATAACTAGTCGCAATAAATATTATTTTGTCAATAAAAATTTTTATGAAAAAATGTTGGGTATCGTTTCTTTTTTTGACTTGTATATAGATTCTACCACTGCATCGAGTGTAATACGATATTTAACCACTCGAGACAGTTACATTTTCAAATTTAAAGTCCGAACCGCCTCAGCAAGGACTTTAAAATTGATAATTTAATTGTCGAGAGTGGATAGATATCGTATTACACGATATTTGGTGGTGGAATCTGTTTCTCTAATGATTTTCTCACATTATGCAGGCAAACATATTCTTTCTTTTCGAATGATCTGCAAACAGATGTGTTCTTTCTATGTGACGTCGTCAGGCATGGTCGCCTTTTTCATGCCGTCACAATAGGAAACTCAGAGGAAAGCAAGAAAATTCGACGTCAACAATCTGATTTTAACCAATGAAGTACTGAGATCAAACGAACCACACGTTGATTAAATTTTTGGTATACAATGGGTGCAGAAAGGGATAAATTGACGAAGAATTAGAGAAATATATATATATATATATATACAACTCGTCTAAACATCAACCCAACAATGTTGATGTTTAGACGAGTTGTATATACATTATGTACACAGCCATGTATCACCATCATTGATGGCGATCCGATGGATACATCTGTTGTAGGGTTGTCACTGACTCAGACGTATTTATATATATATATATATATTTGCGAAAGCAAATTTACAGATCTAACATTGTTGGGTTGATGTTTAGACGAGTTGTATATACATTATGTACACAGCCATGTATCACCATCATTGATGGCGATCCGATGGATACATCTGTTGTAGGGTTGTCACTGACTCAGACGTACTTATATATATATAAGTAACAATAACATCTTCATGCCTTATATATCATGTACTGTAGTACGATGCTAGATTAAAACTGACGAGGAAAGGTAACACACGGCCACTGAAAGCTTTATTTTTGTAGAGCCCATGTGGTCGTGTGGTCTTGCGGGACGGCCACAGTGCAGGCGATTTGGTGTCACGATATCACAGTAGCATGGGTTCGAATCCCGGCGAGGGAAGAACAGAAGATTTGCGAATGCAAATTTACAGATCTAACATTGTTGGGTTGATGTTTAGACGAGTTATATATATATATATATATATATATATACATATTTATCAATTTGATCTTTTTTAGAACAAGCACTAGGCCACCGGAAGCCAAATTATTAATTCAGTCTAGATGGTCTAGAAAGAGCGATCGGCAACTTGAATATTAAAAAAAACCACTATGACAGAATTTAAAAAGAAGTAGGTAGGAAAGTGCGATCTTTAAATGTACAATGTAAGTCTGTCAGTTGGGGGGTTCATTTCTCAATAACATCAAATAAGCTTATCATAGATACCAGGACTAAATTTAGTATATACGCCAGACGCGCGTTTCGTCTACAAAAGACTCATCAGTGACGCTCTAATTCAAAAAAGTTAAAAAGGCCAAATATAGTACGCAGTTGAAGAGCATTGATCATTTTTGCATTCCACCTTTTCAGCTTTTTTTTCTTGATGCATCTCTACGTCATACTGTGAATGATGGAAAGGGCGATCGTTATTAATCTATATTTGCGGCTAAACCTTCGATATCAAGTTATTTTTATAACGCAGACAGAAATATCTGTTTCCTTTTTTAGCCATTACTTGGCGTTCATCGACTCCGTCTGTCGTCGTCGTTTCCGTCTGTCGTCGTCGTGCGTCTAGTTTATACTATTTCAAACAAAGTAAGATCTACAAATAAGTTGAATGACCAATATTGTCAATTGTCCCCTAAAGGTGTTATTGCCCTTTTAAAAAATTCACAATTTGTTCATTTAGTTTGCTTACTTTAAAGAATCTGCTCCTTTGAAACTGCTGAAACAATTTCAGCCAAACTTGGGCCGAATGAGTTTCAAAGTATCTACTATAAATTTTATATTTAATTTCTTTGTCAAGAAACATAGCAACTAGCTAGGACTAAAATGGAACATGTGGGTAAAGTGCATTTCTTTGATTTTGAAGAAAATAAGACAGATACAAAGATCATTTCAAAGGAAATTTTAAGTCATTGATTAATGTACTATATTGAAAAACAAACAAAAATCATTGATAAAAGAATTACAGGTGAAAGATTCAAGTTCTTGAGAGCTTCTTGTTGGTTTTTTTGGTCAAATTTTATTTTTCTGTTTCATAATTGTAAAAAGAAAGTTTTTTTTTTATTCAAGTGAAAATGTCACTAAATCGAAGGCGTGAAGGTGGGAAAGAGCGATCGTCAACTTAAATTTTCTTCTTAGTATGAAGTTTGTGACATAATTAACGGTTGTGGGTAGGAAAGAGCTATTTAAGGCCTATATTTCGTCAGTAAAAGGTTTATAACACAATAACATGAAAAAGATCATTTTTGCAGCTTTTTTTCTTTGATGCACATCACTATCCTATTTTTAATGATAGGAAAGGCGATCGGGTTTTATCTATGTTTGCGGCTAAACGTTCGATATGGAGTTGTTCTAATAACAGCGATATGTTTTTTTTGTTTTTGCTAATTATCTTTTTTCTATGTCATAATTGAAAAAAAAACCTTAGTGTGATTGTTTTTTTTTTTGTTAGCAAGTGAATATTAATTTACTTTAAGGTACAAAAGATTAATCAACAACTTAATTTTGTGCTAGAGAATAGTTTATGACAGGATGATTACATTATGAATATTTTGGTATTCTGCCTTTTCCAACTTTAACACACATCATTATCTTTCTTGTGACGTTCTGCTTATAAAAATGTAGACAGCGATAGTTGTATATATTTTCATGTTTCTATGTATTATTTCAACCTTTGTCTCACTCTGTGTCACAATGTGTAGTGTTCGACAAAAGGAATGTCATTCGTATGGAAATTTATGATAGAATAACAAGATATAAATCGTGTTTTCGTATCTGTAATTTTATAGTCGTTATCTTTAAAGCAAATCTATAAAACTATCCTATACATTTTAAAAGTGATGGGCGATCATTGGTTCAATATGTTTGAGTTGGTTTTAACCGTTTTAATCTCTGCTTTAGAGTTCTGTTAATAATGAACACAGCGATAGTTTGTTTGTATGTTTTTTTCTACAAAAACCTCCTTTTTTGTTTTAATCGGAAGGAACATTTCGTTATGAATAACGTTTTTTCGTCAAGAGAAAAAATACGTTTACATTTTAACAACTTAAATTTATTTTAGCAATGGACATTAATTTTGATAAAATAAAATATTCAGATAATGTTTGCTATCCGCATTTTTCATCCAACTCTCTTTCAATTTTCAACTTCAATAGTTACACATCATTATCTTTCTTGTTAAATTCTGCTTAAGTTCGCTCTTTATTTGAGAATACTCTTTCTGGGTAGTAATTGCATGGTCACTGCATTATTGTGTAAGTTAAAGACTTTGAAATATTAAACTTGCACGGAAGGTAGGAAAGTGCGATCGTCAACTGAATATTTTCTTAGTTTGGAATTTAAGAAATGATGTAAACGGTTGTACGTTAGAAAGAGCGATCTTTAGATTCAAGTTATTCAGTAAGGGTTTCATGACACAATTACATAAATAAAACGGCCAAAATGTACCAGTGGCTTTGAAATGATTTTCAGTAACTGCAAGTACTCTCAGATCTGTACTTAGTGTCTTTATGTTATATATAAGATGTTACATGGACAATCATACCACATCTTCATTTTTTATAGTTTTTATTAGGGACAGGCCGCTGGCTGAGCAAAAAAAAAGGGGAGGCAATCATGCTTCGGTCATTCCCTATATAATCAACCAAATTGTCATACAAAATGTCCTACTTGGACCCGCCTTTGCCACTAAATAGTCCAATATTTCCCAAAAAAGGCGTTAACCTCCAATCAATCAACCAATCTATGAAATACATCAAGTTAATGTTTTTGGTGGGGTTCGTGTTGCTTATTATTCAGTTTTATATGTTGTGTGTATTTTTTTTTGTCAGTTTGTCTTTTTCATTTTTAGCCATGGCGTTGTCAGTTTTTTCGATTTATGAATTTGACTGTTCCTCTGGTATCTTTCTTCCCTCTTTTATTAATGCCTGCGTCACACTATCCCGATTATTATATACGATGGACACCCGAATGGGAAAATTGTAAGTTCGTACGAAGTTGTTCCCGATCTCGTTAAAATACCAAAAAGAGACCGAAGCAAGAACGATGAATAACGAAGTCTATACGATGGTGCCGAAATTATATATGATAGCAAAAGATGGACATTTGAAGGTTACCGAAGACGTGTATTTAAGCTTCATATCTCAGCCGAAGCCTACACGATGGATCACGAAGGCTATGTACACGATGGATTACGAATGATACACGATTGATTACGACCATGGTGCGAAAACAAACAAGATACATAAAGGTAAAATACATGTATGTACATAATACATGTATGAAAACGATCAAAACGGCGTTCTACCTGTTTTGATTTTTTTATGGTACGAACATAATTTCGACAACATATCGTATCTGTACAAGGCTGCCATGCATGGGGGAAATCGATCTTTTTGTCTAATTCTTATGAAACTTAGTTTATTGTCCCCTCGCCTACTACATGTAAGTTGCGTGTAGATTAATTGTTATGGACACTCTAGAACAAAAATGCTCAAAACTTGGTATGGTGTTACTCGTTAAGAAAATCTTAAGCACTATTGACTTTAAAGTTCAAAGGTCAAGGTCACAGTGGCAGTTGTAATACATGGCAATATCACCCTTGTGGACACTCTAAAACCATTATGCTTCAAAACACATTTGGTATGTTCTTCCTTCTTATAATGATCTGCTATTTTTTACGTTCAATTTACAATTTTCTGCATGTGTCATATACACATATAGTGTCCATATTTGCCCCCAATATGTGATATACGAGGGCATGCCAGGCTCGGCATTGCCTTGTTTGAACTGTAAAATGTGTCTACTAGTCTGAATAATCACCCATACTTATGCCCATGTTTTCTGGTCTATCTTAAAGGCAAGGTAATGCAAAACGAGCTCTTTCCAGTTGAATATCATTATAATATAGACACACTGAAGGATGTGGGGAAAGCAACAAATGCGACAAAATATGACATATAGAAAACAAAATGGTTATGGAGTAAACATTTGTGTGACAACAACTCAGACGATACATAAATAATCAGAATAACGAAGAAAAAGTTGGTTTCCCTATATACATGTACCTGCAGTGTTGGTGTACGAGGCGCATTTATGATTTTCATTATGTTACTTGATATGAAAAATTGACAAAAAATAATATAATACTTGTAAATGTAAATCCTGAGCCTGTAATAGCTGCTCTTCTTGTTCTATTTGAAATAATAGAAACAATGCTGTTCCCTTTTTTTGTTAGAATCTCATAGAATCATATGATATGAGTTCCATGTTTTGTGAACGTCTTTTTTAACTGCCGTCTTAGACTGACCAGTGCATATCGCGCATGGCACTCAAAATGTATTTTAGCGCGAAAATTAAGCTTACATTTTGCTGGATTAAATGCCGTCGTAGTTCCATCTTTTCGCCTTCGTACTTGTATTCGATGGCAACACGACGGGATTACGAACATGTTAAAAATTAAAAACCTTTTCCGAAGTTGTCCCAGGAGGCTTGAAAAAGTGACCAATGGTTCTACGATGGTTAAAGATGGCACCACGAATAGCCCGATCTGGATACGATTAGTCCCGATTTAGAAAATTTCCATAATCGAGTTGCCATCGGCGTAAAAATCAGGACAGTGAGACGCGGACATAAGGGCGATCACTATAATAGTGATGTTTGATTTAATTTCAATAATTTTGCTATAACATAACAAAGATTTGCAGTTTAGCTCAAAATGAACACAGCGATAGCATGCTTCGAAAGGCTAAGTGAGCTTTTCTCATCACTTGGCGTCATTCGTCCTGCGTCCGTCGTCCCTCAATTTTTACAAAAATCGTCTCCTCTGAAACTACTGGGCCAAATTTAACCACTCTTGGCCACAATCATAATTGGGGTATCTAGTTACGCGTCCGATACTTGTTTGGATTGATAAATATTTTGATACGAACGTCACTGATGAGTCTTATGTAGACGAAACGCGCGTCTGGCGTACTAAATTATAATCCTGGTACCTTTGATAACTGTTGCCCTTGTAGTTCCTTTCCAAATTGTAACTCGATGAGGACTGTTGTGCCCTTATTTTGACTATTTTATTCGTTGTCTTTTTAGTTGACGCATCATTGTAAATATAACGGAATTTGATGAGACCGTCATCAAAGTGAGAGGGATAGCGATATAAAACCAGGTTTAATCCAGCATTTGAAAATGGCTGTACCTAGTCAGGAAAATGACAGTTCTTGTCCATTCGTTTTTTATGTGTTTTGTTTTTTGATTTTGCCATGTGATAATGGACTTTCCGAATTGATTTTCCTCTGAGTTCAGTGTTTTTGTGATTTTACTTTTTATGTTATATAAGTTACGAATATTTGAAAACGTTTATTCAAACCTCTAATTCAAATGGATACACTAAAGTAAAATCAAGAGGCATACATCTCATTGAATTGAATACAATTTTGGCCGGAAATATAGTTTTTTTTTTGTGTAAATAAAGTGCAAAACATTTTTTGTAATTTGTGATAACGAATTATTTAATTGGTTAGAACGGTTTAAATTCGTTGAATTGGTAATTATCATTTTATTAATTTATGATTTCTGATTAAAAATCATTTTCACAGATGTTTAGCTCACCTGACCCACACACTAGAATGTGAGCTTTCCCCCTTATGTTGCACCTGTTGCTGTTTTAAATAAAAAGTCTTATTCGCTGAAACAATTTGACCAAATGTTACAATATTTATACGTTATACTTTTTACCACAAAACACAATCAAACTTGTAATTGAAGAGCGTCACTTTTACAGTTCATAAGTTCATAAGTTAAGTCCTTTATTAATGGAAAAGTGATAATTCTGTCGTTTCCCTTGTCAACATTGAGTTTGCCTCAACCAATTGTTAATAAAGGAAGATAGGATCATCATTTGTGAAGGACCGCTAACAGAGCACATCCCAAGATCCATTTTCATTGGCAAATATAGAGCCACCATCATCTATCGCGATCAGCCTAAAAACAACCCTCAAAATATGAAATGCTCAAAATGTTTGCAGGAAGGTCATCATACAAGAGACTGTACAAATGATTGGGTGTGTAGGTCATGCGGAGAAGAAGGACACAAACAAAATGCATGTACCAAAGATGCTTATTCAGACGCACAAGAGCAATCAGATAAAGAAAACACAAAAGAAAGCCATGAAACAAGTGATGCAGATGACGAGACTTCTGAATCTGAATCTGGCACTGACGCAACACAAATATCAGTCAAAACCAACAATGATGAAGTATGTGCAAGCACAACGGCTACCGGACGGGAAGGTGCATCAACTACTGGATATGAAGATGACAACGGACAGTCACAATCTATTATCAATCCAGTAGCTGATCCACAAAAACGGAAGAAAATCAAAAAGAAAAAAAAGAGCAGTAAAAAAACTAGTGAACTAAGTCAAGCTGAAATAACCTTATTCATGTCTAGTAACAATCAAAGCACAAAAGAATCAACCAAAAAATCTCAAACTCCATCAAAGCATCCTGTCAGTATTTCCTTTCTGAAGTCTCCAGTGACACCAACTGAGAAGCTTCACGACAAAGAGAGTGACTCTACAGCCAAGAGGTCAAAAACAACTGTTTCCTAATTATATACATATATATAATTATTTTACCTGTGTTTGTATAAGAATTCAAACACAACAAAATGAATATAATGATGTATAAATTAATATTTTATTATTAGTACACATGTATCACATATCCACATTTCAAAAATCAGCTGAACATTTAGCTATAAGTCTTTTTATTTTATTTCACTTAATTGTCAGTACACATCACAACAGCGACAAGTTTACTACCTTTAAAGAAATGTACATTCCTTTGGGAATTATGTACATATTCTCACACCAAATAGTAAGCAGCATGCACAAAATCTCGAAATCTTTAGATCCTTTTCATATAATTTTTTGTGTATTTTTATTTCACGTGTTGCATAACTACACAAGTTCTTTTACGTCACTTTCTTGTTATCAAATAACTCTTCAGAAACGTTCCAGCGTAATTGTAATAAATCCATCAATATGTTTGATTCAAGTTGATATTAGATTATTATCTGCGATTTCATTCAACAAACTTCAACAGGATAAAGCACACCTACAAAAATCAAAACAAAATTCAATTACTATAGTTCACATAAAAACTTTGATAAGTCATACAATACAAGCTTTTAAAACAAATAAACTAGTTTGTAAGTTAGCTTATCAAGTGGCCAATAATACTATGCAACATTGGCTCTGTAAATATTATGTAAATAGAAGTCCAGTATATATTTTTATGTTACATTTAAAAATATAAAAAAAAAAAATAGTTGTTTATTTTGTGTTTAGAAGCTATGTTTTTTTTCTTTCAACTATCTCTGTATATATTTTGCTATTGATTGTATTTTTATGTATGTTTACAAACTTAATGAGTCCAAAATAATTTTTTTGGACACAGAGGAGTCTGTATCTGAAGTCACATTGTTGACCCAAATCATGACCTATATATTGAGGTCAATAATTGAAATGTTGTGTTATGTTTACACATTTATAATCATGAGTATTATACATGTACATGTAATTGTACATAGATGTAAATATAGAACGAATTTAATATTGATAAAGATATATAAAAAGAAAAATCCACAAAGCAAGGATCTAGATAAAATCATAAAATCTAAATTATTGCTGATTTACAAGTTAAATGTACTTTCAAACACAACAGAACTCTGTAAATACCTAACTTACCTTCCTAATATTAACACAAAATGACAAACAAAAACTGTATCCATGTCTGCACTGTAAATACCAACGGGTTACAAAAACCTGAAAAAAGAAAAAGAATTATTGAATGGGCTAACCAACAAAAATGTGATATAGTATTTCTACAAGAAACACATTTCACTCAAATTTTAGAACCAAAGCTAAAACAAGAATTCAAGGTGAAGTAATCTTTAGTAACGGGTTAAGTAATGCAAGAGGGGTTGCCATATGGATAAAAAGCAGATTAAACTTTAAGATTATTGACCAATATAAGGATTCTGAAGGTAGATTCATTTTAGTTAATATAGAAATAGATGACAATATATATACATTAGTGAACCTATATGCACCTAATAATTGTAAAGTAAGAAAAACCTTTTTTAAATCAGTAAAACAATTAATTGTAAATCACAGTATTGGCCAGTTAATAATTGGGGGCGACTTCAACGACATATTATCTAAAATTGACACAAAGAAAAAAGTAGGAAATACAAAATTTGATAAACCAGTTCATAACCTTAAAATGTTTATCAAGAATCTAAAACTAACTGATGTCTGGAGAAGCAAAAACATAAATAAAACCCAATTTACCTGGAGAAGGCAAAACTTATCAGAATCTACAAGAATAGATTACTTTTTAGTAAGTGATGAAGTTAATAAAAATTGCATTACATGTGACATAAGACCAATAGTTCTACAACACACGGATCATTACGCGGTTTCATTAAAAATCAACATAAATAGAACCTCAAAAGGGCGAGGTTACTGGAAATTAAATAGCAGCATCCTGGATGATGAACAGTATCAAAAAATTATTTCCAAATTGATTGATAAATATAAAATAAAATCAGAAACATCTCTCAACCTAGATATTTTATGGGATAATTTTAAAGTTGAGGTAAGGGATTATACCATCCAATACTGCAAATTAAAGGCGAATATAAAAAAAGATTCTATTGAAATTTTAGAAAATACATTAAAAACCTTATCTGAAGAAATTGATTGTGATAATTATATAAATAAGAAGAAAGTAAACCTAAAAGAAAACATTGAAAAACAATTAGCAAGTTTATATAATGAAAAAATTAAAGGAAATCAAATTAGATCACGCGTAAAATGGCTAGAAGAAGGGGAGAAATACACATCTTTTTTTCTTGGGCTAGAAAAAACACGACAAAGTAAAAAAACTATAACTCAACTGTATGATGAAAATAATCAAGTAACATATGACCAAAACAAAATACTAAATTTGGAAGTCAATTATTACACTAAATTATACACTTCAACAAAACCTGATACAGAAAAGGTAAACAATACTCTGAAACTATCAAAGAAAGTAAAATAATAAATGAATCTGAAAGTAATACATGCGAGGGAAAAATTACTATAAAGGAATGCACAGAGGCTATATTTAAGATGAAATTAAACAAGGCCCCAGGGCTGGACGGACTGAACGTGGAGTTTTATAGAAAATTTTGGGAACAGATTAAAGATTTCATAGTACAAGTTTTCAACTATTGCTATAAAAAAGGAGAATTAACAAACTCCCAAAAAATTGGAGCCATATCTCTCTTGTTTAAAAAAATGATCCCCTCTCCCTTGATAACTATAGACCTATTACATTATTAAACTATAATGTTAAATTACTAGCTTATGCCTTAGCGCAACGACTAAAATCAGTACTACCAAAAACTATTCACTCTGATCAAAAAGGTTACATAAAAAATAGATACATAGGTTTTAACATAAGACAAATCCAAGACATTATTGATTATTCTGAAAAATTTAATGTAGATGGTGCAATTTTATTTTTAGACTTTACTAAAGCTTTCGACTCACTTGAGTGGTGCTTTATGTTTGAATCTTTGAAAAAATTTGGTTTTAAAAAAGAATTCATAAAATGGGTTGAAACCATGTATACAGACATAAAAGGATGTATTTTAAATAATGGATGGGTGTCTGTCCCCTTCAATACATTTCGTGGGATTAGACAAGGATGTCCGTTATCCTCGTTAATTTTTGTATTGTGTGTTGAAATAATGGCAATTAAATTAAGAGAAAATAAAGAATTAAAAGGATTTGAAATCAAATTAGATGGAAAATCTTGCTCACTAAAAATATGTCAACTGGCAGATGATACTCAATTGTTTTTAAAAACACACAAAGATATAAGTATTGCCCTTAATATAATTGAAACTTTTGGAAGCCTTTCTGGGCTCAAACTGAGCTTGGCAAATTTAAAAAGTCAAAAGATAAATTTGAAAATATAAACTGGAAACAAGACCACATTAAAAGTCTAGGAATATACTTTGGATACAATTATCAAGAATGTCAAAAATTAAACACAGAGAAACAAATAGATAAATGTGAAAAATTGATTCAAGGATGGAACAAACGCAACTTAACATTAATAGGAAAAATTACTGTAGTAAAGTCCCTAATTTTACCAAACCTAACATACACAGCATCATGTACGATAATAACGCATGAAATAAAACAAAAGTTCAAAAATTTAATATATAGTTTTATATGGAGCGGAAAAAAAGACAGAATTAAACGCTCTATATTATGTAAGCCATACCTTGATGGAGGATTAAAAATGATTGATTTAGACTCCTATATAAAATCCTTGCAAATTAGATGGGTTTCAAAACGATAATGATAACTGGAAAATTATTCCAAGATTTTATCTTAATAAATTTGGGAAAGATTTTCTTTTATTCAGAATGAATTTAACAAATGTAAATTTGCTTAATAAAACAGAGTATAAATCCTTGCCTGAATTCTATAAACAATTAATTAAAACTTGGGTAGAAGTAAAAGGAGGTCAAACTATCACTCCTAAAAACTTTCTTGAAGTTAGAAAACAAATTATATGGGGAAATAATCTTATCAAAGAAAATGGGAAATGTCTGTTTTTTTAAAAATTGGATCAGTAGTAATATTTTGTTCATCAATAATATAATAGACGAAAACGGACACATCTCATCAAATAGTTATCAAAAGTACCAGGATTATAATATTATACGCCAGACGCGCGTTTCGTCTACATAAGACTCATCAGTGACGCTCAGATCAAAATAGTTAAAAAGCCAAACAAATACAAAGTTGAAGAGCATTGAGGACCCAAAATTCCAAAAAGTTGTGCCAAATACGGCTAAGGTAATCTACTCCTGGGGTAAGAAAATCCTTAGTTTTTCGAATAATTCAAAGTTTTGTAAACAGAAAATTGATAAAATTGACCATATAATTGATATTCATGTCAACACCGAAGTGCTGACTACTGGGCTGGTGATACCCTCGGGTACGAAACGTCCACCAGCAGTGGCATCGACCCAGTGGTGTAAATAGTTATCAAAAGTACCAGGATTATAATATTATACGCCAGACGCGCGTTTCGTCTACATAAGACTCATCAGTGACGCTCAGATCAAAATAGTTAAAAAGCCAAACAAATACAAAGTTGAAGAGCATTGAGTTATTTTCCCATGTTGCCTTTAAAAGTCATGAATAATGATTTGTTTTTGTTTATGTTCAAATAATCTACAAAACTCTTTCGGCCTAAGGAATATAAGCACGCGATGTTTGGTTAAAGAATGGATGTTTTTTTCCATACATGTAAACAGGATGAGCCAAGCATTTTTCCTTTGAGCAAAATTTAAAATATATAGAACATGTATCATTATTCCACTTTTATTGTTCTTGTGCTATTATCTTAATCATAATAGGGTTAGTAGTTAAAAAAAATGTGTCCGAACTCTGCCATCTAACCAACATTGCTGCATAGCTATAAAAATTGATTGTTGGTTGCTTTACGCTTTACGTTGGACACAAAAAAGCAGCTCACTATCAATATCTACTACAACTTATTATGGAATAAAGAAAAATTCTGGCAAAAAATGAGAAAACATTAATTTCTACTTGATTTACCCTCAAGAAAGAGGTCTTCATCAGCTATTTTTATTTTCAAAATCCCCAAGGGTGACTGGGGAATAGAAATATGGTCACTCGGTCTTCTCCCGACCGACGCTTGCTGAAGTGGGGCGTCCGTTTGGCTGTGCGGGATGTATAAGTTCGCAGTCACGTCCGGTCAGAAGGGGGACGTTAAATCCGATGCCTCGTGTAAGGAGAGTGCCACGCTCTTTGCACGTTAAGAACCCTTGCAACAACTCTTTGAGGGGTCCGTAGGTGGCCTGTTGCAAGGCCAAATTTCTGTCCCTATCCAATATACCCTTATGACTGTTATAACTTTCTAATGGTTGCATCAGTTTTATTACGACTGTGACAACCCTTTAAGCGTTTAATCAGTTTATTTATGACTGTTGCAACGTTTTTCGAGTTGGGACAGTTGTAAATCAACTGTTACAACTTTGAAATAGTTGTATCAGTCCTTTAATGACCGTGACAGTTATTTCTTGCGTTGTTACAGTCGATTTATGTTGTAGACAAACATTTTTAAAGTTGGGACAGTTACAAAAAAACTGCAGCAGTGAAATTTTACAACTGTCACAACATTAACAAACACTATCAGTCTTAGAACGACTGTTACTGGTATGGACAGACGTTTTTTCGTCCAGTAGTGTGTGTTGTTATTTCACCTAATTAATATCAAAATGTTTTTATTGTAATCAAATCTTCTCAACTTATGTTTGTCCTCACAGAGCCCTAAGGCATTTCACAAGATAATCCTTTAATGACACATTTATTATATCCCTTTGAAATCCCTTAATGATGTCTTAATGATTAAGTGATCAATGTTAAAAACAAAATAATATGATAATTTATTTATTTTTTACCACCACCTAAGAAACTTATAAGTGACTTTTTCATAGTTTCATGTCTCCTACTACTCCATCAAAGAGTATAGAAACAGGTATGGTGCAGTACATGATGTTGACATCTCCTTGTCTGAGCCATGTGAAGAAATTGCAATCAGTGCACTGGAATAATGGAAGTCAAACTCAGTGTGCCTTTCTTTTTTGGCTAATACAGCTATCAAGTATTTAGCCATTTCCAATACATCAGCTCCTGTAGAAAGGCTTTTTAGTATTGCTGGAAAGGTGTACAGAACTGATCGCTGTTCTCTTGATGACATCACGTTTGATACACTTATGGTGATAAAGTGCAATGGAGTGAATGGGCATATTAATTAACCATTATTTGAAGTCTATTTCACTAACACTGTATATATATATATATGTACATATATATCCCTGTAATATGTATCATTTTCTTATAAAATCTGTTAATGAAATGTTTATAGTTTTTATATTGAACATGTTGAAAAAGTAATGTGTAATGTAATGCATTACACAGGCAAAGTAATTGTAATGTAATGCATTACATGTGAGAAAAAATGTAATTGTAATTGACCCCCAAGGGTGACTGGGGTATAGAAATATGGTCACTTGGTCTTCTCCCGACCGGCAGTAAAACGCTTGCCGAAGCGGGGCGTCCGTTTGGCTGTGCGGGATGTATCAAGTTCGCAGTCACGTCCGGTCAGAAGGGGGACGTTAAATCCGATGCCTCGTGTAAAGAGAGTGACACGCTCTTAGCACGTTAAGAACCCTTGCAACAACTCTTTGAGGGGTCCGTAGGTGACCTGTTGCAAGGCAAACTTTATGTCCTTATCCAATATACCCTCATTTTCCAGTGGCAGTCCAAATTTCCCCGACCATCATCCCAGATGGCCTATATTATATCAACCTACTTATTGTATTTATTGTGAACTTGTTCTCGTCCTGAATATGCATGAAATATTTGCCACTGGACGTTAAGCAACCAACAATAAATCAATCAATAATTGTAATGGAAGAATCACAAAGTAATTGTAATGTAGTGCATTACATTGTAATTAAATGCATTACATTGCAATGGAATGGCCCCAGGCCTGATCTATATATAATACGGAGGTATATGGGGAGGGTGGAGATCGTGCGAGGGCTGTATAGCAATGCAAGGTCGTTAACATCGTCCATCATATCATCAAACATGTTGAACACCGCCGTATTATTGCGCCTGTCCAAAGTAGGGAGCCGCTTGCCTTTACAAGTCTTGAAAGTGTTTAATGATTTTTTAAAAATTTTATTTAGAGTTTAGTATAACGTTCATTGTTCTTCGTTTGATCAAAGGATGAAACTTAATGAAAAAAGATGAAAACGAATATACCTCAAAGGTTGCTGATGGTGAGGCGTTGTAACACCTTGCTCCATCATATTCATTGGTCGGTACCAGACACTTGATGTGGTACAGCTTTCCGGCCTGGAGATGGCAGCCACCAATAATATAACATTGAAAGTAAAAGGGTCGTTATCACTTTATAATCACAGCGAACATTTTAAAGATTGGGATTTGATTTTTTAACTACTAGCAAAATTGTCATATATACACTCAAAACACAGGGAAATTATCGAGAGAAAAAATAGCATTTGATACGAAAAATCGAAGCTGTGGTTGCAATGTTATTTCGCACAGAAGGCGTTTCAAACAAGAGATATGTTGCGTAGAAGAATACTAATGTAAATCTGAGAGAATATAAAGTTGACCCCAAAAATCTCATTTCCCTGGATTGAACAATATATGTACAAGGATGATGCTTACTTTCTTATTCGTATTATAACATATGATTAAAAGATGTTATTTTCTGTGGATATTACTTTGAAATAGTCGGCTTATATTGCGACCTAAGTAAAGACATGTCGACTTTTAATAGATACACTTGTAATGCCAGCTTTCTGCAACGAAATCCGGACCCCATTTGCAATAGATGCCGCTTCATTCATGGTGAACACTGGGGGTTTAAAAATTGCTCTTTCAAACCCACCTCAGTTTCGTTGAGGGGACCACTTGTTTTCATTATCTGAAATAAGGAATTCGTGTAATTTAGATAAATTCATATTTGGATATTTTAATTTGAACACCGAAATGCTAAAATAATGTATATGTATTACTACAACACCTTCTGTTTTGCTGTCACATAGTTTGAGTTATATTTGTAATTATGTATTTTATGTATTATTGATATTTTGCAATTTAAATGTATACCTATAGTTTACATATAGACTTCGGTATAAATACAAATTTATATTACTAGGCAATATATAGTATCGTCTGCCTAGTATTTTTCTTCAAAATCTGCAAGACTTCAATAATTATTTCTTTTATTGCATAAAAGGGTAGACCTCACTTTCTATAATATATATATATATATATATATATAAGGTTGATTTTCTAGGCAATATATATATACTATATATATATGTCCTTCGTAACTTAAATTTTCAACTTTAAATAATACTTTATACAACTTACAACTGTGTCCGGCCTAAACAGATATCCGTATGTTGGGTCAATAAACATTTTAATGAATTTCAGTTGGTCATCCCTGTTAAGCTGCTTGGCTTTTTTCTTTCTTTGAATGTGGCTACCTGACATAGTTTGTTCTCCACAATTGCCCACACTGTGTATTTAAGGGATTTCCCATTAGCGGAGAATCTACTCCTGACGGGATATGATATTACCTCTTCAAGGAAAAATGCTTTGACATTCTGAAATAAAGATAAGATTTGGCCCTTGTGCTGAACTTTTCAAAATTTTTTACAACTTGTTACTATATTATTATTAAATTCTTTTCTTAAAAAATTTAACTTATAAAGGGGAAACTGACATTTATGATATAGTTGCCAATGAGATAACAGTCTGGACACTTATCATCAGAGTCCAAGTCTCTTTTAGCAGTGACAGTTAAATTACAAGTCACTTTACATACATCAACAATCAATACATTCCATTGTTTTAAGGCAAATGAGGAAAATAAGAGTAACAATAGCTTTTGCCTTACTGCATGCACAAGAGAATATTAGAAATTAAAATATAAATAAGTAAATATCAGAGGCAAAAAAGACAGGACTTAGCCACTGGACTCTTAGTAAAGTATGACTTATCCTTAGGGGAGTTGATGTATACTAGAAAAAATGATGTTGATGATTTGACCCCATCAATCAGCATTTTAGCATTACATTATTGTCAATTGCTATCTGCTCTATTTGTTCCAACCTGTTATGAGAGTCAAAACGTATACCTAGGGTGGGAATTAAACCCATGTACGTTCTTTTACTTTATTGTTCTTTGTGTACATAAAATGTACATGTACATGAAATATATCAAATGCAAAAAAATGCTGTAATGTATCATTACACTCTCATTAGTTAAGGACCAAGAAAAGGAAGTCCCTGCGCCTACCTAGACGTATTTCTTGAGTAAGATTTATTATATTACTCTTGAAAGTATAACACGATAAAGGTTATTGGTAAGTATATAGTAACATCAACGTGTAATTCAGGTAAACAAACTGTCAAACATAAACAATCTACCACGTGTTTGTCTGCTGTGCTTGAATTCAAAACGACCCATCAGGCTTATTTACACGAATTGTTGCTCAATCAGACAGTTAAATATGTCCGTTTACCTTGTGGGGTCTGTTAAGAATGGATTTGCTGTTATAAATTGTGTATGCATGGAAATATAAGGAAGATAACATTGATTTTTACCGTAACTTTTGAATACACAACATTCCCAAGGTATCCCCACAAAACACATGGCTACTTTGTAACGACGGCTGGTAACGTGTAGCCACTTTCTAACGGCAAATGTAATTGGATGATATTTAAAGATCAATAATAAAATTGCTAATAAATGATTGGATACGAATTTGTGTCAGATTATAAATAGGTGAAAAAATGTAAACATTGAAATCCGCCATCTTGACGTAGGAAACAAACTAATTTTCAGTCTTGGATTAAAGGACATTGCGCACATTGCCAGCGTATCATGCATAAACAGTCATCTGCAAATATATCTTTTAATTTGTGTTTTACAATTACTTTTCTATGTTTTAGTTAATTTAATGTTTTAATTTACTACAGAATGGGACATCGTTCTCAAAGATGCCGTAGAAAAAATTATAGGTGGCGCTGTTTGTGGGCGTAAACATTTTACATACGGGTTCTTTTTTTGTCGACAAATTGACCTCTATCTGTCAGATTCAGGCGTTTGCCTTCCAACTGGTAAAGTAAATATAACAAAAAACACACTTAACAGTAACAGTAATAATAATAAATAAAATAATTGTGTCGTTCAAAGTATGACGGGATACATAATTACAGAGTCACGCCAAATATATATCACAAAAAACAGACTTAACAGAAAAAGAAGTATTAATAAATAAAATAGTTTTGTCATTCAAAGTATGACAAGATACATAAGTAATATTAATAAATAAATAATTGTCCCGTTCAAAGTATGATGGTACACATAAGCACAGAGTCACGTCAAATGAATATCTCAAAAAACTGACTTAAGATTTTCTATAACATCGGTCTTGGAATACATGTTTTTCTTCGGAATTTCAGACTCCTAAAAAAAAACACGTTTTTGACCATATTTTGATGAGAATTCTAAACGCTTCAGACGATTTTATTCTCTCAACTTTAATATCTCCTGATGCCTCCAATATTTGCCTATATCCATTTCTACCAAAATACTCATATCTATAATGGCAAGGTAAGGGACATTCTTTGTGCGGTTTGTTGGTTCAACATAAAATCCTTTACAGATTTGTTCTCAAGATTTGGTCTACTACCTATATCAACAGACTGTATAATGTGAGCGTTTGCAGGGGAAGTGTTACCCAACACAAGTGGAGTGGAGTCCAAATTATGCAGGGATCTTCCAAGGGTATTTTACATAAGAAACATAAATGCTTAATATTGATGGATTGTTGGTTGCTTAACGTCCAGTGGCAAATATTTCATGCATATTCAGGACAAGAGCAGATTAACAATTAACAATAAATACAATAGGTAGGTCTTGTCATAATAGAGGCCATATGGGATGATGGTCTGGAACATTTGGACTGCCACTGGAAAATGAGGTTTTCTTTGGATAGGGACAGAAATTTTGCCTTGCAACAGGCCACCTACGGACCCCTCAAAGAGTTGTTGCAAGGGTTCTTAACGTGCAAAGAGCGTGGCACTCTCATTACACGAGGCATCGGATTTAACGTCCCCCTTCTGACCGGACGTGACTGCGAACTTGATACATCCCGCACAGCCAAACGGACGCCCCACTTCGACAAGCGTTTTACTGCCGGTCGGGAGAAGACCAAATGACCATATTTCTATACCCCAGTCACCCTTGGGGTTTCTTGTGGTTATGATGTTTAAATTTGTTCACTTTGATCAATAGGTAGTTAAAAAGATCAAGTTTTGAATACTCAATAATCTGGTTTATTTGTTAATATTATAGACCTTTCAACTGCAAGATTACTGAAATGTTAAAACAGTTTCAAACAGTTATTACACTTAGATGCAACATCATGCTCGACACTCAAGAGCTTGCATCTTTCCTTCTTATCTGTGCTTGATGAACACCATACATATGTTTTCTGTGTGAATGTATTTTCAGCAAACTAAGATCTAAAACTACGTCAACTTGACCAAAATGGTCAGTTGATCCCTTAAAGCATTATTGACCTTTAAAGGCAATTTTTAACAATTTTCAATAATCTGGTAAAATTTTGTAATTTTTTACAAAATATTTTCCTTTGTATCTAAAAGGCCAAGTTTAATGTAGATACAGAAAAGTGCAAGAAGCAAGAATAATCAGTAAAGTAAGATTTACAAACACATCACCATGACCAAAACATAATTTTGTCATAAATCCATCTGTGTCCCTGGTTTTTTTATGCAACATTATTAGTCTTCAAGACTACCGTCGCCGGGAAAAGGTTCCATCTACCACTTTAATATGAGACTTGTAGATTACAACACATCTTTTGATATACACAGAAAGTTACGAACCCTTGGTGAAAACAAGCCATGGTAATTATAATTACTTTATAATTAATAGATACTTATTGGTTACAACCCATAATTGTGGTTCAAATATACCACTTATTGTGGATAAAGATTACCAATACTTGTGGTTACAGTATACCAACAACTGTGGTTAAACCATTCCAACAATTATGGTTAAAGTATACCAATAATTATGGTTAAAGTATACCAAAAACTAAGATTAAAAACTATACCAAGAATTGTGGTTAAAAATAACCAGATCTTATTCAGAGACGAGAAAATGTTCTACAGACCATTCTACTAGAAATGTCGTTTCTAAAAGCAAAAAAGTGGACAAGCTATTGTTTTCAATCAAGACCAGATACGGCCAGAATTTTTGTTTTTAAAAGGCAAATCCCAGAGTCAGATTTTTTCTTTCAAATATCTCAGACTGCCTTCTCAAACAAATTGATTGATTGATTGTTGGTTGCTTAACGTCCAGTGGCAAATATTTCATGCATATTCAGGACGAGAACAAGTTCACAATAAATACAATAGGCAGGTTGATACGATAGAGGCCATCCGGGATGATGGTCGGGGAAATTTGGACTACCACTGGAAAATGAGTTTTTTTTTGGATAGGGACAGAAATTTTGCCTTACAACAGGCCACCTACGGACCCCTCAAAAGAGTTGTTGCAAGGGTTCTTAACGTGCAAAGAGCGTGGCACTCTCTTTACACGAGGCATCGGATTTAACGTCCCCCTTCTGACCGGACGTGACTGCGAACTTAATACATCCCGCACAGCCAAACGGACGCCCCACTTCGGCAAGCGTTTTACTGCCGGTCGGGAGAAGACCAAGTGACCATATTTCTATACCCCAGTCACCCTTGGGGGTCTCAAACAAATAGTTCGTATCTAGAGGTTATGCTGACTAATGTAATAGAGTATAAATTTCTGTCTCGTGGAATTGCGAAATAGAAGTCAATACGTTCTTGCTCAATCCTGTGTCGCTTTGAAGATGTCATGATTGTCATCCTCAGTCTATCCATGTGTTTCACAATGACTGAGTGACGTTTTAACGGCGAACTGGTCAACTCCACCATAGCGAATCACATGACTTTGACATAATCAGTAAATACCAGCAAAAAACATCATTATATAAGTAAAGAATTGTCGCATAAAAAAGAAATACACGGGAAAAGGCAAAGTTCTCGAAGTCTTGAAGTCTTGTCTGATTAATCAGTTTACCAAAAAAAAAAATGTCCAAGAAAAGGGGGGCATGTGCTCTGAGAATAATGATCCTTTATTCTATATTTTTGCTTTTTAACTAACTTTGTTTTGTTGTCCTTATTTAATTCCGCATTCTCGATTCCAGACTAAGTTAACTCTCACATATATTTGACTCGAGTCATTATACTTACTTGGATCCTCGAATACGGAAACCCGGAAATCTTTTCACCGTAGTCGTTCTATGACACAAAAGGACGCTCGTCTGCTGATGTTTGAAATGGTCAGACAGTTGATACAAAGAACTTTGGTTTTTCAAACAGATGGTTCAAAAAGCTATTGTAAACATATATATATAGAAATGGGTTACATTGGTCGATTAACTGGAAGAAACCGGGGAACGAAACATACATTTTAGAAAGTCATCGCAACAAAACTCAAAAGTGTACCGTTTTGACTTTTGCATGGATCACATTCGTTTTCAAAATTCAACATTCGTTTTCAACTTTCAACATTCGTTTTCAATAATCAACAATTGTTTGTTAACATTTAACATTTGATTTTCATCATTGAACATTTGTTTTCAACATTCGTTTTAACATTCAACAATTGTTTGTTAACATTTAACATTCGATTTTCAACATTCAACATTCGTTTTCAACATTCAACTTTCGTTTGCAACACTCGATTTCCAAAATTCAACTTTCTATTTTCAACTTTCAACATTCGTTTGTAACATTCAACATTCGTTTTAAACATTTGTTTTCAACTTTCAACATTCGCTTTCAACATTCAACAATCGTTCACAACATGCAATTTTCATTTTTCAACATTCAACATTTGTTTTCAACATTCAACTTTTGTTTGCAACATTCGATTTTTAACTTTCAACATTCGTTTTGAACATTCAATATCCGTTTTCAACATTCGTTTTCAACATTCGTTTTCAACATTCAACTTTCGTTTGCAACATTCGATCTTCAGCTTTCAACATTCGTTGTTAACATTCAGCATTCATTTTCAACATTCGTTTTTAACAATTTTTTGTGTATGTATATTTGTGCAGTTATGAAAGATCTAGTATTTCAATATGTGCTCTTTAAGTTACTTACCTGGAACTATTGATAAAGCTTTTTCAAAGTAAACAAAGGCAACAGTAGTATACCGCTGTTCAAAACTAAAAAATCCATGGACAAAAAACAAAATTGGGGTAACAAACTAAAACCGAGGGAAACGCATTAAATATAAGAGAACAAAATTTGGAATAAAATCCTTATTTTTTATTTTACCATGTACAACTTACCGGTTTTTGTTCTCTCTTGAACAATTGTCCATTTGAAGGTATAAAATGTATGGAATTGAATCCTATAAAAGAAAAAAATACATGAACCAGGATTGGTAAGGTTAAATTCGTAGAATGAGGCCATTGAAATTAGTAAAAGCTGCCCTAAACCCCTACGCCATGAACAATGGTACCGACTAAGTGCGTTCTCAAGCGCCACATTCTTGACATAAATTTGCTCATATGCATAAAATTTGGTATAAATGTCTTCTGCTGGTCCATTCCTTCAATTATGATGGACATATATTTGTTTGGCTCCTTTCTGCTCTTAGCACAATGTTTGTAATACTTTCGTCTCTCTTGGCTGAAAAGATAAAAAAAACATTGATATACCTGATGCTAATAACAAAAGATCCTTTGTAAGCATCTGTACATACCCCACATCTACAAGTTGTACTCTGGCATTCAAAATATTACCAGATTCCTATATATTTAAAAGACTCTTAACACCAACAATAGTCAACTAATATTGATTGATTGATTATTGGTTGCTTAACGTCCAGTGGCACATATTTCATGCATATTCAGGACGAGAACAAGTTCACAATAAATACAATAGGTAGGTTGATACAATAGAGGCCATTCAGGAATTATGGTCGGAGAAATTTGGACTGCCACCGGAAAAGGAGGGTATATGGATAGGGACAGAAATTTTGCCTTGCAACAGGCCACCTACGGACCCCTCAAAAAGTTGTTGCAAGGGTTCTTAACGTGCAAAGAGCGTGGCACTCTCTTTACACGAGGCATCGGATTTAACGTCCCCCTTCAGACCGGACATGACTGCGAACTTGATACATCCCGCACAGCCAAACGGACGCCCCACTTCGGCTAGCGTTTTACTGCCGGTCGGGAAAAGACCAAGTGACCATATTTCTATACCCCAGTCACGCTTGGGGGTTAGTAAACTAATAAAAAAACCTTGTTGATGTGAACATTTGTATGTTCTTTTCATTTATTAGCTTCATGAAATGTTGTATTGTTTTAAATAAGATGCAATTGTATCACATATACCATCTGGAGCAATGGGGAATAACTCATAGAAAATAATGAATCATAAATCAAAAGCTTCCACCAATTAAACTACATACTCATTAACAGCAAAGTTTTATAATTTATCATAATCCTTCTGTGTGCTATCAGACCTGTTTATTTGTTTATTGAGAACTTTATATTTTATATGGTATTGACGTGAAAGCCTTTTTAAATACAGGTTTATTGTTTGCTCATATATTGTGCTGAAATAATAATGTCTAAGAGGGTCCAAATTTCCCCGACCATCATCCCATATGACCTCTATCGTATCAACCTACCTATTGTATTTATTATGAACTTGTTCTCGTCCTGAATATGCATGAAATATTTGCCACTGGACGTTAAGCAACCAACAATCAATCAATCTTGATACTACAATAAATAGAGCCAAAAATGTATATTGTAAACTTACCTTTGTCTTAGTATTGTCATCAGTACATTCTGTTGTTATTTTTCTCTTCTTCTTCTTTTGTGATGGTGTCTTCTGTGGTGGTGTTTTTCCATTACTTTCATTGATCTTCTTTCTTTCTTGCCACTGGACGTTAAGCAACCAACAATCAATCAATCAATCTTCTTTCTTTTAGGAGTTTCACTTTATGGAATGGCCATGTTACATTTTGTACCTTTTAGATTTCCATTAGTTTGCTTGTATGAACTATAACATATGGCACAATTTGGGGTATTTTGCTAATTTGCATAACGGCCATGTTGCCTTATCATGACAACAGCCATTACAATAATTATATAAGCCCCTTAAATAAAAATGTCAATATGCCAATATCTATCTCGAATGAACAATTTGTTCGCATATAGGTGAATTGTACATGTTTTTAGGCTTCTGTCCGTGTACAAATGGGCATTGTCTACTCTAAAATCTTTCGGCCTTTTTAGTTTAAAAATCGGAAGCGTAGTCATAGTATAATTGCTATATAAGATCATATAAAATGACGGAAAATCGTAAAATAGAAGGATTCAAAACAGAAATACATATGCAAGATGTTGTTCATGATTTGTTCGCATATAGGGAAACACCTTGTAGGTTGAATTTTAAAGTTAAATAACTTACCTGCTTTCTTAAGTTTTCGGCCAAATTCTTTTAAAAACATGATGATTTCAACCTTCCCATTTCGTAAAAAGTCAAATTTTAAGCATTTTCCCTTAGAATTACACAGCATTTTTTTGTAATTTTCCGCCAAAGGAAGTTTTTAAAGATACATTAGTTTTAGATACATGACGGAAAAGGACGTGATTATCCGCAAATCTTAAATAAATTATATTTTCAATCTTTAGCTAAGAGAAGTAATTTGATCAAAAGGGACAAAGTCACCTGGTGCAAATCATTTGAATAAAGAACCTTTGATTTTGCCATATGAGTTGTTTGAAGCCTTTTAAAATTACATTTAGTCCTTTTTGTCCTTTTCATCTGTAAAAAACATAAAATTTGGGTGAATACTGGTTGTCGAATTCCCATATGGAATTTACTGACCCCATATGTACCCATTACGTCACTGGCACCCTATGTAACAAATTTATCTTAACGTGTATAATTTAAGACTAGTGACCTATGAAAATGAGCAAGTCTTCAATACAGGTAGCATTAACATGATTAAGAAACTACTTCCTATGATCCTACAAAAACAGATGCCAACAATGACAACTTGTTAGATTTAAATATATTTTATGAATTCATTTCACTTTATCATCACTTTTTTCGTCGGTTGAAACCTTTAAGATTTTTTCTCAGTACTGTTTTGTTTTTCTAAACGGACTAACACCACTACTAACCATGTATGAAATGAGCCCCGCCTCCTTATTACCTTAAATGGAATCTAAAGAGACGTAACTTTACTTCTAACCATATATGAAATAAGCCCCGCCACCCAACTAACCTAATATTAAATATACACGGTTTCCAGGAGGACGCTTTTAACAAATCAAATTGGTTGATTCAACCTGGTTTTACAGCGCTAAACCTCTCATAAAGTACGACAGTCTCATCAAATTGTTATAGTTACAATGATGCATGAACTAAACAGAAGTAAATAAATGAAATAGTCAAAATACGGGTACAGCAGTCATCATCGGCCGTGTTCAGGTGAAACTCTAGAGTTAACTCTAGGCACTCGATCAACACCTGGACAAGTAAGATCCGTACTCTCGTGACGTAGTGACCCGTTAACTCGTGGAACCCAGATTCTTGTCAGGGTTGGAAGAGTTTCAAAATGGCGACCGGTGGAAGTAATATGTAAGTTGCAGATTGTAAAAAAGAACTTTACTCTTGTTTAAAGATTTTCATCACATCGTTGACATAAATAACAACAATTTCATGAAAACGCTTGATGAATTGAATTATTTGAAATCAGCAGGCGGTCATTTTTCATACAAATAAATAGTCAAAATGTTTATACCTTTTTTTATAAATACATGTACCTATCCTGTATTCAGGCCCGTAGCCAGGAATCTCCAAAGGGGGTTGGATTGACTCACAAACTCGACTTTAACAGTCACAATTCGAACCGAATTTGTTTTCAAGGGGGAGGGGGTTCGTCCAACCCCCCCTGGCTCCAGGTATGGTATTCATGTATTTGCCAACTCTGTCAGATGATTCCACTGACACTGTTGTCTTAAGTCAGTGTGAATTATACTCTTTAAAATACTATGAATTATTGCCACTTTATAGATACACGGTCACAATAACAATGGTGCACAAATCAGCTGCTAATACAATCTGCAGGGGCGGATCCGGCCATTTTAAAAAGGTGGGTGGTTCCAACTATAAGTTCTCATTCAAATGCATTGATCGGCAAAAAAAAAGTGAGATTCCAACCCCCGGAAGCCCCCCTTCCCTGTGGATCTGCCAATGATTTGTTAGATAAAAAAATATATTGGTTGAACCAAAACTTTGTACACTGTACATACCCCACCAACACTTTATCTACACAGTTAACAGTTCTCATTTCTTATTATCACATAGATTTCCATATCATAGGCAATTCTGTTCACTATTATAACATTGATGAACGCTTTTGATGTACGCTTAAGCATAGACCTGAACATCAGACACGGAAGGCTATCTACTAATCTAGTTTGACTCAATCAATAAAATCGACAGCAAGGGGCAATCAAAATGAAAATGTCCTGTTTACCATTCAAACTCCATCATGCATGCAAAGTACCTGAAAAGTAGCTTGCCATTCAGCATCGAATTTGGATGTAATTTTTTCATTGACCATATTGAGATTCTCTTTACAAGAGGTACAATTTTAAACAAGTACTATAGATATAGGAAGATGTTGTGTAAGTGCCAATGAGATAACTCTCCATCCAAATGACAATTTAAAAAAGTAAACCGTTATAGGTCAATGTACGGCCTTCAACACGGAGCCTTGGCTCACACCGAACAACAAGCTATAAAGGGCCCCAAAATTACTAGTGTAAAACCATTCAAACTGGAAAACCAACTGTCTAATCTATATAAAAAAATCGAGAAACACATATAAATTACATAAACAAACGACACCTGCTGTACATCAGATTCCTGACTTAGAACAGGTGCAAACATTTGCAGCTGGATTAAACGTTTTAATGGTACCAAACCTTCTCCCTTTTTCTGAAACAATAGCATGAGTTCACAACATAGAAAAACCACACGATAAAATTTCAATTGACAGGCTTAACTCCATCAAAAAAAGTTGATTAATACACTATGAACGAATAAAAGTCCATACTTGCTCTCGACAGACTTGTTCAGCTTTCCCTTGTCAAAAAAATCAATCATATCATGCTGCAGCCCTTTATTTTTTATGGTGTTTTGCTTCTTTTTTAGATGCTTATATATGACTTTATATATAATGTAAAATATGGTTAGCAGAGGAGAAATATGTATGATGCACTTTTGAATCTAGAATTAAAATGTAAATTTTCAATTTCAGTGTGAAAATAAAAATCGTAGGCCCTAATAAAACTTATGAAGGCAATATAACTACAGAGTTGGCTGCTATGATAAACGCTCCTGATTGTGGTAAGTTTAAGTTGATCAATATTATTTTAGTATACTAAATGTGTAAGGAAGGAAATAGTGACTGTGTACATGACCCTGACATAAAATGGAAACTACATGTACAAGAAGAATATTGGAGCAAAGGAACAGCACTTTCATTGCTATTCTTCATCTTGAAATGTGAAGTGAGATCTTCTACACATAGAAAATATTCTCGTCTTAATGCAAGTTCAAGATGCCTTCAACACTGGCAATGACTGTAGTACCGGTTTGAGAAGACAGCATCACACCTGCAAAGATACAAGGCAATATCTAACATTTTATAAAATAGTAGGGTTAAACTTCATTCAAAATTATGTGTAGAATAATAAAATGTTCAAATGTGCATTAGTGCTTAAACACAGACAAATCCGAACAAAGGAACCTGCAGGAAAACCACTAAGATCTTTTTCTGAGCCCACTTTACCAATTTGAAACAAACTAACAGAAGACCTTATGAAAAAGTCAATTTAAACTCTTCTGTAAAAAATCACTTTGTCTTCAGGTGAGCTATACAGGTTTCTAAAATGAGCCTGCCTCTGATTTATTCCCTGCAGCTGTATTTGAATTGGCCACTAGCCTGACGACCCGGGTCAGATAAATCATGGTCAGACTTTCAAAATTTTCCAAAAAATGAGAAATATCAAGCCAGTTTGATGTTAAGAAATTTTTTAAAATGTAAGTTGAATTTTTTTTCCTGAAGACTGTTGCATGATGGACGTACCAGTATTTATGATATTTTTGACATATGCATGTAGATCATATCTGCTAGAACAATCTGTCTGTTTTCACAAAAACTGATTGGTGCTAATTACTATTGAAAATCATATACATGATATATAGGCATTTTTTGTTTTATTTTATTATATACATTGTATAAATTATTTTTAACTTGTGGTTTTAATATATTAAGAGTATAGAATTATTAATTACAGATCCAGAATTGAAAAAAGAAGTATATGCTGCCATTATAAGAAACACTGGAAATGAAGATCCCTTTGATACCGTGCAAGCAGTTCTACCTGTGAACCCAGAAAATGAGCCTGGAAGCACCAATGTTCAGCCTGAGAGCCCAGCAGAAACTGAAAACCCTCCAGTTCAGCAAATTACTGATTCGGTAAACAATTTAAATATCTGTGATAAGAAACAAAAGAAAAAAGAAAAAAAGAAGATAAAGAAAAAGACCAAGAAATTCATAAAAGGTCTTTCAAAAAAACAACTGATGGAAAGGAACCTGAACGCAAACATTGCTACACATGGAGAAATTATATTTATATAGACAAAAAGTTATCCATGCTACAAAATGTACCCCTGATTATTCCGATGAGGAAACAGTATGTTTTTCGTCTCTTTCAAATTCTGATAATGTCAGTACCTTACAAAGTATTGAATCTGCCTACGGACTCCAATCTGTCCCAGTGAATCATGTACAGACAACAGACTCACTGGTCTTAAATTTTGAAGAATTTCATAAAATACTAATGGAAAAACTAAGTTGAAATAAAATATATATATATTCAAAATTGTACATGTTGTTTCTGGTAGTGATCATATGCCATTACATTATTTATATTTTACTTAGATCCACAATTGGACCGAAAAAGAAGAGAAGTTATTGATGACCATTCGTGGAGATATGGAAGATGCATTCAATGGCACAAAACAACATGATACACTGTGGGGAAAAATAGTAAAACAAATGAATCAGGAAGGAGTAACTGTTTCTAGTAAACAGGTTATCAATAAATGGAAAAATCTTTAAATCTTTAAAAAAAATACAAAGAAGTAATGGATTCGAACAATCACACAGGCAATAACCGATGTACGTGGAAACATTTTGATGCATTTAACAGGCTATATGGAAACAAGGCTTCAACAATGCCCTGTGTGATGGTAGATACTAGTATAAAAAGTGGAAATGTTGTAGTGGAGAAACTGCACTTTTTATAACAAATTAATTTATGCTGCCTGTGATTATACCTGAACAAAATAAGAACCATCTGATGCTGCTGACGTTCTCGGGAAATCTAAACCCTCTGTCTTTAACTTGTCAATAAGTTTGTTGAACATTTCATTCTTTCTGTTTAAATTTGGTGGTTTCGACCCAACACTGAAATAATTTAAATGCATTTTTATATTTTAATAATATGAATCTTAATTGGTCCAGCAATACTAAAACTGTTGTATGCATTAAAGTAAATATAAACTCCTTCGAAAATTGTACCGTTCTTTCAATGTATTGAAATGAAATATTAATATATTGTTTAATTTATATTGCACGTTTGATTTTAATAATACGCCACATTTAAACTGTGTTGTGCGTCAGTTAAAGGCTCCTGTTTATTTTTGAACATACCCACTCTGCATGCTCTGTATGCACACCATATTCATGTCAGGATAAATAGTTTGTTAATTGTGGCCATTTTCCAGCAAAAACAGAAAAAAATATACCTTGTGCATGAAACAGATGAAAGGCCGGGTGGGGGGTAGATAATGATGAAGGTAGAATTCTGGGACAGACAACATTTATAGAGTATGATGTCATGAATTCTACCCTGAAAGATATTGGACTAAAGTTATAGATTTCAATTCATGGTATACTCTACCTTCCTGATTTTAATGCTGGGAAGGATCTTCCCCCAGCCATCAACAGTTGAAAAGCGTTCACTGCATGTTTGGTTGCTTTCTCTGCAGCATCCTTGACACTATTTGATAAAAGTTCAAAAGTGTCAGATTCTGGAACAACACACTTGAATTTAAAGTCCCTCACATTAAAAAGCTGCACAACTTCCCCAACTGTCAATGTGGGAGATATTTCATGGTTTTTTCCAGTCACAGTAAATTCATTGTTCTTTAATCCAAAGTTATGATACTGATTGAATATATCAATAAAGGTGGTAGAATTAGAAAATGGGGCTATTATACTTTTTTTCTCGTTCCTGTGTGGACACTCATTGATTGTTATTGATAACACACTTTGACTGATGGCCATAGCAGAAGCCATGCCGTTGTTTGACTTCAATCTGTATCACACAAATGCTTACTGTATTAAAATTTTATTTGAAATCAAACGTTTAAAAGATGCCATTCAAAGGCTATACTAAACAAAAACCGTTTCCGGAAAAAAACGAAAATAATCCGGATTTTTTTTTTTTTTTTTTTTTTTCCGGGAAAAAAAAGTTAGGGTCGGCGCCAAAAAATTAGGGTCGGTCGGGCGACCGGAAACACACCTATTTTTTTGGGGGGGCCCTATTTGGGCCCTTTTTTGGCCCCTAATTCCTAAACTGTTGAAACCAAAACTCCCAAAATCAATCCCAACCGTTCTTTTGTGGTCATAAACCTTGTGTCAAAATTTCATAGATTTCTATTAACTTAAACTTAAGTTATAGTGCGAAAACCAAGAAAATGCTTATTTGGGCCCTTTTTGGCCCCTACTTCCTAAAATGTTGGGACCAAAACTCCCAAAATCAATACCAATTTTCCTTTAGTGGTCATAAACCTTGTGTTAAAATTTCATAGATTTCCATTCACTTTTACTAAAGTTAGAGTGCGAAAACTAAAAGTATTCGGACGACGACGACGACGACGCCAACGTGATAGCAATATACGACGAACATTTTTTCAAATTTTGCGGTCGTATAAAAACTTAACAATAACCAAAGAATCATTAAAATGAAATCAAGGTCAGATGAAACAAAGCCAGACAGACATGTAAACCTTACAACCATTCCACATACCAGGTTTAATCTGCCTGCCTGTTTATCACTTATAGTTCTATCTAACACAAACCTTTTATAAATACTTGTGACCCTCGTTCTTCTGCAGAACAGATGCTGAAATTCTCCCTGTCAGAGATTTGCTTGATCCAAATGACCTGTAAATATTAAAGTTGAAGGTCTCATTTATAATGCAGTTGAACTAATATTTTTTGTATGAAAAATTAAATGCAAAACAACATGTTTACAATGAACAATGAGGCAAGTGTCGACAGAATTAATGATTGGTTTGATGTATAAATTATTACGTGGCTGATTACATGCATATTTACTCACTCTCTAACAGACGTTTGAAGCTTGGACTTCAATATGCTGTCAAACTAAAAGCCTATTCAGATAATCCTGCCTACAGCTGTGTTTTTAATCCAATTTATGAAGATATTTTTGCAAAACATGAAAATAAAATTCCTCCGTTAGGTATACGTTTAAAACCACATTTAGCTTCTTTTGATTTAAAATCTGTTGCTCAAGTTAAAATTTGCAAATGTCCTCCATGGGAACTTCCCAAACCAAAAATGATATTTGATCTCCGTGAACACAATAAAAATAAAACAAATCCTCTTTTAATTCAGCAACACTATGCTGAAATTAAAGCCAATTATCCAGATTTTTCAACTGTCTATACTGATGGATCAAAAGATGGCGACAGAGTTGCATCTGCTGCTGTCTTCAGGGACAGAGCTGCAACTCTCCGTTTGCCATCTGATGCATCCATCTTTACTGCTGAAGCAGAAGCAATAATTTTGGCTTTGAAATTTATTGCTTCTTCAGATAAATCCAAATTTATTATATGTTCTGAATCACTTTCATGCTTACAAGCTATACAAAATACTAAAATTAAAAACCCAACAATTCTCCAAATTTTATATGTAATGAGGAATTTGAAAATTCTTCTGAAAGAAATAATATTTCTATGGGTTCCGAGTCATGTTGGAATCCTTGGAAACACAGCTGTAGACCTTGAGGCAAAGCATGCCCTGGGTGACCCTTTATCTAACTGTGATATACCATATACTGATTTTAAATCTAATATTAGAGAATATGTGTTTAATATTTTAAAAAATGAATGGAGTAAAAAAGATGATAATAAATTACATGAAATTAAACCTAATATAGGTAAACCTTTTAATAATTTTATGTGCAGAAAAGATCAGTGTATTATTACTAGATGTCGTATTGGTCATACTAGAATAACACACGAGTATCTTTTAAAAAATGAAGATGAACCACAATGTGTACCTTGCAACTGCAAGTATACTACTAAACATGTTTTAATTAATTGTATTGACTTTGCTGATATTCGTAAGAAGCATTTCAATGTCAATAATATGTATGATTTATTTAATAATGTTCCATTTACAAATATTGTTGCATTTTTAAAAGAAATTGGAATTTATTATAGAATATAAAAATGTTATTATATTTAAGTCGTTTTTAATTTTTATCACGTTATTTTACTCATATTAATTTTTATTTGTAAATAATCAATTTGCTTTAGTCTAGAATTTTAGTATATTGAAGGACTTTTTGTCTTATTTTAAAAATATGCTTTAAATTGTAAAAATATTCGAATTGGCTCTCGCCGCGATATAGCCTTTTTGTGCTAATGCGGCGTAAAGCAACCAACAATCAATCAATCAATCAACATGCATATTTAGGATAAAAACATTTCAAAAATGTGGTTGCTTATATAGGGAATCACTGAAGCATGACTGGAGCGGGCCCTCTCTTGGGCAGTCAGTGGGCCCCCACTAATGAAAATTTCTGGATCCGCCAGTGATTGATTTGTGTTATTTTGATCTCTTGTGGAGAGTTGTTTTATTGGCAATCATACCACATCTTCTTTTTTATATCATATAAATTCTTATTCATATGATATTATTACGTAAGTATTTCTGTATTGGCCTTGTTATTGGTCAGAGGCTTGCTGTATTGGCCTGTGGCGAAGCCGAAGGCCAATACAGCTGGCCGAGGACCAATAACAAGGCCAATACAGATATACACGTAATAATATCTTTATTAATTAACTACAGTGTTACAATATTTTTTTAATTTCATTTCAAAAGAGATAAATATTTTTACCTTGAAGTGGAACTTTCCAAATCTCAGTTTGTTTCTTTTTATTAGATGCATGTGTCTTCAGCATTTTCTCATCTGATGAATTTTTCTACCCTTTTCAGTCACTATAAAGTGTTACAACTTAAATTTAGACGCAACACATAAATAGTAATTGGAAAGGTACTGCCATTGCATGTGTTATGCAGACACTAATTTAAAATCGATGTGTACAATCGTGAAATTATGAGGTCGTCAAGAAATGAACTTTGTGATAATCTACTCGTTCCCCAACCCTGAAATAGTTCTATCATCTGCTTTCAAAATACCTTTTAAATGAATATGACCGTCTTTTGCCTGAAATGTTTGCCATACTGACAATTTCAGCATGTTTAAGATAACTAAATGACAACTGCGTCTTCAAAACAACTGTTTACTTTCAGTTTCTGCTTTCGATGTAAAATCTAGAGACGTTCCGAAATTCTGCACTTGTGTCAACTCGGCCAATATAGAATAACTCGGCCAATACAGAAAAAAAATCTATATTGGCCGAGTTCTTCTGTATTGGCCCAGTTTACACATTATATTGCATAGGCAGTTTTCATCATATTAAGTCCAATAACAGTGTAGTTAATTAATAATTATGATTATGAACAGATATCTTACTTGTTTTTTGGAGCTTTTGTTGAAACTATGAAATTGAAATTCTCATTTGCTTGGGTTGATCCTAAGTTGGTCAAGCAGGCAGCTCTATCTTTTTGGGTTTTTACAATGGCTTTTAGATCTGTCTGAAGACTTGGACATGTGAGAGGCTTACCCTCCGGTAAACTGCGGTACCTATAAAATTGATTGTTTAAATGTTAAGGATAAAAATCACAACCCAAAACAACTTTTTAAACAAAACAAAACAAAAAAATCAGTTATACAATACATGTACAAAGCATTATCATAACTCAAGTATCTGACTTCTGTGTTTATTGGCTAAGAATCTCGACATATATTTTTTTATTCTTGTTTTATATTTACCTATATATACACATTTTATATTAACATATTGGTATCAACTAACAACTTTTTATACATGAATATTTGGCACCTTTGGGACACCTTTTTGTTATTGAACTTGTTATATTTAATCTGTATAAGAGAATTACAGACTTTTAAGAACTTTTCCCGGGCATCTCATCTTATTTTCCCCTGTTCTTTTGGGGGTTAAAGCTGTGAAGACTTTACAAGGCATCATTGTTAAGAAGTTAAAGCTGCAAACCAATTTTAAATATATCCAGTTCAGTAGTAAATTAAATGCTTAATATTTACAATAGTATTAGTAGCATTAAACTATTTTAAATAAAAAAAAAAATTCTTAAAGTACTATGTACTATACCTGAAATGAGAAGGATTCTTCTGATAACTGCACCAGGTAACATCTTCATTGGCACAAAGAGAGTGGTCACCATATAAATGTGGAACTATAATATCCAGTGATTTTCTAAGACTCTCTGGGTCTTTTGTCTGGCATTCTTTTATGGCGTACATGAAGCATCTCCCAATGTAAGATATTACATTTGGTTGTTTTAGTACTTTATATTTGTGGCTAAGCTGATATAGTTTTGATGTGATGCCTTTTTTGGTGTGGTTACTGTCATCTTTTTTCTCAATGGAAGGGAAAACAGCTTTCAGACGAGAAGTTGTGGTAGAGTCATTATCACCATGGATGACATCTATTGAACATCCAGTTCCCTCTAACTCTCTGGCCATTGATATTGCCATGTCAGGCTCCGTTGCCTTACTAGAACCGTCCCAGTTTTTTGAACATTCATGTACAGGTATAGTGTGGTTTTTGCTCTGATGTAGGGCACATATCTGGCAAGATTTACTTCTAAGAGAGAACTGCAGTACCTTTCCTGTTTCTTTCCCAATTAATGATGCATGGCCTGAAATTATGAACGTTATTTTTACTTAAAATGATTTCAAACAGGTAAATTACCATGAAGGCACAGGTAAAAAGAGTTATGCCTCTTGTAAATATTAATTACATGTAAAATTACATGTGTACAAGTTTTACCAGATTTTTATGACATTTATATCATTGTTTTTTATCAGCAATGTCTAGGACAAATTAGAAAATCAGTGTAGATCAATTATTTTTAAAAGAGTTATGTCCCTTGAAAATATCAATTATATTGGAAAATGCATTGTAAGCATTCCGAATGATTCCAAATGCTTACATTTCTTTAAGATAATATAATACTATAAGATAACAATACATTTGTACATGCAATATGAAAAGTTCAAAATAACTAAAAATCTAATTTATTTTTTGATTATTGATCTTCGAGTAAGTTTAAGTTGGACAGATAAAAAATCTGCAACATAAGGGACACTGACACTTTGTTCTTTTATTTTTTCTTATTCATTGTTTTTGTACATAAATCAGGTCGTTAGTTTTTCGTTTAAATTGTTTTCCATTTGTCATTTCATGGCCCTTTAGAGCTTGCTTTGCAATATTGGTTTTGCTCATTGTTCAAGACCATGGTGGGACATATAGTTGTTAATATCTAAATGTTTTGGTTTATAGGGAATAATGTCTAAATTTAGCAATCATACCACATCTTTCTTATTTTCATACAAGTAAAAATAAACAGAAAAATTCTCACCTGTATTACTATTATAATTCCATCCTGTACCCCTTTTCTGCCACCCACCGTCAAAGCTTACTTCCATCAAAATAGATACATATCTTTAATACATGTACTGAAGAATTCATGTTAGGCAAGAAATAAAATTTGAATTGTTTGATGTTGCCTAACCAACCATCTATAAAGCAGTCTACCTGTATTCTAAAAAAGCTGTTTTTACAGAAGCAGATTTTGGCAACAGATTTGAAAATGTTTTCCATTTGATGAAAATGATGGAGAAAACATAATTACATTGAAAAAAAAATGTCCAAAATATTGTTCCTCATCAACATCAAGCCAGTCCTGAATCAGCCCCTTATTTAGAAATTTTGGTGTTTATATATATATATGCAATTGTAGTGAGTGAGTGCATGTGCATGCACTTTTCGATAATCACTATTTTCAAGTAAGTTACACCAGTCCATGAGTTTTCTTTGCTACGAAACAGGAGAAAAGCTCAGCAATTAGCCTTGCTTTTCTTCCTGTTTTTGAAGCTCATACAAATAAATCTTATATTTTCCAACAATGTACATATATTGTATATTTATTCATGATAATTGATATAAAAATAATCATTTGGAGTTTTAAGTTTTTTACCTTTCCATTTCCCTTTTCAATTTCTTCCTTTTGGGCCTCAAGACAAGATTTTTTGGCTACAGTCTCCAGAGTTGTATCAATCTTTTGTTCCCTTCTCTTAAGAGTGGACGGCACAACTGGTGGTAAATTTAAAGTTGCAAGCAAGTTGTTAATTTGTACTGGGCCCATTCCTGTGTGTACCATGGCTACAATATTTTGCATACATATTAATTTTAAAGAACAATTGCTTCCAAGAACAGTCACATTTTTTATCACATTAAATGCATCAACACTGAACAGAATATTAATTCATTATTAAAATCATGATTGTCAAATTGACATATTTATTCTGTTTTAATTTTCATGCAAGCTAAAGGAAAAGTTGAAAATGTATACATAGTGCTGGATGAATGAATTTTTAGTCATTGAGCTTTCAACCCTTTTTTAATTACACAAGGAAGAAATCAAATTAGGGACTGCCTGATCCAACACCACTTTTTCCCAATAATGTAAAATCTCATCTTGGGGAGAAATTTGATTGGCATAAAAATTACATCAGTCATCATGGTAATATTCTTTTCTTTTGCCTAATGTAGACAGAAAATGAGAAATAATAAATTATAAAGCAGCAAAATTTAATCTTTAACCTTATACAATGTAGTATTGGATTCAAACTTTAACTGGTCATGATAAATCTATACCAAATATCAAATTAATATCTTCCCACGGCATCAGCTTGTCTTGCAAAACAGCCATTGGACTTCAGAGTAATCTTGGACAAGATATATTGCAACAATCATTCGTTTTGGGTTTTTTAACAATCGCTGAAATGCAGTTGTAAGGGGAAAAAGGGGGGGGGGGGGGGGTATTATTTTTTTAAAATGGTTTAAAAATAACAAAACAGTGTCAGATAATTGATTTCTTCCTATTGAAATCAGAGTGATTTTTAAAACCCCCACCCAGGATTTGAACTTAGCAGGAGCCCACACGCCCCTAAAATTTGATGAGGGCTACTTAAATTTCAGCTTTTCTTGGGCATTGGGTCCGTTCGCCTTAATAACATGTTCCCAATGGGATTGTTCGCCCATAGCGTCCATTTGCCCTACTAAAAAATTATCAATATTCAGGGCATTGAAGTTGAATAAACTTATTCAGATACATTCAGTTTATTGCTTGTTTTGGATCAGTAATTGTTTAATAATTCGGATCACTGATTATTGTGATCCTTGTTTTTTCAGTTGATGGATTAATAATAAAAACAAACGTTTTGTTTTGATTTGATAAAATATTCAGCTTGAAACTAATGAAAACAATGATGTACGAAAAGTAAATCACGAAATGGATTTACAAGTTCATTTATTATTATACTATGAGACTAGTCTCAGTTATACTGCATGCGTTTGTGATTTAATGAATACAGTTATTTTGTTAACAAAAAACAATATGAAGATAAATACATTGTATTCCAGTATTCTACTCTGCGTCAATCAAAGGGAAAATGATAAATTGATTATGGCATATAAATATTCTGTCAATTTTTCAACAAACTTTTAACATAGTTTGTTCAAATTCTTAAAATCATGCGAATAGTCCGAGACAAAACAGCCGTTGGACGTCAGAGTAATCTCAGACTACATGTGAATAGACTGAGACAACTATAGTAGTTTCAGGAAGAGACAATAATTAGAAAAAAATAAAAGGGCGAATGTACCCTGGGCAAACAGGTACATACTAGGGCGAACGTGAATCAGGGAGAATGGACCCAGATTCCATTTCTTATGTAGGAATATATATTTTGCATACACAATTTAAGCTGTGGGCTACAGCTGCAAGTCTTCAGTTCAATCCCTATCCATCCCATCCATAGGTTTAAACTTTAATACATAGTTGTTCCCTTTCATTTCATTTTTTTTTTATAAATAGTATTTAAACGTATGTACAAAAAACATTGTAATTACCTAGTGCTAATTTTGAATTGATGTCAAAGGTTCCGTTGTTTCTCTTTCCTGTTTTAACGTCGTTTAATGAACTACACACACTGTTCTGACACCGTATAAAAAGTATGCTGCCTAAGCCATATCGTCTCTCACTCTCAATGTCGGTCAAGTGTAGTCGAGCATCACACGAGGTGCAAAACATCTGTTGGGCTAAGGCTTGAAGCTCGATTACCCGTCTACCTGTCTTCCAGTCATCATTTAGAGAAGGGTCAATGGTACAGCTTGCACCAAGTTCAAGATCTGAGTCTGAGAAAACTGGATAGGTGTTGGTATGCACGTAGTTCATCAACAGGATGACTTACTGATATATTTCTTTTGGACTCTTGAGCTTTGAATTGCTTAACAAATGACTTTTTCGATTGAAATTTTCCTGTTTTACTTCTCAACATTTTGCAGACGATAGGTAGAATGTTTGCAAATTAAGTTTGCATTAACAAGGTAAATTTCGCTGATTTCAAACGCTCAAGTGAATCAGCGTTATTCAACTATTTGAATTCGAGTTGTCTCCCTGTGAACGCAAACCTTACCTTAATATAAGCACAAAGAGGCGAGCATACAGTATGTGTGTAGTTCCAATAATCTAGATACTGCATACACACTGTCTAAATATTTCAAGAAACTAATAATAAAAAATCAAAATATGAATTTAAGGTGTATGTACCCTTCTGTAGCCATTTTTGTACGAACTTTTCAAACTTCAATTGTATCAAAACTTCAGATATAATGAATAATAGAAATAGGTCGTTTTGTACATATTCAAAGGGGAAACTTGATGTACAGCATCATTTTTTACTGTTCCTTGGCTTTTAATAGAAACAGAGGACTTTGTGGCTAATAAATCAAGATGTTTATAGAAAATCCAGAGTCTTTATCCTTGTACTCTCATTTTTGTCAATTTGTTGACTGATAGATATGGGATTATTGCATGCAGTGCTAGCATTGATTTCCTTAAATCAAGTTTATAAATTAGTTAAAACATATATAAATATGGCCAAAATCATGTACACCTTTCAGGATGAGCTCGATGTTAGTGACTCAGCACGAGGTGTTTTGGAATTTACAGAATGTTTAGAACTTTTTGTAAAAAATAAACACTAGCACATCATAGAAAATCAAGTGAGTAACTTGTGTTTCAAATTTTATTACAAAAATATCTGTATTGAAGGCTGTGTCAAGATCGGGAATCACTATCTTACAGGTTAGTTGAAAAGGAAAGTAAATTTATGAGTTAAAAGTTATCATTCAAGTACATCATAAAACAAGCATAACATTGAGGATACAAGGATGAAATGTGTAAACATCAAATATAAATCCTGTGGAATACTAGTATATAGGAAAATGCATCCTTGAAAAAAATATCCAAATGAAACAAATGATGCAGAAAAAAAGAAGAGTTCGAGAAATCACATCCAAACAATTCATAGTTGGAGATGAACATATGTATATAATGAGGACAAAGCTACTGGTCGGGTTACCAACACTCGTGTATATACAAAAGACAGAGTCAACAGTATTTTTAAAATGTGCCATGATCATAGTGGGCAACAGTGTCTTATTAAATTGTCAATAAGATAACTGATATATATTACTGCAAAGCATGTTCAACACTGAAACCCAAAAACAAAACAAGAAGTCAGAAACTGCAATTCTAGAACTAACATTTGTCCATGTTAGTATAGGAGTTTGGGGGAAGATATGAATAGATATGATAGGACTTTTCTAGCTCAACAGAGGCAACCATCATCAACTTATGGTTACAAGTACAATCCTTTATATAAAATTTCTTACAGTAAGAGTCAGGAAAAGTGATCATTGAAAGAATGCAAAATTTTGATGATAATTAGAAATAGCATTATGTTAATCAGATTAGTCAAATTAAAGATGTCTTACTTAATATTTACAGGGTCATCTTTGTAGGTTCACCATTCAACATCTGTGCATAGAGTGGTCTCCTGAAACATGGGGAACTATTCTGTTTAGACCCACTCTCAATTCATTTGTTACTCCTTCATTTTCCTTGATGGCATACATGAAACATCTGACAAGAAAAGGGAAGACATCAGGATGTTTCAGTTCCTTATACTTCTTGGAAAGCTCGTACAATTTCTTAGAGAATCTCTTTTTCACGTGGTTTTGATCATCTTTCTTTTCAAGGTCTTCACAATAGACTTTGAGCCTTGATGTGGTAGTGGAATCATTATCTGCATGAGGAACCTTGATTTGGCACCCTGAATCGTTTAATTTGTGTGTCATTTCCACCGCCATGTGTGGTTCCATTACTTTGCTGGTACCCTTCCAATTACGGCAGCAATCATGAGCAGAGACGGTTTCCTTTCTCTTCTCATGAACCTCACAAACTCTGCAGCTTCTACTTCTGTATGCATAATCAATTACCTTGCCTGTTTTTAAGCCTATTATACTAGCATGTCCTTCAATTAAAAACATAACATTGCTAAAATGGCAAAATATGCTATTGAAAATGGAGTTCAAAATACTGCAAGGAAATTTACAACTGATCTTGGAAGTCCTGTCAATGAATCAACAATTCGGAGTATAAAATCTTTATATATGAGACGTGGATTACATAAACAATTTGAAAATGCAGCTGACCTTCCTTTAAAAGATCGTGGTAGACCTCTTCTTCTTGGGAAGTACGATGCAGAATTGTTAGATTACTTAAAAAGCATTCGAGAATTCGGTGGGATAGTTATTAATCAAATAGTTCTTTCGTCTACTAAAGGCATTATCAAATGTCATGATTCTGAACTCTTAGAAAACTTAGATTTAACGAAGACTTGGACTGAATCTGTGTTACATCGTTTGGGATATAACGAACGAAGTCAGCAAGGTCCCAACCAGAAGACTTCAAAAAAACAAAACAGGATTACATTGATAGAATTGAAAAATGTGTCGAGGAAAATAATATTCCAGACGATTTAATTTTCCATTGGGACCAAACTGGTGTAAATCTTATTCCCGGTGGTAACTTGACAATGGACGCTAAAGGCAGTAAGCATGTTAATAGGTAAATCCAGAACAGCGCTTAGGACGCAAGAAATTAATAACGTGTTGTTTTCAATATTTAATATTTTTGGCATAAACGATAAACGTCAAATCACTGCGTTGTTAACAATATATAAGTCTGGTGTTCTTCTTCCACAGATTATTTATGCTGGGACAACTGAACAATGTCATCCTAAATATGGGTTTCCTAAGTCATGTTATATATATCATTCGGAAAATCGTTGGAGCAATACTGACACTATGTAACATTATATAGAACATTTGCTAGTGCCGTATGCAACGGATAAACGTGATGAACTTGGTTTACCCTTAAAACAGCCTGCTTAACCGATATTTGATGTGTTTAGTGCTCATAGACGTTCTACACAGAGCGAACATTAAAGTAGCTGGAGGTACAGACCAGTTACAGCCCCTTGATTTACGTGTCAACAAAGTGTATAAAGATATTTTAAGAGAAAAGTTTCAAGATTAGTATGCAGACCAAGTGGCAAAATTTCTCGTATAAAAAGGAAAAAACTTGATAATTTTTTTTTTAAATTCATTTGTCATTATAATTAATAAATATTTTATTACCAAATGTCTTTGTACATTAACTTTAAGAATCAAATGTAAAGTAGTGTCCATTAAAAAGTTGTTGGTATACATTTGTCCATCGACATATACTTTTTTCCGATCATGTGCTTTGAGTAGATTTTGTTTATGACTATGCTTCGGTATAGGTAGAAACCCCATATTTTCCAGTTAAATATTCGCGATAGTTTTATTTTCGCATACGTATATTTTGGCTTATATCTTTGAAACCAACGCACTTAGAGAAAATCTGACATGGGGTACAATTGTTGATCAGGTAAAGACCTATATGCCCAGAAATTTTCAGACGAATCGGACAGGATGAAAGAATTTTCATCACATGGCACAAATAGAACGAGGTTCCGGGTCGCGGTTGAAAGCTAAGGGGGATGCAGCATTTATGGGAAAAGGAGATTCCGAAAAACTGACGGCAACAAAATTAAGGAAGTCGGTATCAACGTCAATCAGAGAGTCTCACCCTGAGTTGCGAGAGAAACTTGCCGATCATATGAACCATCTAGCAACAACTGCTGACAAATATTATGTAGTTAAACCGACCAGAGAAAAAGTATTAGAGATGTCTGATGTAATACACCAACAAACAACAGGACAGGTAGAAAAAAAAAAACGTTGGTTAAAGAAACGTACAGATATCAAATAAATTTAGAGATGTATGTATGGAGAATGGTAAGGAGTCATAATATTTATATATGAAAATAATAATCTTGCGGACTACTTATGGAACTGGAAGTCCTTTCACCCATGCTGTTGACTGTTCTTTGCGTCTTTGGTTCATATGTCTTATATTGTAAAGTTAAGAAAGAACAAGAAATCTTTCTCTTTTTTAGTCAATTCTGAAAGAAAGTTTGAGAAAATCGGGTCAGTTTAGTTCTCGTTTTGTCCAGCTAGGATTTAGATTTTCATTTTCATTCTAAGATAATCCTTCGGTTGGATTTTCACAAACAATTCATTTTGAAAATGAGGCGTATTTTAATCTTGGTCTGATTTGAAAAAAAAATATCCTTCAATACAATAAAAAAAAAGCACAAATTACGCAACAAACATCCCATTGTAAAACTACCAAGACACGCCGAAAGCACGAAATATCGTCCCACATACGACTGGGGTGCATCTCAAATACATTAAAGATACTTTTTTCCTTCGTAGCGTGCATTCCATCAAAGTTAGACAAACGTCAGGCTAAGGCCAACATACAGAACTTCAACGCCCAATACACCTTAAGGGTTATTGTGCACACGATACAGATATGATTGCCAGGTTGAATACATCCACCAAAAAAAGATTTCCGTCAATTTTCTTAGACTTAAATGTCTATTACATTGGATTTGATTAATTTAAAGTAAAAATGTTCACCAATTGGGTCGTTGTAGGCTCTCGAATTGGGCTACTCTATTGAAAGTCAGTAAAAATGTCAAAAAACCAGAACTTTACTACAGTGTGCAGACCATCGACAAAACCAGTTCTGGTTATTTAAATGTCATCATTTTACTAAACAATTACTAATTTCAAGTAAACTTTCATCGAATTTTTAGAAATTTATAATTTATGGAGCTAAAAGTGGGTCTTACATGACCTTTTCCTTTGCACAAATAGTTTTGGTAAAAAAAAAAGTTTTTTTCAGCAGAAAATTACAAAATCTAGTTAACAGAAATTATAAATTTACATTCAATTTCAAGTAATATAATTACCAAATATTTTTCAATAACAGTATAGTCTGGACCATTCTCGTAGTGGTGAAAAGTACTTTTCTTTTATTTCCCTTTCCCCAAGGGTGACTGGGGTGTAGAAATATGGTCACTTGGTCTTCTCCCGACCGGCAGTAAAACGCTTGCCGTGTAAAGATAGTGCCACGTTCTTGCACGTTAAGAACCCTTGCAACAACTCTTTGAGGGGTTTTGTTGAAATGGAAAATTTCTGTCCAAAACAATATACCCTCCTTTTTTTGTGGCTGTCCAAATTTCTCCGACCATTATCCCAGATGGCCTCTATTGTATCAACCTACCTATTGTATTTATTGTGAACTTGTTCTTGTCCTGAATATGCATGAAATATTTGCCACTGGACGTTAAACAACCAACAATCAATCAATTCATTTCCCTTAATATCAAGGCAAAAAACTCTGTTCTTCGACCTCCCGAATCAACAGCAGTTTGAAATATGCATTACGATCGCCTTTTCGGATGTGCTGGGCTCATCAGTGTGAGTAAACCAACATCTGACGAAGAACATGTTGACCTTTATTTTAAGATAAAGAGAACTGACATAATTCAGGTAATTGATGAAATTTCAAAAACTAGAAACAAGAACATACATAGACAAAATTATGCTACTTATTTTGTTTTAAGTGAGTTATGAAATTCAACTTAAAATCGTCTACTTAGTTGTGTTCAGCCATAACTATTCAACTAGCTACATTGTCCTGGGACTTTTCAGCTGTACTTGGACTAAAACAACTGGTTGAAAAGTTCCATCTGAACGAATTAACTAGTTGAAAAGTTTCAGTTCCAGAAACAAAATATTGGCTGTTACATCTTTACACTATAAACGACAAATATATTTTCCAATACCTGTGTGACGTAGAAAAATAGTTAATACTTGGTAAATTTTTAATAATTAATTAAAAATACTTAATTCCATCCCGGATGCTTTCGACATTACTCGTTACCTGTTTGTACAAAAATATTTATCGTTCGTAATTTATACGCATTTGATTGGTTAATTGAAATACCTGTTTACTTCAGGTAAATATTTCTATCTAACTGTGATATACCCTATACTGATTTTAAATCTAATATTAGAGAATATGTTTTTTTAAAAATAAATGGAGTAAAAAAGATGATGATAAATTACATGAAATTAAACCTAATTTAGGCAAACCTTTCAATAATATTATATTATGTGCAGAAAAGATCAGTGTGTTATTACTAGATGTCGTATTGGTCATACTAGAATAACACACGAGTATTTTTAAAAAATGAAGATGAACCACAATGTGTTCCTTGCAACTGCAAGTATACTATTAAACATGTTTTAATTAATTGTATTGACTTTGCTGATATTCGTAAGAAGCATTTTAATGTCAATAATATGTATGATTTATTCAATAATGTTCCATTTACAAATAGTGTTGCTTTTTTAAAAGAAATTGGAATTTATTATAGAATATAAGAATGTTATTATATTTAAATCGATTATAGTTTTTATCACGTTATTTTACTGTTGATTTTTATTTGTATATAATTAATTTGCTTTAGTCAAGAATTTTAGTATATTGAAGGACCTTTTGTCATATTTTAAAAATATGCTTTAAAATGTATTTTTTTTCGAATTAGCTCTCGCCGCGATATAGCCTTGTTGTGCTAATGCGGCGTAAAGCAACCAACAATCAATCAATCAATTATAAATATTTCCTGGTCATTTCGAAAAGTGTACTGGTCAACTCAACACGAAGAATTAAAGAAACACGACGAGGCGGTCGGTGGCATGGTTGAAGGGAAGAAAGGTCATAAAAAGGAGAAAGAAAAGAGGTCACAGAAAAAGAAAGAGTCAGGTAAATCTTTAATCAAGCAAAACTTTGATATAAATGACTAAAGGTCCGACAAAAAATTATTAAAGGCTGTACATGAACAATTAAAAGGATATCAGTTAATATCCGATTCAAGTCAAACAAGTAGTTTCAGTTCGGAAGACTCCGATAGTGAAAGTTCTGTGTTATCAAAAAAGAAAAGAACAAATCGCAGTAAAAAAACAAAGAGTTCCAATATTCATTCTGAAAGTTCTCTTTCCGATAGCAAAGAGTCTAGTTCCGAATCGGACAGTTATACAAGGAGCATAAGAAAGAAATACAGAAAGAGCAAGAGAAAGTCGGGATTAGTGGTGTCATCTAGACAAAAAACAAAGTATCCACAGGACTGTCCGCAGTCAAAATTACAATTAGAATATGCAAACAAAAAAATAAAGTTTGAGGATTTGAAATTCCATCAATTTGTAGCGGGGCAGATGGAGATAATTGTATCATGTAAAAGCGACAAAGAAAAGAATGGTAGATTGACTTTATTAAAGAAAATTTCGTATTATTATGTGTATTTGTTTATGTTTATTAATGAAATGCACATTTATACCCCTGGGGGTTGAAGGCATATACAAACAATATACACAATAGAAAAATCAACATATTAAACATCATATATAAAGTGGTAAAACAGTAATATTTATGCAGGCGTTGTGTCCACTCCCCTCAGTGCAAATGAACGGAACAGTAAGCTGCATAATATCAAATGAAGATAGAATTAATTGTAATCTATCTGTTTCAGACAAATTAAAGTATTCTGGACATATATTATTTATATCTTTTTCAAGCTGATTACGTAAAGATTTATTTATTTTACATTTTAAGAAAAATTGGGTTTCATCTTCAACCGCTTTTATATTACAATGTTTACATATTCTATTTTCTATATGAATTTTTTTTATATCTACCCCTCTCTATTTCCAAGAAATGGTCACTTTCTCGCATTTTACATAATAATTTTCTATTTTCAAAACTATTTTTAGAAATGTATTTGTCTATTTCATATTTTGTTAAAGAAACACGACGAGGCGGTCGGTGGCATGGTTGAAGGGAAGAAAGGTCATATTTTACTGTACAAGAATATTTTACTGGTTTCATTAGTTAATTTTAATTTTTCAAAGAAAATATTTTCAAAGCTATCTTTAAGTTCTTTTTTAATATTTTTTGAGAATGAACTCTTCTCTTGTTTATAGTTTATATCCTGAATTTTATTTATGTCTAATTTATTTACATTGGCTATATTTTCTACATATGAAAACCATGAAAATATACCGTTAGTGCTAAGCCATGTAGATAAACAAAAAGCATCATCTAATAAAGGGTTATTTTCATCACTAGAAATTCTTGCTAAGTAGTTCAATGATTGTACTTAAATAAAGACATCTATGGGATACTGAGCTAGTTCTGCTCTTGCAGCTATATTGAAAGATTGTTTATTAAGCCCATGTATACATTTGCAAAATTTTAAATGTGTCTCTTCCACTTGGCTACTATCAATCATTGCTAAAATATCAAATTTACTCATGTCTTTAATTTGAGCTCGTTTTTCAGCTCTTGTTATTTTTTCATAAAAATCCATATTCCAAATTTCAGAGTTATACATAAGAATAGGTTTAACTAGTGATTCGAACAATTTTTTGTATACTTTTATAGACACATTTTTTAAAGGAGAAAGATACTTAATAATAGAAAACAAAACTTTAGGTACCTTTCTTATCCAATTCAGTGTGTGATGAAGTCAATTTCCCAGATGCTTCAATTATATTTCCAAGATATTTATATTTTAAAACTTTTTCTTGTTTTTCACCATTTAAGTAAAAATCATATTTATTATATAAAATGTTTTTCTGCTGAAAGACCATTATTTTAGTTTTCTTACCCCAGGAGTAGATTACCTTAGCCATATTTGGCACAACTTTTTGGAATTTTGGATCCTCAATGCTCTTCAACTTTATATTTATTTGGCTTTTTAACTATGTTTATCTGAGCGTCACTGATGAGTCTTATGTAGACGAAACGAGCGTCTGGCGTTTAAAATTATAATCCTGGTACTTTTGATAACTATTTTGTGTATTTATTGTGAGCTGCCACTTATAAGACGTGTTAGAAAAGTCGACACTACTGCTGGCGCTCGTGTTGGATGAAGATTAATACGATATGATATATAGGGGTCATCTCCAAAAGTTTAAATGCTCTCTCATATTGTGTTACCTGTATGGGTGTGTTTGATACACTGTAAGGCGTAATTACTTTTAGCAAGACATTTATACGCATTGTATGTGACTTTTAAAACTAATCACGTGGAATATTGAAAAAAGTATATTCACACATGCAATTGGTATTATTTGATTAAAGGAATATATATAAATTATTAAAAAAAAATCTTAATTACTTTTCGTTGAAAAGGGGGGCAATGCTTGTTTCTATTTACTTTTCAGAATCAGCAAATGCTAAATGACTTGCAAATCCACTAGAGGAAGAAGATATAGTATGTCTTCGCCTTAACTCCTAGGAAACTCAAACTATTGTTTTATTCTCATTTAGTGACGATTATTTTCCCCAATATATTATAACGAAACATTTTTTTTAAATATTCCTTGTTCATAAGATAAAAGCATGATGCTTATATGCCAACGTAAATACAAGATTTTGTGGGCTCTCGTCTTATAACATAAGCATTGTTTAATTGGGTGGAATTTGTTTAATAGGAAAAAAAATCATGTTGTCTTTCAACAAGTCCAGCACATAATTCAACAATTTGATTAAGTTCATTTCTGCGATGTCTCCACAAAGTTCCAACAACTCTAAATGTCTTAAGACGCCTTATTGCATGTTCAACGTACACCCGACATGTAGACATTCTTCTATTAAATTTCTTCGGCGTTTTCGTCTCAATTGATGTCTCCTATATGGAGTAACAATAGGTGCACGATCTGCATAAATTTTATCGGCTAAAATGACATAATTTGGCGGAAAATCTAATTCTAAATTAGTCCCAATACTTGGTAACAGATTGAATTGTTGAGCATCGTTTTGATGGCCAAGAAAGCCACTTTTAACAAGGCGGATATGATTTTTGATTGTCCACTACAATTTGTGTATGGATGCAATGAACATGGCGATGTCCAGAGTAATATTCCTCCTGCGGTTCTACTTGAGGCCTGTATATGGCATGGGAGGTTCCATCAATGGCTGCCAAAGCAGTAGGAATGTTTGACCAATTCCCATGTAACTGAAGCCATTGTTGACGGCTAGGCCAGGCTATATTTGGTGAATATATTTCCCATAAAATTGGTATAAGGGCTCTTATGTGCATAGAAACGGTATGAGACGAAACGTCAAAAAGTAAACTAAGAAGATTGTAACACGGGTAACTACGGAGCCATAACAGAACTAACAGTAGACGATTGATAGGTGAAAGTCTGTGTGGTCTTCCAGTACGACTCTCGTGTATCCTTGGCCCAACTGTTCCCAGCATTTGCAATATAGTTTCTGGTGTTTCCCCACATGAACGGTAAAATGCGTAACGATGATTTGAAAATATTAAAAATACATCTCTACCATGCCACATTTCATTTCTTCCTTCAGACACCCGATGGTAAATATCTAAAGTGGGTTCTGGGGAGGGTGTATAACTACCATAACTGAGTTGAACGTATTCTGAAAAATTACTGATGGGTCTGCTGGTGGATTTACCAAAGAAGGAATTGAACCTGATAAAGTTGCAATATCCATTATGACCTGAAACAATATTAAAAATCAATAACAAAAATGAACACAGCTACATTTATTCAGAACTATAAGACATCTTTTACAATGTTTTTGTTTATCTAAACCTACGACAGTAAAGGAGCACACTGTTTGCCGGTTTGTGTGTCCGCCCCTCACTCCGTCAGGTGTGAGTTTTTAATAAGTTGAAGTAACCTGCATCTAATTGAATCTGAGTACATATGTTCCTTATAGTGTGATCTTCTGAATGTATAAGACAATTTAGGGTTTTCACCCAAATAGAACTTGGTATTATAAACATGGAAAATGAAAATGCGAATAGGCAACATTGTACTGTGAACACAAATTGTCGCTTGGAAACACGTTTTTTTTTCAAACATTTTAAAACTTTCGAGAGGTGTTTTGACCTCAAAGTGTCTTGTACCATCATTTAATATACACGACTAACTTATCCTTTGTCGAAAAAACTTTTAATGCAAAGATAATCTGAAAAAGGTTTCATGGTTTGCTGCCTTAAAATTGAGCGAACGATTGACTGTTTACTGCACATGTCAATGTTGGGCCTTCTCCCTGAATCGCTGTAAAGGCTTATTAGGTTCAATGAAAATTAAAGTTAACGATTGTCAAAACATAAATACTTTAAAAAATGAAAAAAATGAATTTCTTGCTTAAAAATCGTACGTATAAGTGTTGCCATACAATTAATATAAGGGGACGACCATTTGATATTCTGGGGTTTGGGGGGGGGGGGGGGGGGGGGGGGGGGGCAGGAGTTTTTGTTTTGGATGAGTTATTTATTTTCACTTCATGACAAGTTATGTTATTTATTTTTCGCGGCAAAGCCGCGTTACTGTTTATTTTCAGCTTTTGCAAGGACAAGTTATTTATTTTCATCTCCTGCATGACGAATTATTTATTTTCACTTTATGCTCGACCAGTTTATTTATTCATTTTTCGCGGCTTCGCCCCTCAACCATTTATTTTCAGCTTTTGCCGTGGGAAGTTATTTATTTTCAAAATCCTCCTGCCCCCACCCCCCAGAAAATTTCAAATGGTCAACCCCTAACATGCGTCACCTGAACTATCTTGAGATGAATTGATAAAATGATGTCCAGTTTCAAGTTTTAAGATATTATATAATATTAGCGGTTAATCTATGAAATTAAAAAAAAAACCACCTTGTTTTTTTTTGTAGCACATATGCAGTATTTCAATGCATTCAATAAAAGAATATTACAGATGAGCCTGATATAGTAAAGGATGAAAGCCACCGCCCCCCCCCCCCCCCCCCCCCCCCCCCCCCCCCCCCAAACCCAACCCAACCCATCCCAAAAAAATCAAGAATCAACTTTATCCACTGATTAAAACTATTTGTTTCATATTACAACCACTTTTTAAAATAGGGCGAATTACCAAACAATGAAAGAAGGAAGTTGTGTTTTTAAATCTAAAACTAATCGAGTTTACCGAAATAAATTTTTCACGAACTACATTACAGGATACACAAACTGAAAGGTTAACCAGTTAACGTTCGGAAGATGGAAACAGAGAAAAAAGCAGGTATGATATCAAAATTAATTAAAAATAACCGATATATTAATCCGTCTTTTTCAGATTATACTAAAATTGATATCAATGAATTTTCTGTACAAAGCATATGCTACCAACAAAATTAGGAGATGATGTACATGTATGATTGGCACTTAACAGTATAAGTAACTACAATTTTCATGGGAATTGCTTTACACGTACGCCTCAATTATATCGTGCTTATATTTATGCAATGGGACATCATAAGTTAGAGACATTACTTACTTTCAAAAGTTGTGCTTGTTCGGACTGTTCGACTTTTTTGATGAAAAAATAAAGAATGTGCTTCAATTTATATTATTGTATGTTCGTATAGTTTTCGTATAAGAATTTTGAAAATACTTCGTTTTCAGTAATGAATATCTCAGGCACTAGACTTATTAACTTTATCGCTAGACTTCACCACTCGAGCGCTAGATTTATCAACTGAATTGTTTAACTTATCATCTCGAGCACTTAATTTATTTTCACGAGCACTTGCCTAATTATTTCTAGCGCTATATCAATTGCTACATTAGACAAATTATCTCGTGCACTCGATTTATTATCTCTAGCGCTCAATTTATCATACCAATTGCTTGACAAATTATCTCGAGTACTCGACTTGTAATCTTTTGCGCCCAACTTATATCAATTGCTACATTAGACAAATTATCTCGTGCACTCGACTTATTATCTCTAGCGCTCAACTTATCATACCGATTGCTTGACAAATTATCTCGAGTACTCGACTTGTAATCTCTAGCGCTCAACGTATCATATCAATTACTACATTAGACAAATTATCTCGTGCACTCAACTTATTATCTCTAGCGCTCGACATATCATATCAATTGCTATCAAATTATCTCTAGCGCTCGACATATCATATTCATTGCTAGACAAGTTATCTCATGCGCTCGACTTATCATAACCTTAGAGCTAGATTTATAAATCCAAGCTCTTTACATATTATCTCGAGCGCTCGATTTATCTCGATCACTCAACTGTATCATCTCTTAACTTAACGACTTATTTACTCGAGCGCTAAACCGTTTTATCGTGACCGCTTGACGCAATTTGTCAAGCGCTAGAATTATTATCTAGAGCGAAGATAGATCAAATCAAACCCTTTAATTTTCTTTAAACCATTACATTTAGATATGGTAAATGATACATGGACATCGCGATTAAGTGAAGGACTAAATGACAGACGGTCGAACAAGCGCAGATACTGAACATATATTGTGCATCTTCTATCGTTCGCCGATAAAAAGCGGATCACAATTTTTAATCCAGAAGGAAAAAAAAACATCTTGCACATATTAATAGTCAATAAAAACGACAGTCATATATAAAGCCAATCATATCAAAAATATAAAGGAAAATGATATAAAGTAAGAATAAATGCATATACATGTAAACCAAATTTTCAACGTATCAGTAAAATAAACATTCATAGTTAACTCAGACATTTTTTTCAGGATAATTGGTGACTATCTTGGCCACAAAAAGGAGGAAGGCTGTTCCAATAACAAAACCAGAGCTCTTAATTCTATTCCAAGCATATATGCAAAACCCATGCTCATGGCCCAAAATCAGTGCAGACATGAGAGAACAGATGCATGCACTATCAACAGACACACAGGATTTATATAAAGAAGCTACGGATAAGCAGCTAAAGGTCCGATTGGCAACAAAATTTGGCCGGCTTGTAGCGACCCGCCTTGAATCAATTCAGGATACTGATATAAGGTACAAGAACAATTTTCTATCTTTTTTAAGTGTAGTAAAGTTACGTATCTGTACAAAAATATAATATTAGAAAACGTCATTGAATGTCAAGGACTACATGTACCATCAATAGTTGTCAAACTAATTATGTATAATATGTATACTCATATTTCTTAAATAATATATATATATATAGATATATATAATTAGTTTGACAATTATTGATGGTACTTGTATTGACGGTTTCTTATATTATATTTTTGTACATAATATATATATTTTAAACAAGTCTAAATTAAAGACATGTATTATATATAATTCGTTTATATAACAATGTTAGATCTGTAAATAAACTGGGATTCGAACTCATAATACCGAGATATCATGGCACCGCCGCGTGCACAGTATCCGGTGCGCTCGACCTCTCGACCCCATAGGCTCATAAATATATGATAAATACATATCAAAGTCACCAGGCTTAAAATTTAAAAATACACTAGGAAATACATTTTTTTATATAAAAAATTATTCAACTGGTATGTCGTCATCTGTATTCCACACAAATTCAAGATGATTGTATTATCTCGTTCCCAAAATATAGATGTTTGAAAAAATGATGTTTTATTTTTTTTCTCAATTGCTGAATTTCATGTTAACCCTTTAGAAAACGGTCATAATCATAAACACGGTTGTTGTGTTGCATTGTTAAACACGTCCAAGTGCTTATCATGTTTTTATAAGAAAGGTTTCCAGTTTTAAGCATGTTTATTTTCAAAAGTCAGTATTTAGGTTAAGCATATGTCGATGGTCACTATATGAAGCAAAATCCTTGCTTAATAACTATCGTATCTGCGGTGACAGAAACCGTGCATGTTTCATATGTTCTCGCTTGTTCTATAATAATTATTGTGTTTAGAAAGTATCAAACTGCTTTACTATAAAACGACAAACATTGATGATGTTATCAAGATTAACATGTTTATATCGTTAACATGTATAAAACAGAACATGTATAGCCTGGTTTTGTTAAGAATCTGAACACAATCTTTTAATATTTACATTACATTAAATATTAAAGCAAGCTAATTATATCCCAATTTTCAATATATATCAACAATATATTATTTTTTTTACATGTGTCCAAAAGTATATATTTTTACAACAAGCTGTATTTGATTTTTAGGAATGACGTACAAAAAATAAAAGAAATAGAGTTGAGATTATCAACAAATACCAGTAAAGGGACACCGCAGACATCGTCCAAAATTGTCAAAATACCGGAAGATGAGGTTCTTATTGCTATCGCCAATGTCTTTAAAACAGAACCTCAAACGGTCCCAGAGGACCCTATTGAAATTAAGGATATGGTAGAAGAAGCTGCAGCAATGACTGACGAGGGCACAGCAAGTATTGTCGACAAACAACCATGCACGTCGGCTCCAAAGAAAGGCGGGACAAGTTTAAGGGGTCAGCTGGTGGCAAATATGTCATCGTCTGACGAGGACACACCCATTGTAGAACCACCAAAGAAGAAAAAGAAAACCGAGAAGAAAAAAAGAGTTTCAACAATGGAATTGGCCAGACAAAACCAGTTAGCATACAACAGATTCATGGAAACGAAAATACCAAAAATTTTAAAGGCTATCGGAATTGAGTCAGACAGCAGTGCCGATGACTCTGATTGATTCTTGAATTAAATGAATTACTTCTACCTAATTAGTTTCCATTTTTTGTATATACCAAAGCGAACTTTTAAAAATAGCAATAACTTAGATGGAGATCAAAAAATAATCTATCCATTACTGAAAAACTAAATTCCTCAAAAAATGAAGTAAAATGGTGTGGTTTGATTGCCAAAGAAATATAAATCCACTAGAGACCAAATTTATAGTTTACCGTGCGACTTTTAACATACAATTACACTCGACATTACAAAGCACCAGACAAAGATTGTTTACTTATTACGTCATCTGACCCAAAGGGTACAAGTGGATTGTTCTCATTACTTGAAGTCCGTCGTTCATTAGCTTTTAAACATATCTTCTTATCTAAATTAACTCAACTAAACTTGGTCTAAATCGTCCTTATGGGATCTTTTTTTAAATAAGCATTGAGGGTTTCCTGGTGACAACCTGTCAACCAAACAACATGGTCGCCATTACTTAAATAGTACATATGTGTCTACTATAGAAATCAATGGGAAAAATTTAGAAAAGAAAACTATTTCAAAGGTTGAAAACTAATCTAAAAAGATATTTGAGGTCTACAGTTACTATTGTAAGACTACACTGTAAAAATGGTGTTTAGGAAATAAACACTTTCTAAACATGTTTAAGAAATACACATAATCCTAAACATGTTTCCAACCTGGGAACACATTTGGCATTTGGGATTATGTTTAGATCTAAACACTGTTTTTACAGTGTACAACAGGATATCTCGATTTTTTGTCTAAGGTCCATTTTTTTCATGCGGTGCTAACTTTTTCTCCTTGGTATGTTTCATTATCAGAATTATTCAGTTTTACGTTTTCTATAAACCATGTGTATATCTTCTCTTTCAACAATCAATACAGTGCACAGTAAATAAACAGCAAAACAAATCTACCTGAAACTATTAACTGTTTAAGTTCAAGAATATTCTTATGGCACACTGCTATTCACAGACAAAAGTGTATGTAACATATAAACTCCAACATGACTGGGTACGAATTTGTTTATGATAAGGTGAACGAAAACTTAAATCATGAGAAACAAATCTACGTTGACCGAAAATAAATATTGTTGTCTATGCGTCCTGTTCTTATCATGGGTAAACTACCTCTGTGTCCTCGGTTTTTTCTTAGTTCTGAGGGTAGTACATGAAGAGGGTTCAAACTTCAGTTTTCAACTTGAACTCTACGTACATCACAATAACATCACGGCAAATCGATACATTTTTAAAAGATAAAATCTGAATAATTTTCGATTCTTCAGAATAATTTTCGATTCTTCAGAATAATTTAAGATTCTTCAGATTAGTTTTAGATTCTTCAGATTTAAAACAATGCAATAATTCAAACGAAATTATGTTTGAATTATATATATATAGGGTGTGATTTGCTCATTATCGGCCGCCTAGTCATATTTTCGTTTGAATTATTGCATTGATTTCAAATCTGAAGAATCTAAAATTATTCTGAAAAATCTAAATATATATATAAGATAAGATAAGATGCAATATTGTTAATTTACAGGTCATATAAAGTTTTGTGTTGACAATTGCAAAATGCAAAAAACCATTGATATCGTAAATGCAAATGAATGTTAATTTACACGAATGCAATTGGGACACGAAGGGTCGATTGAAAATATATGTGTGAATTTGTAGCTACGGAAAACATCATCTCTGTTTTTCGAAGTGTAAAGTGGCGTCCATTTTCTTGGTCTAGTATAAATTAGGTTTTCGGGGCCTGCTCAAAACTTCCGCTGGGTGCGGGATTTCTCGCTTGTTGAAGACCCTGGAGTTGTTTTAAATATTGTGGTCTGGTTGTTGTTTTTCTGACATAATCCCTGTTTCCATTCTTCTTATTCAATTAATTGAGACGAATTGTATTTTATCATTTTCTTTCGATAGCTTGCAAACTTGGTTTTGAAAAAAAATTAGAAAATTTGAAAGTAAAAAGATTCCATCTTATCAAAGACGCTTGATTAATAAACGTTAAGCGAAACAGAAATCATAATCCCTGTTTTCTGGTCTTATAAGAGTTGACCTGGGGCGAGGATGGAGGGGGTTAGGGGTGCATTTTAATGTTTCTATATTTGTTTCTGCTATTTGTTTTGAACTATTTTTTCTATCTTTTTAATTTACTTTCAGCTGTTCTACCATCAGTGAGCTAAAAAGGAATATATTAATAAACAATTTAATATAAAAACGTAAATATGTGAAGTCGTGCGTTATACGACTATGCCCTTTTTACCATTTGTTTACAAAACGTAAAACAAGATTAATATGATAATTGATAAAAAAAAAAATTTTAAATTTAAACTATTTTACTTTTTTTTACATGATATTTGATCGTCTTCTGTGTTATTTATTAAAAAAAACTGCTGCAGGTAAACATCAACTGTATCAAACACACCCATACAGGTAACAAAATATGAGATAGTATTTAAACTTTTAGAGATGACCCCTGTACATCATATTGTGTTAATCTTCATCCAACACGAGCGCCAGCAGTAGTATCGACTTTTCTAACACGTCTATTAGAAAGTAAACTTGAACTAACCACATAATTGTTATGAATTTGCCACATTTTTCTGTAAATTTTACCACTTTTTGGATAATCGTATTTGATGTTACCTTAAATCGGTCATTTGATCAAGACAATTTTCTGATATGTATTTACAATTGTATTAGAAAGTAAACTTGAACCAACCACGTAATTGTTATGAATTTGCCACATTTTTCAGTAAATTTTACCACTTTTTGGATAATTGTATTTGATGTTACCTTAAATAGGTCATTTGATCAAGACAATTTTCTGATATGTATTGACAATTGTATTAGAAGGCAAATTGAAACCAACCACATAATTATTAAGAAATTGCCACATTTTTCAGTAAATTTTACCAATCTTTGGATAATTCATTTAGATGTTACCTTAAATCGACCATATTTTATAGATATTGGAATAGAATGTACACTTTACCTTCCTTCGGTGTATTGTTAACTTTTGCACATTTTACAGTTAATTTGATATTTTTTTTTATAATTGTATTTGATGTTACCTTAAATCGGTCATTTGATCAAGACAATTTTCTGATATGTATTGGCAATTGTATTAGAAAGTAAACTTGAACCAACCACATAATTGTTATGAAATTGCCACCTTTTTCAGTAAATTTTACCACTTTTTGGATAATCGTATTTGATGTTACTTAAATCGGTCATTTGATCAAGACAATTTTCTGATATGTATTTACAATTGTATTATAAAGTAAACTTGAACCATACCACATAATTGTTATGAATTTGCCACCTTTTTCAGTAAATTTTACCACTTTTTGGATAATTGTATTTGATGTTACCTTAAACTGGTCATTTGATGAAGACAATTTTCTGATATGTGTTGACAATTGTATTAGAAATTAAACCTGAACCAACGACATAATTGTTATGAATTTGCTACATTTTTCAGTAAATTTTACCACTTTTTGGATAATTGTATTTGATGTTACCTTAAATAGGTCATTTGATCAAGACAATTTTCTGATATGTGTTGACAATTGTATTAGAAAGTAAACCTGAACCAACCACATAATTGTTATGAAATTGCCACATTTTTCAGTAAATTTTACCACTTTTTGGATAATTGTATTTGATGTTACCTGAAATCGGTCATTTGATCAAGACAATTTTCTGATATGTATTGGCAATTGTATTAGAAAGTAAACTTGAACTAACCACATAATTGTTATGAATTTGCCACATTTTTCTGTAAATTTTACCACTTTTTGGATAATCGTATTTGATGTTACCTTAAATCGTGCATTTGATCAAGACAATTTTCTAATATGTATTGACAATTGTATTAGAAAGCAAATTGAAACCAACCACATAATTATTAAGAAATTGCCAGATTTTTCAGTAAATTTTACCAATTTTTGGATAATTCATTTAGATGTTACCTTAAATCGACCATATTTTATAGATATTTGCATAGAATGTACACCTTACCTTCCTTCGATGTATTGGTAACTTTTGCACATTTTACAGTTAATTTGATAATCTTTTTGATAATTGTATTGGATGTTATCTGAAATCGGTCATTTGATCAATATAGTTTTCTGATATGTATTGAAAATTGTATACGAAGTAAGTACTGACAAATATATACGACGTAAACTTGAACCAACCACACAATTATTAAGAAATTGCCACTTTTTTCAGTAAATTTTACCACGTTTTTTTTAAATTCATGTAGATTTTTCCTTAAATCGACCATAATTTATAGATATTTGCATAGAATGTATACCCAACCTACCTTAGGTGTATTGGTTTTTTTTGCACATTTGACAGTAAATTTGACATTTTTTTTTATAATTGTATTTGATGTTACCTGAAATTGGTCATTTGATCAAGACAATTTTCTGATATGTATTTACAATTGTATTAGAAAGTAAACTTGAACCAACCACGTAATTGTTATGAATTTGCCACATTTTTCAGTAAATTTTACCATTTTTTGGATAATTGTATTTGATGTTACCTTAAATAGGTCATTTGATCAAGACAATTTTCTGATATGTATTGACAATTGTATTAGAAGGCAAATTGAAACCAACCACATAATAATTAAGAAATTGCCACATTTTTCAGTAAATTTTACCAATCTTTGGATAATTCATTTAGATGTTACCTTAAATCGACCATATTTTATAGATATTGGAATAGAATGTACACCTTACCTTCCTTCGGTGTATTGGTAACTTTTGCACATTTTACAGTTAATTTGATATTTTTTTTGATAATTGTATTGGATGTTATCTGGAATCGGTCATTTGATCAATACAATTTTCTGATATGTATTGACAATTGTATACGAAGTAAACTTGAACCAACCACACAATTGTTATGAATTTGCCACATTTTTCAGTAAATTTTACCACTTTTTGGATAATCGTATTTGATGTTACCTTAAATCGGTCATTTGATCAAGACAATTTTCTAAAATATGTAATTACAATTGTATTAGAAAGTGAACTTGAACCAACCACATAATTGTTATGAATTTGCAACATTTTTCAGTAAATTTTACCACTTTTTGGATAATTGTATTTGATGTTACCTTAAACCGGTCATTTGATCAAGACAATTTTCTGATATGTGTTGACAATTGTAATAGAAAGTAAACCTGAACCAACCACATAATTGTTATGAATTTGCCACATTTTTCAGTAAATTTTACCACTTGTTGGATGATTGTATTTGATGTTACCTTAAACCGGTCATTTGATGAAGACAATTTTCTGATATGTATTGACAATTGTATTAGAAAGCAAATTTAAACCAACCACATAATTGTTATGAAATTGCCAGATTTTTCAGTAAATTTTACCAATTTTTGGATAATTCATTTAGATGTTACCTTAAATCGACCATATTTTATAGATATTTGCATAGAATGTACACCTTACCTTCCTTCGGTGTATTGGTTACTTATGCACATTTTACAGTTAATTTGATAATCTTTTTGTTAATTGTATTGGATGTTATCTGAAATCGGTCATTTGATCAATATAATTTTCTCATATGTATTGACAATTGTATACGAAGTAAGTACTGACAAATGTATACGACGTAAACTTGAACCAACCACACAATTATTAAGAAATTGCCACTTTTTTCAGTAAATTTTACCACGTTTTTTTTAAATTCATGTAGATTTTTCCTTAAATCGACCATAATTTATAGATATTTGCATAGAATGTATACCCAACCTACCTTAGGTGTATTGTTTTTTTTTGCACATTTGACAGTAAATATGACATTTTTTATTATAATTGTATTTGATGTTACCTGAAATCGGTCATTTGATCAAGACAATTTTCTGATATGTATTGGCAATTGTATTAGAAAGTAAACTTGAACTAACCACATAATTGTTATGAATTTGCCACATTTTTCTGTAAATTTTACCACTTTTTGGATAATCGTATTTGATGTTACCTTAAATCGTGCTTTTGATCAAGACAATTTTCTGATATGTATTTACAATTGTATTAGAAAGTAAACTTGAACCAACCACATAATTGTTATGAATTTGCCACATTTTTCAGTAAATTTTACCACCTTTTGGATAATTGTATTTGATGTTACCTTAAACCGGTCATTTGATCAAGACAATTTTCTGATATGTGTTGACAATTGTATTAGAAAATAAACCTGAACCAACCACATAATTGTTATGAATTTGCCACATTTTTAAGTAAATTTTACCACTTTTTGGATAATTGTATTTGATGTTACCTGAAATTGGTCATTTGATCAAGACAATTTTCTGATATGTATTGGCAATTGTATTAGAAAGTAAACTTGAACTAACCACATAATTGTTATGAATTTGCCACATTTTTCTGTAAATTTTACCACTTTTTGGATAATCGTATTTGATGTTACCTTAAATCGTGCATTTCATCAAGACAATTTTCTGATATGTATTTACAATTGTATTAGAAAGTAAACTTGAACCAACCACATAATTGTTATGAATTTGCCACATTTTTCAGTAAATTTTACCACTTTTTGGATAATTGTATTTGATGTTGCCTTAAACCGGTCATTTGATCAAGACAATTTTCTGATATGTGTTGACAATTGTATTAGAAAATAAACCTGAACCAACCACATAATTGTTATGAATTTGCCACATTTTTCAGTAAATTTTACCACTTTTTGGATAATTGTATTTGATGTTACCTGAAATCGGTCATTTGATCAAGACAATTTTCTGATATGTATTGGCAATTGTATTAGAAAGTAAACTTGAACTAACCACATAATTGTTATGAATTTGCCACATTTTTCTGTAAATTTTACCACTTTTTGGATAATCGTATTTGATGTTACCTTAAATCGTGGATTTGATCAATACAATTTTCTGATATGTATTTACAATTGTATTAGAAAGTAAACTTGAACCAACCACATAATTGTTATGAATTTGCAACATTTTTCAGTAAATTTTACCACTTTTTGGATAATTGTATGTGATGTTACCTTAAACCGGTCATTTGATCAAGACAATTTTCTAAAATATGTAATTACAATTGTATTAGAAAGTAAACTTGAACCAACCACATAATTGTTATGAATTTGCCACATTTTTCAGTAAATTTTACCACTTTTTGGATAATCGTATTTGATGTTACCTTAAACCGGGCATTTGATCGAGACAATTTTCTGATATGTATTTACAATTGTATTAGAAAGTAAACTTGAACCAACCACATAATTGTTATGAATTTGCCACATTTTTCAGTAAATTTTACCAATTTTTGGATAATTCATTTAGATGTTACCTTAAATCGACCATATTTTATTGATATTTGCATAGAATGTACACCTTACCTTCCTTCGGTGTATTGGTTACTTTTGCACATTTTACAGTTAATTTGATAATCTTTTTGATAATTGTATTGGATGTTATCTGAAATCGGTCATTTGATCAATATAATTTTCTCATATGTATTGACAATTGTATACGAAGTAAGTACTGACAAATGTATACGACGTAAACTTGAACCAACCACACAATAATTAAGAAATTGCCACTTTTTTCAGTAATTTTACCACGTTTTTTTTAAATTCATGTAGATTTTTCCTTAAATCGACCATAATTTATAGATATTTGCATAAAATGTATACCCAACCTACCTTAGGTGTATTGTTTTTTTTGCACATTTGACAGTAAATATGACATTTTTTATTATAATTGTATTTGATGTTACCTGAAATCGGTCATTTGATCAAGACAATTTTCTGATATGTATTGGCAATTGTATTAGAAAGTAAACTTGAACTAACCACATAATTGTTATGAATTTGCCACATTTTTCTGTAAATTTTACCACTTTTTGGATAATCGTATTTGATGTTACCTTAAATCGTGCATTTGATCAAGACAATTTTCTGATATGTATTTACAATTGTATTAGAAAGTAAACTTGAACCAACCACATAATTGTTATGAATTTGCCACATTTTTCAGTAAATTTTACCACTTTTTGGATAATTGTATTTGATGTTACCTTAAACCGGTCATTTGATCAAGACAATTTTCTGATATGTGTTGACAATTGTATTAGAAAGTAAACCTGAACCAACCACATAATTGTTATGAAATTGCCACATTTTTCAGTAAATTTTACCACTTTTTGGATAATTGTATTTGATGTTACCTGAAATCGGTCATTTGATCAATACAATTTTCTGATATGTATTGGCAATTGTATTAGAAAGTAAACTTGAACTAACCACATAATTGTTATGAATTTGCCACATTTTTCTGTAAATTTTACCACTTTTTGGATAATCGTATTTGATGTTACCTTAAATCGTGCATTTGATCAAGACAATTTTCTAATATGTATTTACAATTGTATTAGAAAGTAAACTTGAACCAACCACATAATTGTTATGAATTTGCCACATTTTTCAGTAAATTTTACCACTTTTTGGATAATTGTATTTGATGTTACCTTAAATCGGTCATTTGATCAAGACAATTTTCTAAAATATGTAATTACAATTGTATTAGAAAGTAAACTTGAACCAACCACATAATTGTTATGAATTTGCCACATTTTTCAGTAAATTTTACCACTTTTTGGATAATCGTATTTGATGTTACTTAAATCGGGCATTTGATCAAGACAATTTTCTGATATGTATTTACAATTGTATTAGAAAGTAAACTTGAACTAACCACATAATTGTTATGAATTTGCCACATTTTTCTGTAAATTTTACCACTTTTTGGATAATCGTATTTGATGTTACCTTAAATCGTGCATTTGATCAAGACAATTTTCTGATATGTATTTACAATTGTATTAGAAAGTAAACTTGAACCAACCACATAATTGTTATGAATTTGCCACATTTTTCAGTAAATTTTACCACTTTTTGGATAATTGTATTAGATGTTACCTTAAACCGGTCATTTGATCAAGACAATTTTCTGATATGTGTTGACACTTGTATTAGAAAGTAAACCTGAACCAACCACATAATTGTTATGAAATTGCCACATTTTTCAGTAAATTTTACCACTTTTTGGATAATTGTATTTGATGTTACCTGAAATCGGTCATTTGATCAAGACAATTTTCTGATATGTATTGGCAATTGTATTAGAAAGTAAACTTGAACTAACCACATAATTGTTATGAATTTGCCACATTTTTCTGTAAATTTTACCACTTTTTGGATAATCGTATTTGATGTTACCTTAAATCGTGCATTTGATCAAGACAATTTTCTAATATGTATTTACAATTGTATTAGAAAGTAAACTTGAACCAACCACATAATTGTTATGAATTTGCCACATTTTTCAGTAAATTTTACCACTTTTTGGATAATTGTATTTGATGTTACCTTAAATCGGTCATTTGATCAAGACAATTTTCTAAAATATGTAATTACAATTGTATTAGAAAGTAAACTTGAACCAACCACATAATTGTTATGAATTTGCCACATTTTTCAGTAAATTTTACCACTTTTTGGATAATCGTATTTGATGTTACTTAAATCGGGCATTTGATCAAGACAATTTTCTGATATGTATTGGCAATTGTATTAGAAAGTAAACTTGAACTAACCACATAATTGTTATGAATTTGCCACATTTTTCTGTAAATTTTACCACTTTTTGGATAATCGTATTTGATGTTACCTTAAATCGTGCATTTGATCAAGACAATTTTCTTATATGTATTGACAATTGTATTAGAAAGCAAATTGAAACCAACCACATAATTATTAAGAAATTGCCAGATTTTTCAGTAAATTTTACCAATTTTTGGATAATTCATTTAGATGTTACCTTAAATCGACCATATTTTATAGATATTGGAATAGAATGTACACCTTACCTTCCTTCGATGTATTGGTAACTTTTGCACATTTTACAGTTAATTTGATAATCTTTTTGATAATTGTATTGGATGTTATCTGAAATCGGTCATTTGATCAATATAGTTTTCTGATATGTATTGAAAATTGTATACGAAGTAAGTACTGACAAATATATACGACGTAAACTTGAACCAACCACACAATTATTAAGAAATTGCCACTTTTTTCAGTAAATTTTACCACGTTTTTTTTAAATTCATGTAGATTTTTCCTTAAATCGACCATAATTTATAGATATTTGCATAGAATGTATACCCAACCTACCTTAGGTGTATTGGTTTTTTTTGCACATTTGACAGTAAATTTGACATTTTTTTTTATAATTGTATTTGATGTTACCTGAAATTGGTCATTTGATCAAGACAATTTTCTGATATGTATTTACAATTGTATTAGAAAGTAAACTTGAACCAACCACGTAATTGTTATGAATTTGCCACATTTTTCAGTAAATTTTACCATTTTTTGGATAATTGTATTTGATGTTACCTTAAATAGGTCATTTGATCAAGACAATTTTCTGATATGTATTGACAATTGTATTAGAAGGCAAATTGAAACCAACCACATAATAATTAAGAAATTGCCACATTTTTCAGTAAATTTTACCAATCTTTGGATAATTCATTTAGATGTTACCTTAAATCGACCATATTTTATAGATATTGGAATAGAATGTACACCTTACCTTCCTTCGGTGTATTGGTAACTTTTGCACATTTTACAGTTAATTTGATATTTTTTTTGATAATTGTATTGGATGTTATCTGAAATCGGTCATTTGATCAATACAATTTTCTGATATGTATTGACAATTGTATACGAAGTAAACTTGAACCAACCACACAATTGTTATGAATTTGCCACATTTTTCAGTAAATTTTACCACTTTTTGGATAATCGTATTTGATGTTACCTTAAATCGGTCATTTGATCAAGACAATTTTCTAAAATATGTAATTACAATTGTATTAGAAAGTGAACTTGAACCAACCACATAATTGTTATGAATTTGCAACATTTTTCAGTAAATTTTACCACTTTTTGGATAATTGTATTTGATGTTACCTTAAACCGGTCATTTGATCAAGACAATTTTCTGATATGTGTTGACAATTGTATTAGAAAGTAAACCTGAACCAACCACATAATTGTTATGAATTTGCCACATTTTTCAGTAAATTTTACCACTTGTTGGATGATTGTATTTGATGTTACCTTAAACCGGTCATTTGATGAAGACAATTTTCTGATATGTATTGACAATTGTATTAGAAAGCAAATTTAAACCAACCACATAATTGTTATGAAATTGCCAGATTTTTCAGTAAATTTTACCAATTTTTGGATAATTCATTTAGATGTTACCTTAAATCGACCATATTTTATAGATATTTGCATAGAATGTACACCTTACCTTCCTTCGGTGTATTGGTTACTTATGCACATTTTACAGATAATTTGATAATCTTTTTGTTAATTGTATTGGATGTTATCTGAAATCGGTCATTTGATCAATATAATTTTCTCATATGTATTGACAATTGTATACGAAGTAAGTACTGACAAATGTATACGACGTAAACTTGAACCAACCACACAATTATTAAGAAATTGCCACTTTTTTCAGTAAATTTTACCACGTTTTTTTTAAATTCATGTAGATTTTTCCTTAAATCGACCATAATTTATAGATATTTGCATAGAATGTATACCCAACCTACCTTAGGTGTATTGTTTTTTTTTTGCACATTTGACAGTAAATATGACATTTTTTATTATAATTGTATTTGATGTTACCTGAAATCGGTCATTTGATCAAGACAATTTTCTGATATGTATTGGCAATTCTATTAGAAAGTAAACTTGAACTAACCACATAATTGTTATGAATTTGCCACATTTTTCTGTAAATTTTACCACTTTTTGGATAATCGTATTTGATGTTACCTTAAATCGTGCATTTGATCAAGACAATTTTCTGATATGTATTTACAATTGTATTAGAAAGTAAACTTGAACCAACCACATAATTGTTATGAATTTGCCACATTTTTCAGTAAATTTTACCACTTTTTGGATAATTGTATTTGATGTTACCTTAAACCGGTCATTTGATCAAGACAATTTTCTGATATGTGTTGACAATTGTATTAGAAAGTAAACCTGAACCAACCACATAATTGTTATGAAATTGCCACATTTTTCAGTAAATTTTACCACTTTTTGGATAATTGTATTTGATGTTACCTGAAATCGGTCATTTGATCAAGACAATTTTCTGATATGTATTGGCAATTGTATTAGAAAGTAAACTTGAACTAACCACATAATTGTTATGAATTTGCCACATTTTTCTGTAAATTTTACCACTTTTTGGATAATCGTATTTGATGTTACCTTAGATCGTGCATTTGATCAAGACAATTTTCTAATATGTATTTACAATTGTATTAGAAAGTAAACTTGAACCAACCACATAATTGTTATGAATTTGCCACATTTTTCAGTAAATTTTACCACTTTTTGGATAATTGTATTTGATGTTACCTTAAATCGGTCATTTGATCAAGACAATTTTCTAAAATATGTAATTACAATTGTATTAGAAAGTAAACTTGAACCAACCACATAATTGTTATGAATTTGCCACATTTTTCAGTAAATTTTACCACTTTTTGGATAATCGTATTTGATGTTACTTAAATCGGGCATTTGATCAAGACAATTTTCTGATATGTATTTACAATTGTATTAGAAAGTAAACTTGAACTAACCACATAATTGTTATGAATTTGCCACATTTTTCTGTAAATTTTACCACTTTTTGGATAATCGTATTTGATGTTACCTTAAATCGTGCATTTGATCAAGACAATTTTCTGATATGTATTTACAATTGTATTAGAAAGTAAACTTGAACCAACCACATAATTGTTATGAATTTGCCACATTTTTCAGTAAATTTTACCACTTTTTGGATAATCGTATTTGATGTTACTTAAATCGGGCATTTGATCAAGACAATTTTCTGATATGTATTTACAATTGTATTAGAAAGTAAACTTGAACCAACCACATAATTGTTATGAATTTGCCACATTTTTCTGTAAATTTTACCACTTTTTGGATAATCGTATTTGATGTTACCTTAAATCGTGCATTTGATCAAGACAATTTTCTGATATGTATTTACAATTGTATTAGAAAGTAAACTTGAACCAACCACATAATTGTTATGAATTTGCCACATTTTTCAGTAAATTTTACCACTTTTTGGATAATTGTATTTGATGTTACCTTAAACCGGTCATTTGATCAAGACAATTTTCTGATATGTGTTGACACTTGTATTAGAAAGTAAACCTGAACCAACCACATAATTGTTATGAAATTGCCACATTTTTCAGTAAATTTTACCACTTTTTGGATAATTGTATTTGATGTTACCTGAAATCGGTCATTTGATCAAGACAATTTTCTGATATGTATTGGCAATTGTATTAGAAAGTAAACTTGAACTAACCACATAATTGTTATGAATTTGCCACATTTTTCTGTAAATTTTACCACTTTTTGGATAATCGTATTTGATGTTACCTTAAATCGTGCATTTGATCAAGACAATTTTCTAATATGTATTTACAATTGTATTAGAAAGTAAACTTGAACCAACCACATAATTGTTATGAATTTGCCACATTTTTCAGTAAATTTTACCACTTTTTGGATAATTGTATTTGATGTTACCTTAAATCGGTCATTTGATCAAGACAATTTTCTAAAATATGTAATTACAATTGTATTAGAAAGTAAACTTGAACCAACCACATAATTGTTATGAATTTGCCACATTTTTCAGTAAATTTTACCACTTTTTGGATAATCGTATTTGATGTTACTTAAATCGGGCATTTGATCAAGACAATTTTCTGATATGTATTTACAATTGTATTAGAAAGTAAACTTGAACCAACCACATAATTGTTATGAATTTGCAACATTTTTCAGTAAATTTTACCACTTTTTGGATAATTGTATTTGATGTTACCTTAAACCGGTCATTTGATCAAGACAATTTTCTGATATGTGTTGACAATTGTATTAGAAAGTAAACCTGGACCAACCACATAATTGTTATGAATTTGCCACATTTTTCAGTAAATTTTACCACTTGTTGGATGATTGTATTTGATGTTACCTTAAACCGGTCATTTGATCAAGACAATTTTCTGATATGTAATTACAATTGTATTAGAAAGTAAACTTGAACCAACCACATATTTGTTATGAATTTGCCACATTTTTCAGTAAATTTTACCACTTTTTGGATAATCGTATTTGATGTTACCTTAAATCGGGCATTTGATCAAGACAATTTTCGGATATGTATTGACGATTGTATTAGAAAGTAAACTTGAACCAACCACATAATTGTTATGAATTTGCCAAATTTTTCAGTAAATTTTACCACTTTTTGGATAATTGTATTTGATTTTACCTTAAATCGGTCATTTGATCAAGACAATTTTCGGATATGTATTGACAATTGTATTAGAAGGTAAACTTGAACCAACTACATAATTATTAAGAAATTGCCACATTTTTAGTAAATTTTACCAATTTGGATAATTCATTTAGATGTTACCTTAAATCGACCATATTTTATAGATATTTGCATAGAATGTACACCTTACCTTCCTTCGGTGTATTGGTAACTTTTGCACATTTTACAGTTAATTTGATAATTTTTTTGATAATTGTATTGGATGTTATCTGAAATCGGTCATTTGATCAATATAATTTTCTGATATGTATTGACAATTGTATACGAAGTAAACTTGAACCAACCACACAATTATTAAGAAATAACCACTTTTTTCAGTAAATTTTACCACGTTTTTTTGAAATTCATGTAGATTTTTCCTTAAATCGACCATAATTTATAGATATTTGCATAGAATGTATACCCAACCTACCTTAGGTGTATTGTTTTTTTTGCACATTTGACAGTAAATATGACATTTTTTATTATAATTGTATTTGATGTTACCTGAAATCGGTCATTTGATCAAGACAATTTTCTAATATGTATTGGCAATTGCATTAGAGAGTAAACTGTTAATATAAAAAAATTGACAAATTTACAGTAATATATGAAAAAAATATGAATAAGGTAATATCAGAACGAATATCCAAAAAGTGGTTTAATTGAATGAAAAATGTTGATATTTTTTTATAAAGCTGTGGTAGGTTCATGTTTTCTTCCTGATCAAATGACCGATTTAAGGTAACGTCAAAAACATTATAAAAAAATTGACAAATTTACAGTAAAACATGAAAAAAATATCATTAAGGTAACATCCGAAGGAATATCCAAAAAGTGGTTAAATTGAATAAAAAATTTTGAAATGTTTTGATAAAACTGTGGTTGGTTCAAATTTTCTTCTTGAACAAATGACAGATTTAAGGTAACAAAAAAAAAATTATCAAAAAATTGACAAATTTACAGTAAAATATGAAAAAAATATCAATAAGGTAACATCCGAATGAATATCCAAAAAGTGGTTAAATTGAATAAAAAATGTTGATATTTTTTTATAAAGCTGTGGTTGGTTCAAATTTTCTTCTTGAACAAATGACCGATTTAAGGTAATATAAAAAAAATTATCAAAAAATTGACAAATTTACAGTTAAATATGAAAAAAATATCAATAAGGTAACATCCGAATAAATATCCAAAAAGTGGTTAAATTGAATAAAAAATCGTGAAATATTTGCATAAAGCTTTGGTTCGTTCAAGTTTTCTTCTTGATCAAATGACCGATTTAAGTTAATATAAAAAAATTGACAAATTTACAGTAAAATATGAAAAAAATATGAATAAGGTAATATCAGAACGAATATCCAAAAAGTGGTTAAATTGAATTAAAAATCTTGATATTTTTTGATAAAGCTGTGGTTGGTTCACGTTTTCTTCTAGATCAAATGACCGATTTAAGGTAACATCAAAAAAATTATCAAAAAATTGACAAATTTACAGTAAAATATGACAAAAATATCAATAAGGTAACATCCGAATGAATATCCAAAAAGTGGTTAAATTGAATAAAAAAATCGTAAAATATTTTCATAATGCTTTGGTTGGTTCAAGTTTTCTTCTTGATCAAATAACCGATTTAAGTTAATATAAAAAAATTGACAAATTTACAGTAAAATAGTAAAAAAATATGATTAAGGTAATATCCGAACGAATATCTTAAAAGTGGTAAAATTGAGTGAAAAATATTGATATTATTTTATAAAGCTGTGGTAGGTTCACGTTTTCTTCTAGATCAAATGACAGATTTAAGGTAACATCAAATAAATTATCAAAAAAAATGATAAATTACAGTAAAATATGAAACAAATATCAATAAGGTAACATCTGAACGAATATCCAAAAAGTGGTTAAATTGAATGAAAAACGTTAATATTTTTTGATAAAGCTGTCGTTTGTTCATGTTTTCTTCCTGATCAAATGACCGATTTAAGGTAACATAAAGAAAATTATCAAAAAATTGACAAATTTACAGTAAAATATGAAAAAAATATCAATAAGATAACATCCGAACGAATATCCAAAAAGTTGTTAAATTGAATAAAATATTTTGAAATGTTTTGATAAAGCTGTGGTTAGTTCAAGTTTTCTGCTTGATCAAAAGACAGATTTCAGGTAACATCAAAAAAATTATCAAAAAATTGACAAATTTACAGTAAAATATGAAAAAATATCAATAAGGTAACATTCGAATTAATATCCAAAAAGTGGTTAAATTGAATAAAATATTTTGAAATGTTTTGATAAAGCTGTGGTTGGTTCAAATTTTCTTCTTGAACAAATGACAGATTTGAGGAACATCAAAAAAATTATCACAAAATTGACAAATTTACAGTAAAATATGAAAAAAATATCAATAAGGTAACATCCGAATGAATATCAAAAAAGTGGTTAAATTCAATAAAAAAATCGTGAAATATTTTCATAAAGCTGTGGTTGGTTCAAGTTATCTTCTTGATCAAATGACCGATTTAAGTTAATATAAAAAAATTGACAAATTTACAGTAAAATATGACAAAAAATATGAATAAGGTAATATCCGAACGAATATCCAAAAAGTGGTTAAATTGAATGAAAAATGTTGATATTTTTTGATAAAGCTGTGGTTGGTTCATGTTTTCTTCCTGATCAAATGACCGATTTAAGGTAACATCAAAAAATTTATCAAAAAATAAACAAATTTACAGTAAAAAACGAAAAAAATATCAATAAGGTAACATCCGAATGAATATCCAAATAATGGTTAAATTGTATAAATCATCTTGAAATGTTTTGATAAAGCTGTGGTTGGTTCAAGTTTTCTTCTTGATCAAATGACAGATTTAAGTTAACATCAAAAAAATTATCAAAAAATTGACAAATTTACAGTAAAATATGAAAAAATATCAATAAGGTAACATTCGAATTAATATCCAAAAAGTGGTTAAATTGAATAAAATATTTTGAAATGTTTTGATAAAGCTGTGGTTGGTTCAAATTTTCTTCTTGAACAAATGACAGATTTAAGGTAACATCAAAAAAAATAACAAAAAATTGACAAATTTGCAGTAAAATAGTAAAAAAATATGAATAAGGTAATATCCGAACGAATATCTTAAAAGTGGTAAAATTGAATGAAAAATGTTGATATTATTTTATAAAGCTGTGGTAGGTTCACGTTTTCTTCTAGATCAAATGACCGATTTAAGGTAACATCAAATAAATTATCAAAAACATGATAAATTACAGTAAAATATGAAACAAATATCAATAAGGTAACATCTCAACGAATATCCAAAAAGTGGTTAAATTGAATGAAAAACGTTAATATTTTTTGATAAAGCTGTCGTTTGTTCATGTTTTCTTCCTGATCAAATGACCGATTTAAGGTAACATAAAGAAAATTATGAAAAAATTGACAAATTTACAGTAAAATATGAAAAAAATATCAATAAGATAACATCCGAACGAATATCCAAAAAGTGGTTAAATTGAATAAAATATTTTGAAATGTTTTGATAAAGCTGTGGTTGGTTCAAGTTTTCTGCTTGATCAAAAGACAGATTTCAGGTAACATAAAAAAAATTATAAAAAAAATTGACAAATTTACAGTAAAATATGAAAAAATATCAATAAGGTAACATTCGAATTAATATCCAAAAAGTGGTTAAATTGAATAAAATATTTTGAAATGTTTTGATAAAGCTGTGGTTGGTTCAAATTTTCTTCTTGAACAAATGACAGATTTGAGGTAACATCAAAAAAATTATCAAAAAATTGACAAATTTACAGTAAATATGAAAAAAAGATCAATAAAGTAACATCCGATCGAATATCCAAAAAGTGGTTAAATTGAATGAAAAATGTTGATATTTTTTTATAAAGCTGTGGTTGGTTCAAATTTCCTTCTTGATCAAATGACAGATTTAAGGTAACATCAAAAAAATTATCAAAAAATTGACAAATTTACAGTAAAATATGACAAAAATATCAATAAGGTAACATCCGAATGAATATCCAAAAAGTGGTAAAATTGAATAAAAAATCGTGAAATATTTTCATAAAGCTGTGCTTTGTTCAAGTTTTCTTCTTGATCAAATGACCGATTTAAGTTAATATAAAAAAAATGACTAATTTACAGTAAAATATGAAAAAAATATGAATAAGGTAATATCCGAACGAATATCCAAAAAGTGGTTAAATTGAATGAAAAATGTTGATATTTTTTGATAAAGCTGTGGTTGGTTCATGTTTTCTTCCTGATCAGATGACCGATTTAAGGTAACATCAAAAAATTTATCAAACAATTGACAAATTGACAGTAAAAAACAAAAAAAATATCAATAAGGTAACATCCGAATGAATATCCAAATAGTGGTTAAATTGTATAAAACATCTTGAAATGTTTTGATAAAGCTGTGGTTGGTTCAAGTTTTCTTCTTGATCAAATGACAGATTTAAGTTAACATGAAAAAAATTATCAAAAAATTTACAAATTTACAGTAAAATATGAAAAAATATCAATAAGGTAATATTCGAATTAATATCCAAAAAGTGGTTAAATTGAATAAAATATTTTGAAATGTTTTGATAAAGCTGTGGTTGGTTCAAATTTTCTTCTTGAACAAATGACAGATTTGAGGTAACATCAAAAAATTATCAAAAAATTGACAAATTTACAGTAAAATATGAAAAAAATATCAATAAAGTAACATCCGAACGAATATCCAAAAACTGGTTAAATTGAATGAAAAATGTTGATATTTTTTTAGAAAGCTGTGGTTGGTTCAAGTTTCCTTCTTGGTCAAATGACAGATTTAAGTTAACATCAAAAAAGTTATCAAAAAACAGACAAATTTACAGTAAAATATGAAAAAAATATCAATAAGGTAACATCCGAATGAATATACAAAAAGTGGTTCAATTGTATAAAAAATCTTGAAATGTTTTGATAAAGCTGTGGTTGGTTCAAGTTTTCTTCTTGACCAAATGACAAATTTAAGGTAACATCAAAAAATTGATAAATTACAGTAAAATATGAAAAAAATATCAATAAGTTTACATCTGAACGAATATCCAAAAATTAGTTAAATTGAATGAAAAATGTTGATATTTTTTTATAAAGCTGTGCTTGGTTCAAGTTTTCTTCTTGATCAAATGACCGATTTAAGTTAATATAAAAAAAATTGACAAATTTACAGTAAAATATGAAGAAAAATATGAATAAGGTAATATCCGAACGAATATCCAAAAAGTGGTTAAATTGAATGACAAATGTTGATATTATTTTATAAAGCTGTGGTTGGTTCACGTTTTCTTCTAGATCAAATGACCGATTTAAGGTAACATAAAAGAAATTATCAAAAAAAATGATAAATTACAGTAAAATATGAAAAAAATATCAATAAGGTAACATCTGAACGAATATCAAAAAAGTGGTTAAATTGAATGAAAAATGTTGATATTTTTTTATAAAGATGTGGTTGGTTCATGTTTTCTTCCTGATCAAATGACCGATTTAAGGTAACATCAAAAAAGTTATCAAAAAACTGACAAATTTACAGTAAAATATGAAAAAAATATCAATAAGGTAACATCCGAATAAATATCCAAAAAGTGGTTAAATTGAATAAAAAATCTTGATATTTTTTGATAAAGCTGTGGTTGGTTTAAGTTTTCTTCTTGACCAAATGACAAATTTAAGGTAACATCAAAAAAATTATCAAAAAATTGACAAATTTACAGTAAAATATGAAAAAAATATCAATAAGGTAACATCTGAACGAATATCCAAAAAGTGGTTAAATTGAATGAAAAATGTTGATATTTTTTTATAAAGCTGTGGTTGGTTCAAATTTCCTTCTTGATCAAATGACAGATTTAAGGTAACATCAAAAAAATTATCAAAAAATTAACAAATTTACAGTAAAATATGACAAAAATATCAATAAGGTAACATCCGAATGAATATCCAAAAAGTGGTAAAATTGAATAAAAAATCGTGAAATATTTTCATAAAGCTGTGCTTTGTTCAAGTTTTCTTCTTGATCAAATGACCGATTTAAGTTAATATAAAAAAAATGACTAATTTACAGTAAAATATGAAAAAAATATGAATAAGGTAATATCCGAACGAATATCCAAAAAGTGGTTAAATTGAATGAAAAATGTTGATATTTTTTTTATAAAGCTGTGGTTGGTTCAAATTTTCTTCTTGATCAAATGACCGATTTAAGGTAACATCAAAAAAATTATCAAAAAATTGACAAATTTACAGTAAAATATGAAAAAAATATCAATAAGGTAACATCCGAAGGAATATCCAAAAAGTGGTTAATTTGAATGAAAAATGTTGACATTTTTTTATAAAACTGTGGTTGGTTCAAGTTTCCTTCTTGATCAAATGACAGATTTAAGGTAACATCACAAAAATTATCAAAAAATTGACAAATTTACAGTAAAATATGAAAAAATATCAATAAGATAACATCCGAACGAATATCCAAAAAGTGGTTAAATTGAATAAAAAATGTTGATATTTTATTATAAAGCTGTGGTAGGTTCAAGTTTTCTTCTTGATCATATGACAGATTTAAGGTAACATCAAAAAAAATATCCAAAAATTGACAAATTTACAGTAAAATATGAAAAAAATATCAATAAGGTAACATCCGAATGAATTTCCAAAAAGTGGTTAAATTCAATAAAAAAATCGTAAAATATTTTCATAAAGCTGTGGTTGGTTCAAGTTATCTTCTTGATCAAATGACCGATTTAAGTTAATATCAAAAAATTGACAAATTTACAGTAAAATATGAAAAAAATATGAATAAGGTAATATCCGAACGAATATCCAAAAAGTGGTTAAATTGAATGAAAAATGTTGATATTTTTTGATAAAGCTGTGGTTGGTTCATGTTTTCTTCCTGATCAGATGACCGATTTAAGGTAACATCAAAAAATTTATCAAAAAATTGACAAATTTACAGTAAAAAACAAAAAAAATATCAATAAGGTAACATCCGAATGAATATCCAAATAGTGGTTAAATTGTATAAAACATCTTGAAATGTTTTGATAAAGCTGTGGTTTGTTCAAGTTTTCTTCTTGATCAAATGACAGATTTAAGTTAACATGAAAAAAATTATCAAAAAATTGACAAATTTACAGTAAAATATGAAAAAATATCAATAAGGTAATATTCGAATTAATATCCAAAAAGTGGTTAAATTGAATAAAATATTTTGAAATGTTTTGATAAAGCTGTGGTTGGTTCAAATTTTCTTCTTGAACAAATGACAGATTTAAGGTAACATCAAAAAAATTATCAAAAAATTGACAAATTTACAGTAAAATATGAAAAAAATATCAATAAAGTAACATCCGAACGAATATCCAAAAACTGGTTAAATTGAATGAAAAATGTTGATATTTTTTTAGAAAGCTGTGGTTGGTTCAAGTTTCCTTCTTGGTCAAATGACAGATTTAAGTTAACATCAAAAAAGTTATCAAAAAACAGACAAATTTACAGTAAAATATGAAAAAAATATCAATAAGGTAACATCCGAATGAATATACAAAAAGTGGTTCAATTGTATAAAAAATCTTGAAATGTTTTGATAAAGCTGTGGTTGGTTCAAGTTTTCTTCTTGACCAAATGACAAATTCAAGGTAACATCAAAAAATTGATGAATTACAGTAAAATATGAAAAAAATATCAATAAGTTTACATCTGAACGAATATCCAAAAATTAGTTAAATTGAATGAAAAATGTTGATATTTTTTTATAAAGCTGTGCTTGGTTCAAGTTTTCTTCTTGATCAAATGACCGATTTAAGTTAATATAAAAAAAATTGACAAATTTACAGTAAAATATGAAGAAAAATATGAATAAGGTAATATCCGAACGAATATCCAAAACGTGGTTAAATTGAATGACAAATGTTGATATTATTTTATAAAGCTGTGGTTGGTTCACGTTTTCTTCTAGATCAAATGACCGATTTAAGGTAACATAAAAAAAATTATCAAAAAAATGATAAATTACAGTAAAATATGAAAAAAAATATCAATAAGGTAACATCTGAACGAATATCAAAAAAGTGGTTAAATTGAATGAAAAATGTTGATATTTTTTTATAAAGATGTGGTTGGTTCATGTTTTCTTCCTGATCAAATGACCGATTTAAGGTAACATCAAAAAAGTTATCAAAAAACTGACAAATTTACAGTAAAATATGAAAAAAATATCAATAAGGTAACATCCGAATAAATATCCAAAAAGTGGTTAAATTGAATAAAAAATCTTGATATTTTTTGATAAAGCTGTGGTTGGTTTAAGTTTTCTTCTTGACCAAATGACAAATTTAAGGTAACATCAAAAAAATTATCAAAAAATTGACAAATTTACAGTAAAATATGAAAAAAATATCAATAAGGTAACATCTGAACGAATATCAAAAAAGTGGTTAAATTGAATGAAAAATGGTGATATTTTTTTATAAAGATGTGGTTGGTTTAAGTTTTCTTCTTGACCAAATGACAAATTTAAGGTAACATCTAAAAAATTAACAAAAAATTGACAAATTTACAGTAAAATATGAAAAAAATATCAATAAGGTAACATCCGAATGAATATCCAAAAATCTTGAAATGTTTTGATAAAGCTGTGGTTGGTTCAAGTTTTCTTCTTGATCAAATGACCGATTTAGGATTACATCAAAAAAATTATCAAAAAATTGACAAATTTACAGTAAAATATGAAAAAAATATCAATAAGGTAACATCTGAACGAATATCCAAAAAGTGGTTAATTTGAATGAAAAACGTTGATATTTTTTTTATAAAGCTGTGGTTGGTTCAAGTTTCCTTCTTGATCAAATGACAGATTTAAGGTAACATCAAAAAAATTATCAAAAAATTGACAAATTTACAGAAAAATATGAAAAAAATATCAAAAAGGTAACATCCGAATGAATATAAAAAAAGTGGTTAAATTGAATAAAAAATCTTGAAATGTTTTGAGAAAGCTGTGGTTGGTTCCAGTTTTCCTCTTGATCAAATGACAGATTTAAGGTAACATAAAAAAAAATATTAAAAAATTTACAGTAAAATATGAAAAAAATATCAATAAAGTAACACCCGAACGAATATCCAAAAAGTAGTTAAATTGAATGAAAAATGTTGATATTTTTTTATAAAGCTGCGGTTGGTTCAAGTTTTCTTCTTGGTCAAATGACCCATTTAAGGTAACATCAAAAAAATTATCAAAAAATAGACAAATTTACAGTAAAATATTAAAAAAATATCAATAAGGTAACATCCGAACGAATATCCAAAAAGTGGTTAAAATGAATGAAAAATCGTGAAATATTTTCATAAAGCTGTGCTTTGTTCAAGTTTTCTTCTTGATCAAATGACCAATTTAAGTTACGATAAGAAAATTGACAAATTTACAGTAAAATTTGAAAAATATATGAATAAGGTAATATCCGAACGAATATCAAAAAAGTGGTTCATTTGAATGAAAAATATTGATATCTTTTGATAAAGCTGTGGTTGGTTCACGTTTTCTTCTAGATCAAATGACCGATTTAAGGTAACATCAAAAAAATTATCAAAAAAATTGATAAATAACAGTTAAATATGAAAAAAATATCAATAAGTTTACATCTGAACGAATATCCAAAACGTGGTTAAATTGAATGAAAAATGTTGATATTTTTTTATAAAGCTGTGGTTGGTTCATGTTTTCTTCCTGATCAAATGACCGATTTAAGGTACCATAAAATTTATCAAAAAATTGCCAAATTTACAGTAAAATATGAAAAAAATATCAATAAGGTAACATCCGAATAAATATCCAAAAAGTGGTTAAATTGAATAAAAAATCTTGATATTTTTTGATAAAGCTGTGGTTGGTTTAAGTTTTCTTCTTGACCAAATGACAAATTTAAGGTAACATCAAAAAAATTATCAAAAAATTGACAAATTTACAGTAAAATATGAAAAAAATATCAATAAGGTAACATCTAAACGAATATCAAAAAAGTGGTTAAATTGAATGAAAAATGTTGATATTTTTTTATAAAGATGTGGTTGGTTTAAGTTTTCTTCTTGACCAAATGACAAATTTAAGGTAACATCAAAAAAATTATCAAAAAATTGACAAATTTACAGTAAAATATGAAAAAAATATCAATAAGGTAACATCCGAATGAATATCCAAAAATCTTGAAATGTTTTGATAAAGCTGTGGTTGGTTCAAGTTTTCTTCTTGATCAAATGACCGATTTAGGATTACATCAAAAAAATTATCAAAAAATTGACAAATTTACAGTAAAATATGAAAAAAATATCAATAAGGTAACATCTGAACGAATATCCAAAAAGTGGTTAATTTGAATGAAAAACGTTGATATTTTTTTTATAAAGCTGTGGTTGGTTCAAGTTTCCTACTTGATCAAATGACAGATTTAAGGTAACATCAAAAAAATTATCAAAAAATTGACAAATTTACAGAAAAATATGAAAAAAATATCAAAAAGGTAACATCCGAATGAATATCCAAAAAGTGGTTAAATTGAATAAAAAATCTTGAAATGTTTTGAGAAAGCTGTGGTTGGTTCCAGTTTTCCTCTTGATCAAATGACAGATTTAAGGTAACATAAAAAAAAATATTAAAAAATTTACAGTAAAATATGAAAAAAATATCAATAAAGTAACATCCGAACGAATATCCAAAAAGTAGTTAAATTGAATGAAAAATGTTGATATTTTTTTATAAAGCTGCGGTTGGTTCAAGTTTTCTTCTTGGTCAAATGACCCATTTAAGGTAACATCAAAAAAATTATCAAAAAATAGACAAATTTACAGTAAAATATTAAAAAAATATCAATAAGGTAACATCCGAACGAATATCCAAAAAGTGGTTAAAATGAATGAAAAATCGTGAAATATTTTCATAAAGCTGTGCTTTGTTCAAGTTTTCTTCTTGATCAAATGACCAATTTAAGTTACGATAAGAAAATTGACAAATTTACAGTAAAATATGAAAAATATATGAATAAGGTAATATCCGAACGAATATCAAAAAAGTGGTTCATTTGAATGAAAAATATTGATATCTTTTGATAAAGCTGTGGTTGGTTCACGTTTTCTTCTAGATCAAATGACCGATTTAAGGTAACATCAAAAAAATTATCAAAAAAATTGATAAATAACAGTTAAATATGAAAAAAATATCAATAAGTTTACATCTGAACGAATATCCAAAACGTGGTTAAATTGAATGAAAAATGTTGATATTTTTTTATAAAGCTGTGGTTGGTTCATGTTTTCTTCCTGATCAAATGACCGATTTAAGGTACCATAAAATTTATCAAAAAATTGCCAAATTTACAGTAAAATATGAAAAAAAATATCAATAAGGTAACATTCGAACGAATATCCAAAAAGTGGTTAAATTGAATGAAAAATGTTGATATTTTTTGATAAAGCTGTGGTTGGTTCAAGTTTTGTTCTTGATCAAATGACCGATTCAAGGTAACATAAAAAAAGTTATCACAAAAATTGACAAATTTACAGTAAAATATGAAAAAAATATCAATAAGGTAACATCCCAATGAATATCCAAAAAGTGGTTAAATTGAATGAAAAATCATGAAATGTTTTCATAAAACTGTGGTCAGTTCAAGTTTTCTTGTGGTTGGTTCATGTTTTCTTCTTGATCAAATGACCGATTTAAAGTAACATCAAAAAAATTATCCAAAATTGACAAATTTACAGTAAAATTTGAAAAAAATATCAATAAGTTACATCCGAATGAATATCCAAAAAGTGGTTAAATTGAATAAAAAATATTGAAATGTTTTGATAAACTGTGGTTGGTTCAAATTTTCTTCTTGAACAAATGACAGATTTTAGGTAAGATAAAAAATTCTATCAAAAAATTGCCAAATTTACAGTAAAATATGAAAAAAGATATCAATAAGGTAACATCCGAATAAATATCCAAAAAGAGGTTAAACTGAAGAAAAAATCTTGAAATGTTTTGATTAAGCTGTGGTTGGTTCAAGTTTTCTGCTTGATCAAATGACCGATTTAAAATAACGTAAAAAAATATAAAAATATTGACAAATTTACAGTAAAAATTGAAAAAAATATCATTGAGGTAACATCCCAATGAATATCCAAAAAGTGGTTAAATTGAATAAAAAATCTTGAAATGTTTTGATAAAGCTGTGGTTGGTTCAAATTTTCTTCTTGAACAAATGACAGATTTAAGGTAACACAAAAAATCTATCAAAAAATTGCCAAATTTACAGTAAAATATGAAAAAAAGATCAATAAGGTAACATCCGAACGAATATCCAAAAAGTGGTTAAATTGAATGAAAAATGTTGATATTTTTTTATAAAGCTGTGATTGGTTCAAATAAGCTTCTTGAAAAAATGACAGATTTAAGGTAACATAAAAAAATCTGTCAAAAAATTAACAAATTTACAGTAAAATTTGAAAAAAATATCAATAAGGTAACATCTGAATAAATATCCAAAAAGAGGTTAAACTGAAGAAAAAATCTTGAAATGTTTTGAGTAAGCTGTGGTTGGTTCAAGATTTCTTCTTGATCAAATGACCGATTTAAAGTAACATCAAAAAAATATAAAAAAATTGACAAATTTACAGTAAAATATGAAAAAAATATCAATAAGGTAACATCCGAATGAATAACCAAAAAGTGGTTAAATTCAATAAAAAATCTTGAAATGTTTTTTGGATATTCATTCGGATGTAACTTATTGATATTTTTTTCAAATTTTACTGTAAATTTGACAATTTTTTGATAATTGTTTTGATGTTACCTTAAATCGGTCATTTGATCAAGAAGAAAACTTGAACCAACCACAGCTTTATCAAAATCTTTTAAGATTTTTTATTCAATTTAACCACTTTTTGAATATTCATTCAGATGTTTCCTTATTGGTATTTTTTTCAAATTTTACTTTAAATTTGGCAATTTTTTGATAGATTTTTTTATGTTACCTTAAATCTGTAATTTGTTCAAGAAGAAAATTTGAACCAACCACAGCTTTATCAAAACATTTCAAGATTTTTTATTCAATTTAACCACTTTTTGGATATTAATTGGGATAATTTAAAGTAAAATATGAAAAAAATATCAATAAGGTAAGATCCGAATTAATATCCAAAAAGTGGTTACATTGAATGAAAAATGTTGATATTTTTGATTAGGCTGTGGTTGGTTTATGGTTTCTTCTTGAACAAATGACCGATTTAAGGTAACATCAAAAAAATTATCAAAAAATTGACAAATTTACATCAAAATATGAAAAAAAATATTGATAAGGTAACATCCGAATAAATATCCAAAAAGTGGTTAAATTGAATAAAATATCTTGAAATGTTTTGATAAAGCTGTGGTTAGTTCAAGTTTTCTTCTTGATCAAATGACAGATTTAAGGTAACATCAAAAAAATTATCAAAAAATTGACAAATTTACAGGAAAATATGAAAAAAATATCAATAAGGTAACATCCGAACGAATATCCAAAAAGTGGTTAAATTGAATGAAAAATGTTGATATTTTTGATAAAGCTGTGGTTGGTTCATGTTTTTTCTTGATCAAATGACCGATTTAAGGTAACATAAAAAAAATTATCAAAAAATTGACAAATTTACAGTAAAATATGAAAAAAGATATTGATAAGGTAACATCGGATAAATATCCACAAAGTGGTTAAATTGAATAAAATTTTTTGAAATGTTTTGATAAAGCTGTGGTTGGTTGAAGTTTTCTTCTTAATCAAATGACCGATTTAAGGTAACATAAAAAAAATATAAAAAAATTGACAAATTTACAGTAAAATTTGAAAAAAAAATCAATGAGGTAAAATCCCAATGAATATCCAAAAAGTGGTTCAATTGAATGAAAAATGTTCATATCTTTGATAAAGCTGTGGTTGGTTCAAATTTTCTTCTTGAACAAATGACATTTAAGGTAACATAAAAATATCTATCAAAAAATTGACAAATTTACAGTAAAATATGAAAAAAGATATCAATAAGGTAACATCCATATGAATATCGAAAAAGTGGTTAAATTCAATAAAAAATCTTGAAATGTTTTGATAAAGCTGATTGGTTCAAGTTCTCTTCTTGAACAAATGACCGATTTAAGGTAACATAAAACATATATAAAAAAATTGACAAATTTACAGTAAAAATTGAAAAAAATATCAATAAGGTAACATCCCAATGAATATCCAAAAAGTGGTTAAATTGAATAAATAATCTTGAAATGTTTTGATAAAGCTGTGGTTGGTTCAAATTTTCTTCTTGAACAAATGACAGATTTAAGGTAACATAAATAAAATAATAAAAAAATTGCCAAATTTACAGTAAAATATGAAAAAAAGATCAATAAGGTAACATCCGAACGAATATCCAAAAAGTGGTTAAATTGAATGAAAAATGTTGATATTTTTTGATAAAGCTGTGATTGGTTCAAATTCTCTTCTTGAACAAATGACAGATTTAAGGTAACATAAAAAAAATCTGTCACAAAATTAACAAATTTACAGTAAAATTTGAAAAAAATATCAATAAGGTAACATCTGAATAAATATCCAAAAAGAGGTTAAACTGAAGAAAAAATCTTGAAATGTTTTGATTAAGCTGTGGTTGGTTCAAGATTTCTTCTTGATCAAATGACCGATTTAAAGTAACATCAAAAAAATATAAAAAAATTGACAAATTTACAGTAAAATATGAAAAAAATATCAATAAGGTAACATCCGAATGAATAACCAAAAAGTGGTTAAATTCAATAAAAAATCTTGAAATGTTTTTTGGATATTCATTCGGATGTAACTTATTGATATTTTTTTCAAATTTTACTGAAAATTTGACAATTTTTTGATAATTGTTTTGATGTTACCTTAAATCGGTCATTTGATCAAGAAGAAAACTTGAACCAACCACAGCTTTATCAAAATCTTTTAAGATTTTTTATTCAATTTAACCGCTTTTTGGATATTCATTCAGATGTTTCCTTATTGGTATTTTTTTCAAATTTTACTTTAAATTTGGCAATTTTTTGAAAGATTTTTTTATGTTACCTTAAATCTGTAATTTGTTCAAGAAGAAAATTTGAACCAACCACAGCTTTATCAAAACATTTCAAGATTTTTTATTCAATTTAACCACTTTTTGGATATTAATTGGGATAATTTAAAGTAAAATTTGAAAAAAATATCAATAAGGTAACATCTGAATGAATATCCAAAAAGTGGTTAAATTGAATAAAAAATCTTGAAAGATTTTGATAAAGCTGTGGTTGGTTCATGTTTTTTCTTGATCAAATGACCGATTTAAGGTAACATAAAAAAAATTATCAAAAAATTGACAAATTTACAGTAAAATATGAAAAAAGATATTGATAAGGTAACATCGGATAAATATCCACAAAGTGGTTAAATTGAATAAATAATCTTGAAATGTTTTGATAAAGCTGTGGTTGGTTCAAATTTTCTTCTTGAACAAATGACAGATTTAAGGTAACATAAATAAAATAATAAAAAAATTGCCAAATTTACAGTAAAATATGAAAAAAAGATCAATAAGGTAACATCCGAACGAATATCCAAAAAGTGGTTAAATTGAATGAAAAATGTTGATATTTTTTGATAAAGCTGTGATTGGTTCACATTCTCTTCTTGAACAAATGACAGATTTAAGGTAACATAAAAAAAATCTGTCACAAAATTAAAAAATTTACAGTAAAATTTGAAAAAAATATCAATAAGGTAACATCTGAATGAATATCCAAAAAGTGGTTAAATTGAATAAAAAATCTTGAAAGATTTTGATAAAGCTGTGGTTGGTTCAAGTTTTCTTCTCGATCAAATGACAGATTTAAGGTAACATCAAAAAAATTATCAAAAAATTGACAAATTTACAGTAAAATTTGAAAAAAATATCAATAAGTTACATCCGAATGAATTTCCAAAAAGTGGTTAAATTGAATAAAATATTTTGAAATGTTTTGATTAAGCTGTGGTTGGTTCAAGTTTTCTTCTTGATCAAATGACCGATTTAAGGTAACATAAAAAATAATATAAAAAAATTGACAAATTTACAGTAAAATTTGAAAAAAATATCAATGAGGTAACATCCCAATGAATATCCAAAAAATGGTTTAATTGAATAAAAAATCTTGAAATGTTTTGACTTGTTACACTTATATAATTAAGAGTTTACTATTGTTTACCTGTTTGTTTCACTGAATCAAAAAATATACATTGCATTTATATATCGTAATCTACCATTTAATAGTTTATACACAAATATAATTGGATATTTTCTTACCCGAAGTTATATTTCTTACATTTGGTAAATTGTTTGACTCCTCTCATGATTTTGTTATCACACACCATTAACATGTTTATATTTTTATATTGTTATAGCTTGGATACACAGCTTTTCATTATGCTGCTCAGTTTGGACGGATTGATACAACAAAATGGTTCATAGATCAAGGATGCAGTCCTTGGGTGAAAACAAAAAAGGTAATATTCAGTTTAGATAGATAGATATTCTATTCTCTAAAAACTAAATACAAGTCAACAGAGAAAGTACAAGGGCCAAGTGAGCTTTTCTCATAACTTGGCGTGCGTCGTCCGGCGTCAACTTTTACAAAAATCTTCTCCTCTGAAACTACTAGGCCAAATTAATCCAAACTTGGCCTCAATCATTATTGGGGTATCTGGTTTGAAAAATGTGTCCGGTGACCCAGCCAACTATCCAAGATGGCCGCCATGGCTAAAAATAGAACATAGGGGTAAAATGCAGTTTTTGGCTTATAACTCAAAAACAAAAGCATTTAGAGCAAATCTGACATGGGGTTAAATTGTTAAACAGGTCAAGATCTATCTGCCCTGAAATTTTCAGATGAATCAGATAACCCGTTGTTGGGTTGCTGCCCCTGAATTAGTAATTTTAAGGAAATTTTGCTGTTTTGTGTTATTATCTTGAATATTATTATAGATAGAGATAAACTGTACACAGCAATAATGTTCAGCAAAGTAAGTTTTACAAATAAGTCAAAATGACAGAAATGGTCAGTTGACCCCTTTAGGAGTTATTGCCCTTTATAGTCAATTTATAACCATTTTTCGTATATCTTAGTAATCTTTTACAAAAATCTTCTCTGAAACTACTTGGCCAAATTTAACCAAACTTGGCCACAATCATCTAATGGGTATGTAGTTTGAAAAATGTGTCCGGTGACCCAGCCATCCAACCAAGATGGCCGCCATGGCTAAAAATAGAACATAGGGGTAAAATGCAGTTTTTGGCTTATAACTCAAAAATCAAAACATTAAGAGCAAATCTGACATGGTATAATTGTTGATCAGGTCAACATTTATCTGCTCTGAAATTGTCAGATGAATAGGACAACCCGTTGTTGGGATGCTGACCCTGAATTGTTAGTTTTAAGGAAATTTTGCTGTTTTTGGTTATTATCTTGAATATTATTATAGATAGAGATGAACTGTAAAAAGCAATAGTGTTCAGCAAAGTAAGATTTACAAATAAGTCAACATGACCGTAATGGTTTATTGAACCCTTAAGGAGTTATTGTTCTTTAAAGTCAATTTTTAACAATTTTCATAAAATTTGTAAATTTTTACTAACATTTTCCACTGAAACTACTGGGCCAAGTTCATTATAGATAGAGATAATTTTTAGCAGCAAGAATGTTCAGTAAAGTAAGATGTACAAACACATCACCATCACCAAAACACAATTTTGTCATGAACCCATCTGCTTCCTTTAATATTCACATAGACCAAGGTGAGCGACACAGGCTCTTTATAGCCTCTAGTCTTGGTTCTTATTTAAATAATTGTTAAACATTTTTAAACCGTCTTTTTGATACTAAATGATTATCAGCTATCCCATATTCATATTTCATACACATGCATGACTGTGTATGCAATATTTGCAGCTGGATCATCCATCAACTCTTATAATACTACCATTGCAATGTATTGTACTTCAAAATTATATTGTCTGGTTGTATTAAATGAAGACCCATTGGTGGCTCTAATTAAAGCTAGTGTTCATGCTCTTTGGTCCGGTTGTTGTCTCTTTGGTACATTCCCTATTTACATTCTCAATTTGATGAAACATTTCAAACCTTTCTGGGTTTTTTTTCATGATAAAGTCAAATGCATTTCAAACGTATGACATGTTTTAGAAAGAGCTTAAATTTGACATTGCAACACATATATAAAAAAAAACAAATGTATATGAAACAATTTAAAATAGTCCAGCTATTTTTCAATTTAGATTCTGCAAGAGTTGTGTCCCTTTCAGGTTTTTAATGATCAATCCTTCAAATCATTAAACAAATCTGTTGGTGAATTAACTAAAATGTTTCAGCTCAAAATTGAAAAATGGTATATTTTCCCCTATAAAAGACATAGATATAAAACCATTCATACGGGAAAACCAACGGTCTAATCTATATAAAAAAACGAGAAACGAGAAACACGTATAAATTACATAAACAAACGACAACTACTGTACATCAGAGTCCTGCCTTAGGACAGGTGCAAACAGTTGCAGCGGGATTAAACGTTTTAATGCACTCTGATTATCAGCTATCTCATATTCATATTTCATTCACATGCTTGACTGTGTATGCAATATTTGCAGCTGGATCATCCATCAACTCTTATATAACTATCATTGCAATGTATTGTACTTCAAATTATATTGTCTGGTTGTATTAAATGAAGACCCATTGGTGGCTCTAATTAAAGCTAGTGTTCATGCTCTTTGACACATTCCCTATTTACATTCTCAATTTGATGAAACATTTCAAACCTTTCTAGGTTTTTTTTTCATGATAAAGTCAAATGCATTTCAAACGTATGACATGTTTTAGAAAGAGCTTAAATTGGACATTGCAACAAATATATAAAAAAAACAAATGTATATGAAACCACAATTAAAAATAGTCCAGCTATTTTTCAATTTAGATTCTGCAAGAGTTGTGTTCCGTTCAGGTTTTTAATGATCAATCCTTCAAATCATTAAACAAATCTGTTGGTGAATTAATTAAAATTTAGCTCAAAATTGAAAAATGGTAAATTTTTCCCTATAAAAGACATAGATATAAAACCATTCAAACGGGAAAACCAACGGTCTAATCTTTATAAAAAAAAAGAGAAACGAGAAACACGTATAAATTACATAAACAAACGACAACTACTGTACATCAGATTACTGACTTAGGACAGGTGCAAACATTTGCAGATGGATTAAACGTTTTAATGCACTCTCTGAGTGTCTAGTTCTATATCATCAAGTTTCTTCACCTGAATAGAGAAATAAAGAAGTTCATTTATTATTTTAGTTTAACCTTCAATCATCCATTTATTTTACAAATAACAGGTATACAAATGCATTTTTGCTTTATTTGTACATACATTAATATACAAAAAAGCCGTTTGTTATCCCACTTCCATGTTAAGCAAGCGGTAATATGAATATTTATATTTCCTAACCAGTTTAATTTATGTTTCTTTGCCGTCCCCCTTCCCACAACGTACATCTTTTATAAATTAGAGACAATAATAAAAGATTTAAAGAACTAAAATGTCTGTTAACAACTTTTTTTAAAACCACCTTTTTTATATCTTTTTTCATTGGTCAAAATCTAAAATATTATAAAAAACATACTTGTAAACTTTATAACTATGTTTAAACTGTATAACTTAATTTGAAAGAATACATTGAAAGTCAATTTGCAAATTACCGATTTGATTCTGTTATTTCACACTTTTAAAACAAATTACTCCCCTTTGTCAATCTTGGACTCAGGTTCTATATTGGCTTTTGCAAATGCAAAGTATAATAAATAAAAAATGATGAATCGGCGGTTTAACTACTTTTCAGGAAGAATAATGTCTGATGTCGTAAGTATTTAGCTAAACAACAAATAAATGTGATTAAAAAAAAGTTCAAAAGCTCTTAGAATACTCACATTACGCACAAGTAAATTTGCTCTTTCTGCTAGCTCTCCATTGGCAATGAAAATTATTGTCCCTCCCAAGGGAGACATCTTATTATAATTACAGGGTCAATTACGGAAATTGGCAAATGAAGTATTGTAATATAAAAGTTTTGTAGGAATAATCGAAATTAAAGTTTTGTGTAATTTTCATATTGGACCCATAAAATATCCATTCTAAATCTTACCTATGCCAATATTGCCCGGTATCTCACAATCCTCTTCTCTTCCCGGTCTTTGATGGTGAGGTCTCTTCGGGGCTCTTGGTTGCTAGTATTAAGATTTTGATAATCTTTAAATTCTTTAAAAAAATTGCAACCAAGAGATCTTTTCTGCTCAGTTGGAACTTTCCTTTGCAATTTTCTTTCATGCGCGAAATATTTCTACAAAACAAATAAGACATATTCAAGTCAAAGCTTAAATTGCACCAACTCTTTTGATATTCATGATGACTTATAAATAAAAATAATCGTGATCATTTGTTTGTGAAAAGACTCACCTGTTGTGACTTTAAGAGTATAGGCTGTTTAATTTTGCACTGTCAATAAATTGTACAAAGTATTTTTGTTCCTAAAATCTAAATGAAAATTCAATATTGTAAAACAATACAAAAGAAAAAAACATAAGGACTGGTTCGTGAAAAAATTGACAGACAGCAACCAACAACAACTAACACGTGCTTCAAACATTTGTTGTCCTAATTATTTTTCATTTCATCATGATGACAATTATTAAATGCTTTATAAATATGCAATCACATTCATAGAGTTAATAGCGTATATAGATATAGTTCATGAGTTTTTTCCTAATCCCGTATTCTTTTTATAATTGCAATGATCTGGCATAAAATTGATTTTTTTTTCTTCAGAAAACTTCAAGTTTAACAATTCATATATTCAGTTGACTTGACATGTGTTTTATACGATTAATTACGCCCAGTCTATGATTTATCTGAATTAAAGGGGTAGAAATCATTCGGATTGTAGTAATTATAAATGTCTGTTCTGGTTTAATATGTCTTAAATTTCACTAAAGAGGTGGTTCATATATATATTTTAATTGACCTTTAAATTCTCTGTTCAGGAATTCGTTCATCATATCCAGTTCTATGTTATTACTTTGTCCTCCTCTATAATTAACAGTTCTGTTCCATATAAGGTCCTGTTTCAAACGGTCTGGAAGCCAACCACTTACACCTTAAAAAAGAGATAGAAACGTTGTTGTGTCCTTTTTTAATGAACAAATATCATTTTTTTTCTTGTACAAGTTCGTGGGTGGATTATAAATAAATCGCAAGATATTCCACCTCATCGCAATGACTATTATATAGTAGTGAAACAAATCCGTATACTCTGGTTTATTGTTATATATCATATTAATACTTGTATATTACAGTAACGTGCATATATATAATTTTCATGCATTTGTAAATTCTTCTATTCTACTATATTAATAAAAGTGCAGTGCAAGTGCATGGTGGACACTCTTCTTTAATAATTTGATTTTTCTAATATGATGGATTTGAGTAGGCATTCGTATTTTCCCGAAAAAAAATATTAAATCATCTTTGCAGAGTTATCGTTCTTTGAGATTCCAAGCGTTCTTTAGATATTCTTTCGCATGCGTTTGCATAGTTATTAATGATTTTTTTTCTTATAGGCATATACATGTAACAAAGTTACGTAACGATTCGGCGATAGCAAGAAATCGGAATGCCCTCACGGATATCCGCTGTAAAAATGACACAGAGCTTATCATTTATTTACTGACAGTTTTTTCTCCTCAATTAATCTGGCTAAAGAGCTTTTAGCAAAAGAAACATTGTTCACTGGAACATTACGCGCTAATCGGCAAATGCCAAACACAATCAAGAATCCTGTTTTGCAGGAAAAGGAGAGCATTTATATTAGACAAGGAAGAATTCTGTTATGTGCATATAAAGAAAGGAATGGTCGAAAACCAGTTAGAATCATATCCTCTTTTTCTAAAGCAGCACAAGAAAATGATAAACCGGCTATGATTTGCTCGTATAATAAATTTATGGGGGGCGTAGATTTGGCTGACATGATGACAGAGAGTTACAATGATGGACGAAAAACGTTAAAGGTTTGGAAAAAGGTTGTTTTTAATCTTATGCACCGTATGGTAATAAATGCATACATTATTTATAAAGAAAATACTTCCGATAATCCGAAATTGTCGAGACTATCCTTCACACAAAGACTGATAGAGGATCTCGCTAAAAATCACATGGTGCTAAGAAACGAAAACCAAGACGACAATAGACAAAATAAGAACAAAAACGGGATCAGAAAGTTGCCCGGTCACAGAGAAAAAGATTGCGATGTATGTTCAGACAGAAATGGTTACGGGGGTCGAAGGAGGAGTAGGACTGTATGTCGAGTTTGCGGAAAAGGTGTTCACCGGGAATGTAAAGACAACCATTTATGTGTTGAATCATGATTAAAATACATTTTTTGTTTCTAATCAAATGTTTTTATTTTATAGCAGGTGTTCAGACAACCCACTACAATTACATAAATTAGTCATGTATATTGCATCGAATTCTCATCCCTCAAATAAAGATGTCTCTGTACCAGGAGCATGACAAGCACTTTTGAAATTACCCTATTTGATCTATTTCTTGATGGTATTTGGGTTTTTTTAAATTGATTTTAATCGGTCATTCTATTTGGATTGGAATTCGCTCATTGAATGTTTTATGCTTGTTGTATTCTTTGATTTCGATTCAGCGTACTTCTGAAGAATCATTATTCCATAAAAGTTGCACATGCAGTGCATCAAAATTGGGTTTTCGACTGCTATCATTATTTAGTGAAACTGTAATATTTCTTTGATTTTTTTTTTTTTAACAATACAAAAAAGAAAAATCAGCAGAAAATCCACTCAAATTAAAACCAATTAAAAATTGCATAAAAGTATGGCCAACGCGGCTTAATGAAAAATTGAATTCACTTTGCATGCAACTAAGCAGCGTGTCGTACCCCTCCCACAGTACACAAAAAAAGCGACGTCACTGAAACCTATTGTTCGACGTCAAGAAAAAAAACATCGGCCGAAAATCGGCCCGTGGCAGTCAACGTAGTTTATACAAATCGGCCCATGGCACAGAAAACGTTAATGTCCAGTCCACTAACTTGTACCTTTTAGTAAAAATAAATTATCACACCTGCAATTAAACGATGACCAAGAATAAAGTACTTAGGGTGGTGGTGGTCATGGAAGGATACCATGTCAACTTTCCAGTTACTAATGAGAGCTGGACCATCATGTTCCCTAATGGCATCTTGCCGTGCTAGGTGACCAAACCCCCAATCATCACGGCCTTAGTATATTCAAATTTGTGATCAACATCTTCACTGTTATTGGTTGATAAAGCTCTACAGTAAGATGAGCAAAACCAACAAGTATTCAAATAAAAAAACCAAAGACTGATATGAGGTATTCAACATTACAAATAGAAAAAAAAAACGAATTCGATCAAAAGTTGATTCCTTTTGGTTACAGTAATTTTTTAGTCCTTTTTTAATAAGTATCATTCAATATTGTATCAGAAGTGTAGTGTGCAGGGAGAGAACAGTATTAATTTATCAAATCAAGACACTATATTGATGAACCATTTCTTTCCTCCAATCAAAAGGAAATTCGTGAAATCGAACAATTAACCACATTAATTTGTTTTTGTTTTAAGGGCATATATAACAATTTCAGGGGAGGTAATAACAAACGTAAACGTCGTCTATTGTTTCCCGTAATTTAACGTTGTTTAAACTACGTCATAACGGAATCACCATTGGAATTGCTATGGCCGTCGGGAAAAGGCGGTTTCTTTCCTCAAAGGAAAGGACACGGCGGGAATCGGCAAACAAACTCATGGAGAATATTAATGGAAATAGAACTGAAATCTTAAAAGTTGATAAACACATCGCTGATAAACCTGTTATTCAGATAGACCAAGATGACAAAGATATAACATGGAAAGATGGTCGGCGCCTAGTTGATCTTTCATTACTGGCCGAAGCTTTGAAAGCTTGGGTGGGTTGTGGCTCAAACTTAAAACTGCACAATACAATTAACAAACACAGATTTGGATTTGCCAGTATTTTGAACATTTCTTGTGAACAATGTGGATACTGGACTGCAATACCAACCAGCAAATGACATTTTACTGGACAACGAGGACCTGGCGCATTTGACATAAATACCAAAATGGCACTATGTATGATAATACAAAATAAATCGTATCTTTAATTTATATTAGCGTAATCCCATATTTAATCATTACTTAATTTTACACCACCCCCCCCCCCCCCCCCCCCCGCATCATAAAATAACTGCAATCATCTCTATCATTATAGACCATCCGTTATTTTAAAATTAATTTCAATACAGTGTAGATCAACGAGAACAGATGTGTAATGATTTATTACCAAACTCTATCCTAGATTTTTTTTCATCCAGGATAGAGAAAGATAAAAAAAAAATGGATTTCTTGCGAAAGATAAAATACGGCGTAAACTAACATTTATCATCTAGCTTTGCGTGGAGATACTATGTAATACAAACAATGACAGTGTAATAACAAAATTGCCGCAAGTTTTGTTTAATGGACATCGATTTTATAAATATACGAATTAGTCAATTTTTTTTTCTCCAAATTAAGTTAAGAGGGTATAGGGGGTCAGTACAAAAAAAACCTATATGAATTAAGTTTGTTATCCTACATTGAACTTTTGACTGCCATCCCTTACCCATCCTTCTTCCAACGATTTTGGTGTTAACTTATGTATGAGGAAACAAATATAATTTAACAATAAAATATCTTGTAGTAACTGTTCATTATCCACACATTACTAATACGGCAATAGTGAGTTCGAGTTTAAGTTTTACAGATATTGGAATAGAAAAAAAAAGCATTTAAATAATTACATGTTATTCATTTTTTTTATTGTACGAATGACCGATTGTGGCTCAGGACATCGGCAACTCAATAAGTTGTTTGCCACAATCGGAGTTCCAGGCATTTCTGCTAATGCCCTCAAAACACGGGAAAGAGAAGTTAATAAACCCCTGGTAGAAACAGCTAAAAAATCTTGCCTCGAAGTCATTGAAGAGGAGACTGCTTTAACGCTGTAAGTTGGGAATAGCATTGTTTTGTATATATAATATATATTTGTAATTGTTAAAGAAATGGTAGTACCGTACTACTACAAGTTAAGGTCAACATTTCTGGTAGACAGATTGTAATAAGTTTTATAATATCAACAAGTCAAATTGTATGGAGGTCTGTAAGGGTATAGGTCTACCGGTATTTTTATGCCCCACCTACGATAGTAGAGGGGCATTATGTTTTCTGGTCTGTGTGTCCGTTGTCCGTTCGTTTTCGTACCGGTCGTTCGTCCGTCTGTCCCGCTTTAGGTTAAAGTTTTTGGTCAAAGTAGTTTTTAATGAAGTTGAAGTCCAATCAACTTGAAACTTAGCACACATGTTCCTTATGATATGATCTTTCTAATTTTAAAGCCAAATTAAACTTTTGACCCCAATTTCACGGTCCACTGAACATAGAAAATGAAAGTGCATGTTTCAGGTTAAAGTTTTTGGTCAAGGTAGTGTTTGATGAAGTTGAAGTCCATTCAACTTGAAACTTAGTACACATGTTCCCTTTGGTATTATCTTTCTAATTTTAATGCCTAATTATATTTTTTTATCCAATTTCACGGTCCATTGAACATGGAAAATGATAGTGCGAGTGGGGCATCCGTGTACTTTGGACACATTCTTGTTTTCAACTCCTTATGATTAAGTTCGCGTGATTAAAGTTATTTTTTCTACAGTCATACCAAGTTCTAATGGAATTATAATACTGTTCCCTTCTCATGTTTTAGATATATTTTCAAATCCAGTATTTCTTTAATTCCGGGAGATATTTTAAAAAAGACTTCTTCATCGCGAGTTTGCAAAAAAAAAAGACAATAACATAGTTGTGGTTTGAGTGCCAATGAGACAACCCTCCATCTAGGTTTAACTTCTACAATTATAGGTCAACGTTCGGTCTTCAACACTGAGCAAATAGAATCACTTGTACAAGCGTTGAACAGTAAATTGAAATAAAACTACACCTTGACAATATCTATAATTGCCTTATGGCAATTGAGGAAGAAATAGTCCTGTTTGTTGCAGATTAAAAATTTATAATTGTATAATTTTCAAAATAAGGTGTGTTACCATTTTTATCTTGAAAAGGGATAAAAAATAAAATAAAAAAAGATTCTACGGTCAAATCTCCTTTGTGTCTAGGGTTATGCTTAACAGAGTAACTATATCCATGAGTAATGCAATTGCACGGCTATGCGATTTATTTTTTTAATATTTTTTTAATATTTAATTCCCGATCTTCTTCTTCTCCTTTATGTAAATCCCTCCAGCCTTGGAGCATACACAGCTAGCTGTGTTCCCTTAACGGATTAGTTTTTTAAAATGTTAACATATTCACAGGTTATACCAAATTGTAATGAAATCCTCCACCAGAACGTTGCACATGCACAAAATTAACATGCCGATAGTATGTGATGACTAAAATATCTATAAGAAAATGGGGTAAAGGTGCTAATGACACAACTCTCCATCAAAGTCACAATGTAGTTAAAGTAATAATTTATAGGCTACAGTAGGCCTTTGACACTAAACCTTGTCTTAGTCCTTTTTAATCGTTAAAATTGTTTGTTCTATTGTAGTGATGATACACCAAACAAAGGTCTCGCAATTAAATATGACATGTGTTGGCAAAAAAGAGGGAGTGGAAGGTCGTATGACAGTCCATCTGGAGTTGGTACCGCTATAGGATCGATGACGGGGAAAATACTCGATTATGGTATTTGCGGGAATAACTGTAGAATCTGTTTATATGCTGAAAAGATAAATATTGAAGCTAGGCCTCATAACTGTAAAAAAATTCGAATCAATCTTCAAAAGCCATGGTGGCCTGCATGGGAGCAAAGCTGATGCAGAATATTGAAGATCTTTCTCAACAACCAGTAACAATTCTTATAATGGATGATGACGCTGCAACCATGTCAAAAGCTAGGGAAGTATTGGGACATGAGATGGAAAAATGGAGCGACATTGGTCACTCCAAAAAGTCGGTAGGAAAGGCATTGTACAACTTACAAATTAACATAAGATATTGACTACACGTATCATACAGTATTTTCAGAAATGTTTTTCGTATGCTGTCACTCAAAATAAAGATAATGCTTTAGGATTAAATGATGCACTGCAAGCAATAGTTGAACATGTATTTGAAAATCACGTCAAGTGTGGTAACTGGTGCAAAGCAGGAAATGTAAATTAAACATATAAATCTCTTCCACATGGCAAACCTTTCGAAAATGAATCGCTGTATGTTGACTTATCTATTATATTTAAATCTGTTGCTAACCATTCCGAGAAACTTGCCCCTGGAGGCTTCACAAGAGATGTAGAATCTACAAATAATATATATGCAAGTAAAGCCCACAAGCGCACATGTTACAGTACAAGTGAATCCCTTGAAAATAGGATTGCTGCTGCAGCTGCACAGAAAAATATAGGGTATAACTATATGGAAGATGTTTTTGTTAAGGCTCATTTATCACCAAGTAAAATTTTGAAAGTTAACTGTCAAAAATTATCAAAAGAAAGAAAACGCCAATTGATAGGAGTAGGTCCAGTAAGACCCCTTTTTGGCCCCAAAATTAAGCAGTTTTACAAAATTGTTAAAATGTAAACTTTTAGTTATTTATTGGACAGTAGAATGCTTCTGCTACATTAATATGGGCTGTTTTTGACAACACAATGCACATATATCGGGTACTAGCACCTTTAAGTCATGCTAAATTACTGAAATCTTCACAATTCTAGCATTTAAGTCAAATTTTACACGGTTTCCGTGTAAAACGAAAGTGGCCGCATTCGTGTTCATCCTTAATATTAAAATGTAAGTTGTATTTGATGATAATACATAACATATATAAACGTTGAGGATGAACACGGATGCGGCCACTTTCATTTTTGACAAAAACCATTCGAAAAGTGACATTTTTCGGCATATTTGGTAGATTTTTTCATATTTGAGCTTGAATCGGATCGTTTGTAATGCCTAATCAGTTAAAATCTTTCTCATAAACTAATTGAATCAAATGAAATAGACACTTAAGTGTTTAAAAAGTGGTCAAAATCTTTCGACAGATGAACCTTAAAATTTGAGGCCAAAATCGGTCCTTACCGGACCTTTGAAGGAGACCCTGAAATAAAAAAGAGGAAACTTTTGGTGAAAAAAGAGAAAAGATCTAATACGGAATCGTTGGAGAAAAAAGAAGGAGTAACTTATTCATCTTATATGTCATTTACCTCTGTAACTTGTGATGCAAGTATACCTGTGATCAAGTATAGACCAGATTTATCAGAAGTTGCTAGTTGTTAAAATATCGTTGTCTTCGACTTAGAGAAATCTTCCTTGGTGTTAGATTGCGACATTTTACAAATTGCAGCATCACATTTACATAAAACGTCGCAGTACAGTACTTACATTCAGCCAAGTAAATCAATTTCAACACAGGCATCAGCTGTTACTGGTTTAACTAGCTAAGGAGGCGTGCTTTTTTATAATGGAGACCCTGTTCAAGTACTTTCCCAAGAAGCTGCATTTCAAAACTTTACCTCTTGGTAAGAACAGCATAAACCATGTGTCTTAGCAGCTCATAATTGTAAAACATTTGATGCTCGCCGATTACTGTACAGTCTGTCAAAATTTACCTGCTTCGGAGAGTTTAGACAAAATGTTAGTGGTTTTGTGGATACTTTGCCATTGTTTAAAACGACCTACCCAGATTTGCCTAATCATAAACAAAATACAATTTTTAAAGATGTTTGTAAAAGTGATTACATTGCGCATAATGCAGTTGAGGATGTTGAGGCTCTTAGAGTTTTGTTAGACAATATTTCTATTGACTACAAAAAATTTTCATTTTCCATCGAGAGTATGAATTCTCAAATGAAGTTCGACAATGTCAGTAAGGCAGCAACCATTTGATTTTCTGGGGGGGGGGGGGGCTATGGTTTTTTTTGGAAAAAAAAGTTTGTTTCCAGTTTTTGGAGAAAAAAATAATTTGTTTTTGATTCTGAGAAAAAAAAATTGTTTGTTTAACCCTCAGCTGCCACTATATGTAATGCTAAAATTGAAAGAAAAAAATTGTTTTCGACTTGACACGAAAAAAATTCGCCGCAGGCGAAAAAAAAAAATTGTCCAGAAAAAAAACCATAGCCCCCCCCCCCCCCGAAAATCAAATGGTTGCATTAAGTAGACCAAGAGACTTTAACACCCTTGATTACACAAAAAGTTATATCACAGAGAACAGCTGATGTTATGGCCAAATCAGGATTAAAATTAAACCATATATATTATGCATTTGAAAAGGAAGGAGAAGACGGAATTCGGGAACTACTATTAGAAAAGAGACGAGATGGGTCCCCCAGAGTTACAAAGAACAAAACGATAATTACGAAGTTAATTGATTATTTCAAAAGACAATAAATACATATATATTTGCATATGTCTCAATTATATTGTTCTTATATATAATGTTGCTCTACTTGTGCTAATATCAATTTTAGTTGGTATTATGTTTTCAAAAAACCTATTATCTGAAAATACGTATAATGAACAGATAAAACTAAATCTTACCCTTTTACTTTGGTAAGTCTCTTGACATGATAAAGTCACTTACTTGATGACTTGATAATTAAAAATCTTCTATAAACACCTGATTTTTTAATGCCCGCCCACGATGGTAATTTTTTTAGTTCCGTGTTTCCGTTTATCTGTTCCTACGTGTGTCTGTGTCTGTATACCCACCAGTTTGTCCGTCCGTCCGTCCAGAATCAGGTTAATGTTTTTTTGTGAAAGTTGTCAGAGAACGTCATAGTCACATCGACAAGAAACTTAGTACATATATTCCTATAGATGAGTGATGAGTTGCCAAGTCAGAGTTTAAAACTTGTGGACAAATTTTCTATTCTATTCTTCTTTAACGTATACTTTTGTTAAGCAATTATGTAACTCTATGCATTAGCAACTAGACCTTAATTTTTGCAGATTTAATATTCGAGATTTTATTGTACAGTGTTCCCCTGAAATATATTTTATTTGTTAATTCAATAAAGGAATGTCGTTTTCTTTTACATTTTGACGTCACCAATCATTATTCCACTTGATGAATATACACAGTTCATACATTTAAAAAAAAAAACAACATGTATACGGTAGAAAATATAGGGATTTGGAGTAAATGTACATGGGCTAAATAGCACAAAATACATAGAAAAAGTACAGATTATTAATGTGAAGGTCTTTTTATTGTTCTTCATCTTTATAGATTACTGTCTTCAACAATGAGCAATCCATAAATACTCTACAACGAATCAAAACTCCCCTAGTGTCGACTTAGGTGGTACTATTGGTCAAATATAAACCACAGTTCGCCATCTTGTTCCCCATCCGACTCGGAGTGCCAAATTGTGTGATGCCTATGTACCACGGTTCTCCTGTCTAGAGCACCAGAGGTCGAAGTAATTAAACTTTACTCAGTGCTCGAAGCACAAAAATCATGCTCGAAACATGAAGTCCAGCATTTTGATTTGTTGATTTTCGAGTGTGAGTATGAAAAACTGACTCGAAAGTTTTACGACTTCAAGGCCAGGTATACACTTATAAGTTAAAAAGAAGTAAATAAAGATGATTGGCGCAACCTAGATTTTACGTCCATGATAATAGGTAGAAGCATAGTATTACATCTATGGTAAAAGTAAATTGTCGCCTATGTAAGTAATTACTTCCTTGTAATCTACAACAACTAACCATGATTCACCGTCCGATGGTTGTTGTACTTTAAACACTTTTATAACCGGTTTCTAAAGTAGTTGCAGAAATCTTACAAAAGAAGCTCCTTTAAAGGACAAGCATTTAATGCAAGGTCAATCGTTACTACTTGACCATTCTCTTTTCTTGGAACAACTAGAAATAGGCCGAGTAGTTCCGATTGAATGCCAAGTGTGAAAAATAAATTAGAAACGAAAGGTGGTTCTAACTCATGTTGATCCGGAATGACAGATATAAATACGAAATATCAAACAAAATAAAAAATATGTTGGCAATATATTTATAATTTGGAATTTTTGCTACTTAAAAAATAAAGCCCGATTTTACCTTGGTTTTTGTTTTAATAGTTTGTAATTCCACGGTTTGCATGTTTCGCATTCGGGTTTCACAATTTTGACGAACACAACAGTAAAACTAACGGAATTATTATCTCAAAAAGACATCCTAAAACTGGTTCATTATAAATAAGAAGATATGATATGAGTGCCATTGAGACAACTTTCCAACCAAGTCACAGAGTATGTTTATATTTTTCAGCCACAATGTCGCACTAGTACTGCCTTTGAAAAATTACCGGGAAATGTAACGTTATTTCCCGCAACGTCCTAATTTTTGGCCCAATTTGTGAGGCTTACGGACGGGATCGAGTAAACAATATTATTTTACTCAATTTTTCTCAAAAACGAGTATGGTGACAAATACTTTTCAAAACGTTATGACGTTCCATTTTTTTAAAGAATAACATATCTTACTTTGGCCAAATCGACACCGTTGGAAATAATATAAAAAATCAAAAATGTGCATTTCAAATGTTCAATTCATGCCGTTTTTTGAGGAAACCATAACGGTGTTTGCTTTAATTGAGTAAGAATTAATGCTTAAAATGGTAAAGTTAGATTTTTCTCACCATCTTGAATTGTTTTGCTTCAATTTTAACCCTATTAAATATGTATATGTTGATTAAAAAATCATATTTCTTTTTTTGAAATCAAACTCGTTTTTTACTCCAAAATTGCAAAAATGTTCAATTTTCAGCAGCATTTTTTGCAAAAACGAAATCGACAACATATATTTTTTTGGGCAAAATTTGATTCTCTGTTAACTGAAGAATGAAATTTCTTAAAGGGAAAAAATTCTCACCGTCAGAAATAAACTGTTGGATATGCCCTTAAGAAGAGTACATATTTTTAAAGTTGAAGTTAGGAACCTTCATCTGGAAGGGCATCCATATCAACACACGACAGGTGAAACCACTCTCCTCGAGGACACTCTTGATTTCTACAACCCATCATTGGTTCATCAGAATTAATTTTGGGATGTCAGACTCTTTGAAAAGAATTATTCGAAATATGTCAGCATGTAATGTGAATAAACACAACTATATCAGAGAGAGAGAATTTATGTATAGCAGGCATCAAAATCTATGGCAAAAAGTGTGCTTGAATTATTGGTTTACTTTGCCTTGTTAGGCTTACATGATAAAGGCTTATGCATACTTAATAAAGAACTCATTCAATCAAGCAAGCAGTTCATGGATGTTTCCGTCTCATATGTTTAATATGGGCTCCGATATCTCTTTTGTTATTTTTTCGCTTGTACCAAGAGACCCCATCCAACGTGTTTAAACAACCAACCAACCAACCAATCAATCAATTAGTTCATAGATGTTTCCGTCTCATGTGTTTAATATGGAGTCCGAGAACTCTTATTTCTTTTTCCCTTGTTTCAAGAGACCCTATCCAACGTGTTTAACCAACCAACGTGTTTAACCATTTGCTTGGTATGTGTGTGCTTGCAGTCATTAAGATTCATACAGGACAGAGAAATTTGCACAACTAATTTGATTTACTTTTCGTGCATAGGCAACAGTGTAAACAGCTCATATGCGCATGGAATATGTATATATGTATACGTTTTATAACTTATCTGCTTTTTGTTTAGACAACTGCTTTATTTACCTAACGGTTTCGTGTGTGGCTTTGTGTTTATATAATAAGAGACATATAGATAAACAGAGACATTTCTGGAATTCTTAAGTGTGTGAAACACCCTGATTTGAGCACAAAATTGCTAACAACCCGTCATAAGCCCTTTGATAGCATTTATTTCTGTATCGATTAGCATTTATTTCTGTATCGATTAAATAAGTGCAAGCTTTCCTATATTTTGTGCGTACCATCTTCACAAAGGCAATGTCCTTTCCGTTTTCCGCCTTTCACTTTTGCCTCCATATCTGGCTCTACCCAAACCGTCTCTATAATTTGTTTTGATAGTTCATTCAATGTCATATGTGTTCGTCCGTTGCTGTTTAGTCTGGTCATTCCCAAAGTATTCATGGCCATAAGACATACATAGCCCTCTGTCACAAACTCTTAAAATTAATGCACTTTGTTAAATGATTCTGACACATCCTTCTTAACACCACGGTGATTAAAGACATTCCTTAAATAAGTGAGCGTGCCCTTCTGGTTTGCACTGGCACCAACAAACAACTTATTTATAGTATCCTGAAATATATCATAAAAATTAAAATTCACATTGTTTCTGATATAGATTAAAATTATAAATGCTATTCTGTATATGTTATTTCAAACTTTTTTCAGGAGAAAAACAAGTTCAACATGATATAATTATCACGTTCAAAAGTTCGACTGTTCGATTGTTTTAAGTTAATTGGCAAAATTGAAACAAGTTAAATAGCTTTAATATTTCTTATTGATATATATATATATATAAACTAGTGGAATGAAAACATAATTAAGAATGCATAGACCAATTCGTACATAATTAAGAATGCATAGACCAATTCGTGCAATATTACAGAATTGTGTATATCTTGGTTAAATAAATGATTTGTTAAGTGGAAGTATATTAAAAGAATCAGTAATTAACAACTTGATTGAACCTGGAGCAATAACATTCTATTATGGAATTCCGGGATTCTTATCTATCTCTGTCATTATTTGAGTTGGATCTAATATCGTAGGCGTCGTTGTGGTGCCCATAAGACAGGACATCTTCCCACGAACTATGGGGAAACACTTTTTCTTCATTTGATGGAACATAGGCGTGAAGTTTGTCTCATATCATGATGACTGCGTGTGTGTGGAAGACGGATTTTCATCAATAACTCCGATGATAATCTAACAAAATGAAATCTTTGATCAACGTTAGCAATATACACTTTTTAAAAATAAATCATCAAACAAAAACTGAATATTTTTTTTTAATGCACTAGAAGTGACAATCACTCTAAGTACTACTTTGGATTCAACATGTCAGTTTGGAAATACATAAATTTATTTCATATTTCATTCTCAATTTTCTATTTCATAAACTTAAATGGTAATTTGTTCATTCCCCCTTTTCTTCTTGGGGCAATATAATAGGATAGTATAAAGTAAATGATATGATTGTCATTGACACAATTTTCATCTGGAGACGTAAAAAAAAAACCCAAATTCATACAAAATCATCAGTATTAATTAAAGGATCCTCCCCTCTAATTTGAAATTGATCATCTTTATTCATTCTTAATTTGTTGAGTTAATGTTGACTAGTCTTACCATTTTGCATTTTCTGGTGCTTTTCTCCCATTACTCGAGTTGAATGGGAGTGAAAGCAGCCTCCTTTTCTTCTTCGTACTTTGATAGATACTTCGATACCACTCTCTCTACTCTGTCCTTCAACTGTTGGAAGTCATCTTTAGACGGAAAAAAGTAAGTAATCGTAGACCTATAGCTGATATTGTTTCAGTGTTAGATATGTTTACAGTTGGAATTCTGTTTTCGACCATGTAGGCTTAAGCCCAGTTGTACATTACGTTCTTGTTATCCCTTGACTTGTGTCTTGCTGTTGTATGCTTACCAACATTGTCCCAGCAAATTGTATACCCTATAAAGCAAATAATTCATATAATAAGGTTTATCACTTTTCAAATAAACCAATTTAATGAAAGAGATTTGATTAATATATTTATTTTCTGGAAATGACATATTTTATCATTCGGATCCGCATCTTTCTTGCGGCTAATAAACATCACGTGACTCAGCCACACATTTGAACTAGCCGCTCTAGATAAGTGAAAGTTTCAAAAGACAATCGTCAAAAAATCTTCGACATCTGCAACTTTTAGATTTCAAATCAGATATGAAACCAACGAAAAGGCCTCGTAATGTTCCCATAAAGGTTTCCCAGCAGCCTGCAGGTCCAGCAAAGAAATTTTGAAAAGGCAATGTGCCGTCCACACGAGGAGCACTTTCAAAATCACAGAACACGACAAGAACCGTACAAGTTTCTAGTACAGCGACCGATTCTAATTTGGCAATTGCTAGTGGTCCAGTTATAAACATTGTATCAGACGCACATCAGGAACCCCCGTTCGTTCCTTTAAGGATTCAAGATGAAGTAGATACAGAAAGTCCATATTGTAACGAGGGAGGCGCACTGGACAGACCAAGGGGAGCTTGGGAGCTGGTCCTACAGTTCGGTAACGACAGTTTGAAGAAATACTACAAAATATGATTTTTATTGTGCCCAAATTATGTTAGCATGAAAAAAGCATTACAGTGAGATTGAGTATCATGTACAATACAATACGGGGCTAAATTTTCTGTGATTTCGACAGCCAGCAACAACATTTATTTTTTATATATATCTCCTAACCATATTGTTGAAGCCCATCTTTAACTGTAGAAAGAATAGTAGTCAGTACTTTAGAAAGACGTAAAAATGTATGTATGCACTGTAGTTTGAACACCAAAGAGATCAATAAAAAATCAAAAAAAATCAAACGTTATGATTATAGTGAGGCCCAGAGTGGTAAAAGCTACTGTGATGCAAAAATAGCCCACATGAGACAAAAAATGAGAATCTTTTCTGCAGAGGCCATAACATCACTACAGCTATGCAGATGAAAGAAGCGAATGATAGTGGAGCTGGAGTAAAAGGAGTCTATACATCAGTGTTGATGTTGATACAACAAAGCATCAGCTTTTAAAACACATTCTTGGAGAGTACACAACTTCTGGAATAAAAACATGGAAAGCATACAGAATAGGAGATGGTTGCTTGATTGAAAACAACAAGGTACAGCAAATGTTTCGCGATGAACAACCAGCTACTTGTTTATAGATCATCAGTGATGACTTCCAAGATCATGAGTCATCAGGGCACATCAATCTTAAACAAGGAACATCAGCAGAAGTTCATGAACACCATGTATTATCCAATCAAACTGCCTTTGCAAATGCACAAAGTTCCTTATCATCAAACCATGCTAATGAACAAAGTTCCTCATCATCAAACCATGCTAATGAACAAAGTTCCTCATCATCAAACCATGCAAATGCACAAAGTTCCTCATCATCAAACCATGCTAATGAACTAAGTTCCTCATCAACAAACCATGCTAATGAACAAAGTTCCTCATCATCAAACCATGCTAATGAACAAAGTTCGTCACCATCAAACCAATCAATAGAACAACACATTCCTGAATCATCAAGTTGTACTACAGTCTTAGAGGAATTAGACACTTCATTACAAGAACATGAAGGCAATAATGTTGACAACGTATTCTATTGTCCAGAGTATGGTTGCACCAAGCCATACCAGTCATTTGAAAAAATGCAAGATCACATTCTCATTGGAAAACACACGAAACAACTATTAAATGATTCAACTTGTGACAGAGCTAAAAAGATATCATGCTTCTACTCTATGGAAAGCCAACGGGGTCAAAATTGTTAATTCGTAACTTGTAACTGTGTAATTTCTAAATTGTTAATTCGTAAATTGTTAATTTGTAACTTGTTACTGTGAAATTCATAATGCTTAATTCGTAAATTGTCAATTTGTATTTATATTTCGCTGGATACTTAAGTTCATGGATAAAACCTTCTACTAAAACCGCAAAAATAATTGGTATCCGAGGGATAAAAGTATTTTAACAGTAGTAATTATCCCTTTTGGGCTTCATAAAGGACATATTCTTGATAACAAAAATTAATGCACAGTTTTTACAGTAACAAGATACCTAAATATATAGTTTTGATTTTTTGCAGAAAAGACATCTAAGAGGAAATGGACAAAGGAAAAGCCTCCTAAAAAAAGTGAAGTGCAAAAGTTGAAATAAAGAAATAGTTGCATAGCCGGTTAAAGTGGTTGAATGGGAAGCACCAGATTTGGTCAGTAGCTCAACAGAAGATGAGGGATGCTAAACGACTACTGGGGGGGGGGGGGGGGGTATATTGATAACTTAACTTCAGATATGAAATTTTGAATATGCTTCTGTCATGCTGTCAGTACCTAAGACAAAGTCTAGTGATGATACTGCTTTGATACCTTGTAACATATGTCATGAATTTGTCCGCTTAGCTACGCATTTAATTTGCCAAGAATGAACTATTGAGTACAACTTTTTTGTCAGATTTCATGGGAAATAAAATCACTTGAAGTATCATGTCCAAACAAATTGTATTGGATTGAGACTTTGGGTTAATTCACAGATTAAATAAAGGCAACAGTAGTATACCGCTGTTCAAACTCATAAATCCATGGACAAAAAACAAAATCGGGGTAACAAACTAAAACTGAGGGAAACGCATTAAATATACATTAAAATTCACGTCTTATAAACGTCCACCAGCAGTGGCATCGACCCAGTGGTGTAAAAAGTTATCAAAAGTACCAGGATTATAATTTCATACGCCAGACGCGCGTTTCGTCTACATAAGACTCATCAGTGACGCTCAGATCAAAATAGTTCAAAAAAGCCAAATAAATACAAAGTTGAAGAGCATTGAGGACCCAAAATTCCAAAAAGTTGTGCCAAATACAGCTAAGGTAATCTACTCCTGGGGTAAGAAAATCCTTAGTTTTTCGAAAAATTCAAAGTTTTGCAAACAGAAAATTTATAAAAATGACCATATAATTGATATTCATGTCAACACCGAAGTGCTGACTACTGGGCTGGTGATTCCCTCGGGGACGAAACGTCCACCAGCAGTGGCATCGACCCAGTGGTGTAAAAAGTTATCAAAAGTACCAGGATTATAATTTCATACGCCAGACGCGCGTTTCGTCTACATAAGACTCATCAGTGACGCTCAGTGCCACATGTAGTACAGGATCTGCTTACCGTTCCGGAGCACACAAGATAAACCTTATTTTTTTAATTGGGTTCGTGTTGCTTATTCTTTAGTTTTTTATGTTGTGTTGACTATTGTTTGTCTTTTTCATTTAAAGCAGTAGCGTTGTCAGTTCATTTTCGATTTATGAGTTTGACCGTCCCTTTGGTATCTTTCGTCCCTCTTTTCAAACAACATGCTTTAGTACTTCAGATGACACTGAATGTTCAAAGGACTTACCAAGCTCGTATCTCTGTTTTCTTTCCAAGAAAGTCATACATATATAATCATAAGACATAAGAAATCTGTCTGCGCCTGACCTACCTCCCGTTATTTTTTTTTTTTGGAAGTCATCTAAAAACGATTTGGGACATCAGATATGATAGATGTATCAGATGAGGCTTTTTCAAATTTCTCTTTTAGGGCTTTAAATGTAATTCTACCGTCTGTACTTTTACAAATAGTTGAACATAACCTGCAACAATAAAAACCTACTTAGCTGGAAATATTCTGCAATATACTGATTTTGATATTTTCACGACATGAAATTGTTGGGGGTTACTAAAAGATTGAATCGGAAAACGGAACAGATTTTAAAAACTGGAATGGGAATAAATATTCATATTGACTGATTCCGTATCAACACGTTTTTTGTTGTATGTTCGTAGATAGGTAACTAGATACATGTATATGTAATCAATTATTTGAAAGGCTGTCCATAAAAAAGAAATATTTCTTTCCAGTTTGATATTTCCGTTCCATTTTCTAATTTCGCATTTTAGCAACAACCGAGTTTTTTTCTTATTTGGAGAAAAAGTTATTTTGATGATTATGTTGAAGAAATTGTTATCGTAAATAAAGGGTACTTGCATACATGTCTAATGTTTCGTCTCAAATATGAATCAGTATGTCTTTATATAAGACAGTAGCCAAACACTAATCTTATTTTATTCATTTACCGGCCAAAAATAAGTCATAGCAGATGTCCATGTAAAGTACTTCTGGTAATTGTAAGTTATTGTCTAAAAAGTCGATAGAGTTCTATGGTTTTTACCTTTATTGCCAGGAGACATGATATTTTTTTGAAGCAGAAGATTGATTGATTGTTGGTTGCCTAATGTTCAGTGGCAAATTCCATGCATATTCAGCACAAGAACGAACAAGTTCACAATAGAGGCCATCTGGGTAGATGGTCGAAGAAATTTAAGACTGCCAAATCGTGCTCTTTCATAGCAGTTGACGACTCGTACGCTGCACAATTTTCACCCACTAACCTTGGTTGCTGGTTCAATCGAACTTCTATCATATTGTCGCTATTATCATGCTGAATACCACAAGACTGATTGTTTTCTTGACACCTAACAGCCTGATCTAGACGGCGGATATGGCTTATCTGATGGTTCATATTCGACATAATGTGATCCAGTGCCAACTATTTCTGGTTGTAATGTTCGGCTGGGAAGTAGTGATTCCTCACTACAAGACAGATTATCGTCTAAAATTCTGCAACGGTCCATTTCCTGGGTTGGATATTCCTTTCTGCAATGCATGAGGGCATGGATCTTATCGACGTGCGGTCAACCTGCGAGTTCCACACTGTATCCATGGCAATCTCTGAGTCAGAAAATACCGGTTGATTCAAAGTAGGTTTTTTGTATATTTCACCCCCCTGGACAGGTGCATGTGTGGAACCGTGTTGGTCTATCCACCTCTGTGTATCGGTCTTAAATTCCTGGAAATGAGCAATTTCCCGTCTAATAGTACCAGGGGTAAAAGGTGTATACTCAAAATGTGCTGCCCCTCCCACGTGTGATTTTACATGTGTATCTGTCTCATAGTCTTGTGACTCATGTGGCTGACCTTGATACCTGACACCAACATTGTCCATGTCATTCAATTCACAAGGGGAAAACTCAATCATATCTGACACCAGGGACATTTTATTTCTCATGTATGGTATTTGGGCCAATATTTCTGGTGTAATTGTTATGCCATTATTTCTCATTACTATAATTCTATGAGCCGTATTCTCCACAGAGTTCTTTAATTTTTTTTTTTGAAAGATTTGACAATTTTTGTCGTAGACTCCTTGAACTACAGTACTGAGATTGTTAAACTATCTGTTACGCAAAAACAAGGAATCATTACATGTCTGCCGAAAGGAAATACGCCTAGACATTTCTTAAAAAATTGACGACCTATATCTTTGGCAATATTTGGAGTTTTACCAATTTATTTCGCTCATCCAATCCTGTTGTATTCGAATGGTTACGTAGGAGGGGGCTATTGGTTGACGATCTTGAATATTAAGTTTGTTCCCAAATATGCCGAATTAACAAAAGAAGCAACAAACCAGATGGATTTACATTTCGATGTAAAAATGGTCACGAGTTTGGCATTAGAAAGTATTCTTTTAAAAATCATCATTTAATGTCCCAGACCTCCAATTATTCGTGAAATACTATTTAGAAGGCCATAGTTTGTCAATGAGTGCAAAAACAACTAACATGGATTATGAAAACACTGCCGTGAATTGGGCCAGTAACATTCGTGAAATGTTTTGTAAGCATGTGTACTGTGAGTACAGCAGTACTGTCCTGGAAGGTGAGGTGGAAAGTTTTGGACGAAAGGTAAAGTACAACCGGGGGAAGCCATCAGGGACTATAATTTGTATCTTATTAAGAGCTATCAATGAACTGGTAATGTACCTTGTCGATAACAGATCTGCCAATACTCTCATTCCTCTGATACATGTGAAGCCAGGATCCCGTATCTATTCCGACTCGTGGGCATCATACCTTAACTCTCAATCAAATAGGTTATGACCATTTTACTGTGGTTCACAAAACCACATTCAAGCAGAAGTATGTGAACGAAGAGACTGATGAGATTGTGCATTGATGTACCAATAGATTAGAAGGGGCTTGGAAGTTGGCCAAAGACCATTTTTAGCCGTATTAATGGATCGGAAATCTGTTGATCTCATTGATGCTGTGTCTGAGAGTGGAGAAAACGGAACAGCATAGAAGCCTCGGATGGGTTGTTTGAGAAAGCAGTCAAGTAGCAGATACCGTGTAAGAGGTTCCTACAATGCCGAGTGGAAATTTGAAATTAAAAACAATGTTTTATTTATAGGTTGACAAAAAAAAAAACCATGAGAAAACATTAAAACTCATTATTCAAAAAGAACAAACCGAAATAGGTGTTAATGAAAGTAGATGCCATCTTGGGGTTAATAAGACCTATAACATGGGGACGAATAATTAGATATAGGAAGATGTGGTGTGAGTGCCAATGAGACAACTCTCCATCCATATAATCATTTTAAAAAAGGTAAATATAGTCAAGTCATTGTGTACCATTTAATCAGAATACTAGTAGATCATTAAAAACGAAGATTGTAGTGCTAAAGTTGTCTCTGTCAGTTGCATTTGAATTAGTCTTTATGCTCAATGTTGCATTGTTTAGACAGCTCTCAATCTCATCTTTTTAAGAAGATTTCAACATGGTTAGATCTGTTCTAATATTTTCCAAAGCTTGGTCATTAGTTTTGTTATACATGTCAATGTCATTCTTTATTTTTGTCAGTTCAATGTTGTATGTATCGATGGTAACACCTAACAAGGCTATTTCATTCTGGTTCTGAGATTCATTTTGGTTTTCATCAACCTCCATGTCCTTCTTCTCTATATCTGTCTTTATTGTGTTAATCTCGCTTTTTAATTCTAGTTGATTTTTTTCCAACTCTTTGTTTTTGTTACTTCCGTTCTTAATTTTTCATTGTCGTTTATCAGCCCTGAAAGGGCGCTTCTGTTTTCTTTGAGAATTTCTTCTTTGAATTTGTCGAACTTCCTTTGAACTATTAGTTCTAAGTTTGAAAGTGATATACATTCTAAAAAAAGAGAAAGAGGTGACGGATCAATATGAACTATCAGCTGACAAAGGTGTTTTTATGTTTTGCCTTGGTTTTTTTTTTAGCATCGACTATCTGTTCGTAATGGGTGATTAATAACTTTGCAATCATACAATTACTTCGTAAATAGAAAACACGATCTTATCCAAAACCATAGAGTGATCGTTTGCGTTTGCCGGATGCGTTTACTTGAATTATTAGCCTAACCCTGATACCATCACTTAATCTCATCTCTAAACTTATTCTTATCTGCATTTTAGCCCCTGTCCTTATTACAACTTGTCTCTTTATCTTCTCCTTATCCTCAAACGTAACGTTCTCTTAACCTTCAACTAAAATGAAATCTTATCGTATCCTTAGACATGAACTTATGTTCAACCTTATCCTTATGGGTTAGGGTTAGATCTAATCTTATTCAAATCTTCACAAACATAACCCTAGCTCTAACCCTTATAATTTACTTCACCCTCATCCTCAGACTTTATAATTAGATTTTAGTTCGCATTTTACAGCTTTACCGTATTAGCACTATACCATTGTATTAAACCTTATCCCTATCATTCTCCTTAAACTTAGATATAACCTTCAACCAAACAAAATCCCCACCATTACCCTTACCCTAAAAATTAACCTTATATCCTTTGATATATCTTTATACTAACCCGTAATGTAAAACTTATCCTTATTGTTTTCCTTAACCATAAACTTAACCTAATCTCTATCCATAGACAACAACTTATACTATTCATTAACCATACCCTTATCCTCGGACTACTTTAATATCAAATTCTATTTCGTACATGTCGTTACTAAACGCCAGTCTAAGCCCAATCTTTTTTGTGATCGTCAATGATCCACCTAAACCTCAAAAGAGGAATTGTTGGAGGCCTATAGATGTTAGAATTGAATCAATAATAATTCAACTGTAGTGAATCACCCGATATGTGCCTTTTTTTAAGAGACAAAATGAAATAGTGACATAACATCACCCGCATTTTTGATGGGGTTAGTGTCTCAATCTTTATGTTGTGTTTGGTGAACTATTTTTTGCTTGTCTTTTTCTTTTTTAGCCATGGCGTTGTCAGTTTATTTTCGACTTATGAGTTTGAATGTCCCTTTGATATCTTTTGCTTCTCTTTTATGAGAACTTAGGATTCGTTTTAGTCGTATTATAGGAAAGGTGGAGGAGGTATTCGATATTATGAATGCAATTATTTTTCACAAGACTATTGAAACTCAAACACTTCAGGTTCAACTTTCTGTTCAATATACTTAAAAAGGCAATAAATGTATCTCATGTCTCATTGATATGTTTTGACATTAAAACTTCCATAGCTTACCACTTTCTGATTCATCATCAGAACTTTTGTAGTTTTCTGTTGATGGTATTTCAGTTGGGTTTGCCATGACTCAATCTGAAAAAAATAAGAAAAACGTTGGTTTGCCTTGTGATAACTCTTGTTTTGAAAACTCAAACCTTCAATTTACATTGCTTTTAGCCAGCAAGTTACCGCTGTTTTAAACCCTAACTTAAGGGTATAATTCGTCATTTTAAACTAACACCTATCCTTAAACTCTGTCTTCATTCTTAAATTTATCCTGGATCACATCTTGCAGTACAACGTTTCCCCAATCATACCATCACTCCTTCCTGTAACATTGCGATGACTCATCTTTAACAATGAAGTTTGTGTTGTACAATCTCAGTTTTCTATGTAGGCTGTTATTTATTTTTCGGTCGTTCTTCATTTTGCTATTCTATGATATTATCAGTTCATTTTCGACTAATGAGATTGACAAGCCAATATTTTCCAATTTTTTATTTACCCCAAGTTCTATTCCTAATTTCAGGATTGACAGTAAGCTCAATGTCCTCACAATAATTATATTAATAAAGGAGATCATTTTTACATTTTTACAAAAAGAAGCTTGTCTCATGTCAGTTAACTACTAGTAGTCTGTTGTTATTTATGTATTATTGTCATTTTGTTTATTTTCTTTGGTTACATCTTCTGACATCAGACTCGGATTTCTCTTGAACTGAATTTTAATGTGCGTATTGTTATGCGTTTACTTTACTACATTGGTTAGAGGTATAGGGGGAGGGTTGAGATCTCACAAACATGTTTAACCCCGCCGTATTTTTGCGCCTGTCCCAAGTCAGGAGCCTCTGGCCTTTGTTCGTCTTGTATTATTTTAATTTTAGTTTCTTGTGTACAATTTGGAAATAAGTATGGCGTTCATTATCACTGGACTTGTATATATTTGTTATGGGGCCAGCTGAAGGACGCCTCCGGGTGCGGGAATTTCTCGCTACATTGAAGACCTGTTGGTGACCCTCTGTTGTTGTTGTTTTTTATTTGGTCGGGTTGTTGTCTCTTTGACACATTCCCCATTTCCATTCTCAATTTTATTGTCTCGTTTACTTGAGGCTCATCAGTGACGCTCGTTTCAAAACAGTAAAAACGCAAAATCTACAAACGATACCCTTAACCTAGTGTTTTGTCTGGTGCATAATAATATCCCGGGTTAAGCATTGCTCTTTACGCAATTTTCAGTCAACTTAACTCTACTTCGATTACTTTGACCGTTTCAACTATTGAGAAAAATGTATTCTCTAAAAACAAATGATAGGCACATTTCTATATCTAATCTAGAAAAGGTCTGAACTATGCTCAGTACATAAGTCAATATCCTTAACCTAGTATTTTGTATTGACTAATTAGTTGATTCTGATAATATAGATATTTAGGCATTTATTAACATTTAGTTAGTCACTACACATCGAAAACTAACAATGGAAAACTAAAAGGTTCTATGGTCATATTATATAAATTGACTTAACTGGAGAATATTAATGATATAAAATCGACTTACCGTTTTAGACCTCACTGTAATGTAAGCACAATTCGTACGAAAAAAACAGAAGAAGATTTTGAATACAAAATGTATAAGAAGCATGAAGTTGCGGATACGAATAAAAAAGTAGAATATGAATATCGTTAAAGTATGTGTATTCAAAATGATACCCGAATGTTATGCAAAACGTTTCAACTTGATAATAATGAGAATTAAATAGTAAAACTAGAAAACCGGCAGGTAAATTGGCATTTCTTATCCTTATCCACAATCTTATTGTTTACGTTGTCCTGATCTACACGCAATTTTTCTATTAAAAATGGTTTTTAATTAACTTATTTTTTCTTTCAATTTATCCTTGTTCCTTTACCCTAAACTTGACCTTATTTATATCATTACTCTAATCCTTGTCCTCAGATGAACTCGTGGTAACAATTTCATTTTGTTCATATCGTATCATATTCCTTACCTTCATCGTAACGTACTTCTCTGCGTATGCTTACGAAAATTTGTGCTTCTTGAAAATTGTTCTCAATTGCAAACAAATGGCATCCTGGTTGACTTGAAATTATTTAGTTTTAAATTCTTTATATTTAGCCTTTTATGATTTACTGTTAATCTTCGGTTTTGCCATGGTTTTGTCAGTTTGTTTAGGACATATGTGTTTCTGTCTCTTATCTTAACACCAGAAGATATACATATTTACCTTGTTCTTAGTCCATTCAAATTGTATGTGAAGAATATTTCTACCTAATTGTCGTCGTCAAAAACAAAATAAACAAAATCAAGACTGTGCAATTGGCAGTAAACTATTAAATCATCAAAGCCGACCTCACCAAAAATAGCTATGTATTCTACTCCGTTTAACATAAAGTCCAGGACATCAAGGTTTTCATTTTGACAAAAAAATGATAGCTTGTGTAAATTCGATATGAGATTCGAATCCAACGAATGCATAAGGATAGTTCAAATATTCCATAATTCAGAGCTCCATCATTTCCACCTGATCAATTATACATTTTGTGGAAAAAAAAAGAAGTTCTGTCTAACCCTTACCCTCAAATATTCCTACGTCAGCCATATCACAACCATAATTTACCCTTCTGTCTAAGTCTACACCCCTATTTTGTCTATAGACCTAACCCTAACCCTTTGGACCTATCCGATACTATATTATTATCTTACGTTTATCAACAATCATTCCTCAATCATATCTTTATTCTCAGTTTTTTTTATGCTTAAACTTAAAGACAGGAAGGAACAAGCTAACATTAAAGAAGAGTAGAAAGATGGACAGTTCACATCCACCACTAAATCAAGAAGCACTCACGATCGCTGCGAATGAAATGAATGACAGCGACTTCGATGATCTGGACCAAACAGATCTAAACGACAATTCCAGACCACCACCTATTGATATTGCATTTGAAGCAGTTAATAGAATAGAGGAAGTTATGGGCCAGAGTTTAGGAATAGCCAAAGGCAGAGAAGGGATGGTGTACGGGAAAACATCCAACCATTTGCCACCCTTCTGTCATCTCAGCATGGGATGCACCCCTGATCTGGGCAATGTTGAAATAAACAATTTGTTTAGGGATCAAATGAAGAACATCACGGAAGAGACAAGAAACACGTTCACGGACAGAATAATCCAAACATTAGACGGTTTCCTGGAAGAAAAAAGGAAACAATAACAACTATAAGAAGAGAGGCGAAAGAAAAAATTGGAACTACTAGTAAAAGTGCGGGTACAGCAAGATCCATCATGTACAAAAAACTAGGAGAACTGAAAGACCATAATGACAGGAAGCTAGCTGAATTTACAGCAGCAATTCGTTACAAACAATCCGAAAAACATAGTGGACCACATGACCAAAGGAAAAGATACAGGGACAATTCAAATAACTATTAATTATGATACTATGGAAATTTGTTATGTTTTCATTGGATTTTTTTATTTCTTGTTTAATAAAACAAGTGTTAATCTATCATCTTAATTGGATTTTAATGTTTTTTAGCAGCACTTCTACCACTCCTCATTACAGATAAGTTGAGTTATGCATGTCAATTAAGGTATCAATATATTTGAAAACATATGTTTACTTTCCAAATACTGACATATTGGGTCAGCTGAGGTCAACATCTTATTTATCATACGTAGGTGCACGATAAAATGTGTGCATTCAGTTAACATTTGTCTGTGATTGCAGACAGCTGGTTTTTCCATTGTGGTTTGTTTTAGGCGTAAAAGTTATAATTGTGATCGCATTTATAACTATCAGATTGACAATCGTCAATATTAAGAATGGCTCGTAGATTTAAAAAAGAAAGTAAAAACGGTTAAACAAAAAGTAAGAAAACTCGATCGGGTTTCTAGAAAGAAAAGACAAAAACAAAAGCACAGGTATATAAAGCTAAACAATATGTATATAACTTAGCCAACTGTCAATTGACAGACGACCAATACATAGTTCTAGGTAAAGGTTTGAAATTTATACCTATGCCTAAGAAGTGTAATATATGCAGAACTGTAATGACAGATTTCAATGAATTTGCCAGAAAACTTAGATGTCGTTTTCATTTTGGCAATACAGAAAGTCGGGGAATGCATCCGTTCCGACAAAAATCATTTTATGAACCGACTACCTGCTTGCTTTGAACTTGAAAATGATCTAGATCTAACAAAGTTTGAATTATCAAATCTTGATTTACGAAATAATTATTACAATTTCACTAAAGAACAACAGCTAGGATTACGATCTTTGAAAAACATGCAGGATATTATTTTCTCTAAAAGCGACAAGTGAGGCGCAATTGTAATACCTAAAAAGACACACTACATTAAAGAAGGGTTAAGACAGTTAAACTCTATCCATTACACGGAGATACAAGAACCTAATCTATTACTGATTAAAAATAATATACAAACACAAATCACCAAGATGTTTGACAATGGTGAGATTGATGGGATAACTCTTGATTTTCTCCGTGGCTCACCAAAAGAGGGACCCAGATTGGGTCGTCTTTTTCTTCTTCCTAAACTTCACAAATTAAGTGAACTTGTTATTCAAGGGATAAAAAAACAAACGATGACAGTTAATGAATTACCCCCATGCAGACCTATTATTTCTCAATGTAACTCTGTCACCGAAAGGGTTAGCAAATTTATTGATTACTTTTTGATACCTATAGTTAAAAGACAGAACTGTTACATTAGAGATAGTGGTGATTTCATAAATAAAATAGAAAATTTAAGGCCTGATCAGGATTGCCTCTTGGTTTCTTTTGACTGCACCAGCATGTATACATACATGGAGTTCAATGAACTCATTCATTCTGTTGGACGGGCTTATAACAGTGCAGTATAAGAAGATTATCCGATCAAATTACCTAGCTGTGAAACAATTAAATCGTTAGTAGCCACAGTGTTGAAAAATTATTATTTTGAATTTAATGACCGATTCTTTGTACAGAAAATAGGCGCTAGTATGGGAAGTAAATGCAGCCCAGAAATTTGTGATATTAGAGCATTCGAAATTATCAATGAAATTATTGAAAAATATAAGTATAAAAATAAGATCTTATTTTACGGGAGGTATAGAGATGATGCGTTTATTGATAAGATATTCCCGTGCTTGCATTTCCTATCATGATTTTCTTGATAGAGGGTTACTGCTCACAAGGAAGCTATTAAACCAAGAGTTTCAAATGGTGAAGTTGAAATCATCCCTTCGTAAATTTTACGGACGCCATCACGAGTTGGTTGACCGTTATGGAATAACCGTTTCACAAATGATATCGGATATGTTCCTTACGTCGTAACTACAATCCCCTTCCCTTTCATGAATTTGACCTACCGAATTAGACTTTTTACCGGATGTGTAATCACATAAGCACCACGACGGGTGCCGCATGTGGAGCAGGATCTGCTTACCCTTCCGGAGCACCTGAGATCACCCCTAGTTTTTGGTGGGGTTCGTGTTGTTTATTCTTTAGTTTTCTATGTTGTGCCATGTGTACTATTGTTTTTCTGTTTGTCTTTTTCATTTCTAGCCATGGCGTTGTCAGTTTGTTTTAGATTTACGAGTTTGACTGTCCCTTTGGTATCTTTCGTCCCTCTCTTATAATAGCACATTCATCACGAGAAGAAGTTGAGGAGTTTTTTTAAAATAGCAAATGATCATCACCCTTTATTAAAGTTTACGTTTGAAATTTCAAACGAAGAAATTATCTTTCTCGATACAGTCGTATATAAAGGGTTGAGATTCAGGAACACCGGTATCCTTGATATCAAGAGCTACACCAAACCTACTAATACGTTTCAATATTTAGATAGGACGTCTATGCACAACCCAACAGCCTTCTCCGGATTTATAAAAGGGGAAGCTATAACAACAGCAACACGCAAAATTTGAAAGATACTCTTTGTAAATTCAAAGGCCATCTTAAGCAAAGGGGATATAAGGACCTTGAAAAACGTCGTAACTGTGAATCGGCTATCAATATCGAACAACCAGAGTTACTCCGCTTTAAACAAGAATCTGACAAGCAGATACCACTAGTATTTGTAACTAAATATCACTTCTCGTTAGGAAATATAAATAAAGCTTTACGAAAACATTATAAAAAACTAGTTCGCAATGCGAAATGTAGGGAGCTATTTCCAAAACCACTAATGGTGGCGTATAGTAGACATCGGAACTTAAAAGAAATACTGACTAGATCGGTAGTCAAAGCTTAGTACAATATGAAGAATTGGGTCAGGACCCCTGATGAAGCACCCACCCTTCATATGAGCCACAGAATATTATAGAGTTTGTCCTATTCTGTACTGCAGAAACACGATGTGTTGGGTCCTGAAGAATAGGCAAACGTGGCTGATAGGTACTTCCAGACATTCAACAATTGGGTCAGGACCCCTGATGAAGCACCCACCCTTCATATGAGCCACGGAATATTATAGAGTGTGTCCTATTCTGTACTGCAGAAACACGATGTGTTGGGTCCTGGAGAATAGGCAAAGGTGGCTGATAGGTACTTCCAGACATTCGACAACAAGATCTGAAAAAAACCCATGTCTGCTAACCACGCTGCATTTTAGCGCATGTCCCAAGTCATGAGCCTCTTGCCTTTGATAGTCCCGTATGAATTTCAATTTAAGTTTCTTGTGTATAATCTGGAGGTTTGTATAGCATCTATTATCACTGTAATAGGAGATATATTTGTTTAGGGGCCAACCGAACGACGCCTCCAGGTGCAGGAAATTCTCGCTGCATTGAAGACCTATTGGCGATCTTCTGCTGTTGTTTGTTCTATGGCCGGGATGTTGTCTCTTTAACACATTGCCCATTTGAGTTCAATTTTACCATAAACGAAAATCAAAAATATAATTTCAACTTACTTCTTATGACTTAATATAGTTTACTGTTACCAAAAGCCTTCTCGTCTCCTAGCCCTGTCCAATTAAATTCCAAAGCTAAATGGTGATGTATTGTGTATTTTTAGGTCTTTCTAGAACATTCTATAACACTATCGCCACCTATGCTTCCAAGATGATTTATCTAAAAAAAAAAACAACAAAAAAACATTTAAATACGTCTTTAAATAAAAAAAATAGTGTCCACATTCCATACAATACAAATGAGACAACTCTCCATCCAAGCAACAATTTATAAATGTAAAGAAACGTCGCACGCTACTGGTGTTACTTTGGTGAAATCACGGACGTATTCATCTTGTTAATTTTTAAACATTAGCAATGATATTATAAAGTGTTGTACACCATTGTAAAGCTTTTAAACTCTTCTTTCAGATTATTGCAATTTTGTATATGTAACAGACCATTTTCATTAATTAAAACTCAATAAAACCTTTATTTTGCAATATGATTTCCTTGTCCCGCGTTACACTTTTAGTTTTGTGAAATTCTGAATACCGTAAAAAACATATATTTTTTTTACCAAACGATATAAAAGTTTGCCTAGAACAAGCAATTTATATAAAGTGGGCGATGACGTAATGTCGATTTCCCTCTCTCGAATAGACGAAAATATCAGAAAAAGGGATCAAGATGATACAAATTATGGGTCCCATGCACGAAAGGTTGCCGTAATTTCTTAAAAATTGTCCAGAGCAATCCCTATGTCGAAAGTAAATAATTCTTTTACTTTTTGTACAAAGATCACACTTTCGCCTCATGCAATAATCAGGAAATTTTAAAACAAATTATTTTTGTTCGAGTTGATTAGCAATGTCCGATATTTTGTCCCCTTCAAACCAAATTAAACGTAGGGTTACGTTTTCTGTGTTTTCATGATGTTTATTAAATACAGTGTCATTCGCTACATAAAAATATTTATAATGGATAAAAGTACAAACTTTTATCTCTATTTTGATGATAAATTCCCATAAATTAAATCTAATATACAAGATATCAGATAAAACTAAAATGTCCCCACATACGATTTTGACGTTATTTGATAAAATATGCTTCTAACGTTCCGTCTTATTGTCATGATTGCGGTTTTTACAGACGATTTTGGAATACGGCTATTTTATTTTGTTGCTAAATAAGAAAACTTTAAAATTAATGTTTTATTTTGAAGCTCTACCGATTCACATAGAAGGGGTGGAGAGAGATTTCCTCGAGGAACGGAAGTGTTTCCGGACTATAATAGTCGGACCCGCTATAATACAAATTAATATAAAAAAAACAGCTATAATAATTGTTCCCGCTTATTCCCTGTGCAGAACTGCCATGTTAGATATGCAGTAGTCCATTTTCCTTGACATTCTTTAGTGCAAAAATGAGTGCATTTGCAGTGCATAGTTTATCCATAAAAAAAAGAAATCGATTGCCCTTATAAATAAAATGTATATAATTAAATGGTTTCAATTCAAGTCTCTTTTTAATTTTTAATTTGTTAATGAAACTAAAGCTTAACATCTTTAATCTAAGAAAGAAAAACACTTTCTTAGGAAAAAAATCATTCCTTTAAAATGTATCGTAAAAAGCCATCTGTACAACATGCATTCCAACGTTTTTATTTTGTCTTACGAGTTACGTCTTTGAGTATGTAACGTTAGGTGACACCAGTATCGTGCGACGTTTCTAAGCATTATAGATTAAGAAAGGTCCCTTGTCATGTTTTTGAAATTTTGGCAGATTTTCGGAACTCACTAGTTTTATCGATTTGAATTCTTTAAATTTGTATTTTTGTTTAACCCATTAGATACTGAAAATGAACCCCATAAAAATTATGACCAAATAAACAATAAAACTACAGACATTTCTGTATAACAGGGGAGCGCGCAATATCTCAAAAATAATTTATGATTATTGCTTAAAACTTTACACACTTTTTTGTTAAATTAATCTAAAAATCTGTATTTTTTTTGGTTTTGATTTGGAATTTTATTTATTAATCTACAGATCTGTATACCTTTTGGTTTTGATTCAAAATGTTACTTTTAAAAACCACGTTGGGTTTCTCACAAGTCCCGCTGTGTCTCAAAAACGATATTTGGTAATTGCTTAAAACCTTATCAGAAACTATTTATGGTTATTGCATAAAACTTCCCCACAAGACGTCGGGCGTATCATGCGCTCATGTCGCTGCTGTTTATATTATGAAAATCGCAATATTGAACCAGTTTCATAGTCCCCTTTATGCAAAGAATAGGTTTTATTTCTTTCGAAATTTTTCAACTTTTCCTTGAACTCTTGATTCCCGTCATGTCATTCGCGACTTAAATTTTAAACTTTAAATATTTCTTTATACAACTATGTCCGGCTTAATCTGATAGCCGTATGTTGTATCATAATGCAGTTTTATAAATTTTATCTGGTCGTCCCTATTTAGCTGCTCGGCCTTCTTTTCCTTGAATAAATAAAATTACAAATAATATCTAATAAACACACCTCAAGTAAGATTCTTTCTGCTAATAGTTTGTCTCTGGCAGCAGGTGACACATGCTCAAGTTAAAAGAAGAATCGATCAAATTATCCATATTCAGGGTGTGGGTTTAGCCCATGCAGCCATTGGTACATGGTGCTTCCTGGCAACGACATCCATATTCATCTCATATCTGGCTGGTACTGGCAAGTCTGGGGATTGTCGGTTGAAATCGTATGGCTCATTATTTATCATATGTGGGCGTTGATAGGTATTGGTTTGATGGCACTGAGGATAGAATGTTGGTCTGTTGCAATTATATGGATACTGGTAATACTGGCTTTGCTGGTAACCTGTCATTGGCTGTGAAACTGGGTGCATAGCCTGCGGTGTATATACTGAAAAAGAAATAAAGACCTTTTCAACTGATTTTTAAAGCATGTAGGCCTAGTTAGTGTAAATCTTAAACTGTGCTGAACATTTTTATATATATATCGTACTGTGTGGCTGATTGCATTTTCGCCGCAAGGTTATAATTATATCAATATTGCCATTTAAAAACAATTCAATTTGTGACCTTTTAACATGTGTAACATACAGTGGAAATGTTTAATCCATTGCATCATTGATCATGAGTTTTTCTCAAGGTCAGTTCATACCAGAGTTGTCTTTTAAATGTGAGTCACATATATAGGTTTGAAATTATGTATATAGTGTTCACCTGTTTGAGGTGTCAAACGGCATTTTCAAATTTAAGAAACGGATGAAGCATAGACAACGTAACAATACAATTTAAATGCCAATTTGATTAAACTTTTTAAGGGCTTAGTATCTAAATTAAACAATTGTAATTGCTTATAAATCCATTTAACACACAGAATAATATGGTGCTTGTCATAATGAATTTCGACTTGTCAATGTATATACACACTAGTCTATAAACAATACTTCATCAGCATATATTTTTTTGGGGACGGTATATTTATCGTATTACTAAGAATCGAACTACCTTATTAAAAATGGTATCTTTCCTTCTAGAAAAATACTTCTGGTAGTCTTTCCAGAAATCGGGATTTTTAACCGGCTTCTTTCTCTTTGTTTTAACCTGAACAGTCGACATACGTCCACATTTTTATGTTTTGTTCTGAATGACATAATGTGTATTAATCATCAGCCATGTCGTTATGTTTATTGTTTTCAGTCTTAATCCTTCGGTCCTCCATCATCTGGTTCTTAATCCTCATACAATACATTAATTAAAATGAACATTTGTAAAGTAGTATAGACACTGATGTACTCCTTTCGTGTTGATGCTAGTTTCAACAAACAAATGTAATACAACATATGATAAAACCTTCTTGGTCGCCTTGGATGTCTTTTTCTGTTTAAATTGTAAGCGTCTTTATTTTCATTGGAAATAAATTGGTCTCCAGTCATGTGTCCAATTTGTCTCTTGCAAACAATATTTTCATACGTCTTTTGAGAGACAAAACACGTTACCATTCCAATCTACTACATGGTATTCATTGATTGTATAAATTATGAAATAAAAGTAGATCAAATACCTTTTTTTATAAACATCCATGGCATTTGGTCTAAGTCTGATAGTTGATCATTTGCAACCATTCCACATCTCATTGATCTTATATTGCAACCATTGTGACTATTTATTTTATTTCTTTCGAGTACTGGTGTACTAGTAGGGTTATACACATGACTGTACTGGTGTACTAGTAGGGTTATACACATGACTGTACTGGTGTACTAGTAGGGTTATGCACATGACTGTACTGGTGTACTAGTAGGGTTATACACATGACTGTACTGGTGTACTAGTAGGGTTATGCACATGACTGTACTGGTGTACTAGTAGGGTTATACACATGACTGTACTGGTGTACTAGTAGGGTTATACACATGACTGTACTGGTGTACTAGTAGGGTTATACACATGATTGTACTGGTGTACTAGTAGGGTTATACACATGACTGTACTGGTGTACTAGTAGGGTTATACACATGACTGTACTGGTGTACTAGTAGTGTTATGCACATGACTTTACTGGTGTACTAGTAGGGTTATACACATGACTGTACTGGTGTACTAGTAGGGTTATACACATGACTGTACTGGTGTACTAGTAGGGTTATGCACATGACTCCATCTTCATCGCGATAAGGATATCAGCAGACCAAATTATGATTGTGAAACGATTTGACTGAACCGGCAATGGAAAAATTTGGCAAACTCTACTGAATCGATGTTTGTTCTATGTTCTGGCAGCAGACTCAAATCAGTGATATTTGGATGATTATCTAACATATAAGTTTAAATAAAGTTGTTAAAAATTTGGTGTTAGTAAGTCTTAAAATATGAAAAATTTATATTAAAAGTGTCCAAATTCAAAACATTATCAAACTCTTTAAAAATGCCTAGAATGCAGGATTTTGCACCATTCATTTCATACCCTCCAAAAAAATTTATTTAGCCTCACTAAATTAAGATGCTTAGCTACGGCCTTGAAAATCTGCATTATTTAACGGTATTCCGGATCTCTATCGTGTTTATCCCTGATGCTCAAAATTTATATAAATTGAGTATCTAATATGCACAGGTAACATTTGGGTTGCCAAAACACAAGTCGTGTTTTAACATCTTACTAAATAAATATTCGTATATGTGTTACCGAAAGACTATTTTAAGCATAACTAACGATATTGGCATGTGATATGTAAGCAGCAGACTGCATTTTGTAGAATAGTATATTCTTAAATATTATCATAATTACTCATTATGGATGAGTGTCCAAGCCCTGTGAAATGTGCACCACCACCAATGAAGCGCGGTCGCATGTCCATAAATTGGCAACGCTGTATAATATGTCAACATAGTACTCAAGAGACTCTCAGTATGACAACTGACAGAGGTTTTACAACCTTAATGAATGCTGTAAGGCAAAGACAAGATGATGTGATTTGCTTGTTTTTGAGTGAGGTTGATACATTAGAGGCATTGTTGGTTTAACAAGGAAGAAGGCTTCATTGAAAAGATGGAATATTATAAGGCATGTGCTAAGTCAGATAACATCGGCAATGAGAGCACGTGCATGTCTTGTCCAGGTTGATGACCAATGTCACGATGAAGCAAAACCAGCTGCAATGAAAAGGGATGAAAACATGTTCAAGATCTAATTGTTTATATAACAGAAAATATGACAAATCCATTTGACGTTCATAATCATCCCCTTCAGCTTATTAATATTTCAACTGGTCTCCATGCAAGTCACGACATTGAAGATTCACTGTCAAAATCAGTTGGACCTGCAAGAATTAAAATGAAGATATTTGTTGAGTCATTTCTAATATCAACAGGCAAGGCAGGTAGCTTTTACCATTCCATCCAAAGATCAGGACTAAAGACCTTTGAATATATGAACCCCAAAGTACAACTAAAATGCAAATCTGGGCAAGTTGTAAAAGCTCATTTGAGTCCCGAGCTTGTGTTAAGACGTGCACTACATTTGTATCTATTACTGAATTTAGAGATGACGTATCTGTGGAAACTGTTTTGTCCTATCCAATTTGTCCCATTCCCACTGCATCATTTCATGACAATGGAACTATGAGGAAGACAAATAAGTCTGATCTTGGCCATGAATTGGAAAATTTAGTAGCATTAGTCCCTAACATTCCTCCATTCAACCACAGTGCTATCGCATTAATAAGAGATGGCATGAGCTTAGTTCAGTCATTTGATGTTAAAAGGATGTCCACATTTGGAGACTTGGCCAAATCTTACATTATGCAGGTACAATCATACTTCCGATTCACAGACAAAATTAAAACCAACAAGCTCTGATTACTTTCCTTGGTGATTATCTGAGCAGCAATTTGTCTGATATGTTCCAGGAGGAAAACAAATGTTAAGTTCTTGCCGGTGCAGTTTCCAATCCAGAAATAGTGCGACAACTCTCTATAATGAGCATGTAATCGATCTCCCAGACCTTTCATGTTCACCCGAAGAAGCAGACACAAGAATCTTGCTTCATGTTATACACTCTGATAAAATATTTCAGCAGTTGAATATAAGGGGACGAATCATAGTCAAGTGTTCCGATACAGATGTTCTTGTGCTCTGTGTTCATTATTTCAAGGTGTCAACTGACCAAATGTGTTTTTTGATGGGGTCAACTAATTCTCTTGGGGACTGTAGAAGGTACATACCAATCCATGAGTTGAGTAAATCTCTTTAAATTTTACTAGCTAAAATTCTCCCTGCAGTTCATGCTTTAACTGGTTGTGATACCACTTCCGATATATTTGGTTTCGGCAAGAAGACTGTATTCAAGTTGATAAGAAAATCTCTGAGTAAGTTTATAAATCTCCTAAACTTTGACACGATTGATTTGTTCACATCATTGTCAGCAGACAGAGAGCTTATTTCAAGCTTTTCTGACCCAAAAGATAAATTCGCTTCGTCACATGTTGACTTAACCAAGTTACGTGTTAAACTTGCAACATGCAAGTTTGTTGCGATTGCCACCAAGCGAACCTGCATTCAAAGAACATGTTTTGCGGTCATGTCTTCAAACGAAAATTTGGATGTCCTCACATCTCAATCACCCAAATCATTTGTCTCCTTATGAATACAGATGGAAAAGAGTTCACATCGCCCGGATCCAGTATACTTTTTAGGCATGATGACGTCCGATTTCCTGCAAGATTTAATATGTTCTTGCAAGGGGAAATATATATGTAGTAAGTCATGTATTTGCCGAGAGCAGCAGATGTCTTGCAGTCAGCTTTGTCAATGTAAGGGTAGTGATACCTACCAAAATATATATTCTAAAGGGCACTTCGACTTCGAAGATCATTTGAATGACGATAACGAAGATAAAAACGAAACCATTGACTAATAGCGAAAGAGAATTTGAGCAAAGGGCAACATAAAGTTTAATTTGCCTCGCTGTTATTCAATGTAAATATGTATATTATTACTAATTTTGTGTTTTTGTAATAACTCTACCAGCTAAAAAAAATGGTAGTGTACTTAAATTCCGTATGCGACGATAGTGGTAGTTAAAAATAAGAAAAAAAGCAATATATGAAAAATAAAATAAAAATAATAATAATAAAAAAAAACCTTGCTAGTGATCTTCGACCTTGACTTGATTGGCAAGCCTAAGACAATTAAATCATAATGTATTTATAACTGTCGAACTAACAGGAGACCAAAATAACATAGATTTTTAACTGTGTTGTAAACATGGTAAATATGCGCTTTAGAGCAGTTTACGATGTGTTTTAATATAGTTTTATCAATATTTTGACGGTATAAAAAACATGCTAGGCGACACATTAGAACTTAAAAAACTAGTTATATATATAATTAATATAAAACCAATAGAATTTGTGTGTTTTCGATGCAAAATTAAACATTACCGAGCGTTTTGCGTCAAAACCCGTAAAAGTTATGATTTTCACAAAAATACGAGATTTTTTCATTTTAAACACTTTTTTTTTAAATTTTATTTCAGAAACAAAAATGAGATAAACTATAGTTTATTAAATGATATATTTAATGTTATATTGCAGATGAATTTGTTTTTAAACTGCATTTTTCGAACAAAATCGTGTAATTATGACTTATATCCCCCCCCCCTTTCTGTGGTTTTTAGAAACATGTGACCATTTTCCAATTTGACGACCAGGCAATTCTGAATGTACGATAAAAGACCTTTCAAATGATATCTCATATAGCCGTGTGTTAGGTAGGTGCATTAAAAACCTCAGAATCCTTGTTTTGGCGCTCGCCTATGACTAAATATATCATCTTATACTGACTAAATATATCATCTTATACTGGCTTAATATATCATCTTATACTGACTGAATATATCATCTTATACTGACTAAATGATTGTTATGAAACAAAACAGTATGGTAACAGTATGTAATAATTTATTTCTTTGAGACTGTATATCTCACGAATAGTATTGTTAAATTTTCTGAAATCAAGACGAAATCGAGTAAAACATTGGAAGAGACTTGTATTTTATCTTATGACCCCCACTTTCAACATTTTCTTTAAATGTTGGCGGACCTCCTCGTACAATGACAGTGGTATGTGTCGATATGGTTCTTTAAAGGGATTGTTGTCTGTTAATTTAATATCATGTTCCACCAATGTAGTGAACCCTAGATCCGGTGGTAGAGATCTCATCACTTGGAGTCCGTCGTCCGTAAACTTTTACAAAAATCTTCTCCTCTGAAACTACTGGGCCAAATTCAACCAAACTTGACCACAAGCATCCTTGGGGTATCTAGTTTAAAAAATGTGTCCGATGACCTGGCCATCCAACCAAGATGGCCGCCATGGCTAAAAATAGAACACAGGGGTAAAATGTATATTTTCGCTTATATCTTTGAAACCAAAGCATTTAGAGCAAATCTGACAGGGGTTCAAATTGTTGATCAGGTCAAGATATATCTGCCCTGAAATTTGCAAACGAATCGGACAACCTGTTGTTGGGTTGCTGCCCCTGAATTGGTTATTTTAAGGAAATTTTGCAGTTTTTGGTTATTATCTTGAATACTATTACACAGCGAGATAAACTTTAAACAGCATTAATGTTCAGCAAAGTAAGACCTACAAATAAGTCAACATGAACAAAATTGTCAGTCAACCCCTTAAGGAGTTATTGCCTTTATAGTCAATTTTTAACAACTTTTCGTCAGTTTTTGTAACTTGTCTAAAAAATTTTCTCCTCTAAAACTACATGGCCAAATTTAACCAAACTTGGCCACCATTATCATTGTGGTTTAAAGTTTAAAAAATGTGTCCGATGACCCCGCCTACCAAACCAAATGGCCGACATGGCTAAAATTAGAACATAGTGGTAAAATGCAGTTTTTGCTTTAAATCTTTGAAACTAAGACATTAAGGGCAAATCATTTCAGATTTAAATGTCCATCAGCATAAGATCTATCCCATCACAAATTTTCAGATGAATCGGACAACCCGTTGTTGGGTTGCTGCCCTAAAATTGGTAATTTTAAGGACATTTTGCAGTTTTTGGTTATTATCTTGAATACTATTATATATAGAGATAAACTGTAAACAGCAATAATATTCAGCAAAGTAAGATCTACAAATAAGTCTGCATGATCAAAATTGTTAGAGGACCCTTTAAGGAGTTATTGCCCTTTATAGTCAATATTGAACAACTTTTCGTCATTTTTGTAACTTGTATAAAAATCTTTTTTTCTAAAACTACTTAGCCAAATTTAACCAAACGTGGCCACAATCATAATACTAGGGTATCTATTTAAAAAAAAAAAGTGTCTTATGACCCCGCCTACCAACCAAGATGGCCAACATCAGTTAATACAGTAACAGGTGAGCGACACAGGCTCTTGAGAGCCTCTAGTTTAAAGATGTAAATGAATCAATTAAGCCTAAACTAACACTACCTTGAAGTATTTACAATAAAAACCTATGTTAAACAAAATATTTATTCCTTGAATAAAATAAAAATAATATAAAAAAAAATCAAGAATGCGAAGCCTTTTACCATGTAAACTTCAAATCTGAATTATATCAGAAATGCAGATTTTTGAATCTGGTAAATTTGTTATTTATATTACATGTTTTCATATTTCTTTTGATTTATTTGATACACATTTTACTCAGGGTCTCATTAAGCTTATACATAACAAATATTTCAATAATAATTCTTATCTTCAGATGTGACCAAAAGTATGAAGTTGTCCTTGTATGTCCAGTTATAACACCTGTATAACTTCAAATCGTCAAATTATGGTACGATTTTTTCTCTCATTGTAATCAGGATTACAAGGTATTTTGAAATGTAATTGATTAAATTAGTTACTTCAATAAAATTTTGGCCGTTTCATGATTACAATGATTACTTGAACGATTACAATTACTCGGAAGTCTGTTGAACACACCTAACGATTAACTATAACAAATATAAAAGATGTAGGAGTAAAAATATATAGCAATACTATCGTTTAAAAATATTTATACCGATACTATTTTGAAACACATATTGGAGGATTCATAGTTATAATTATGAACATGAATTACCTGAATCATCATATGATCTGCACAATTTTATCATACTCCTGCTGTCCATTTGTTTATTATATATAGGTTATGATGTTCTCTTTGTTATTATGGTTCTCCAATATCATCTGGCAGATTTTTACGAAATCTTTTATAGTCATTTTTTCTAAGAGAATCATGTTTTCCCTCATGAAACTGGATTGGTGCATTACTGGTTTTGTAACGAAAAACAAGAAGCGGTATAAGAAGCCATCGTTGGTGGTAAAATTAGGTATTTCAGATAGAAAAAGGAGTAGGTAAGTAAAAAAGACATTGAAGTCACTGTAAAGCCTCTACAGCTAATAGCTAAGCTTGACAAATCGCCTTTCCCGTTTCACATCTTGCAGTGAAGTGCACTTTCTGATTCTCCTTTTACCCGCTTAGCCTGTACCGAAGACGGAAAGCGGTTCCCCTCATCACTGATTACCAATTCAATCCCCCTGGTTGTCTTGCTGGTGCCTGTGTATTCCGGCGGTTGTATATTTTTTTAAGTTCAAACGTTTACCAGATTCCTGAAAATAAGAACTGGTTCCACTACTGAATCAAAAGATTTTATGTTTTCTGGTTTGTGCAACTGTTCGACCATGTTAATGTTTTTGGTCGAGGTATTTTTTTATGCCAAATTGAAGTTTTCCACAGTGCACCGAAAACAAAAAAATTATAGTGCAAGTCTGGTATCCCTGTACTATGGACACATTCTTGTTTATATTGTTCCAAGCCTAGTTTTTGTCATTCGTTATAACTTATTATTAAGTTAATAGATCTATATATTTATTAATTTACCTGATCTCCCAAGTATTTATAACTGGAGTTTCATTACAATAGACTGCACATTGGTTGATGATGTTGTCCTTGCTAGTGTTTGATATTCATTGTCTGTCATGAAAATTGGCTGCATCATAAAATTGACAAAGGAGTGGTTCAAAATATCAGAGTGGTCATGCCACATTTTTTCAGTCTCATATCTTGACAGCTAACGCTCGTTTCCTCCCCTAGAAATTGTAATCTTTGTCTTAACTTATCCTATGTCAAAGTGTCGTAATATTCATCAGTATGTACTAACAAAATCCCTGATTTCTGAACACGGTATAATTCACTTAAGATGATTCGACTGTAAACAATTACTTTATTTTCCGTCAGATTTACATCTTTACTTATAGAACTTGAAATAACGGGTTTTGAGGCAATTTAGTTTTCAAGATAGATTGTACCATCAGCAAGTTTTTGTTTGATAACTTCTTTTAATTTTTTTTGATGATCTTGGTGTTTGAATAGATAATTTTTTCATTATCTTTTTCTTTGGTCGTCTCACCCTCCTTAAGATATCCCTGCCTGAAACCGTTTTATGTTTATTAAAAGACATAATATCTATTCCATTTGCTTTGGCAAACATAAATAGAACTTGGCCAGCATTTTGGGGCTTGTTTCCTATTATCTTGTTTTTGACATCAAATTTTTTCGCTAGTCTTGTCCAATTTACAATGCCTTTTTCCATTAAAGACTTAATCTCTACAAGGAACTCATCTTTGTTAAAGGTATAATTGGAAAAGTTTCCATGATGTTTCTTAAGGACAACTTGACCCTTGTGTTCCTTTTCCAGTCTTCTTTTGGTTTCTTCCTCAGCATTCGCCTTGCTCTCGAACAGATGCATTCTCTCTCGATCGTGTTGTTTAAATGACTTTCCTGAAGCTAGGAAATTCTCAACATCTCTGTCATTGGCACTTATAGCTTCAATAATTTGGGTTTTGTTTTTCTTCAGTAAAGTTAGTTCTTTTTTATTTTTATCAGCTGGTTTCTCAATAGGTGATAAATGTAATGCTTCTGCAGCAGATTTTTCAAAAGATTTTTGGAACTGGTTTAATGGATTTAAGACATTAATTAAAGCTTGTGCTGTCTTTTCATAAAGTTGTTTCAGTGATAGATATGAATTATATACAGGGATCAAAGTATTTTGCTCCGATCTGCTAGGGTTATGGAAATAGTTGATAGATGTGGAATCTTTTGTTGACCTTGAAATTATCACTTTTGCAAAATTGCAGATGTTCATTGTAAATGTCAAAAATAATTATTAAATAGAAAAATGTTCTTGAATATAACTGTTACTATGACTTTTTCTTCATAATGTATTCATTGATGTCTAATAAACTAAATTAATAAAAATTCTTGTTAACTCATTCTTCTTATCAGGAAAAATCAGGAAAAATCAGGAAAGGAAGTGGTATGCAGTAAAGATCAGTAATGCAGAAAAAGAAAGTTAATAAATGAAAGAAATATATTCAGGGTGTTCATAAAATGATGGCAAGCTGTACATAATTTTTCTTAAATAATAAGAAGTGTGGATTGAGATTTTCAAAGTGAAAAAAGATTATTTTATAAAGAAATATTTCAGGAAAAAAATAACCAACATAAAAAAAGATTTCGACGACATAACTGATGAAATAACATTAAAAATAACATTGGAAAAAATGCATTTTAAATAGTGATGAGTTTTTTTTCACTTGTGTTACCATGGGACCAATTTATGGGATCCTTCAATGGACAAAGACATGGACAGTAAATATAGAATAAAGGCCTTTTTGTTTTTGATACTGACTTTATCACGGCGAATATCAGGTGAGCCCGAAACAAAAAGGCCTTTATTCTGTTTATCGGTAATGTATCAAAAACTTTTATTGTGCTCCTTCTCAAATGCAACAAACTCTGGATTTGACCTTCTCTTTTTGTTGTGCTCCTTCTCAAATGCAACAAACGCTGGATCAGTCCTTCTCTTTTTATTGTGCTCCTTCTCAAATGCAACAAACTCTGGATCAGTCCTTCTCTTTTTATTGTGCTCCTTCTCAAATGCAACAAACTCTGGATCAGTCCTTCTCTTTTTATTGTGCTCCTTCTGAAACGCAACAAACTCTGGATTTGACCTTCTGTTTTTGTTGTGCTCTTTCTGATTGGCAACAAATTCTGGATTTGTCCATCTCTTATTGTTGTGCTCCTTCTCAAATGCAACAAACTCTGGATCAGTCCTTCTCTTTTTGTATTGCGCCTTCTCAAAAGCAAAAAACTCTGGATTAGTCCTTCTCTTTTTATTGTAGTCTACTTCAAAATGTTTAAATTTACTTTCTAGTCTTCGATTTTGATGACTTATTCTTTCTTTTTCTGCATAATCTGTATTGGATCGTCTCATTTGCATGAATTTTCTCATATACTCTGTTTTCCTTATTTTCTTTTCTCCAAATTTTTCAGATTCTTGTTTTTTTGGTTGTCTTTGTTCCCTTTTTTCATCAAAATGTCCACAGGGTAATTTTTTATGTACTGTTGAAGTTGACAAAACAATATCATAATGATTACCATTTGTATGGTTTAGATAAATACCAGTTTCATCTGTTATAATATTTGGATTTACGTAGTTTGCATCAAATTTGGTCCACTTATATGAGTTATTGCCTGTGTTGACATAGGTGAAAATATGAGTTCTTAATAAATTAGATGCTACAAAAATCGCAACTTCTGTTGCCCAACTTCCTGGAATATTTATTTGATTTTGTAGTACATAAGAAAAACATGTTTGACCATGTTGTAGAAGGGAATGAAGATTTGTCCCTAACTATTAATGGATATGATTAACTATTGCAGATCTTATTTTGATATGATTTGTCTCAGTTTCCATCACCTATAATTTTCTGTAAGTCTTAAGATTTCCAATTATGTTTGGCGCAGTTAAATCATACAATGGATATGGTGATTTTTCAAACCTTAACCCTAAATTTGTGCAATGTTTCATTTGTCATGTCAAGTTTATCGGTTTAAATTGGAAAATTTCATGAATAACATCAAGTGCAACAAGATCTTTATCTGTCTTCTGAGTGTCATTCTTGACTTCATCTGTCTTCTGAGTGTTATTCTTGACTCTATCTGTTGGGACTATGGATGTCTTTGAGGATTTTTTATATTGATAGACATGATGGTTATTTCCATCCTCTAGTTCGTTAAGTTCTCTTACGGTTCTTGTAGGTATAAATATGTCTTGACATCTTGGGACTACATGTCGTTGTTATTGATTGGATTGGCAGCGAGAGTGGGACTTGCTCCCTCCGAACCCTTTTAATGAAATAAATAAGAAACTTTATTTGCTGGTAGGAACAAGGACAGTTTATTTGTCCTTTCTTTCTTTTCTTGATCATAATTAAAATTGAGAATGGAAATGGGGAATGTGTCAAAGAGACAACAACCCGACCAAATAAAAAACATAAAAACAACAGCAGAGGGTCACCAACAGGTCTTCAATGTAGCGAGAAATTCCCGCACCCGGAGAATGATAACATGATGGAATAGCACATTGCACAAATCATACAGATTAACAATAAATAACATTATCAGTTGACAATACCACATGTATTTCTTTTTCCGATATTGCTTGAATAACCTTGTAAATTACGTTCATTATTTTTGTTATGCATTAGTGAATAACCTCATGAAACGCATTGAATAAAATGTTATATTTGAACATATATTTATATTGATATTTATTTAACTATATAATATTAATTGACGATTAATTTCTTTCTTCAAATAACTGTATATAACTTACCTTTTTAATGAAATAAATAAGACAACTCAATTTACTGGTAGGAACAGGATAACGGGCAGTAGACGTATAATTGATTTTATAGTCCCTATTGATGAACCCAGTTTTGTTGGTAGGAAAATGATGTTAACGAGACCCTAATTATTTTTTTTTTATATAGAATTGATTTTATTGTGTAGATAAAATGTTGCATTTCTGCAGCAACAATCTTCAATGTACTTTCTGTAGTTTTGACGATTCCTTTTCATTTTCTGCGTCTTGCATATCTTGTAAAATATGAAAGAGACCGGTTACGTTATAGGCTGATATGAGATTGGTAATTTTAGACTTCCTCAGATGAAGAACAGGAAACTCTTGAAGAAAGCTGCGAAATACTAAAGTCCATTAGTTTAAATATATTTCAATAATGCTCTCTTTTCACATTTATTTTATCAAAGTAATTTTCAATACATTAGTTATACATAAAACCAATGAATAATATGACCACTTGACAAAATCACGGTTCATATTTTGTTTAATTGAAAGAAAAAAAACAAGTCTCAACATCAAAGGCAATCATACAACATCTTCCAAAATATCTACAGCTGCCAATGATCTATTACCTGTTAAAAATGTTATACTATCCTTTGCAATAGCAGGCAAGGACCGTTCCATTCATATTATAAATGGTCAATTGATTGATTGATTGTTGGTTGCTTAACGTCTAGTGGCAAATATTTCATGCATATTCAGGACGAGAACAAGTTCACAATAAATACAATAGGTAGGTTGATACAATAGAGGCCATCTGGGATGATGGTCGGGGTAATTTGGACTGCCACTGGAAAATGAGGGTATATTGGATAGGGACAGAAGTTTTGCCTTGCAACAGGCCACCTACGGACCCCTCAAAGAGTTGTTGCAAGGGTTCTTAACGTGCAAAGAGCGTGGCACTCTCTATACACGAGGCATTGGATTTAACGTCCCCCTTCTGACCGGACGTGACTGCGAACTTGATACATCCCGCACAGCCAAACGGACGCCCCACTTCGGACAGCGTTTTACTGCCGGTCGGGAGAAGACCAAGTGACCATATTTCTATACCCCAGTCACCCTTGGGGTCTATAAATATAAATGGTCAAGGGAAGGTACATATAGCTGTAATGGTTGCTCTCATTTTCATTTGCTTCCTATTCATCTGAAAAATAATTCAAATGGCTATCAAGTACATTTCTTTCTGAAAAAGATTTACTATAAACATGGCCATTGTCGGCTATTATTTATCTTAAATTCTACGAGAAAAGAGTAGAAATGGAAATAAAAAACAAAGAATATATTTATTCAGTGTGTATGCACAAAAAGAAACAAATTATGTTTTCGATACAAAACCACTTAATTCTACAGACACTTCGAACTTTCAAACGAACAAAATATTTGAATTTTCAATATTGTTCAAAATTGTAAATTCAATTCAATTCAATATTTTATTTAAGTCTCATCTCTCAATAATATATAATACAACATTACATTAAATGTAAAAATACATAAATATAAAAAGAGAGCCATTCTGTACAGAATTACAAGAGACTATAACATTAAAAATTCTATAAAGAATGCATCTAATATAAAACATATTGACATTAATATAATTTACAGTATAAAACATTTCTACGTCTATTTAAAATAAGATTACAGGCTTTGGCACAGCTACGAAGCATATTTTTATCTGTAAATAAAAACACGAATTTCTGTTTATCATCATAAGACATAAAATCACTATTAAAATGTGTTGCTTCATCAAATATTTTTTTTCTAAAATCATCATACAAAGGACACGATAAAATAACATGGGCTTCATCTTCTAAAATATTCATACAATTATCACAGACTCGATATTTTAAAATTAATTTTTCAAATCTCCCCGTTTCTATTCTTAGTGGTGCTACACCACATCGAAATTTGGCAAAAGAACTCCTTTGCGAAAATGGCATTGGAATTTTACAATAAGTTTCCGTTTCAAAACTGTTCTTAAATATATTTTATGTACGAAGTTTGTTACCACCTTTACCAGATAAAGCTTTCTCTGATTGTAAATTGCCTTGCCACTGTTCGACATATTTACTAAACATTTGAGACATAACAGTATTGACAACTGAGGTACTATCAACATAATCTGTAATGATACACAAATGTTCTGCATTATACTCAGAAAACGTTTTCCTTACATAAAAATTCCAATTTTTTATACACTTATGTTTTTTACTCATAATGTCTGCCCATATGAAAATTTTTCTGTTTAAACGATCAGAACTCATATTGTTCAAACGGCACCATAGTCGAATTAAGCATTGCCATTGTTTTTGAAAGATAGGTATCCACCCCATATCCCCTGCAACTGCAGCATTTGGAGTATATTTACCCACTCCAAGAAAAAATCTGCAAGCTCTATTATGGATGGCATTTATAAAAGAAAAATTTTTGCAACCCCAAATACCAGCACCATATTCAACAATTGGAAGCACTAAACTCTCATATAATTTTGAAAAGACATTATGAGTAACACCACCTAAGATTTTGCACTTGGCTATAACAAGGCCCAGTGCTCTATTTGCAGAAGCTGCAACAGCTTTAGCAGTTACATTATAATCTAAAAATTCACTTAAAACTAAACCTAAATATGTATAAGTAGTAGAATATTCAATGATATCATTCCCAAATTTAAATTCAACATGTGACTTATCAACAGAAGGTGTTCTAAAATGCACAATATTACACTTTTTGGAATTAATGGTCATACAATTATCTTCACACCATATATCTAATGCATTTAACAGAATTTGTAATTCTTTTTCATCGTTTGCAAGTAAAACCACATCATCAGCATAAAGCAAAATACAAACTTTTTCATCATCAATATCAATACCACACTCGTATGATTTCAAGAATGAAACTAGGTCATTAATATATAAATTAAATAACAAGGGAGATAATGGGCATCCTTGCTTAAGACCACTGTTAACATTAAACCATTCCGATAAATGGCCGTTTAATCGTACTGAACATAATATATTTGAATAAATAGACTGTATAGCAGCACACAAATTTTCAGCCACCCCCATTACATTTAACTTGGACCATAGTATATTTCTCTTGATGGTATCATATGCCTTTTTAAAATCAATAAACGCACAAAAAGTAGATTTACGAAGCTTCTTTCTGACTTCAATTATGTTTGTAAGAGAAGACAATTGGTCTACAGTGCTTCGATTTTGACGGAAACCATTTTGTTCGTCGACTAATATGTTATTGTCATCTATCCATTGCACAAGCCTATAATTCATAACATTGTGTGACTTCATAATTACCGATAAACAGAATACTAGGCTCGTCTAGATATTCCACATGATACAGTCAGTATCAAAAACGAAACTACCTATTATTCTATATATATGTCACTGACTCAGACGTAATTATATATATTTAGTAAATCTTACCTATATTTAAAAGGTAAAAGCTTTTCAATCTCTAATTATTTTTTTAGGAATTTTATACTGATTGCAAATAGGTTCTACGCAACTACATATCTGAATAACAAAAAAGAAAAGTAAAAAAAATCAGGTGGCATATTAATTCATCACACACTATCTATCCTGTACTTCATGAATTTTTAACTTTTAGTACAAGACAATTTGTTCTTGGTACTATTATCTAGCTAATTTACTCAAATGAGCCTCTAAATGATAGTTGCCTTGAGAATTTTAATGCACCAGCTGCTTGACAAAGGGGGCCTTAATTTAGTTTTACTCTTATTTGTCAATTCCTACGTCCAAAATTTTTTTTTGTACTTCTCTATCTTAAGTTTGTCTCAACCAACTGTTATGAAACTTATACAGAATGCTAATTTTCACAAAACACAGATGAAGATGAAAGTTATAAACCCCTTTTTTATGTGCAATAATAGTATTTTAAAGGTTTGCACAACATTGATGTTTTAGAAAAACAATTATCCAGCACTTACTTCTGAGGTTCCTGTCTCTTTTTGATCTCATTTGTGTTGATGGATTTAAAGCCAAGTGTTTTTAACATTCTTGCATTGTCATTTACGTTTTTAGCACATCTTAGCTCAAATTCCTAAACAAAGATAACAAAATCAATTTTACATCTTTATATAAAAGAAATTTAAAAAAGATTTAAAAAAATTTGTAGATATATAGAATATGCATACTAATAAGGAGGTCAAATAACTGTTTCAAGCTAAGTACAAATGACATTTATATCTTGAGACAATGTACATATGGTTATTCTCTTTAATTGCTAAAACTGCTTACTGATGAAATATTTGGGGTAAAAAACAACCTTTGTTATTTGGAGAGGACAAAGTAAAAGTTCTGCTAACTTGTATTCTTTATAAACATCATAAATAAACTCAAGGTTTGTTATTCTAGATGTAGCAGATTAAGAAAATTGATAAAACTGTACCTTTGCTTTATCACCCTTGCCAGCTTTCTCAACCTCTGCATTTTGCTGAAAATAGATCACTGTCCATTACTGAAAAGACCTAGCATAAATGTATTGAAGAAATAATTCATGGAAACCATAGATTGTTGGAAATTTACACATGGCATTGGCTGTGATATTCAAAGTTAATCCTGAGCGTTGGCGAGGGATAAAATTGACGCTTTTAACGGCCCAGGCCATTTGTAAATTTCAAACAATCTATGGCTTCCATGAATTAATTCCATTCTAATAAAACAATTATATGGGCACAGGACATTTTAAGGAAAATTTTTATACGATAAGGGGGTCACATTTGAGCACCAACATGAGAGCCCATTTTAGCGCCAGATAAGTCAATTCACCTGTATTTTCAATAGACAATTTTAGCGAAAACTTACCTTGTGGAATTATACTCACCAAACTTTGGGCAAAAGTTCAGTGTAATTTAAAGTGAATAATTAATGGTTCAGAGTCATTCCATGACATTATAACGAGCAATTTTGTAGTTATCACTGAGCTGTTTGTGTTTTTCTTGATACTTCTATCAAATTGCATAAAACAACATATATATATAAAAAAATACAAAGAAAGAGGAATTTGCACAAAAATCTAGACAAGAGAAAAAACATGCAGTTGCAATTCAACATATATAGCCAATTACGACTACATTCTCTTTGATATAATTTCCAGACTAGAATGAATTTTTAACATTTGATGGAATCTTTTAGATATGTTGTGCTGTATTTTATACTGTCTTGAGTCTATAAATTTTTTATTCATTATATTTTATAATGGGTTAAAACAAAATCACTAAAATGGGCATTGACATTTTTAATTTTTGCTTAAATGGGATTAAAAATCATGCGCTAAAATGGGTTCTACTTTGGTGCTAAAACTTCAGATATTTTTTGCTCAACTGTCCGATCAATGCGCTGAAATGTCCTATGCCAAATTCTATGACATCTCTTATTTTTTAAAATTTATTATAGAAAATATATTATTTGTATAATAATTACCGAAGCAAATGGCATCTTCTTAGCATGCTCAAGCATAGCATTTATTTTCAGTTCATTGGTTTTTGGTTGTTTCTTCTCAACCACAGCCTTTTCTTGTATTTTGTTTTTTTTTCTTTGAAGGACCACTTGGTTTAGGTTTTTGACTTGTTTCCAGTTTCCTTTTTTTTGCTTTTACAGATACAGATGATGCTGAAAACATAATATTCATAAAGTATTAACATCAACATGATTGCATAAATCAACAATTGGAAGGAGATGTGTCATAACTGCAACATGAATGCACCCCTCCCCACCAAAAAAAAATAAAAAAATAAAAGAAGAATGAACACGCTGAAATGTCTCGCCTTCTTTTATTATTATTGATATTATGTTGATAGTCGTCATTGTAAATATAAAGATTTATTTCAACTTGTACATAAACTTATCATTAACCAAGAAAACTAAACATTATTTTTCTCGTTTGAATTGTTTTACATTGTCTGATCGGTATGGGCTTTGCTTATTGTTGAAGGCTGTATGCCTATGGTGACCTACAGTTGTTAATGTCTGTGTCATTTGGTCTCTTGTGGATAGTTGTCTCATTGGCAATCATACCACATTTTTTTTATATTGACCAATAAACCATGAAAATGAAGTCAAGGTCAAATAAACCATGCCAGGCAGACATGTACATGTGTATTTTGAAATGGAACCATTTACCACATTTTCCTTCATTCTAGAGCAACTTAAAAGTTAAATCTTATCTTAATGTACCTTTTTCTACAGGGGGTGTTGCGAGTTCAATTGGCTGGTTCACTTCCGGGGGTTGGTTCAAGTTTTCTTCTTGATCAAATGACCAATTTAAGGTAACATCAAAAAAATTATCAAAAAAATTGACAAATTTACAGAAAAATTGAAAAAAATGTCAGTACGTTAACATCCAAATGAATATTAAAAAAGAGGTTAAATTGAATAAAAAATCTTGAAATGTTTTGATAAAGCTGTGTTTGGTTCAAGTTTTCTTCTAGATCAAATGGCCGATTTAAGGTTACATCAAAAAAATTATCAAAAAATTCACAAATTTACAGTAAAATATGAAAAAAATATCAATAAGGTAACATCCGAATGATTATCCAAAAAGTGGTTAAATTTAATGAAAAATGTTGTTTTTTGATAAAGCTGTGGTTGGTTCAAATTTTCTTCTTGATCAAATGACCGATTTAAGGTAACATCAAAATAATTATCAAAAAATTGACAAATTTACAGTAAAATATGAAAAAAAAATCAATAAGGTAACATCCGAACGAATATCCAAAAAATGGTTAAATTGAATGAAAAATGTTCATTTGTTTTGATAAAGCTGTGGTTGGTTCAAGTTTTCTTCTTGATCAAATGACCGATTTAAGGTAACATCAAAAAAATTACTAAAAAATTGATAAATGTACAGTAAAATATGAAAAAAATATCAATAAGGAATATCCAAAAAGTGGTTAAATTGAATGAAAAATGTTGTTTTTTGATCAAGCTGTGGTTGGTTCATGTTTTCTTCTTGATCAAATGACCGATTTAAGGTAACATCAAAAAAATTACTAAAAAATTGACAAATTTACAGAAAAATATGAAAAAATATCAATAAGGTAACAGCCGAATGAATATCCAAAAAGTGGTTACATTGAATGAAAAATGTTGATATTTTTTTATAAAGCTGTGCTTGGTTCATGTTTTCTTCTTGATCAAATGACCGATTTAAGGTAACATAAAAAAAATTACCAAAAAATTGACAAATTTACAGTAAAATATGAAAAAAACATCAAAAAGGTAACATCCGAATGAATATCCAAAAAGTGGTTAAATTGATTGAAAAGAGTTGTTTTTTTTATAAAGCTGTGATTGGTTTAAGTTCCCTTCTTGATCAAATGGCCGAGTTAAGCTTACATAAAAAAAAATCAAAAAATTGATAAATTTACAGTAAAATATGAAAAAAATATCGATAAGATAACATCCGAATGATTATCCAAAAAGTGGTTACAGCTCTTGGATGGTGTACACTTCCCAAAAAACCGTGTATGGTGTAATGGTGTATGGCATATGGTGCAATGGTGTAAGGTGTATGGTGCTATGGTGTAAGGGGAATGGTGTAATGGTGTATGAGGAATGGTGTGATTGTGTATTGTGCGATCGGGAATGGTGTGAATGAACGGTGTACAACATTTCATTGGTTTAAAACAAAGTTCTTTTTTATTTAAATTTTTCGAATTGTAAACATAAACAATAATAATAATCTTAATATTTGAAATTTAATTGCGTTACGGTTAATTTCGGATCGTGTAGATAGAATGGAGAATGGTGTATGGTGTAATGTGTAACGTGTATGGTGCAAAAGTGTAACGTGTATGGTGCAAAAGTGTAACGTGCATGGTGCAAAAGTGTAACGTGTATGGTGTAATGGTACAAGGTGTATGGTGTAATAGTGTATGGTGTCAGGTGTAATGGTGTATGGTGTTTATGGGAAGTTTACACCATCCAAGGACTGTAAATTGAATAAAAAAATCTTTAAATATTTTGATAAAGCTGTGGTTGGTTCAAGTTTTCTTCATGATTAAATGACCGATTTAAGGTTACATTAAAAAAAAATCAATAAGGTAACAGCCGAATGAATATCCAAAAAGTGGTTACATTGAAAGAAAAATGTTGATATTTTTTTATAAAGCTGTGGTTGGTTCATGTTTTCTTCTTGATCAAATGACCGATTTAGGGTAACATCAAAAAAATTATAAAAAAATTGACAACAGTAAAATATGAAAAAAATATCAATAAGGTAACATCCGAATGAATATTCAAAAAGTGGTTACATTAAATGAAAAATGTTTATATTTTTTGATAAAGCTGTGGTTGGTTCAAGTTTTCTTCTTGATCAAATGACCAATTTAAGGTAACATCAAAAAAATTATCAAAAAATTGATAAATTTACAGTAAAATATGAAAAAAAATATCAATAAGGTAACATCCGAATGATTATCCAAAAAGTGGTTACAGCTCTTGGATGGTGTACACTTCCCAAAAAAACGTGTATGGTGTAATGGTGTATGACATATGGTGCAATTGTGTAAGTTGTATGGTGCTATGGTGTATGGTGTAAGGGGAATGGTGTAATGGTGTATTAGGAATAGTGTGATTGTGTATTGTGCGATCGGGAATGGTGTGAATGAACGGTGTACAACATTTCATTGGTTTAAAACGAAGTTCTTTTTATTTAAATTTTTCGGATTGTAAGCATAAACAATAATAATAATCTTAATATTTGAAACTTAATTGCGTTACGGTTAATTTCCGATCGTGTAGATAGAATGTAGAATGGTGTATGATGTAATGTGTAACGTGTATGGTGCAAAAGTGTAACGTGTATGGTGCAAAAGTGTAACGTGTATGGTGTAATGGTACAAGGTGTATGGTGTAATGGTGTATGGTGTCAGGTGTAATGGTGTATGGTGTTAGTGGGAAGTTTACAATATCCAAGGACTGTAAATTGATTAAAAAAAATCTTTAAATATTTTGATAAAGCTGTGGTTGGTTCAAGTTTTCTTCTTGATTAAATGACCGATTTAAGTTTACATCAAAAAAATAAAAAAATTGACAAACTTACAGTGAAATATTAAAAAAAATATTAATAAGGTAAAAGCCGAATGATTATCCAAAAAGTGGTTACATTGAATGAAAAATGTTGATATTTTTTTAATTGCGTTACGGTTAATTTCGGATCGTGTAGATAGAATGGAGAATGGTGTATGGTGTAATGTGTAACGTGTATGGTGCAAAATTTTAACGTGTATGGTGCAAAAGTGTAACGTGTATGGTGCAAAATTGTAACGTGTATGGTGTATGGTGTAATGGTGTATGGTGTCAGGTGTAATGGTGTATGGTGTTAGTGGGAAGTTTACACCATCCAAGGACTGTAAATTGAATAAAATAATCTTTAAATATTTTGATAAAGCTGTGGTTGGTTCAAGTTTTCTTCTTGATTAAATGACCGATTAAAGGTTACATAAAAAGATAAAAAAAATTGACAAATTTACAGTGAAATATGAAAAAAATATCAATAAGGTAACATCCGAATGAATATCCAAAAAGTGGTTACATTGAATGAAAAATGTTGATATTTTTTTATAAAGCTATGGTTGGTTCGTGTGTTCTTCATGATCAAATGACCGATTAAAGGTAACATCAACAAAATTATCAAAAAAATTGACAAAGGAGTAGGTCCGGTAAGACCCCTTTGTGGCCCCAAAATATAGCAGTTTTACAAAATTGTTAAAATACAAACTTTTATTTATTAATTGAACAGTAGAATATTTTTACATAAATATTGGCTGTTTTTGACAACACAGTGCACATATATCTGGTACTAGCACCATTAAGTCATGCTAAATCACTGAAATCTTCACAATTCTAGCATTTTAGTTAAATTTTAGACGGTTTTCGTGTAAAACGAAAGTGGACGCATTCTTGTTCATCCTTAATATTAATATGTAAGTTGTATTTTATGATAATACATAACATATATAAAGGTTTAGGATGAACACGGACGCGGCCACTTTCATTTTTGACAAAAACCATCTGAAAAGTGACATTTTTTTGCATATTTGGTAGATTTTTCATATTTGAGCTTGAATCGGATCGTTTTACATGGCACAATCAGTTAAAATCTTTCAAATCAACCAATTGAATCAAATAAAATAGACACTTAAATGTTTAAAAAGTGGTCAAAATCTTTCGTCAGATGAACTTGAAATTTGAGGCCAAAATCGGTCCTTACCGGACCTACTTTACAGAAAAATTGAAAAAAATATCAATAAGGTAACATCCAAATGAATATCCAAAAAGTGGTTACATTGAATGAAAAATGCTGATATTTTTTGATAAAGCTGTGGTTGGTTCATGTTTTCTTCTTGATCAAAAGGCCGATTTAAGGTAACAAAAACAAAATTATCAAAAAATTATCAAAAAATTGTCAAATTAACAGTAAAATATGAAAAAAATATCAATAAGGTAACATCCGAATGATTATCCAAAAAGTGGTTAAATTGAATGAAAATTTTTGAAATATTTTGATAAAGCTGTGGTTGGTTCAAGTTTTCTTCTTGATCAATGACCGATTTAAGGTTACAAAAAAAAAAAATATAAAAAAAAGTTGACAAATTTACAGTAAAATATGAAAAAAATATTAATAAGATAACATCCGAATAAATTTCCAAAAAGTGGTTAATTTGAATGAAAAATTTTTGAAATATTTTTATAAAGCTGTGGTGGGTTCAAGTTTTCTTCTTGATCAAATGACCGATTAAAGTTTACATCAAAAATAATTAACAAAAAAATGACAAATTTACAGTAAAATATGAAAAAAAATATCAATAAGGTAACATCCGAACGAATATAGAAAAAGTGGTTAAATTAAATGAAAAATGTTGATATGTATTGATAAAGCTGTGATTGGTTCAAGTTTTCTTCTTAATCAAATGACCGATTTAAGGTAACATAAAAAAAATTATCAAAAAATTGTCAAATTTACTGTAAAATATGAAAAAAATATCAATAAGGTAACATCCGAAGGAATATTCAAAAAGAGGTTAAATTGAATAAAAAATCTTGAATGTTTGATAAAACTGTGGTTACTTCAAATTTTCTTGAACAAATGACCGATTTCAGGTAACATGAAAAAAGTTATCAAAAAAATTGACAAATTTACAGTAAAATATAAAAAAAATATCAATAAGGCAACATCCGAATGATTATCCAAAAAGTGGTTAAATTGAATGAAAAATTTTGAAATATTTTGATAAAGCTGTGGTTGGTTCAAGTTTTCTTCTTGATCAAATGACCGATTTAAGGTTACATAAAAAAAAATAAAAAAATTGATAAATTTACAGTAAAATATGAAAAAAATATCAATAAGGTAACATCCGAATGATTATCCAAAAAGTGGTTACATGTAAATTGAATCAAAAAATCTTTAAATATTTCGATAAAGCTGTGGTTGGTTCAAGTTTTCTTCTCGATTAAATGACCGATTTAAGGTTACATAAAAAAAAAAAAAAAAAAATTGACAAATTTATAGTGAAATATGAAAAAAAATATCAATAAGGTAACATCCGAATGAACTTCCAAAAAGTGGTTACATTGAATGAAAAATGCTGATATTTTTTTATAAAGCTGTGGTTGGTTCATGTGTTCTTCATGATCAAATGACCGATTTAAAGTAACATCAAAAAAATTATCAAAAAAATTGACAAATTTACAGAAAAATTGAAAAAAATGCCAGTAAGTTAACATCCAAATGAACATTCAAAAAGAGGTTAAATTGAATAAAAAATTTTGAAATGTTTTGATAAAGCTGTGTTTGGTTCAAGTTTTCTTCTTGATCAAATGGCCGATTAAAGGTAACATCAAAAAAGTTATCAAAAAAATCACAAATTTACAGTAAAATATGAAAAACATATCAATAAGGTAACATCCGAATGAATATCCAAAAAGAGGTTAAATTGAATAAAAAATCTTGAAATATTTTGATAATCTGTGGTTGGTTCAAGTTTTCTTCTAGATCAAATGACCGATTTAAGGTTACATCACTAAAATTATCAAAAAAATCACAAATTTACAGTAAAATATGAAAAAAATATCAATAAGGTAACTTCCGAATGAATATCCAAAAAGTGGTTACATTGAATGAAACATGCTGATATTTTTTTATCAAGCTGTGGTTGGTTCATGTTTTCTTCTTGATCAAAAGGCCGATTTAAGGTAACATCAACAAAATTATCAAAAAATTGTCAAATTTACAGTAAAATATGAAAAACATATCAATAAGGTAACATCCGAATGAATATCCAAAAAGTAGTTAAATTGAATGAAAATTTTTGAAATATTTTGATAAAGCTGTGGTTGGTTCAAGTTTTCTTTTTGATCAAATGACCGATTTAAGGTTACATAAAAAAAAAAATATAAAAAAAATTGACAAATTTACAGTAAAATATGAAAAAAATATTTTGAAATATTTTGATAAAGCTGTGGTTGGTTCAAGTTTTCTTCTTGATCAAATGGCCGATTAAGGTAACATCCGAATGAATATCTAAAAAGTGGTTAAATTGAATAAAAAATCTTGAAATATTTTGATAAAGCTGTGGTTGGTTCAAGTTTTCTTCTTGATCAAATGACCGATTTAAGGTTACATCAAAAAAATTATTAAAAAATGGACAAATTTACAGTAAAATATGAAAAAAATATCAATAAGGTAACATCCGAACGAATATCCATAAAGTGGTTAAATTGAATGAAATATTTTGATATTTTTTTATAAAGCTGTGGTTGGTTCATGTTTTCTTCTTGATCAAATGGCCGATTTAATAACATCAAAAAAATTATTCAAAAATTTGACAAATTTACAGTAAAATATGAAAAGAATATCAATAAGGTGACATCCGAATGATTATCCAAAAAGTCGTTACATTGAATAAAAAATGTTGATATTTTTTTATAAAGCTGTGGTTGGTTCAAGGTTTCTTCTTGATCAAATGACCGATTTAAGGTTACATCAACAAAATTATCAAAAACTTGACAAAATTTACAGTAAAATGTGAAAAAAATATCAATAAGGTAACATCCGAACGAATATCCAAGCAGATGCTCCGCAGGGCGCAGCTTTATACGACCGCAGAGGTTGAACCCTGAACGGTTGGGGCAAGTATGGTCACAACATTCAAGCTTGATTCAGCTCTAAATTTGGATTGTGATTAAACAGTTGACACAGAATGAATGTGGTCTAATAAACTTAAAATTTGTTTTTTGCCTTTGAGCAATTCACTATGCTGTTGAATATTATTCCTCTAAAAAAAAAATGTTTGAAGAAATTTTCTTTTTATTTATGAAATCTGAAATGAGAAAAATTGAACCCCCCACCCCCTATTTTTTTTCACATCCCCCTTTCACTTATTCCAAAACTGATCTCAATTCAAATTACAAATGGACTTTGCATCAATAACTACTCATTTAAATACATCATAAAATATGAAAATGTAAAAAAAGTGCTTGTTATCACTGAATGGTAAAGATTGTTTTAATTTATCAGTTGGTAGAAAAGTAAATATGTGTATAAAACAATGATTTAAGTTGATTCAACTAATATTCTGGACAAAGTAAGATTGAACATTTTTTGCTATTGCACAATATTGTGCAATTAGATATTTCTTGCTATTGCGCAATACTGTGCAATTGAAAATACTTGCTATTGCACAATACTGTGCAATTGAAGATTTCTTGCTATTGCGCAATACTGTGCAATTGAAAATTTCTTGCTATTGCACAATACTTAATATAATAAGTTTGGATCCTGATTTGGACCAACTTAAAAACTGGGCCCATAATCATGTTTAGATTCAGCATATCAAAGAAGCCGAAGAATTCAATTTTGTTAAAATTAAACTTAGTTTAATTTTGGCCCCTTTGGACTTTAATGTAGACCAATTTGAAAACGGGACCATGAAAATTGTGAAGTATTTAATTTTATTTTAAATAATATAAACTTGGTGTAATAAATTTTTATATACCGTTTAATAAGTATGTAATATAAACGTACCTTCTTTTGGCTTAAGGGTATAATTATCTCCCCTGTATAAAGCTAAAATAAACTTCAGATACACTGCCAGGTTATTTCTGGGACCAGACCTATTAAACTGGACAAGAGTTTTAAAAGTCCTATACTCTTTTTAGATGAGTTTCCAGTATGATGCCGCCAAGGCCAAGAGAAGGGCAACCATCTGTCTTCTCTGTACTGATTCTCCTGCTTATATGGGCCAGACGCATAGAGTTGTAACACACATTTTGGTGAACCATGTGTCAGTTTCGAGAACACCTTACTTCTGCACACTTTGCCAGTTTAGATGCACCAACATGGATACTCTAAAACAGCATGTGAACTTTCATAGGCCTCATCAGACATTGAAGGATAGCTTTTCAGCCTTGCCAGACAAGGACTACTTTCTTATCTCAGATTCACCTTACTTCCCGCAGGCAGGAAGAGATTTTAAACTGTTGCCTAGGCAGAGACCCGGTTTGGGCACTACAATAGACCCAGTAGAATTGAGTTCAGGAAGCAGTACTGGTGGAGTATCGCCTCCCACTGTACCAACATGTGTGATACCAGAACGGCCAGTAGGAAGGGCCACTGTTTACATACCATCTTTTATGCCACCACCAGAACCAGAACCAGTCCAGTTTGAAAATTACACTTCTCCATCTGATATTTCCTCATCTCTACCTCCACCTCTTTTCGACTTCAACCCAGGACACTGGTCATCACCCTCCATCCAAGCTTCACCACCCTTGCCAACAGAAACCAACATTGTTCAGGAAATAATACAGGAGAACCAGGCTGCCCTTGGGATTGACCTCCAGTACACAAACACCATAGATTTTTTTGATTTACCAGAATCGCCATTGGTATCCACACCAGAACTGGCCTCTCCAGTGAGGAACATCATTATGAGAGACAGAGAAATAGGGGAAGAGGAAAATTTGTTGCCCCAGCTGTTAGGTGATAGCAACCCACCTGTATCACCCTCAACAAACCATCCAGCCACGGAATGGAATGGTGTTCCTCTTAGCCAAGGTCCAGAACTTCATTCATCCTCATCCTCCTTTTCATCTTCATCATCATCTTCATCTGATTGCTCTGCTCTGGGAGAGGTGAAACAGTCAATATCCACTTTACTAGAGAACACTGCGGCAGAGCATTCAAAGACCAGAGAAAGTATTGGTCAGTTGGGCACGGTTATTGATAGTCTGGTGTCGCAGGTACAGGGTTTGAGATCAGTGGTAAGGGAGCAAGGGGATGAAATCAGGAGATTAAAGAACGATCGACCGAACACAACTACCATCGTAAACAGATCCAGAATTCAGCAAAGGCGCCGGACGCCGACACCCAATAGACAGAGATTTGGCCATCCATTTCCACCTGCAAAAAGAAGAAGATAAACTTGTTATATTTAGGGTATTATAAATTTTGGGTAAATATTTAGGGTAAAATGGTAGAAAATCATGAAATCAATTTGAAATTATGTAAGGGAGAGTAAATTAATTTTTTTTAAAATGTTATCCAGCTAAATAATGGTTTTATTCAAGAGATTTTATAAGTATTGAAAAATTTTCAGAAATCAAGTTTATAATTGTTTAATTCAAATTGTTACACTTTTAAAAATAAAACATACCTTTCTGTTCAATCATTTTCTTTTAAATTCATTAGATCAATAGCATTTCCTGTCATACTGAAAAATTTAGCTATGTGTTACTTATAGCATGGTAAAGGGTCGATCATTTATTGTTGTGTATTTTAAACTGTATGTATTTAAGTAAAGTAATATGATATAGTTAATATTGTATTGGATAATGGTTGTGGATGTACCTAGTTAAATGGTGATACATTATTAGAAAAGAAATTTTAGAAATTATTTTTACTGTTAAATTACTATAGTAAAGTAAAGAAATTATTACTTAACTCATGAGTTTCTTAAATATACGTACATGTACCTTTACTTTGGAAAACGTCTGTGCTTTAATTTATTTATGACTAAACACTAGTCATAATTTGTTGAAGAAATATTTTGGTGACAATAAATATAAATTTTTGATATTTGCAAGATAAATATTTGGATGTAATAAATTTTGGAAAAATGTGGAAAGCTTTTCAAAGGTGACACGATACAGGGAGAAGATGTTTTCTAGTCCGTCCAATTTGTGGGGACACAAATTTTAACAGGGGGTAAAATGTGACAAGTAACCCCCAGGGCATATATTTTTTTATTTTTATATTATGCTGTAAATATGTTATTTCCTTGTTATAGATAAGATATATGTTTTGAATTGTTAATAATGTTATTTATTCTATATGAGTGCTAAGTTCCTATGATAATAGAACTAAAATGTTTGTTTATTGTTTATTGAAGAGATATTTTCATAAAATAATCCAAGTCAGGAATGTTTTCATTTTTGCATAAATTGTAAACATCAAGATTTTTGTTAAAATGACTTTCCATATATTTTTATGTTTACCTAGTCATGGTAAATGCTTTAATAATTGTGTTGTGTATTGACTTGTATCAACAAATGGATAGAACATGAGAAATATTGTGATATTTAGATTTTTGAGAAAGTTCCCGTACTTTTCCATCTGTAACTTTTTCGGGATCGACCCCACTTTAGACATACTTTCTGTCAATTTTGGACAATGACAGCCAAACTTACTTATATACACTCTTTTCTAAAGTCGAATTGAGTTTGAGAATTTACTTTTCCCCACTGAAGGTTATGCATTTTGCTTAAACTTGTCGATCTTCGTTTCTGTTACAGACAGCATGTATCGCTATCCGCCTTTACTTCAGATGAACGGCTAGCGATTTCATTGGTTGATTAAAAGAATAAAGTATTTTACCTTAATTTTTGTAGAAATTGTTATAGAAATGTTTTATTTTACGATTAATGTTAGAAAATGTAAAAGTTTATATTTTAATAACTTTGTATTCTTTGTCGAATCAACTTGTTAAAGAATGGAGCTTTTTGATTGGCTATTGGTTACTGTGCAAGATGGGGCACTTAAGGGTATCGTGCATGCCCCTGTGCGGTACATTTGCACTGTCGTGCAGTGGCGGGTATTATATAACCTTTCGAAAACGCTGCACTGACGTCACTTTCACGCCATTTTATTAGGGATTGAACCGCTGCCAAAATTTTATTAGAAAGTAAGGCCAATTTTTACGTTTAGAAACTTATTTATTTAACTAAATTTTCTTGTTGGAAAAACGTAATTTTACAGAGATTTTAATGATAATTTCTAGAAGTTTATTTTCATTTCAAAAGTAACTTTTAAAGGCTGTTTTACGAATTTATGGTTCAAAATTTCATTGTTTTGGAATTGTAAAGTTTTGTTTAAGTACATTTTACCGGAAAGTTAGATTTTTCTATTTAAGAGTCCAAAGCCAATCAAACTATTTTTGCGTTTAAATTATAGACTGTGTTATAGGATTTTAAAGGTATATCTGAGAGTTCTTTGTTACACTTTTATTGTCCTCTATTTTACAAGACATACGCTACTAGTAAAGTCTCTAGTACACTTGTCTACATTTATGCAAATTAAATATATTAGATAAGGTAATAGGGACACAAAACATACCCTACTAGTAAAGTCTCTAGTACACTTGTTTGTTTACATAACTATAAATAGGGAGATTAGTTAAAAGACATACTCTACTAGTAAAGTCTCTAGTATTTTGTCTTGATTAAAATAATTGGAATAAGGATAAAGGGCTTACGCTACTAATAAAGTTTCTAGTACATTTGTCCTGTTTAAATAACAGTTACTTTATAAATAGGGAGATTAGTCAAAAGATATACACTACTAGTAAAGTCTCTAGTATATTTGTCCTGTTAAAGTAATTAAGATAAGGATAAGGGTCTAAGGACTACACTGCTAGTAAAGTCTCTAGCAATTGTCTTGAAGTAAATAAGAAAACCAAGTTACAGATAAACACTATTTTGAGTAAACTTTGAGATAAATTAGATGGCATATGCTGCTAGTAAAGTCTCTAGCACAATTGTCATAATAGCTTAAATTTGTATAAACTGAGATTAATTGATTTTCTCTTCATAAATCTATTTGTACATTCATTTACAAGTAAATACTAAAACCTTTAGATCTAAGGCATACGCTCTAGCACAGGGTCAGCTAGTACACTTGCCTCTAAATTTTGTACACCTGATAACGCTCTAGCACAGGGTCAGCTAGCACACTTTCTTGTGTACTAAAGTTATAACGTTTATAATAAAGAATTTAATACATGAAAAACCTTTTAGAACTTAGGCATACGCTCTAGCACAGGGTCAGCTAGCACACTTGCTTCTAAATTTTGTACACTTGATAACGCTCTAGCACAGGGTCAGCTAGCACACTTTCTTGTGTATTAAACTGTTGAATATTCTTATTGTCTATGTAACGTTACCAATTTAAACTCAGAAGTTAGGTACTCAGTTAAACCTTTAAGTGATATATATATACCTCAGATATACATTGTTAATATTAGCCATACGCTACTAGTAAAGTCTTTAGTACACTTGTCTCTTTGTTATATGTAATATTTGCTACTGGTCTCATTGTTATATACCAGTGTCAGTGTATCTGAAGAAAACCCTAGTCAAATAATAAACACACTATTGTTATTCATATTTTTATTGGTTAACTGTAGTCTTTTAATAGTCCATTATATATTGAAAGTGACCATAACATCATGCCAATAATAAAGTATTGAACTTGAAAACGTATTTCCCTTTACTTTAGATTTTAACAAATCTAGCGAGACATAGAGTTTGCTTTTCCAGTCATTATATCTGGTTTATTGTGTCACCTCAGTTGGTTCTGATTTTGAGATTTAGTCTTGGGTCAAGGTCTTGTGTACGTTCATTGTTTGGGAGTTTGCTGACAACCTTATTTGCCATATAGCTCTTGTGCGCTACAATACATTGGGTATTCGAAAATTTCATCAAATATAGGTGTAAGAGCTGATTTGGGGTGACTTGGGAAATAATCCGTTTTTTGTCTGAAAACCTTGACTCTTTTGAAATTTATTCTAGGTTTTGTAAAACATGTGTTATAGAGGAAACATTAAATATATTTAGTCATATTAAACTAGAAAGATCATATCATAGGGAACATGTGTACTATGTTTCAAGTTTATCGGACTTCATAAAAATAAAAAAACTGTCTTGACAAAAACTTTAATCTGAGACGGACGAACGAACAGACACACAGACCAGAAAACTATCGTAGGTGGGGCATAAAAAGAAAGATATCTTAAAATCCCAAGAGAAGAAAGATTATGCAAAAACTGGAGATAGAAAAAAATGACGAAATTCATTTCTTTATATGTAGTGATATTAACGGTAATATTTGGAAACTTTATTTTGATTATTTGATAAATATAGTTTCTTACATTCATACGAGTGGATTATCAGATTTATCCCTTTTTTGAAACACTAGTACTTGTTTTTTTTATAGTCAATTCCACTACGCGATTAAATAATTTTGACGTTTGAGGTTAAACGTATTGTCTAATGAATAATAGAATTATTACACATTAACATACTAATAGTATCTTTCAAAATACTTCCGTTTACACATTTACAATACTTTCAGCAGCACATACGGCAACATTATTTTGTAATTAATGTAGTATCCGGAGGGTTAGTTTTAGGTCATCAGACAGACCATCTAGAGATGTCCGAAGAACTTCCCAGAAACCATCCTCTTCCGGTTGAAACTATTAATGGCTATACAGCAGACGAATTCACCAGAAGAGCAATCGGCCGTTCCTGACTGCAGGAACGACCATCCAAGGTATATATTGATCTTTAGTTATACTCGGGATCACAACATTGGCGCTGCGAGCACTTATTTGCGTGGTGCATTGCAATTACGAGCTCATTTTGTGATTGGAGGCGACGTTCGCTTCGACAGTGTTTCCCGCGGAAAAGGATTCGGGGGAAACCTTTGCCGATCGTTTTTTGTTGTGTAATACTCTGGTAGAGAATATTGCATAACATTTCAGGGGTTTTGCAGCGCGGCAGAACCCTCTACATTATCTCTACAACGACAATAGATATCTCAAATCTGTTAAATGATAAATGATCTGCAGTCAAAGGACAACAGTGTAAAAATTTGGGACAATTCCGAAGTCCATCAAGGTCACAATGAATCATCAAATATATGATGCAATACCAAACTTGAGAACCGGAAGTCGTAGAGAAACGGGACTACCACCATTCAACTCAGGAACACTTGACCTTTTACATATCACAAGGTCAAGGTCTTTGTATACTGTGAAGGTCAAGGTGAAATTTCATCATGACCTGACATTGACCTCAAATTGAAGGACTTGAATTACTGATCATCTTTGCAGTTTATAGTAGGTTAATATCTGTTACCTTTAAAAAGATATAAACACAATACTATACTTTTAAGAATCATCCTGTTGTAACTTTTAAACAGACGGTTGGACATTTTTGGGCTTATTGTATAAAATGTAGAGCTTATCGAGAGGAACAATTTATACGCTGTATGTATGCAGCAAAGACTTCTCGTTTTCCTAATTTGTAAGCTTGAAAATGCAGCGTAATTATTATTTTGCACTCGGTGACCTTTGACCTTGGGTGCAAATTGAAAGTCACATGAACTTAAGATTATTGGTGTAGGTCCCAAGTCTTTACGACTTCCGGTTCTCGAGATACAATTTTAAAAAATTGTGTATATTTTTTCAAGGGGAAATTACTCCTTATAAAGGTTAACAACAAAATGATTGTATATGTTTATTAACATTGCCATCTGGTCTTGTACATGTTGCCGTTTTGAATTTGATTCTATCTCTAATAGTTTTTAAGAAAAATGCAATTAAAAGAAATTGCTTCTAGGGGATATAACTCTCAAAGGGGATGATGAAATCCTATGCAGCCTCATATGGTAATACATCATGATGATAATAATAATAAATTCTTTATTTAAAGAGGGTAAACTCAGTTAGTTACAATCAACTAATCTTCCCTGAGGCCCTCACATACAAATTACAATACAATCAAAACAGATATTTACACAATAGTTAATTTACAGTCATGTAGTTCAATGTATTGTTATTAACATAAGATATAATGCTGTTTAAGAAGTATACATGTAGTCAAAAAAATCAAATGAAAATTAAAAAAAATATACATTACAAATGCATTGTCATGATTGTAGCAAATATTTCTTATCAGGATTGTGTTAGGTACTTCTTGATACTTTGCTTAAAAGTAAAAGTGATATCTACCTATTGTCCAAATAAGGTCATGATATCTTTTAAAACATTTAGGGGGGGACATGTTGAAAAAAAATCAATTAAAGAGAGATAACTTCTAAAGGGGATGATGAAATCCTACAAAAGTTCATCTGGTAAAAGTTCATGATGAGGTCTATCGATGGTTCAAATTTGGTATTAATAACTCCAAAAGAAGCGGAAGGAGGCGTGCCAAAAAAATGCTGGAAGGAAAAAAAAAGAAAAAAAAACATTAGAAAAACAATAAGGTCTTTCCTCGCGTAGAGGAAAGACCTTAATTAATAGCCCAGTTCTGATTACTCCGAACCCCAAGGGTGACTGGGGTATAGAAATATGGTCACTTGGTCTTCTCCCGACCGGCAGTAAAACGCTTGCTGAAGTGGGGCGTCCGTTTGGCTGTGCGGGATGTATCAAGTTCGCATTCACGTCCGTCAGAAGGGGACGTTAAATCCGATGCCTCGTGTAAAGACAGTGGCACGCTCTTTGCACGTTAAGAACCCTTGCAACAACTCTTTGAGGGGTCCGTAGGTGGCCTGTTGCAAGGCAAAATTTCTGTCCCTATCCAATATACCCTCATTTTCCAGTGGCAGTCCAAATTTCCCCGACCACCATCCTAGATGGCCTCTATTACAACAACCTACCTATTGTATTTATTGTGAACTTGTTTTCGTCCTGAATATGCATGAAATATTTGCCACTGGACGTTAAGCAACCAACAATCAATCAATCAATCTGATTACTCCAGACTTTGAAAAACAATTTAAACTTGCCGGTGATGCAAGTGATGTAGGAATTGGAGCTGTTTTATATCAAGAGACAGATGATAATCTTGAGAAACCTATATCATATTTTTCTAAGAAATTAGATAAACATCAGAAAAATTATTCAACTATTGAAAAAGAGTGTTTTGTAATGTTGTCAGCACTGCAACATTTTGATGTATATTTGAATCCCACTGTATATCCTATTCTTGTTTGTACTGATCATAATCCTCTCACCTTCATACATAAAATGAGAAACAAAAATCAGAGGTTGACTAGATTGAGTTTATTGTTACAAGAACATGATGTAATTGTAAAACATATTAAGGGTAAAGATAATGTAATAGCAGATGTTTTATCTAGAGCTTATTAAATCACTTTGTATATATTATGTATTTTTGTTCATATTATTCATGATAAGTTTTTGTTACACTAAAACTTCTTTTAAGGGGGTAGGTGTTATGATATTGTAATTATTATATTCATTTATGTTGGCCAAATTTGTGTTGTATGGCCTGATAGTTGTTTACAAAATAATCTTATAACTGTGCAGTTTAAAAATCACTGGAACAATCACAGATACTTATGGAATGATTGGAACTTTCTATTTGACTTACATAACGATTCTAGAATGATCCTTATAAAAGATGCTAATTTAAACTTCTACGTTATTCCAGAAACTTCCGTTTATAGAATGTTCTAGAGATTTCCGTGACAACTATATATATATATACAGAGACTAAAGTTAAAGACTTACACTCACACTTAGACATCGACAGACATTAATATTCATAGCATTTGGATTGACACTTTTATTCTACAAACAACATCATACTGGATTGTGACCTTAGTAGTGAACGTAATATTCAGATTGGATTCCAAGAAGATTTCCGGATACAGATAAAGATATAAGATTGGACTCATATTTTGACAGTTAAGTTGACAGTAATAGTTGTGTAATACTTCTTGTAAACTTTTGTATAATAAATCTTGTCAATTTTTATAATTGATTTGTGTCTTTTGTTGGCTACAATTTAAAGGTGATTTCGGCCGTAACAATATACATATAATTATTGCAGAAACACTAGAGACATTTGCAGAAACACTATAGACATTTGCAGAAACACTAGAGACAATTGCAGAAACACCAAAGACAATTGCAGAAACACCTATATAATTATTGCAGAAACACTAGAGACAATTGCAGAAACACCAAAGACAATTGCAGAAACACCAAAGAGAGCTGAGGAGAGGACTAATCAAGCAGATGATGATGATGATGATTTTGTACATAGATTATCATCAACTTTTCAGACTCAAAGAAGAGATTGCAGTCTAAGCTCCTACAGAAAAAAAAAATAGAAGAGGGCGGCCAACAGACATGTGGTCAGTAAAACTGACCTGTCTGTCGTCTCCAGAGACAAAAATTACCAGTTTCTCGCTTAAATCGAATGGGACTTAATATATGTTTTATTTATAAGATTTTACTCAGTGATAAGGCCACTTTTTTTATTAGTTGGTTTACGAGATTCTTCTTACAAAAGGAAGGGTAGGAGGTCGAAATAAAATAAAAGTAATGAAAAAATATAGGGTAGGAGGTAAAAAAAAATGGAATTTATCCTGGGTTTTTTTTACCGAAAAACGAGACCATTGCAATCGGTTGCTTCCTGGAAACAATTCGTAAAATTCCACTGATTGCAATACGCATAGATATGTCACTGAAATAAACTATTATCTGATCAATATTCATGCTTCTTTGTTGACTGTTTACTAAATTATAATCCTGGTACCTTTGATAACTATGAGGTGATAATTGATAAACAACAGCTTCAAAACACGACAATTAATGAGCTTTCATATTTGCACTTCATAGCAGAGAGACCGAAGAAGAAAAATGACGATTATTTGATATTTTTGCATAACTACAGGCTCCAAAGAGCCTGTGTCGCTCACCTTGGTCTATGTGAATATGAAGCCCTTTTTTACCTTAAAATTTTCAAAATTAATAATTGATAGCCATATCTATTATGAAATTTAAGAAATACAGTCAATTATGGTTTAATTTAATTTATATTTATATCTTTACCTGAGTTTACCTGTAAAATAAAGGCGCGCAAACGTAATACGTTTTAATTCCCAAATGTGCGCAAACGTAGGGCTCCCATATATTTAATACATTATCTAACATTCTACTTAATGGTACAAATACAGATAATCAATGCTTTAAAATGGAAACATTACTTACAATTCACTTCATCTTCTGATAGTTCTGTATTCCTATGTAAGAAAAAACATAATTTAACAAAAGCTACCATTTAATTTTTATGAGGAGCTAGGGTGAAATATTGTTTTTAAGTTGCAATCTCTGACCTACCTTTTTATTACCCACTTGCTCGTCCTCCATTTGTTTTTTTAAAGAACTTGATCTTTGTTCTGCCTTTTTTATTTATAAATTTCATTTTAACCCTACACCACAAATAGAAATCAAATTTTAGCTGTATTACATCTAACTAGACAAACCTGACTGAAATACAACTTTTCCTTCATAGGAGATACCATCTTGCACTACATACATTCCCGTTGTTGAAAAAAGCATCACAACCTGTCTCCCCAGACTCATCCTCCAAATCTTCATTAAAACTGGATAACTGAATTCGTTGTCCATATTAAACTGAACAATGTAACAACCTGTACCAACAAAAAGGATAGTCTATATTGATTGTGACTTAATTGCTCCAAGAACTATGATGGTTCAGATTAGGCAATAATTAGAGGTTAAGATTTTGTTTAATTTTATGTAGGTTTCATATGTGTGTTACTATCGGGGAGGTCCGGTACTTTATTTAAGTTTTTGTTTTACTTGTATTAAATATAAGCTTTTTAGTAAAATTATCAAAACATTTCTGTGTGACTTATATTCCACATGGTAAATCAAAGAAATTTGGAAAATAAACAACGACTTCAAATCTTTATTCCTTTTGTTTAATGCCTCATATCATAGTAAATCATGGTGGAAAAGAGAAATATGGTTGCTGGCGCGATAGCAATACAATAACTGTAAGCATAGAGGAGAGTGTACTTTTAAACCTAGAGGAATATAAGAATGAGTGGCCTTAAGTTACCTTAATAATTGCTTTTAATGAGGAGACCTGCAAGATTCAATGGTACAGAAGTTCCCAAAACCAAGCATTTGAAGCCATGCAGCAGCATGATACAAGGGAAAAAAGGAAATCAAGAAACATGGACATAGACAATCAGCAAGTCATGAGGAACAATTTTTGTCTAACCGAGGTGAATTTTCTTTAAGAACTATACAATAGTTTTGTAACAGTCAGCACCTTAATTAATTTAAATCATCATGATATCGGTAGCAATACTTCAACAAATGATATCATCATCATTCATCATGTCAAATTTATGTAATTACTATTACTTACTTCAAAATAGAACCAGCTGCTGTTTTTCATGTCCAGATTAAATTGTTTTCCGTAGTGCTATGCCTAAAAGCATCACGAACAGCTTGCTGCAAAATAAAACAAAAAAAGTTCATTAACTATCATCATGATCAAGACTATTTTGATTGAATAAATGTGTACTGACAGGAGATCATATCTGTGGAATTTATAGGTTCTCAAACTGGTCTACATCAGGAACATTGCATATATATTTGTAAAACTGGGTCTATGCAAATGGAAGGTTGGACAGGGGGTCCATGATTCCTAATACTTGAAATATATACTAAGCACAGCCCACTGCTTGGCTATTTGAAACATTATGATTGCATGTATAAATTTTCCCAGACAGTTGAACTTACATATAATATTTATAAGGTATATTTGCAGATTTTAAGCAGGCTGACTATGGGGTATGGGCTTTGCTCGTTGTTAAACAGTGACTGATAGTTAATTTCTGTGTCATTTGGTCTCTTGTGGAGAGTTGTCTCATTGGCAATCTTCTTTTTCATAAGCAAGTATATAAGCGGATAAAACAAAAAGACATATATGTTCCGAAATTAATGTTCTATCCATGGAGACAAATTAATGTTCTATCCATGGCATGTCTCTAAGTGAGTTGCATGACTTACATGTAAAGTATATCATTTGATAGATTTTTTTAAACTATAAAATCAGAAAATGTAGACAAGATATTTATTTTTATAAATATATGTGTGTATACACATGATACACATGCATAGCTATATATTTAATGTACCTTAATATGAGCAGGAACATGGACAGCTCAGTATTTCAGTAGTTTTTAATTAGTACAACTTCGAAACATCTTAAATTGAATTCGCATCGGTCTCTTCACTTTAATGGTATCAATCAACAACAAATGAATGACTCAATATGGCTTTCAACTTTGTTCACATATTTTCAATTTGTGTTTACAAACCATTATAAAATACAAATATAAAATAACAATAACAGTAAATAACGTCAATTAGTTTGGTTTTTTTCTCTTTTATGCATGTTAGATCCAGAGAGATACCATGTTTCTTGATTTGATTTCTAGGTATTGGTAAAAATTGGTGTCATCACTTTTAATAAGTGCTATCTTCATTCCCTCATGGTTATCTTTAATATCTGAGATCTGCCAACTCCATACATTTTTTGAACTCCTTTATGAATCTATGACATAAAAAAAATCCGTAAGAAAGTGTGTCATCATTTTGCAATCGCCACAAATCCTTTTGAATTTGTCGAATACAATCCATATATAGGTCTAAATGCTCTGCTAAAGTAGGGCGAGAGGTTAAACTTCCTGAGTACGTAAGAGAAAAGGCTAAATGCATCTGTCCAATTTTCAATGCTAACAAATTTTTTTTTTTCTTCCAGATGTCAGGCCCACCCTCTTATTCTGAACAACTAAATGAAAATCTAGTTCAGCAGAATTGTGGTCAACTAGGCTGTCTGACACATCAATTAAGTGCTTACTTTTAATTTGTTCTTGAAGTTTTGAATTTATCTTATTATACAGAGGTCAACCTATTGGTTTACAGGTAGCTGTACCGTGGTGAACCTGATTAAAACCTGCAGCCAAGCTTTGTGTAGGAATTTGAACCATGTTTGGAGTATTGTGAGTGCCAAAAACTCGACACTTTTTCTCTTGAATAGCTAGGAGTTGTGTGTGGTGTGACAAACTGTGTGTGGGTTCAACCGCGGGTTCTTCATGTACGATGACATCCATCTCAACAGGTTGGAGTCTTGTATGACTAGGTTGAGGCAATATGCCGTTCTCCTTTAGATTCTCCAGCACTTTGGCAGTCATTGCATTCTCTTATGTTTGGTCTTTTTTTTCTGCCTGTTAGCTAACCTCTCACTGGGCTTCATTTTAGGAGGCATCTGTTAATATACAAGATACTATCAAAATAAATAAGCTGAACAATTATTTTGAAATTATATTATTAATTTTAATGAAAATAAAGTACGGCTATATAGAGATTTATTGAAACACATAAAAGTAGTCTTTGATACATCACACCGTTAAACATTAACATGTTAATACCATACTGACCAAACATCTGGTCTGTAATTATTATTCAATGACCAAAACATTTACCATAAATTACAGCTTTTGACCAAATCCATGTTTTAATAAACTCATTTGACTAAAATAGGCATATACATAATCTATCATCAATTTCCATTGACCAAATTAACTTGGTCTATTGCTATTGATCAAATCCATGGCCTATGATATATAAAACAATTCGTACTGACCAAATACATGGTCTATAATAATATTCATGATACTTGTACATCCGAAAACCATCAGCATTTGCTTTAGCACAAACTGTTGACACTGTAGATTATAAGAGTTTATACAATCAAAAGACTGACCAAGAACTTGTTATTGGTGAAAATGCCAAAGAATTCATCAAAAACAAAACATCAAATCACTTGAGAGAAAATAGATTAAAAGAATTTTATCTAAATGTAAGGAAGTATTTTGAAAGAAGTTGTGACTACATGATTGCAAAGTTGCCATTGAAAGATGAACTTCTTAAACATGCTGAAACATCGCAAACTGCAAGTATTATGTATTTTCTAAATCGCTTCCCTAGTCTGCTACCAAAAGGAGTGTCAAAAGACATTATTGTAGAACAATTCATTTCTTATCAAAGTTATGATTTGCAAAGTTGTGTAAAGAATAGGATTGATGAAACTTGGATCAGCATAGTGGACAACTTAAAAATGAACAAGGACATTGTATTTTCTCCCATCTTGCAACAGTAATGTATGGAATTATGACAATACCCCATAGTAGAGCACATTGTGAAAGAGTCTTTTCCAGCGTTAGAAAAAACAGAACTGAACAAAGATCCTGTTTGGGAGACAACACTTTGCAATCGCTTCTTGTTGTTAAGAGTGCAAAGCTTGATATCAGTATTCTTGATGGCAAAACACTTGACCGTCTGAAGGCAGCTTATTACAGGAACCTGAGTCAACAGTGAATTGAATACGATCTCCAGAGTACCTTGTTGAACTCTTAAACTATTGGCAACTTTGTATTGATAGTTACTTGTTGATTCATAGCCAATGACAATCAAATGTCTAGTCATACATATTCAAATCTAGTCCCTATTGAGTTTTAATTCATTATTTTGAGGTTTTGTATTTTTAATGTGTTGTACAAGATTAAATGTTTAATGAAATTTTAAATGTACATATCTTGTTTCTTTTTAAGTACACTGTGAAAACCAGATTTGCATGTATTGGCTTATTCCAAAATTGAGCTTGGTCAAAATCTTTGTTCCAAACATGTCTGAATAAGATTGCAGATACTGTCAGAATGCAGGAAATTGCATCTAATTTTCTTGGGGGGGGGGGGGGGGGAGGGGCATGCCCCCAAACCCCATAGAAGGGTCGTGCCGCTACGCGGCACTCATCGAGAGTACTACTGACAACATTGCAAAACTACTGACAATTCTACTGATGGACATCAGAATGGGTAAACAGGTCTGTAAATAGCATTCCAAAAAAAGTTTAATTATTCAACTTAAATTACAAGCACGATTAACAGTCATGGTATTAAAGTATTATTTTTTAAAATGTAAATAATTGTTTTCAGCTACTTTAAAATTGTCATACCTCTTTGACATGGTGAAGCACTTTCAGTAGGCAGTTCAATGTGACATTGGAATCAGAATGGGAACGGTCTGTCCAAGTAAATCCGAAGTCTAGTCCAAAACCATGGCATAATGCACCAGTAACATGATGATGAACTCCAGCATAGGCTGAGTCAGTCTGAAAAAAAAATTGCATTTTAAAATTTCAAGTACTTTTATAAATACTTATAATTTTGACCATGTTAAACAAAGATCTTATGTTGTAGGATTATATAATGTGCCCCATGAGATGATGTCCCATGGACAAAGTTTCACGGATATGACCTGTGAAATTTGACCAGGACATAATTTTATTATTACATAATGCCATTGTTATGTTTACTATACATATACATGTAAATGCAATTATATATAAATTTAAATATTCAAGTGTATACTTACAATGACTGTGACAGTACTGTAATTAGGTTTCTGTAAAAGAAGGAAGTAAAATTACTTCTTTAGCATATAAGAGTAATTTCTTTATTACTCTCCATACATTTAGTGCATAATGCATATAAATTGACTTAGTACATAGTTCATGCACAAATACTTGTAAATACACTTTAAACATCCTTTGTATACTGTTTTTTTTTTTTTTTTTTTTGCATACACTTGTCTCCTTTTGGCCCTCCATATATTTGCAAATCACTCTAAACCATCAGCTTAAGTAAACTATAGAAAAAAATGTCATTTGTTGCTCTCCATACCATTTGTACCAAATGTATGTTGAGGGACCTCTTAATACATGTACAATGTATCTGCTTTTTACTGACTTCCCATAAAAATGTTTGAAAACAAAAAAATCTTCATACTAAATCAAGTCTGAAAACAGCATCTTATTATTTTTGAGAAAAAAAACTATAAAAAATGCTTAATGTAAGTAAACAAGAGTGCACACGCTGAAATGTCTTGCATACTCTCCTGTATAATCTGTAATGGCAAATGGATTCAAACCTGAATAAAGTCCACATAATCACTCACCTATGAAATAAGGTAAATTATGTCGGACAAACATGTATACCCAAAAACTAATCTAAAAACCAAACATAATTGCCCTACTACAGTATTAGAAACTAAATAAGGAAGAGATATTTTACAACTGCAAAATCAAAAGTATTAGAAAGTGAATGAGAAAGAAATATTTTACAATATATATGCTTCATAAGTACATTTACTGCACACTGAGAACAAAAACTTGCTTGTATTAAAGTGCTTCAATGACAGAAAAAAAACATGGACCATCCTGATGTGTTATATTTGCTTTACTTGGAAAAGCATTATAAAGTGCAAAATGATCCTTTTTTGGAAAAATGTGCTATAAAGTTAAATCTTTATACATGTACGACATGTAATTATTGAAATTTTTTGGCAGAATTGTTTTTGCATGCCATTAAATTATATTTTTAAAAATATTTATAACGATGCATTTTAATATGGGGAAAACAAACAACTTATGATGTTATTCTCTAACCCTCTAGTTTTTTAATGACCGAAAAAATCTGCGGTTGTATATTGTCTCTGTCGTCGACATCTGGATTTTTAGTTTCCACACGGTAACTTTAGTTCTAATTGAGCAAATGCTATGAAATTTTAACACAAGGTATACAGTACAGAAAAGATGTTACCATGAAAATAGTTTCATACTGTTCCGGAAGTACCAGAAAATTAGATGATTAGATTGGGATTTTAGCATAAAGACTTTTCACGACTCATCACTTTTATTATGAGAACTCGTTTATAAATACATTTTTCTGCATTTTTTTTTTTTTTAAATTGTACACTACAAAATTAAAGTAGAATACTGACCATCCTGATGTAAAAATGCAAGTACAACTACAACAACTCTATAGTTTCAAATACATGTATATAAACTTTTAAAGCCTTCACACAAGTTAACATGTATATTATTTTTAATATTATATTGCAGATACACTAGAAGAATTAAAGCTTCAACCTGAAGAGCAGATAATGAAAGGATTCTACACAGTTAAATGTGTAAAAGTCAGTACACCAATTACATACAAATCAGAGTCCAGAGGTCAATCAAAGATGATGAATGGTATCCTTGCTGACAGCACAGATTGTGTTAAATTTGTATTGTATGATGAAGCTTAATTCCCTCTGTTTAACAAGGGAGATTGTTTTGTATTAAATGACTTCATCAAAAAGCCAGGCAGGTAAGTTTTACACCAAGAAAAAGTTACATGAGTTTTACCTCTTTTTGTTATTTTTTTTTTCACATTTTAATAAAGGAGCAACCATTTGATTTTTTTCATGTCGGCATTTAGGGGATTGGAAAAAAAATCCAGTCTCCAAATTTTGATGAAAAAAAAATCCAGGATCAAGACTTTGTAGAAAAAAAAGACAGGACCTGATCTTAGCAGATAAATGTTTTGGTTAATTTTGAAGAAAAAAAAATTGACGCGCGCCAAAAAAATAAATATTTGCAAATTCCATTGTTCAAAATCTACTAGCATAAAATATAGTTCACATGCAAACTTTGACAAATTTTCTTTATTACAAAAAAGAAACCTTGCATTATTAATGGTAAAGTAATTTTTTGGATCAAGCTATTATCATTTCATAACATGGATAGTTATTTTAAGGAATTAAGTCTACCGGTATTTATAAATTATAAAAATTATGATGCATCTATGCAGAGAGAAAATAACCAATTATACATATAGATACATTCATCTAAAATGACATATCTTTAAAATTTTGCACAATTATCATTACCTCAAAAACTGATGTTTTTGCAACATCACCAGATGCCATTAAAGTTGTGGATGACATTACCGAGAGAATAAAAAAGTTGACAGGATCTCAAAACATGGATATAATGGATGCCTGCACCTCACCTAAGAAAACAAGATGTTCAATTGAGGGGAAAGTTATTCTTGTAAGTAAACAGACTAAATACAATAGAACTTTGGTAGTCATATTATCACTGACTTCAGTCGGTATTTCTTACGAAGTTTGGAAGGGAATAATGTTTTTGACCTGTCACTTATTTTTGTCAGCACAATTCCTCTGAAACTACACCACATAACTTTATGAAACTTTATAGTAAGTAAGGACACAAATTTTGATTCCCCAAATTTTATTGGAGTAATGCCTCTTTTTTAACTTGGAAATTTGTTCTGAATTAGCTTGTTAGCGTGTTACTGCTGAAACTACTCTATAAAATTCCTCTGCAGTTTCAAAAGTCATTTATTTTTCAGTAAACAATGTTGACCTAACTACGTTTCCGTTCACCTTATAGATTCATACGCTAGGATAATCAAATGAAAATTGCCATTTAGATTACATGTAGAGGAATTTGACAAAGTCAAAAGAATAATAAGGATTAAATGAGTATGAACCGCCAATTCACTCACAAAAAATTATATTAAACACTGTTTTAAAGGAAATTATTGGTGTATAATCACGACCAAGACAATAACAAACGTATCTTTAAACTGCAAAATCGGTGTTTAATCCTATAATAATTGTTCTAGGAGTACTATGAATTATGAAACCACAAACCATTGATGCCTGAACGAACCAAGAAATTTGGTTTCTATGTATATAAGAAGGTTATTAAGTTCAAACATTATCACAACATGAACATTTTGTTTCTTCAGAGTTCCAGACCTTCTACCAAAAGAGTATCATCCTCAAATGAAGAAGTGCCATTCAAAAGGCTGAAGATTAAAGACAAAACTAGCAGTGTCAATATTGCTTTATGGAGAGATTTGTCTATCACAAACGTACAGTCTGGATCTTATGTCCGATTGGTAAATTTCAACAGAACATCAACTTATGACAAAAAAACCAAAGGACAGAAGCCAGTATTGGCAAACATGACTGGTTCATCTATTGAGGTGAGTATTCAACATTAAAAAGGGTTAACAAACACTGAAAAAAAATTATAATCAGACATGATACTATAAACAAACTAATTTTCGCAAGCGTTTTAAATTTGTGCATTTGAAAATACCCCAAAAACATTTTGCTAACATTCCTAAATATTATACAAATGCAGCAACAGAATTTGTGACATAATTTCAACATAAAAATAAATGGCAAGTTTTCAATTTCTAATAGGTATTTTATATATATTTTTCAGGTGTTGTCTTAATGAAAAATGCTATTATAAAAAAGTGAATGACAAGTTTACCTGCCCAAAATGTGGGAACATATTTACACCAACAACATCTGGACATGCTGTTGTTTTAAAGACACTTATCCAGTGCGATCAAAAGATGCAGAAACTCACTATCTTTACACCACAACTCAAAGTTTTGTTGGAATCAGCTACTTTCCCAGTGAACAGAACAAATTTAAATGAAGCAATATCTTCTTTAAAGAAAAAGCTGCCATTAAAAGTGTTCTTCCAAAATGAAGGGGACATCATAAAAAATATTAAATCAATTTAATTGTTCTTTTACTATTTTGTCTGCATTTGATAAAAAGTTAGTTTGACTTTTGTACTTTTGTGTTTTTAGACAAAACAAGACATGCAGGTAGATATAAATACCATTGATGCATAACGTTTGGATTAATTATTTTAATATATCTTTTGAATTTAAAGAAGAAACTTGAAAAGAAGTGCAAAGTTTCTAAGCAATATTAAACAGTTTAGTTTTGGTATCTTAATGCCATGTTTCATATATTTTAACTGTATATTGTAGACTAGTTATACCCCCGCTCCAAAGGAAAGGGGGGTATACTGTTTTAATTCTGTCCGTCCTTCCGTCAGTCCCTCCGTCCGTAACACTTTTTCGAAACAATTTTCTCAGATACTATGTATCACAGCTATTAAGATATTTGGGATCAAGCATCAGGTTGGGGTGCTGTACCGTGTAAGCGGTTTTCAGGTCTGTCGCTCTTCGACTCCTGTTTACGGACTTAGTACATATATTAAGACATAGGGGTATAATGAAAAATTTTCGTAACACTTTTCTCAGCTACTATGTATCACAGCTATAGATATTTGGTATCTAGCATCAGGTTGGGGTGCTGTACCGTGTAAGTGGTTTTCAGGTCTGTCGCTCTTCGACTCCTGTTTACGGACTTAGTACATATATTAAGACATAGGGGTATAATGAAAAATTTTCGTAACACTTTTCTCAGCTACTATGTATCACAGCTATTAGATATTTGGTATCTAGCATCAGGTTGGGGTGCTGTACCGTGTAAGTGGTTTTCAGGTCTGTCGCTCTTCTACTTCCTGTTTATGGACTTACGGATTCCTATAATGATATCGTTAGCGGGGGTATACTTTTGTGAGTATTACCTCACAGTTAATCTTGTTTTTTATATGTTTCTTTTTGTACTTGAATCAAAGTTTGATATACATATCTAGTCAGAATGAATAACACTTAAAGTGCTTTATTTAATCTTTACATTGGTAATATTTAAACTTGGGTGTAAAAGTTTTGTTTTGGATTTGCATACTTTGAGTTTTTTTTTAACATAAATATTTACAATTGTTATTTTATTTCAGTACATTTAAGTAACATTGATGCTTTAAAATTGAATTAATTTCTTCATATATTTGTTTTAAGTCAGAAGAAATATATTGTACACCAGTTTTTTATATGTTTTTTTCATATCATGGTTTGGTATGCTTATCTTGTCAATATGAATAACAATCAAGGTGCCATGTTTACTGTTTTTTGTAGACTAGTTTTTTATATGTTTATTTTCATATGATGGTTTTGATATGCTTATCTAGTCAGTATGACTACACTTAAGGTGTTATGTTTTGTATACATTTACTGTATACTGTACACCAGTTTTTTACATGTTTATTTTCATACTTATATCAAGGTTTGATATGCTTATCTTTATGTACTTTTTTATGTAAATTTTTACTTGTTGACATTTTCAATAAATTGTTTTATCAAAAATCCTTGTTCATTTGTTTAAGAGAAACCAAGATTAATATACTCAACTGCAATAAGTGATCATAATTATATTTGAAATTTGTCTTCCCTATGACAAAAAAATTGTTAAAGCAATACACAGGTATTTCTTTCAAGCAGCAAAAACGGTAATTTGGACAAAATTGTTATTAACATTAAACTGTAGTAATATAATTATTCCCCACGCAACAAAGTTTCAAGGATATAATGTTTTTGACCCATCAGTCTGTCAGTCTTAATTTTGTCATCACAACTCTAAAACTACACCACAGAATTCCATGAAACTTTATAAAAAGTAAGCACTCCCCACGTAGTTGTGCATGTTACCATAAAATTGTTATCCCTATGTTTTGTGGGAATTGTACCTCTTTCAACTTAGAAATATACATTAATGTACCCCTGAATTAGCTAGTAAACAGAACTCCTCTGAAACTACTCAACAGAATTTCAAGAAAATTGGTCAGTAAGGACATCACATATAGTTGTGCATATTACTAAAAAATTCTTGTCCTCCTTAATATTCTAGAAGTTATACCCCTTTGAACTTTAAAAAAAGGTCAAAAGTCAAGGTCATATGAAGTTACAATGGAAAATGGCATACTGTCAGATTGAACACATCATATTTGTCCTTGACAAAAAACAATAGCTTGACATTAACATGATTAGTCATGGTCATGGAATAATAATGTTATGTCCTGGACAAAACAATATGAAAAAAATAAATGATTTGACCTTAAGGTCACAGGGTAAAGTCATATGATGTTCACAATAGTGTATAACACAACACCACAACCTTAATACATCTTCCTACCAAATATGATAAATGGCACACTGCCTTGGCCTAATTTCTTCATATATGTCATGGACAAAAAATATGGAAAATAATAATAATTTGACCTTGAAATGGAGGTCACAATGGTGCATGAGAAATCACCTTAGCCAATTACATTTTCCTACCATACATGATTCAATGTCATGGGATAATAATGTTATGTCCTGGACAAAACAATTGGAAAAAATCAATAATTTGATTTAAAGGTCATAGGTCAAGGTGATATGAAGGTATCAATGGTGTTTGACACACCATCTCAATTTAATACACCTACCAAATATGATAAGTCAATGTCAAAGGATAGATTTATACCCTGGACAAAGTTGTATGAGAAGAAGAAAAACTACTAAAACAGTATGACTCCCTTCATCTGAAGGGAAGACATTATAACAATGCAAAACATTGAGAAATGACAAAAAATAATAGAACAAAAATTACAAAACAATGCAATAACCATTGAAGGTCCAACATTTACTCTCAGAAAAACAAATATAACATTGGGTGGGCTGGAAGGGTAAACATGTGAAGATGACAACTTAAAAACTTTTTTAAAAAACATTTCTAAAACACATATTTTCAAAATAATTATTCGTTTATTCACAAAATGCCAATCGAATGACCTCAGCTTTTTTAAAAAGCTAATCTTGTTAATACCGGAACGAACAAAAATATCAAACAGTAATGAAATTGCAACTATACAGATTACACCAAAAATATTTTAGGATAATAAACTGTGTGTTAGCCAGCAGCATTGAACACGCCAGCAATATATCAATACTCTTTTTTTTAAAACATCAACTCAATAAAATCAGTACAACAGGAAACATTACTATCGTCGGCAAGTAAAAATTAATAGTTTTTACATTATCAAAGGAATGTATATGATGTACATCAAATAGCAAACATATTAAATAATGATGGAATTGCTCCTATACAGATCGCATCAACATTATTTTATGATCATGAGCTCTTTGTTATGAGTTGTGTGATGAAAATTAAAGACAACAATGAATATTTTGACACAACAAGTACACAAACATGTGATATCGCAGGCAACATTGAATTAGTTATATTCCAAAATGAGAAATAGTTGAATACGATGTTAATATTTGAAGAACGATATCATTGATTTAATTATATTCGTCATCACAACTCCTTATATGGACATTCGCTAGCTAGTTGTATCTAGAAGGTTCGTGTCATCTCCAATTGTTGAGACCGAATTATTATGGTTGCTGTGGAGGGTTTGTATGGTCGTTGTTGTTGTAACTTCTCATGGGTTGCATTCCATCTTCATATTTTTATCTCCTGCTCAGTCATTTTAATTATATTCAAAATTAAGTGTTATTAAGAAAGGTCCAATATATTTTTCAGCAACTTACATTTCCAAAGTACTAGTATGTGCACATCGACCGGTTGTGGAATACTGACTGGTCCCTTTCATGTTACACCCCATAGGGATATAACCACACGTGCACAAGAAACAGGAAATCACACACTACTTAAATGTCCTTAAAACTCTTTCTTAAAAAACATTTCCAGTAACCCTGTTTCATTCAAACACTGTCGGAATTTCTTTCTTTCAAGAACTATATTGTTTTGTTTTTTCTGGTACCTTCTTTGTATGGTGTCTAAACTTCTTACCACAACCATAACACACCATTATTCTAGTGTTCATAAGAAAAATATAATTCTCCTATGCATTTTCATCTATCACAATTCCATCTACGGTAATCTCTGTTGCTGTTGCATTAGCTTTTTTGTGCTTCTTCCGGATAGACTTTTTTTTCCAGCAGTGGAAGGTAGTGAGAAGAATATCCCTCCTAGAAATTGCAACCAATCACCATTCATTGCTTAGTAAAATTACATGTATACCAGATGCATTAACAATTTTACTTTCTATTGATTGATTGTTGGTTGCTTTACGCCGCATAAGAACAAAAAGGCTATATCGCGGCGAGCTGTTTTTTTTTACTTTTTTAATTTATCAGAAAATAAAAAAATAAAACATACATTTTTTGTTAAATCTCAACACTTTATTATCAAAATATTCCTCTCACTACAGAATCTCTGACGTATCGGTTTTTACATTTACTTTCCCTGTATTCTGGTGGTAACTTTAAAATGAAATTGACATAACTTCTTAATCCTTAAACCTTTCGGTTAAGATATTTAATGTCTATTTTGGCAGAAATTAAAAACACATTATCAAAACACTAGTGTCTTGCTTATAATATTCGTTGCATTCAATTATAATGTATTAGTTATGACCACTTATCGTTTACACAGTATCAGTTGTTATGTTGTGTCTATGGATGTCTTTGATGTCTTTGATGATTTTTTATATTGATTAACATGATGGTTATTTCACTTATCTAGTTTGTTAAGTTCTCTTACGGTTCTTGTAGGTAGAAATAAATATGTCTTGACATCTTGGGACTATATATGTCATTGTTATGGATTGGATTGGCAGCGAGAGTGGGACTTGCGCCCTCTGATCCGTTCTAATGAAATAAATAAGAAACTAAATTTGCTGGTAGAAACAAGTATTGTGTTGATGTTTTGTGGTGTTTTTGTGTCCCAACAATTGTAAATCGCTATGGCACAATCTAGGGGGAGACTGACGGTAGGAGGCCGGAACAAGCAACGAAAAAGAAAATCAAACTAGAAAATCAAGAAACTGGCTATTAATTTAATAAAGAAAACATTAAGATAATACAATATAATGACACTAGTCTAGTGTGAACTGTTGTTATTTAAGATTTCATTATTATAAAGACGACAATCCGAACTCCAAACAGAGAACACTAAAAAGAGAAAGGCTTAGCTAATGGGAATTTTAGATGCCCGCCTTAAAAAAAAATATAATTAACACACGCAAATATTATAAACTGTGTCTGTGTTACAATGGAGTTGCATTTCATCTTCATACTGGAAATTATTGTCATCAGATTAAAAAGGGTTATTGCAAGTTGTCGGTTTTTAGACATGATCATGTTGACGCGTTTTCTTATTGGTCGCTTGCTTGAGTCTGGTCAATAGTCGCTATAAGTTAAATTATAGATTAATTCCCCGAATTAACGTTTATATATGTTGTATTTCTTCCTAACAATTAAGGATTAATCTTTAAATGGGACATCAGTATACCAAAATTCTTCTAGAAAATCCATTCTATATTATCCTTTATTTGTAAAACAAAAAATTTGAATTAGCTCTCGCCGCGATATAGCCTTGTTGTGCTAATGCGGCGAAAAGCAACCAACAATCAATCAATGTTTTAAATGATTTTAATCGAACAAAATTTTCACAAATCTCAACTCGCCCTTTGTAATCGGAGTCCTGTGTATCAGTATCCTGTCTTTTCTGCTCTAAACATAGTAAACATTTCATGTAACTGTCTAAAGAAACATAATATGCTATTTTTGTCATGCATATAGAATCTTTAAGTATTTACATTGGCACCGACTTAACATCTGATTTAAAATTTAATTATGGAATATTATAGTTAATGAAGAGTCTATGCAATGATTTGAAAAAAAGTTCAGTTTCCTCTTACTGAACCTCTCCCTCTTACACTATATTTTACAACCTCTACAAATCAAATAAAAAAAATAAGGAAATTAAGTAATCGCTAAAACTTTGCCATTTTCACATTTTGTTTTTAAAATTTATGAATTATACTAGACTCTGGCAAAATAAATATAACAGTTTGCTGTCTATCGTCTCAAATATTGTGTCAGGATTTTGTGAGAAGGCGAAAAAAAATAACTAAAAAATTGACCTCCAGGAAAACCTGATGCAAAACTTTGAGCTCAAAGCATTCCTAGCAACTGACTAAGCAAACAGTTCTTTTCTAGTTCTAAATATAAAGAAAAAACAGTTCTTTTAGTTATCAAATTTAATATAAAGACATATTAATGTGTGTGCCCTTAAATTACGAATGTATCTAAATTTTACTTGTCACTTGACAATTAGTGTGCTTTCTTCTTTTGTCTTTTAGGGATTTCTAGATTAGGCATATCATCATCTGGTGAGTCCAAATCATACACATTTGAGGGGATATCTCTTGACCCACAAAGTTATTCTGTATTGTTTTCAGTGTTTGAAGTTTCACTGTCATTTAGCAAATCAAACTCATTTGAGCATTTAAAAACGTTTAATATCTCCTGCTCAGTCATTTTAATTATCTTCAAAATTAAGTGTTATTAAGAAAGGTCCAATATATTTTTCAGCAACTTACATTTCCAAAGTACTAGTATGTGCACATCGACCGGTTGTGGAATACTGACTGGTCCCTTTCATGTTACACCCCATAGGGATATAACCACACGTGCACAAGAAACAGGAAATCACACACTACTTAAATTCTTTCTTAAAAAACATTTCCAGTAACCCTGTTTCATTCAAACACTGTCGGAATTTCTTTCTTTCAAGAACTATATTGTTTTGTTTTTTCTGGTACCTTCTTTGTATGGTGTCTAAACTTCTTACCACAACCATAACACACCATTATTCTAGTGTTCATAAGAAAAATATAATTCTCCTATGCATTTTCATCTATCACAATTCCATCTACGGTAATCGCTGTTGCTGTTGCATTAGCTTTTTTGTGCTTCTTCCGGATAGACATTTTTTCCAGCAGTGGAAGGTAGTGAGAAGAATATCCCTCCTGGAAATTGCAACCAATCACCATTCATTGCTTAGTAAAATTACATGTATACCAGATGCATTAACAATTTTACTTTCTATTGATTGATTGTTGGTTGCTTTACGCCGCATAAGAACAAAAAGGCTATATCGCGGCGAGCTGTTTTTTTTACTTTTTTAATTTATCAGAAAATAAAAAAAAAAACATACATTTTTTGTTTTGCAAATCTCAGCACTTTATTATCAAAATATTCCTCTCACTATAGAATCTCTGACGTATCGGTTTTTACATTTATTTTCCCTGTATTCTGGTGGTAACTTTAAAATGGAATTGACATAACTTATTAATCCTTAAACCTTTCGGTTAAGATATTTAATATCTATTTTGGCAGAAATTAAAAACACATTATCAAAACACTAGTGTCTTGCTTATAATATTCGTTGCATTCAATTATAATGTATTAGTTATGACCACTTATCGTTTACACAGTATCAATAAGTATCTTTGATGGTTTTATTTATCACCTTTAAAGAGATATTTGTAAACCTTTATTTGTCATCATTATTGCATTGGGTTCATTGATAAACTAGCCTTCTGTGTTCTGCTCTATCAGCTATCTATGAATTAAGCGTTACTCAAGAACTGATAAGATATTACCTTTATTGACACACTTTACAGCTGTTTGTCAATCAAAGCGCTGTAAGCGCTGAAGGCAGTTAACCAAAAACCAAGACAACCGTAATTATGAAAGCTGTGGCAAAGTTGACTCAACATTAAACATTCATATATAGTACATTTATGTTTATCTAATGATTTATTTATTAAGGCAAATAATTTATATGTTATCAAGGTTTCAAAAGCAGTGCATATAGCAATGTATATTTTTTATGGTGAGTCTGCAGTGGTACAAGTTCCCAATGAGTGCAGTTGTTCTACTTGGTAGTTAACCTTGGTTTTATTTGAATGCTAGAAGTTCAAGTTGACTTAGTATGAACATGTAATAGTATGAATGGACTAGTTTCCCTGGAAAGAAAACTGAATTTGTGTTCTATAGTACAAAAAACTTGTGTCTAATCCATTTGTCTCTTTTTGGAACAATAAAATATGTTTAAACTAAAGTTATGAGACACGAATCAGAAAAATGTTCACTACAACAGGGATCAAATGTGAGGTCTTACCGACTTGCCCATAGTAAATGTGAATGATTTCTTATTTTGTCCCATACATATGAATATATATAATTTAGGGGTGGTGATCTCAACGGTTTTCAAGTTCTTAAACAGGTAGGGGTAGGCAGAGGATTTGGGAAAAAAATTGGTTGCTTATATAGGGAATCACTGAAGGGTATCTGGGAGCGGGCCCATCTTAGGTCAGTCAGTGGGCCCCCACTTATGAAAATTTCTGGATCCCCCACTGGGGGTAGGGTGACCCTAGGGACTTCCCCTACATTTCATTGTATTTGTTATATTGTCCCATACATAAATATATATGGTTTAGGGGTGGGGATCTCATTGGTTTCCAAGTTCTCAAACAGGAGAAGTAGGGTGACCCAGGGACTCCCCCTATATTTCATTTGATTTGTTATATTGTCCCATACATGAGTGTATATGGTTTAGGGGTGATGATCTTGATCTTAGGTCAATCAGTGGGCCCTCACTTATGAAAATTTCTGGATCCCCCAATGGGGGTAGGGTGACCCTAGGGACTTCCCCTACATTTCATTTAATTAGTTATATTGGCCCATATATGAATATATATATTGTTTTGGTGTGGGGATCTCGACCGTTTCCAAGTTCTCAAACAGGAGGGTTGGGGTGACCACAGGGACTTCCCCTATATTTCATTTGATTTGTTATATTGTCCCATACATGAGTATATATGGTTTAGGGGTGAGGATCTTGACCATTTCTAAGTTCTCAAACAGGAGGGTGTACAGTGACCCAAGGGACTCCCCCATCTTTCATTTGAATTGTTATATTGTCCCATACATGAATATATATGGTTAAGGGGTAGGATGTTATATTGTCTCATACATGAATATATATGGTTTAGGGTGGGGATCTCGACCATTTTTAAATTCTAAAACAGGAGGGTTGGGTGACCCCCAGCGACTCTTCCTATATCTCATTGATTTTTCATATTGTCACAAACATGAATATATATATGGTTAAGGGGTGTGGATCTCGACCGTTTCCAAGTCCTCAAACAGGAGGGGGTTGGGTAACTCCAGGGGCTCCCCCTATATTTCATTTTATTTGTTAAATTGTCCTTTACTTGAATATATGCAGGGGCGGATTCAGTCAGAGGAGGACGGGCGTGCACCGCCCTTAAATTTGCAAAGCATGGGTTGTTCTCAGCTTAATAAAGAATATTCCGATAATTTTACCTCAAATTTTTTTAGCCTCGCTCTGCTCGGAGAAAATTTATGTTTGCGCCCCTCCTAACCTAAAATCCTGGATCTGTTCCTTATATGGTTTAGGAGTGGGGAGCTCGACCGTTTCCAAGTTATTAAACAGGAAGGGGTAGAGTGGCCCAAAGGATGCCACCTATATATCTTATGATTTACTTACATTCAGATATATATAATATAGTTGCATTATTTGTGAAAATAAAGAAAGAAACTTTCAGCTACTTTAATTGACCCTTCAAAATTGAGAAAAAAAAATAATCCTTCGAAATTGCAGTAATATGTTTACACTTTTTAAAAAAAGCATCTCACATGCATTATCATCATTTATGACTGATTTAGACTGTGAACATGAATATGTATATTCTTAGATATACTATTCCCAGGACAGCTGTCACGTTGTATTGGATTTAAATTAAAATTTGTCAAAAAGAATTTTGAGTTTCTGTATAAAATATTTTTCTGCTTTTTCTTTCTTTTACATATATCTTTTGATTTACAATTCTAGTGTTTATATTCATTTACCATGCATAGATGTATTTTTTCACCTGTTTGGATTTATTTTGTAATTGATCGCCAAACACGGAATTACCCTTATCCGCTTCCGGAATCGGATCCGATATTGTAAAATTTTGTCTTCACGGTCGCCATTGTTATGTGTTTACAATGTTGTTTTCGTCAATCAGATACGATTTTACTCGAATTTATACAATATTTGTCGGCGATTTTCTGTATAAATCTAGCGGTTGAACAAAATGAACATCGCTGTTATGAATAATAATGACAAAAATAAGTTTTAGCTCGTTCAATTGGAGACTTTGGTGAACATGGTGAAAAGGTTTGCAAAGTTAATTCTTATTTTCTTTCAAGTGGAAGGTGACTACGTCGGACGTAGCTAGAAACTAACTATCCTAGTCGAAATTCCGCTTGCAAAAGTTGAAGGTCGCGGACCTCGGACCACCGCTAATTTGCACACCTGCCTCCAAATTGAAAAGATACGAAAATTTCTTTTTCTAATTTGAAATTGCCACCAACAGCATGAACAGTTGAACTTAATATTATATAATAGCCTGGCTACCGACGTATTGATGACAAACAATATTCCTACGACTTTTGCTATTTCACGGTGTAGTACGTTGACGGTTGCTATTCGAAAAAAAAACGCGTCCGCTGTTGCTATCCGAAACTTTTACGGTTGCTATTCGAAATAAAATGGCAATTTAGGATGGAGCAGCCCAAAGAAACGTCAACAGGCGCAGGTAATTTGTGTATATATATAATAAAACTGGTCTTACGGAATACTATAGATATTATCAACGAATACTGTCTACCCCTAACAAGGAAAATAGGTCTCGTCTTTGAAAGCGAGATGAATAAATTAGATCACACATGCCTAATACCCGTTATCGTTTGCACTGATTTATTCATTTTTAACGAAAAACTAATTGTTTTGAATGAAATAAAGATTTCAAAAGGGGCATTTATTGGTTTGCTAAGAGCTTTCAAAAGTATTAAGCGAAAGAGTGTTTTTTTATTTGTCACGGGACAATAATACGGGACTCTTCATGATTTGCTAGGGTTACGGTTACTATACAAACACATTATATATGGCACCGGTTATAAACTGAAAAAAAGGCACCGGTTACTAGTAGTTTTTATATTGTTATTTTCAGCAAAAAAGAGAAAGTCAAAGGCATGTCTGTGGCTCAATCGTCCAAAAAAGAAATCAAAAATTGAAAATGCTATTGTTACACCTTTACAAAGCAAAGATGCCAATGAAAGACCTAAAAGTATCGAACTGAGAAAAGCCCCATTAAAAACGAGAGGAAATAGGCGGAAAATTAGGAGGAAGCTCTATAATGCTCACGCGGACGACAAAATAAATAAGGAAATTACAGAAATATTACCTACAGTCATAAGCAAGCTGAGAGCGGCAAATGTTTTAGGGGATTTCTGCAACTTCTTAAAAGTTATTCACAATGGTAAATTTCCTTTAACAAATATAGCGTTCCTCCTTTTTCTTGATGTTGTTAGATGGTATTCTCTAGATAATACATCCAGCATGGAATATTCAGAAGACTGTTTAAAATTCTGGAAGGTAATGTACAGACTTTTCCATGGAAAGGCTCTGAGGTTTATGACAGGAATGAAGTCTGAATATGGCGGCAATAATAGACGAGGGGAATATAGTCCAGAAAACAGTTCCATTAACTTTGCTGTTCCATCTCATAAGCGCGTTGCTACTTACGAGTCTGTAGGAGTCAGCTTACCGAGTGAAATGAAACCGGGTATTATAAATGAGGCTCTTGAGTTAAAATCTGAAACAAAATCGTATGTATTGAGCTTTGATGGCAAAAAACTAGCTCCTGGACTTACTAATGAATGGGGGGATCAGGATCTGTTTGGTCATGAAGAGAAGGAAACACTATCCAAACTAAGAGAGCGCCTTCAAAATGATCTAAATATTATAGAGCTAGCAAAAGTAGAATGCCAGCGTGTTCCCGGCAAAACAGAAGATAAGATAGAGCAGTTAGAAAGAGCTGTTAAGGTTGTTTCTGTGCGAATAAAGGATTTGAGAATGTTATTTTTGAAACAGCAAATGGCGTTAAATAAGTTCATGAAAGAAGGTGGAAAAGATTGGAAGAAATCTAAATATGTTTATGCAATAAGCAGTGTACAGGCCCAAATGTTTCTAATAAGAAACGTTGTAAAGAAACTATTAGATTCCAATAGTTCTCTCCTTCTCCTAGGATCATTGATAAATGGCACATCGCAGCTTTTCAGTGAGAATCAATCCATTGATATATTTTCACAACGAAACATGTTTTCACTGAAGAAAGTTGAAGATATACCAGAAGGTCTTCTGAATGAATTGAGATTCATAAAACAAAGGTCCCCACAATGGTTCGATGCTCGAAAACAGCTTAAACTAACAGGAAGTACCATATTTGGAGGCTTAGGTCTTGATTCATTAAAACTACAGCGAAGACATTTTGATAAAGTTGTCAAAAACATTGAAATAGCCGAAGTAATTTCAGAAGACACTGCCAAACGAATGGAACACGGCACAGTATCAGAAATACATGCAATAGCAACATTGACTACGAAAGTATTGCCTCTCTACTATCCAAATCTAGCATACATTGAAGAAGGTGCACATGTTATTAATTCTAATGGAACTCCCCTCATTCTAGTCTCACCAGATGGGAGCTTGGGAAAAATGAACATGGATGGAATAGATATTCCAACACCTGTTGTAGCATGTGAATTCAAATGCCCATCACCGTCAGATTTTAGGACACCCGTGCACTACGACATGCCCATAAGGTAAAATGTTATTAAATTAAGTTTACACTTGCTTGAGTTTTTTTTTTCGAAACGATCACCTTGATGTTTTTTTTATCAGTTTGAGCTATTGGGGTCTTTTTCTTCAATGAAAGTCCTGTACGATTTTTTACAAATCATTGCAGATTATTTATTTGGAAGGATTAATTTTCGATCTTTATTTAAAATGGATGGAAAACATTGCAGACAGAGTCATTTATGCAAGCTGGTTTGTCAAATTTTCTGAAAACTTATTCTTGGTAATGCAAAAGGCGAATGTTTTTGAAACTTTACAAAAATTATATGTTTCACGGTCCTCAACAATGCTTGTTTAACCAATAGTTGCTGTTTTACTTAGACAAATATGACATCTATGGAATGCTTTAAACAGTTTTTGTCAGTTTTTAATATCATGACAATTACAGTGGCTCAGTGATTTAAGCCCTTGTAAGTCTTTATCTATATATTAGTATTTTTGATTTAGATACATACCTCAGGTTCTGAGTGAAATGGCCAGCATGAATGTTGAGGAACTAATATACCTTTGTTGGACAGATGAGAGCTCTACTGTGTTTAGGTGAGTGATTAAAAGCAGATTTTGGATAAAAATTGTCTTAGTGAACGGTCAACGCGATTGACACTTTATACACTTAACTGTTATCCATATTTTTTTAATTCAAATAAACCTAAGGAATAAAAAATAAACACAAGAAAAAAAGGCGATTCATTTAACAGAAAAACCATAGAAAACAAACGGACAACACGTATTCTATAAAAACAGAGTGAACTAATGTTTTCGGAATGGTTTTTAGTTCCTGCTCAGTATACGACCACCGTTGCAAAGTCGTGAAATGTTCGAATTGTTTACCTTGTTCAAAATGTCATCATTTTAGAATTGTATATGATATTTTATTCAAAATTCATTATTTATATCCAACTACGATACTTTAGGGCACTATATTTTCTGGTCTATACGTCCGTATCTCCTGTCGGTCGGTTGTCGGTCCATCCATTCAATTGTTCGTCCTTTCGGATTAGTACAAATACAAGCTTCCTTATATTAAAATTGAATTCCAAATTAGGGTTTTGACAATAAAAAGGTTTATTGAACATTGAACATGGAAAATAATAACGGCGGGGAATTATTGGACTGTGATATAATATTTCTTATTTTCATCTGTTTTGACACTTCAGAGTGCATTTTGATACTGATACATGGAAATTGATCACAGAAGAAGCACAAAATGTATATTTGAAAGAAACCCCGAAATGCCCAACAAGATTATCTGCCGAATCAAAAGTCATCAAAGAGCGTTTGCACATATTCAGAGAGAATAATTGTGAATTCATTTGCGAAGTTGCATCATGTAAAGGTGAACGAATTGGTTGCTCGTATCTTGTTGATGGATCGCCTTATGTTTATCCAATCTGCAATACAGAGGAAAGAAACAATTTAACCGTCGACGAAATGGATTCAATATTCAGTAGCATTAATACATGTATCAATGAAGTTTATCAAATATGTAGGAAAAAGGCCACAGAAGTTATAGTTTGGATCTTAGCAGACACAGACCGAATATTCAACCCAGATGTTCCCTACGCCATACCAATTGCGTATGCAATGAAGGGCTATAGTCTAGGAACAAAACCAATGAGAGAAATGCATGAAGACGTACTCCGAATGTGTCATGAGAAAAAAATTAATGTAGTTGCAAGCTGTTTTGATGGTCAATGGGCTAAATTATCTACACGAGACAAAAATGATAAACCTCTGACAATAATGCAATTGCAACGCGATGTTTATTCAGAAGCATCAAAACTTACACGAGATGCGATAGTGAAGAAATTACTTTCTGAGTCTATTTTACCAGCTGAACAAATTTTTTCTATTACCGAGAAAACAGAAGAAGGACTAAAAGTTTCATCACCAATGCTCAAAAGAATTACGTTGTCGTTAAGGCACAAACTGAAACAAAAAAAGAGAAGTTCAGTTGTTCAGAATTTAGATAGTGACACTGTTTCATGTCTCCCAGACGAAGCTTTAGAAACATTGATTGTTGAAGATAACCACACTATGTTTCCGGACAGGATTGATGTTGAGGAAGAAACCACAAGCGAAAACACAGTTGGAGATAATGATGATGAAGACAATGATATGAATGAAGTAGCCGATCAGACGAAAAATGATAAACCAGTACCACCCGAGACAGTTGCAGCCATCTTCCATTCATTAACGATCCATACTAAAGTATCCGTGAGTAGAAAATGGAGCAAAAGGACAGTCAGCGACCTGATAAAAATACTAGATGACACATCTCTAGTAAGGAAAATGCAACATGACGAATTGAATGTTGTTATCCAGTTGACAAAAACCCAACAATTAAAGTTAGGCATCAAAATAAAACAAACCTGCTGTCGGGATGAAAAGGCCATATTTATCAGAAGAGTGTTTGGGTCAAAGCAGGACGAAATATTTGAAAAAAAGGTCAAGGAACTCATGCCTCTAAAATTGATTGCCTCAAAAGTTGTGCGTACCTGTTTGTCAAAGATACCAAAAGAGCGTTTAAACAACACTGTAGCAGCGATGATGATTGATAAGAGATACTGTGAATGGAAGGAAGCATCTGCATTTAAACTGGATACAGAAATATATAATATTGGCAAAACAATTTGGTTTTCGTTTCCAGAATTTGATGAAGAGAAACAAAAAACGGAGCCAAAATGTCTAGATGCACACCATTTGCTTGTTAACCTTCGCTGTAAAGTTTGTAAAGATGGTGTATGGGGCATACGCAAAGATGCATGGCATGCTGTTGCTGATAGTGATAATAACATTATCAGCAAAGGTATTGTTGTTGACCTTCTCGATAAGCAAAACAATGCATTTGCCAAACGTACATTTAGTAATGAAGTAGAGGAACAAATGAGAAAACTTGATTTCGTTTCAGAAGCAAATTTCTGTTATATGATACGCCGTTGGTATGAAGCTGAAGATTCTGCCGGGTTTTCTGCTGAAGATCGTATTCAACGGAAGCTTCAACTCAAGGCATTTTTGTTGAAAGACGTTGATTTTGGAATTTTTCCACCACCAGGAATGTATGTAAAAGGATTCCCAAAAATCATGTACGAAGGATTTTTGCAGCGCATAGATACATCAATTCAGTTGTACGATATAGTCAAATCTGGATCGTATAACCAAAGAGCATTATCATCACTTGTGAATGAGACGTTTTTCGGAGAACTTAGTGAGTTAGAACCAACGAAATTAGGATGCCCAAAGGCCATTAGTATTCCACGACTTATGGCAAATGTTACAGAGATGCAGCATTTTCGATGTGATCCATCTGAAAGGTATACAATGTGACTTGTTTTCTATATTTGTTTACATAAATAACTATACCGTAATACCTTCGTCCTGTCTTTATATATCAGATATCCTTATTTAAACAGACACCTTGTTAATGTGGAAAACTAAATGTCAGATTAAACACAAGCTAGAAAAACACTATTTGTCATTAATGTTCTTCAATTTTCTACTTTATTTGGCCTTTCAATTATTTTGATTCGAGCGTCACTGATGAGTCTTTTATAGAAGAAACGCGCATCTGACGTAATATAAATTATAAGCCTGGTACCTTATTTGCTCATTGTTGAAGACGTGTCAGCGAATTGCAAGATGAAAACAGGAATTTCGAGGTGTTCAATAGATATAATATGTACATATATGGCTGCCTTGAAATCATGATGTACATCTGTAAAAAATAACTATCAGATGCTAAATTTTTAAATACTACATACAGTACATAGATGAAACACCTAACATTTCAAAATCTTTAATATCCATATATACATGTTCTGAACAATCGATTTTTATATGTCCATCTCTTGTTTAGTTAACTTATAAAAGTAGCTTTTATATATTTTGAAATTTATTTTATTTTCCCGCACTTTTCAGGGCATTTAATATAAACACATCAAGAAGGCCGGTGTATCCACAACACAGTCTTCTTCCAGTGACCGATAAAACAGAAATATGCGTAGCTACATATACAGAATGTAATCACCAGATTCCTCAAATATATCCAAGGTATGTTTAAAAAGTACGAAGAATAACACCACTTTTATACATTCTTAACCCTAATGAATATTTAGAAGTGACTGTGTCTGTCACTCCGCATGTCAGTGCAGATCCATGACCTATTGCAAAAAGAACAACCTCATCTCGATTTTAACACTCAGCGGTTGTGGTCCTTCGTATGCCTGTGAACATTTCCCAAAAATCTCGGAAACCTGGCATTTATGGATTGAAATAGTATTCGTGTATCATGTTTAAATACGGGCGTGTGTAACACAATAATATAACCAACCGGTATCAATTTTGATTAATATGTTAAATAAAATAGCCCAATTACTAGTGTCACAAAGCTCTATCGACTTTGTTGTCGTCGAATCAAACATGACTACTTTAAAGTTGCTTTAAAATGGTTCTTATAAAGTTTGGGTTCATATTCCAAAATATGAAATAGTTGATGATGAGACACATTCAACATGTGTTCAATGTTCTAAATTACTTGGTAATATTTACATATATTTTGCAGAAACCACACATTTGATTCGCCCTCCCGGCTTAACAAAAAACAGAGAAAGTCAAAGCGGTCTGATGTTTCGAAACCAAATGCTGTTTCAAGAGGTTGTCTTCCAATACGACAGCATCACAAGTGTGATGAATCAAAGGTGTTACCAACAACTCGGCTTGGAATTGAACTGCAGGACTGAAGATTCATCTTTGAACATTACCTAGTACGTTTTGGACTCAATATCAAGAGAGAAGACAAGGGACGGATGCGGGAAAGAACATCACTGTATGAGAATGTGAAAATGCGGGGGAAGGGGGGGGGGGGGGGGGGGGGGTATTTTTTTCATTTGAGATTGAACTAAACTAAAATATAAACTAGTATACATAGTCCTAAGTTACTAAATAAATACATTGATAACAATATTGACAAATTTTATTTACCCAAAACTTCATACTATTAAGCCATCAATTTTGAATTTGATGACAATAACCTGCAGTCTAATTAAAAGCATTGAAACACATATCTGCACCAATCCGTCTATGAATCGAATGGTTGATACATAATTTTTGGCGAATATGAATTGTCCTTGTAAGATGAAATAAAACAAAACAATAAACACATAAAAAAACAAAGCACATATTCTCTTGTACCTAAACAAAAAACATAGTAAATCGTAATACTGAATCTCTTTTGATTAATGTTATTATAAGAAAATACTTCAAATTCAACACAAATGTGTTAGACATTACAATTAGGCGTGCCCTGTAACTTTTTTGTGTTTGTATAAAGATGGCCGGTATTTGTATGTCTTGCCACAACCGGCACATTGGTACCTTTCAGGGTTTGCGTGAGCAGCTGTATGGTCAGCTAAATATCGTTTTGATTTGAATTTCTTGCCACATTCGTCGCAAGACAATTTATCAACTCTTTTAGCCGAACACACATGCCGTGCTAGACTAGATTTATATCTGTATGTATTGCCACACGCAGGACACCCAAAGGGTTTTGTTTTTTCGTGTGAGGCCTTATGCCCTTCAAAATTGTTCTTGTAGGTAAACCCTTTGCCGCACTGGTCACAAAAATATTTAAAGTTTCCTTGGTGTTCTTTTTTGTGAGAGTTCAGGCCTCCTCTAGTCTTGTAAGTCTTGTTACATTCAGTGCAGACAAATTTTTTCTCACTGCCATGTGACATGACATGGTTTGTAAGATCATACCTAGAGTAAAACGACTTTGAACAAATGTGACACTCGTGACCATTACCGGTGTGACCCACAACATGTCGCCTCAAACTGGTACACCTATCAAATGTTTTATCACAAATATCACATACATATGATTTTGAGGCAGGGTTATTGTTGTTGTTGTCTATTGTTACTTCAACTGTACCAAGCAGGTCTTGGGCCAGTTGGGTCTTGATTGATGGGCTCGGTTGTGGAGTTTCAGGTATGATTTCTTCATCACTTGTGATGGATTCAACCAGAGTGAGCTGAGTTTCAGGTATTATGGTTTCTTCATCGAGAGGAACTGGATCTGAGAAGGAGTCATCAAGTACCTGACCTGAGATAGTCTGAGACTCATTATGATGACTTTCAGGGCTGTGTGTAATTAACTTGAAGCCAAAGTAGGACACGTCTTTACTTAACTCCTGTAAATTATTTATATATGAATATTGAGTACATGCAGAAAATAAAACTATAAGCATTTCACAATATGATAAAAAGGTGAAATTTGAGAATATAAGAAAGAAAAAAAACAATGATTTCGTGTAGAAATTGTGGAAAAATCATTTTATGTTACCTTTATGACTGAATTTTACTGTTTAACCTTTATTTTATAGACCTTTTCTATAAAACGAAAACAAGTTTAACGAATAAAAAAAGTATCAGAAATTGTATCTTCACATATTCCACGTTTGTCACTCGAATATATGTTAGCACTGCAAAATATAGCTTTAATATTTCATGTTCACATTACCGACTTTTGAATCCGGTACAAGTGTTTTCTTTCGACAGGATACCTTCTTGGCTGATATATGACGGTATTATTCTACCCATTCAATTAACAACAACTTAAAGAAGTAAAAATCTAAATTTCACTCGGTGCTCTCGGGACAAGAATTTCATATCAGCAAAGTAAATAAACGTTGTCGAAAAAAAATATTGTCCGGATTCAAAAGTCGGTAATATCAATACAAAATGAACTAAGCTACATTTGATAACTTAACTATAATTAAAAATACTGTTACATTGAACACTAATTGGCGGAATAAAAGATCGATTTGTGACCTGGTTTATTACGAACGTAACAATAATATCTGAGTCTACGCTTACTCAAATATTAGTGTAACGTTCATAATTAATCAAGTCCCAATCCGATCTTGCATTCCGGCAATTATTGTTCAACGTAACTGTAGCCACTTCGAATGAACTATTGGTTATTTTCCGTTGTAATACATAACCGGTTGACTCATTTCACTAGATACCAGGAAACACACGAATGAAATTAAGCAATGTATGTTTTGCAGAAATATTTAAAAAAAATTACACCTATAATAAAATTATGTTAAAAGGAGTACTGGAATATAGATACATAGTAACGCTCAGGCGCCCCATACATACTATTTATAGAAAAGAAAATGCGTTAAGATATTGCATTTGATCTCAGGTTATTTAGCATTTGTTTTACTAAATGCTGGTTGTAATAGTTGTCAAATAGAAATCAGCAACCGGTGCCTTTGTCCAATAGTAACCGTAGTCTAGCATTTTGTCGAAAAACTTGTGTAAACGTAAATTGAATAGGAAAAATGTATATTTCATGTGTTGAAAATGTGTTTTTTGCACTAAACTAAGTATAAATCATGAGTATGTTACCGTTTTTTGACAATAATGGCAATAATTAGACGATAAATTCGTTCACTCCTACGTTCCCAATTGAATATCTAGATTGTTTTATTTATTATTTGGAAAAGTAATTCATATAAAATATCAAACTGAACTGAAATCGTTAGACAAATATGTCTTATATTCCGTGAAGACGATATCATACAAGATCAAAGTTTTTTTAATACATAATATTGATGAAATTCAAACACTTACCATGTTTACTCGTGGGTTTTTTCGGATAGCAACCGTAAAAGTTTCGGATAGCAACAGTGGACGCGTTTTTTTTCCGAATAGCAACCGTCAACGTACTACACCGTGTATTTGGGAAATCTAAACTGCTTGTCTTAAGATATTTTCGGCGATTAAATATTTCATACAATTGTTCTTTGACATCTTGGCCAAAAGCACAAGTCATAATGAACTACACAAGGATTCTTAATAAGCACTACTTCCTATGTGTAACTTCAAAACTTTTGGATAAATCGACGATCATTTAAGGTTTTTCTAGTCATATTTTTTGTAATCCAAAATAAAAAGTATTAAAAAAGTGTTCAATTAGTTATATATAACATAGTAGCAAGCTAGATAATGACAATGGCAAGTATTTCAGCATTTATTGGGTAGAACACAAATCTAGGGTGCTCGCATAATGCAGCTTAACTGCATAAAAACCATCACTTACGAAGTGTATAGGCACTTACGTTTTATCATCTTTAATTGACTTATCGGATGTTACACAATTCAGTTACATCATATATATTCCAATAACAGTTATGTACGTAGTCATTCCAAAAAAGTTCGATAATATTTAATACTTAAAATGAGAGAAATCTTCTTCCTTCCCTCCCACGATTAAAACGACGTCCGCCTTATCCACAATGGGATGGTTAAAGGAAGCCTCTTAACTCTCGTAACTCATCCTGTAGTTTAGACTTTCTTCATTTTAGACAATTCGTTCCCGACTAAAACATTTTGTGAGGCCAATAAAACAATTGGTATGCTTCTTGCCTAATATATGCATACATTCTACATACAGATCATTTCCAATAAGTCAAGTTTCCACCAAAGACGAAATGACGGAAATGCTATCCTTCTTACATTGCTACTACATTTCAGATCTCCAAATTACCATTCCATTATATGAACTGGATATTCAAAAATATGCATTGTCACCAAATTACTTATGGAGCACGTATCATCATATTGTTTTACATTTGTCCGTTCGACCGTTAATCCCGCACATAGTATATATATAGAGTTAATTCGGCTAATTATTTAGAACTACAGTAGTTTTGCTTCAACTTTAAAACTATGTACCTGGTGTTACTACTCATATTATAGGTGCGCATATCGTCTGGAGTTTCTTTTTTGTTTCATGACAGGCTGCTGGATTAGGCATTTTGATAAAAATACAAAGGCACACAGAGTACAGACTCCGGCTTACATCTGATACAGGTTGAATTTCAAGCTGGAACTTTTAAATTTCGCAGTTGTTTTACTTAATTAAAGAATGCATATATGATCTCAAGATTTGTTATGTAAATAATTTTTTCACAAATGACAGAATGTTGAAATTTGAATCAACCCGAATAATTCAGTCCCTCCCCGTAATCGATCTCTCCTACTTACTTAATGTAGTAAGCGGAATATAACGACTGAATTATTCGGTTTAACAGTTTGCAAGGTTTGTCCGACTTGCTGAGCAAACAAGTAACATATTTACACAACGCAGAGTACACTATACTACATGTATTGTATGTACCAAGTCAAGAATATGACAGCTGTTTATCATTCTTTTGATGTTTTTCAGCTTTTGATTTCGTCATTTGATAAGGGATTTTTTCGTTTTGATTTTTTCTTGGAGTTTTGTTATTTTATTTTTTGTGGAATGTGTATTTTATCATGATCATTATTTTTCCTCATAACTTTCACAAAATCTTTTTTGACTGGTGCATCAAATGTGTCTTTTATAAACAACTGTTTTCAAAATTGTATTGTATCGTCCCGAACATGCATGAACTATTTTCCACTGAACGTTAAACAACCATCAAACCGAGCAATTAAAAAACTGTTAATGCAGTGATGATACCACCATTGTCTAATCTGATGGAGTTAAAAATCAGTAATTCGGATGAATCTCACGTGAAATGTTTTATTTAATTTTCACGTAAACTTAACAAAAATCTGAAGGTATTTTTTATGGTTTTAATCAAATTTTAGAACAAAGATGTTATTTAAATAATTTTATTTCAAATATTTACGTGAATTAAACGTGTACAAAATTCCGGTGATTTATGCATGAACTATTATCATAAGATTCACATAGAACCTGTTCACGCAAGTTTCAAGTCATGATATGCTCGTTTGATGTGAAAATCGGACGATATTGATATTAATTCATATGAGTGAAATTCCATGTGCAGGACGAAATAAAATTATATCTGATTCAGTAGAATTTTATATTGCATTACTAGGAACTTTACGACAGTCGACAGGGGAAATGAAAATTAAAATATACTCATTCAGATCCCGTCACATATTTTTTTCTCCATTTCTCTGAGAAGGAATAACGTTATATTCCGTACACCATAACGTCACACGTTTTTGGTCAAATTCTAGGCCTATCGATCAACTTTGAAGCCATTTATTTCAAAACAAGGATGGTGACATATGAGTTTCTATACGTGTATGGATTCACTATGCAATCCTGGATATTATGTTAGTTTTTTGTTTATCTCCGTATATAAGAATATAGCCATCCATTCGAAAATCTAAAAAGGTTAGCCGAAAAAAAGGCATTTCCCCTATATACCTAAGTAAATTTGTCGCCAAAATTGACGTTTTCCTATGAAAATTACAAAAAAAACAAAAATGGTGACCCCCATTTTTTATTACATATTCCGATGTAACTCGATTCAAAGTACACGTATGCCAAAAATTTTGGAAATCGGGAGATAAGCCATTCGGTATCGTGTTACCTTAAGAGTGTAAAGCACGTTATAACTTTCTCACATAGCATCTGTTTAGCTTGATACAAACATTTAGTTATAACAAAAAATCATTTTTACTTAGTCTATATTCTTAGTTTTTGTGCAATTTCCACCTGTGAAGTATTCCGGTGTATTTCCGGAGTATCATCGCAAACAAACATTTTGTTGACTTGAGAGATTTTATAACGAAGAAACATTAGCCGTATATAAAAGTGTGACGTTCATTGTCTTAATTACGAACCATCCTAGCTGTTTGTTTGCTGCCAGTTTCTATATTTAGTGTCATCCTAGTTTTTCATTTGCTGACCAGTTTTTCTAATCTACCATGCCAAGAGGGAATTAAAAGAAAGGGACCCCAGCTAGAGGGCAGGGGGTCAAACGACGAAGAATGGCCGACCCCAAGGCGAAGGAACAACCTATAGCTAGTGTAGTTAATCCAAGATCATCTGGTGAGTCGGTTATAGATTTTAGTAGTGACCCAGGGCCCTCCCAAACGTCAACTGGGACAGAATCTAACATATTTAACGAAAACACTCAGTTTTCACAAAGCCTTCCCTGTCTTGAGGAAAGTTTGTTTGACCAAATCGGGTGTTATGTAACCATGAAACTAAAAGATAAGATTTGGAAACATGAATTTATCGACCTAAATTTGTTGATTAAATCTCCTAGAGAACTGGCAAATTTTCCTGACCATAAAGGTGATTTAGTTGTAAAAGGGGGTCACATGCGGATTGAATCTTTACCATGTCGCGCTATACCAAATATACACACATGGACAAGCGCTTTCATGATTTATATGAGTATATTGCTAGAGAAACGGAGTTCTTTGGCTCAAGAATTGCTAAAGTACATGATAGATATTCGTTTTGCAGCAAATAAATCACACGGTTGGGGAACATACGATGAAAAATTCAGACTCCGCAAAGCACAAAGACCTCAGTCATCTTGGGCTGTCATAAACCAATATTTTTTTCTTCATTTGCTCAAAAATTTATACCTTTTTTGATCATTTTAGAAATCGACCATATTCTATAGGTAATTATATTAACAATAAAAACAGACCTGTCTTCGTTTTAATAATATTTTTTCTACATTTGCCTATACATTTGATACCTTTTTTGATAATTTTAGAAATCGACCATCTTCTATATATAATTATATTGACAGTAAAAACAGACTTGTCATTGGTTTAATAAGATTTTTTCTACATTTGCCTATAAATTTTATATTTTTTTTTAATAGTTTTAGAAATCGACCATTCTGTACAGAGAATAATATTGACAGTCAAAACAGACCTGTCATTGGTTTAATAATTTTTTTTCTACATTTGCCTATAAATTTGATATTTTTTTTGATAATTTTAGAAATCGACCATATTCTATAGCGAATTATATTGACAGTAAAAACAGACCTGTCATTGGTTTAATAATATTTTTTCTACATTTGCCTATAAATTTTATATCTTTTTTAATAGTTTTAGAAATCGACCATATTCTATGCGTAATTATATTGACAGTAAAAACAGACCTGTCATTGGTTTAATAATATTTTTTCTACATTTCCCTAAAATTTGATAATATTAGAAATCGACCATATTCTATAGATAATTATATTGACAGTAAAAACAGACCTGTAATTGGTTTAATAATATTTTTTCTACATTTGCCTACTAATTTGATAACGTTTTTGATTATTTTTGAAATCGACCATATTCTATAGAGAATTATACCGACAGTTAAAACAGACATGTCATTGGTTAGATAATATTTTTTTCTACATTTGCCTATTAATTTGTTAATTTTAAAAATCGACCATATTCAATAGATAATTATTTTGACAGTAAAAACAGACCTGTCATTGGTTAAATAATATTTTTTCTACATTTGCTTAAAATTTGATACCTTTTTTGATAATTTTAGAAATCGACCATAATCTATAGGTAATTTTTTGACAGTAAAAACAGACCTGTCTTTGGTTTAATAATATTTTTTCTACATTTGCCTATAAATTTGATACCTTTTTTGATAATTTTAGAAATCGACCATATTCTATAGGTAATTATATTGACAGTAAAAACAGACCTGTCACTGGTTTAATAATATTTTTTCTACATTTGCCTATAAATTTTATAACTTTTTTGATTATTTTAGAAATCGACCATATTCTACAGAGAATTATACTGACAGTAAAAACAGACCTGTCATTGGATAAATAATATTTTTTCTACATTTGCCTATAATTTTTTTTAACTTTTTTAACAATTTTAGAAATCGACCATGTTCTATAGAGAATTATATTGACAGTAGAAACAGACCTGTCATTGGTTTAATAATATTTTGTCTACATTTGCCTATAAATTTGATAATTTGTTAATTTTAAAAATCGACCATATTCAATAGATAATTATTTTGACAGTAAAAACAGACCTGTCATTGGTTAAATAATATTTTTTCTACATTTGCTTAAAATTCTATACCTTTTTTGATAATATTAGAAATCGACCATATTCTATAGATAATTATATTGACAGTAAAAACAGACCTGTCATTGGTTTAATAATATTTTTTCTACATTTGCCTACTAATTTGATAACTTTTTTGATTATTTTAGAAATCGACCATATTCTATAGAAAATTATACTGACAGTAAAAACAGACCTCTCATTGGTTAGATAATATTTTTTTCTACATTTGCCTATAAATTTGATAATTTGTTAATTTTAAAAATCGACCATATTATATAACTTTATAATTTTATAACTTTTTTTATTATTTTACACGTAGTACACAACGTCTACCTCGACGATCTCTTCGATGACTTCTTCGAAGTTTTCGTCTCGGCGAAAGGTAAACCAATTGTAAAGCAATTTTTCACAAGGTTTTTTTCCGTGGTACTTTGTGCTAGAAATTCACCAACTTAGGAAAAACCGCACTTTTATGTTCCTTATATGGTATAGGACACAGTGATCCTGGTAACAGTTTTTATAGAATTACAAATAAACACACACACACATGATACCGAATAGTTGTATTTCATTACAAAATTTACAGTAGTTTAGATTTTTTTGATTCAATGGAACCTTTGTACTTCACAATACCACTCATTTACAAATAATTTAATTCTGAATGTAGATTGGCTGACACTGTTTGTTTTTTTTATCATCTCATGGACATAATTTGGTCATTTGACTGTGACGTCATCAACAAGTTTTCGTGATTTTGGCCGGTTTAAATGGAATTTAAAATTAAATTATAAGGAATGACTGTTTTATTTATCAGTCTATTCAAAATAACATAAAAATGTGGGGCTCATTTTAAAATATGTGGGTTATTTAGTTTGCCCCATATTTTTTATGTTATTTCCTCAAATGTATACAGAAACAATATTACAGTCATTCCTAAAAAAGATAACATCAGGTACATGTATAAATAATATCTTCAAGTTTTGTTCAGAATCTTTGTAAATTGCCACAGCAATATGCCATGATAGTCCTTCTGCTCAAAGAAGTCTATCGTTTTTTCTCCATGTAGTGCAGGTAGAAATTTCATAGCCTAAAGTCTATAACAATTACAGCACATGTTTCATTCGGATCGTCAAAAATTTTAGGTCTAGCTTCCTCTTGGTTACAGTTTTTAATAAATGGGCTTTCCAAAATTTTAACATGTAGCTACATGCTTCAACATCTCTCAAATGTTTCTCTTTTTCATCATTGCTTAACTCTGTTGATTAGAAATTAAATTGAACATATGTACTTCACACATGTAAAAACAAAAGATCAAACCCACTAAAACATTTTAATGCAATCCTACAAGTATAGTTTATAAAGGAAACAGTATAGTATTACGCTGTTCAAAAAGGCATAATTCATTAAAGAGGGAACAAATCCGTGAAACAAACCAAACCCGAGGGAAACACCAAACACAAGAAAACAAACAGAAAAATTATTATAAAGGCGAACACCAATCATCATAATGTGTCGCAATTGATTTCAAATTGAGAAAGTACATGGTGATGTACATAAAACATTACCTCATCATCATCCCAGACAGGTATTCCTGTACAACCATAGTGACCATTCTGGAAATACTGTAGTTTTTTTTTTCTTTTCTTCTAAGTATTTATTTTGCTCGCTAGGTCATTGTTTGTATTTACTAACAAGCCTTTTCCATTTCGAAATGCCCAAGACCACCTCTGAAACATAAACAATGGTAATTGTTATCTCATCATAACATGGTTACAAGAATTGTCAAGTCTGATTATTTGTACGTCTCTTTTTAAAAAAATGGTTAGTTGGTGGAACATGTTCTTAACTTCAAAACATCAGTCAAAAATTAAAGTCATCAATCAAGAAATTTTCAGTCGCCATTATAAGCTGATTGGCTTTTATAACAAAAATTATATCAGATATTTGTTGAAGGTCACATTCATGACATTTAAATTTAAATCAGAAAAAGGCCAAATTTAATACAAGAGTGTCTCTTATAATTTCCTGTGACATATTATTGATTCCAACATTTATTATTGTCTTTTGTTTTGTGTGTTTCAGGAAAGAGCATTTTCTGATCCTAGGACTGGATTACCTTAGCTGTATTTGGCACAATTCTTTTTGGAAAATGACGCTTTCAGCGGCATGTTTCCGATACTATTGACCTGAACTTCGATTACATTTCGTATTTACTATTTTACATTCTCACTGGAATCTCCTTGTATTCATTATTGTGAAGTAGTCAACCGGGAACCAGTTTACATACCTTATTTACAGAATAAAACATTATGACCCGTGCATATGTTTATTGTTACCACAATGGTATTTTGAGCTTTCCCTTTGTTATATTTTTCATATTTATTCAAGCTTTCGTTTTTATCTACGTAATAAACAAATAGATCCGTTTTGACAGGGTTCTCGACTTTTCACACAAATGATCAGCAATCGCTAGACACAATAGTTCTCCTAAATAATGTCAGCCTTTCTTACCATTTCAACTTAACAACCATTAAAAAAGTATTAATCGGAATCATCTTGACATCCATTGGATAGAAACATTTGCATCAGAATCAATGTCAGTGTCGCAATTCTCATTGTCGCCGTTCTTTCGTTCTATCGTAACACTCTTTACGTCACCGAACAGAGAATAGTTACCTTTACCATTGTACTTGATAATATCTTATGGTCCTTTATATCTCAGTTGTTGTACGGTAGCTATAATTGCCTTTCTCCTGAAGTTTAAAAAAGCACTTTTCCCCTACAAGTAAAAACACAAAAATACTGACCTCCGAGGAAAAATCGAAAAGGAAAGTCCATAATCAAAAGGCAAAATCAAGAGTCCAAACGCATCAAACGAATGGATAACAACTGTCATATTCCTGACTTGGTACAGGCATTTTCTAATGTAAAAAATGGTGGATTGAACCTGGTTTTATAGCTAGCTAAACCTCTCACGTGTATGACAGTCGCATTAAACTTCATTACATAGTCAACGATGCATGAACAAAACAAACATACTCAAAGAGTAAAAATGTCAAAAATAGGGGCACAGCAGTCAATATTGTCTTATCATCTTAATCACTTTAAAAACAACAAATGTAACGAAGAAGCACAAAAAGGCATACATTAAATTTAACATACTCATTTTGCTTATCTTATACGACTTTATGAAGAGTCTACCCGTAAAGGATGGAATAAGGTACAGTTTATCCTCCACTTTGTGTCTTACGTGATAACTTTCTTTTTGCTTTTGTTGAGCCTTTTTTACGTTCTTTAACACATCTTTGCTTATTTTGTCCTTAATTTTAATCATCTGATTAACTGCGCCTTCTATATCTTGTTCATCGTGATTAGAATGTGTGTTTTTAGATGCAGATTCATTTGGTAAGACTGGTTGTCTCATGAACATGACAAAGAAGGGTGAGTATATGGTGTAGTAGTGCTTCGATGTTATGTAATGAAAAAGGGCTTCTTCTAAAAACAAATTCCAATCTTCTCCATTTTTATCAAACATTTTATTAAGCATGTTTTTCAAAGTTGATTGAACTTCTACATATGGCATCCTAATTTAGTAGTACACACTAATGTTATATTAAGAATTTAATTCATATATATCAATATATAAATTGGGTTATGACATCATGCGAATGACAAACATTAAACTGGGAAGTATATAAAGGCGATCTTATGACAGAGATATTATAGATAAGTGATATAACATGCTCACATTATTTAGAAATAAATGGAAGGATAAAAAGTCAAAAGGAAATCTAGGTCTATGTTTATTAACAGAGCATTAACAAAGTTTTAAACTTCCGCACTACTAAGTCAAGATGACCTCAAAAACCTCACTGATCATGTAACAACTGCTCTCAAAAAATAGACTTTTGACCTTAATTTCACGGTCCACTGAACATAGAAAATGAAAGTGGGAGTTTCAGGTTAAAGTTTTTGGTCAAGGTAGTTTTTGATGAAGCTGAAGTTCAATCAACTTGAAACATAGTAGACTTGTGGCTTATGATATGGTCTTTCTAATTTTAAAGCCAAATTAGACTTTTGACCCCAATTTCACGGTCCACTGAACATAGAAAATGAAAGTGGGAGTTTCAGGTTTACGTTTTTAATCAAGGTAGTTTTTGGTGAAGCTGAAGTCCAATCAACTTGAAACTTAGTAAACTTGTTGCTTATGATATAATCTTTTTAATTTTGAAGCCAAATTAGACTTTTGATCCAAATTTCACGGTCCACTAAACATAAAAAATGAAAGTGGGAGTTTCAGGTTAAAGTTTTTGGTCAAGGTAGTTTTTGGTTTAATTGAAGTCCAATCAACTTGAAACTTAGTACATATGATCCCTATAGTATAATCTTTCTAATTTTAATACCAACTTAGATTATTAACCAATTTCACGGTCCATGGAACATGGAAAAGGATAGTGCGAGTGGGGCATCCGTGTACTTTGGACACATTCTTGTTTTATATATTTTTTTATATATTTTAATTTCTTTCAAGAATGAAACAATATTTGTAAATAGAACACTATTAAATAAATCATCCATATCATACGAATACCAGCAAAGTCAATATAATTAATTAACACATGTTTAATAGTATAAATGCAGTTGCAAGGTATACATTGTGGTTCATCTTCATTTTTAAAAGATACTCGTGTATCAAGTTGATAATCCTCCAGCTGAAGGCAATATAAAAAGAACGAAACTCAGTAATGAGACAGTTGGTTTATGATTTTGATACCAATAGTGAGACAAGTGAGCAATATTCTGTACTCCCTAAGCTGCAGTGCTCAGTTGGTAAAAATTGAATTGAGTTCTGAGGATTCTGAAGATATTGACGACTTAATAGATGAAGATATCATTATACGAGACGTTAAACACAAGGAATTATATATTACCGGTGTGAAAAACAAAACTAGAGGCTCTCAAGAAGAGTCTGTGTCGCTCACCTGATTCTACTTGGGGTCTTGAAATAATATTAAAAAAGATAAAAAGTTGTAACAGATACTTATAATGATGTTTAATGCCAAATTTGGTTTAATATTATTATGTTTGGTTTCATTTCATTCATTAGTTCCCTTAACGAAGACATTTGTATGTATTTCCCATACGGTCCCATGTGTAACTAAGTCCAAGGCTGGATAATGGTCGGCTACAAAGTAACAACGCTTGGTCAGCACCTCATAAGGAATATTCATGCCATGTTTGATTTCATTCAATTCAGTGGTTCTCTAAAAGAAGACATTTGTATGTATTTCCCATAAGGTCCCATGTTAGACTTAGTCCCCCGCTGGAAATAAGATATGTATTATAGACAAATGAAAAGTTTTATATTCAACATAGCGTGTTAAATTTTGAAGTAAAATTTGAAAAGTGTCAACTCTCAACATTTGAGGCATTATCTCATTTACAATACGTTCTTATCAGGTTCTTATATATTGTTTTTAAAACATGGGCAACAAGAATGTGTCCAATGTACACGGATGCCCAACCCGCACTATTCTTTTCCATGGACCGTGAAATTGGGTAATAATCTAATTTGGCATTAAAATTAGAAAGATTATACTATAGAGAACATATGTACTAAGTTTAAAGTTGATTGGACTTCAATTTCGTCAAAATCTACCTTAAACAAAAACTTTAACCTGAAACTCCCAACTTTCATTTTCCTTTGTTCAGTGGACTGTGAAATTGGAGTCAAACGTCTAATTTGGCTTTAACATTAGAAAGATCATATCATAAGCAACAAGTGTACTAAGTTTCAAGTTGATTGGACTTCAGCTTCATCAAAAACTACCTTGACCAAAAACTTTAACCTGAAACTCCCTCTTTCATTTCCTATGTTCAGTGGACCGTGAAATTGGGGTCAAAAGTCTAATTTGGCTTTAACATTAGAAGGATCATATCATAAGCAACGGACGAACGGAGCCACAGACCAGAAAACATAATCCCCCTCTACTATCCAAATTTCCCCGACCATTATCCCACATGGCCTCTATTAAGACAAGACCTATCTATTGTATTTATTGTTAACATGATTGATTGATTGTTGGTTGCTTAACGTCCAGTGGCAAATATTTCATGCATATTCAGGACGAGAACAAGTTCACAATAAATACAATAGGTAGGTTGTTGTAATAGAGGCCATCTAGAATGATGGTCGGGGAAATTTGGACTGCCACTGGAAAATGAGGGTATATTGGATAAGGACAGACATTTTGCCTTGCAACAGGCCACCTACGGACCCCTCAAAGAGTTGTTGCAAGGGTTCTTAACGTGCAAAGAGCGTGGCACTCTCTTTACACGAGGCATCGGATTTAACGTCCCCTTCTGACGGACGTGACTGCGAACTTGATACATCCCGCACAGCCAAACGGACGCCCCACTTCGGCACGCGTTTTACTGCCGGTCGGGAGAAGACCAAGTGACCATATTTCTATACCCCAGTCACCCTTGGGGTTTTATTGTTAACATGGTCTAGTCATGAAATATTTGCCACTGGACGTTAAGCAACCAACAATCAATCAGTCAATTTAAAGTAGACGAAACACGCATCGAGCATAACAGATTTAAAGCCTGTTACCTATAAAAACTGAATATTTTTAGTCGTTTACCAATTAACATTTGCGTACTACCAACGACACAATTATTTAAGATTTACCTTCGTGATTTTGACACTTTCATTGTATCCGACACTTTCCAAGCAGAATATTGGATTCAGCCTTATGAAGTCGTAGTTTAGTAGATGTTTAAATTGCAACGATTTTGATCGGGTTGCGCTTATCCAGAAAAAGCAGGATGTGTCGGTGTCAAGGTCAATCAGATAACAATAAGGTTATTTTGTCATTGGTAGTACGCTAAAATTAAATCGAAAACAGACGGATATTTAACCCGTTTGCAGGTGCACGTTTAGTGCCATTTCTTAGCATGAGCACCATAGTGCTTCATGTCTTATATCAGTATACCCACACATTTATTGCAGTCTATCAGCAACAAAAACTGTTTACTTGTAAAATTAATCTGCTTGAGTACTAGCAACGACAAAATTAAAATGACTTCCTGAGGGCCAAAATATTATAAACATTTAATAACACCCAAAGGTAGAGGTAATAGTGTAGAACCTTACACATTGATACATGGCGCGAAGTCGGGAACTTTTAGGGGACAAAAGTCCTACCTCGAATAGAAATCAGCATTTTTTAATACCAATCCAAGTATATGATTCTTTTTTATGGTACAATTTCTATCAAGGTGGAAACCTAATACGAGTCTTCAGTCATAGTATACATGTTAAAGATCATGATAAATAGGAGACAACATTTACTATGCTGACAAATTATAGGAAGAGAGAAATATTTTTCTACATTAATTTTTGACGTCTACTGTTCATCAAACATTTAAATTCTAAAGAATTCTTGTGCAGTGACTAAAATAATTCACTTCTAAAAGGAAAAGGTGCAGTGAACACAAATTAAGTGGGGTGAGCGTAAATATTTAGCAATCGGGTCAAGGGGGATTTATTGGTACAAATTTTAAATCAAATTTACTAGTATTTTGGAGGAAAAAAACCTAACTGATTTCTAAAATCTTCTCTATTGTTGTGAAAGAGGCATGTTCTGAGTTTTTGTTGGATCATAATAATTCTCAGAAACATTTATATATGGATCTGGACTTCTGATTCTAAGTACTGCCCAGACATTCTATTGATTTTTGTTCTTACGACTGTTCATCACACGTCTCAATGACTGTACCAATATCCTTCCCCGTTGCTTTAAAGGTCCAATTGTCGTATTACTTAAGATATATCTTTACTTCCACTTAAACAGCAACACTGAACAATGTTACCAAAATTACACCCATAAGGATCTGCAATACAAACAATCAATTATACATTTTAAATACAATGAAATACATTAAAGACAAACAAGAATGATGTATATATGTTCATACAAAAGCTTGAAAAGCTATTAAGATGCAATCACCATTTTAGCAATTCCAGCGACCTCCTAATAGAAGACCACTGAGAGAACAAAGAGGTGCTTTAATAGATTTCTGATGTGAGGTCCTTCCTTGGTCGATCATTATGAAATAATAATATAAATAATGAGCAACGTTGTACTTCTTCTGATTGGTTTTTAAGTTTCCTGCTATTAGTGGAGTGGCGTTTGTATGTGTGCGATCTACAAGTACACAGTGACGTTTGACAACCAGAGACGATGAAATAAACAAGTTTTATTCGGCTTTTTGTGTGTACTAGCTCTTCTGCAATTTGAATTAAGATGTTATTTGACCTAGTGCTGCCCTAGATTCTTTATTGAATATAATATATTATATCATCTTTAATCACTTTCATTGTCAGAATCTACATTATTTGTTTGGTGGGTATAGAGTGGCCACTTTAAGCGAAACTATATTTCGAATCATTATTCAATATCAATATGAACTGTTAAAAATCACGCTGAATCAAGAATACTAGTACCCAAAATGTTTATAAATATTCACGAAACAATTAATTTTCATTGCGTGGTGGCAAAAGCAACCTTCCTCCTATGTTGTAAAACTAGAGGCACCATATTTTTTTGTTAACTGCATTTTACCCCCTATTTTTTAATTTCAAACATGTGGGCCATATGTGTTGATAGTCAGGGTCATCAGACACATTCTTAAACTAAATACCATATTGATGATAGTGGTCAAGTTTGTTTGCATTTAGACTTTAGAAAACAAAAAAGACAAATCATACGCCGAAATAGAGACCAACAAAATATATCGATTTTGTTGTGACTTGAATGTACTGTAATTTGTGAATTAAGGAAATAGACATTCGATTTCGATAAATTATTTTTTTGATAGTTTATTTGGTTAATTAATGTTAAAAGTAATATCTGTTATATTTTTATAATTGATTAAGCTTGGAATATTACAGTAAATTTAATTACACTCACTTGACAGTTTAAGATAAGACATTGTTTAATTTTATTAAAGAGAAAGAATGTCACTATGACTCAGAGCTAATATGCTTTTCGTCGAATTCACAACGACAACATTGTTTTTCACTCAATCTGTCATAAGAACATACTGTCACGTTGCAATTGGATTACCAACCTTGACGATAATTTATGTTACGACAAGACTATATCGAAACGTTAAATAGCTGAAAAGCTAAAGTGAGAATTTTGAGTTAATCAACTAAAAAATGTGTTTTTATTTACCTGGAAACAGTCCAGTGTTTGATTCAATTAAACACTATTTACAAAATCTACCTTTTCATTTATTTTGGTCTTTGATTAATAATTTTGCTCAAGTTGCTTTAGTCATTCAAGGCTTAACATTCCGCACCACTAACGTTAAAATTATTTTTCGTTTACATGATGTGGCAGTCCAAATTTCCCCGACCATCATTCACTATTATAACAACCTACCTATTGTGTTTATTGTTAACTTGTTCTCGTCCTGAATATGCATGCAATATTTGCCACTGGACGTTAAGCAACCAACAATCAATCAATCGTTTACATGATTGAATTAATTTAGCAAGTTAAACCTCTCACTCTATGACAGACGTTTAAAATGCCACTCACTTTAATGACAACACTGTTTGAACAAATCACAAAAAAATAGGTAAACATGTTATAACATTGTGTTACATTAAAAAGGAGAAATTTATGTTGTAATTTGTTTGCATATCACGATCAAAAAAAAGTTCTGGACAATTTCATTTATTTTTCAGGGGTTAAAAAATCCACTAGCCCGACGCCCGGGACTACAGCATTTAGGCCTCGGGCAACCAAATTTGTAACCCAATATGCCCGACGGACTAGTGACAAAAAATTCTTGGCGTTTCTAAATTAGAACGGGGAAACTCCCCTCATCACTTTTCTATCTAAGCCAATCAGATTCGACTACGTCATCAGAATGTTAACTTATTTTGCACAAGTTTTAAAATAGAACAAATAACTCTGAATGGAACCCGAACTTTCAAAATCGATGTATCAGTACAGGCTTTATATGAAACCTGATTGCACCTCCTTCTGAATAATTTATTGCAATATAAATGTGAATCTTTTTAGGCAGCAGAAACCTAAATTTTGTCAGATATAACTTTTGGAACATGTTATGGACGCCATTTTGATATTGTTTACTTACTGTAAAGAAGCCTCCAGAACCATGATCTAATCATTAACAGTCTCGGAAAACTTGAATAAACACAACAGTAGTATACCGCTGTACAAAACTCATAAATCCATGGACAAAAAAAAATCGGGGTAAAAAACTAAAACCGAGGGAAACGCATTAAATATAAGAGGAGAACAAGTACACAGCACTAAAAATGTAACACACAGAGAAACGGACTAAGCATCAGACACAATCCCACGAGAATAACAAATATAACATCAAAACCAAAAACATGAATTTGGGATAGACAAGTACCGTGACACGTATTGTCGCAATGTAAATTTACACTAAAAATAAGAGAAAACAAACGACGCAACGCTAAAATGTAACACACACTAAAACGAACAATAATTTAACAATGGCCATCTTCCTGACTTGGTACAGGACATTTTAAACGGAAAAATGGTGGGTTGAACCTGGTTTTGAGGCATGCCAAGCCTTACACTTTAATGGCAATGTTATATATAACATTGAAATGACAACATACAGGATTACAATACAAATAAATAGAACATATTAGACAAAGAAACATATGATTTATCATTAATAGATAACAAAAAGCAAGTCCAAGTGTTCCCGAGCATAAACCCAGATAGCCTCTGTTGTATTTATTGTGAACTTATTCTCGTCCTGATTATGCATGAAATATTTGCCACTGGACGTTAAGCAACCAACAATCAATCAATCGATGTTTAAAGAAATATTTTTTTTTACAAATACAATTTCAGTTCAGTTAAAAGGCCGTGCTTGGGTTGTAATCTATTGAAGGCCACAATTAGCTTACCTGTAATAAATGTAAATATGGACATTACTGAACTTCGTTTATAGAACAATTATAAAAGATAAAAGCTATTGATGGTGATATTTATTCACATAAATATTAGTGGTTATAATTTTATATTCTGATACGTAATTAATCAGGTGATAAAAGAAACGTAATTAATCAGCTGACAATTCTTTTAAACAAACGCGATAATGTATCTGGTAAAAACCCTCCAGTACTTGTATCATGTCGGGATTTGGGCAACTCATTATTAAAGAATATTCAGTGAATATTCAATTATCAATTACTTATATATATAAATATATCCTAATGCCAGTAATTGTATAGTTTTGAGTATCCAATTTGCACAAATCTACTGTAAAATGGATAAAAATTGTTAACTTTATATAATTCATTGTTTTTGCAGCAACCTCTGAATTTGTGAGGCATACTAGGGCTAGCGGGTCAGTTTTGCTGGGCTAGTAGTTCTTTCAACAGGGCTAGTAAAATCATGCTACCAATTAGCCGTGGGCTAGTGAGCTAATACAACATTTTTTAACCCCTGCATATATGTTTGTCACATTTATTACAACCAGAAATAGTCTTTTTCCCATTGATTGTTTCACCATGCTGAGAACAAAATTTACATGTTGATTTTTTTTCTTTTTAATCTAGTATGCCTATGTAAATTAGGATTGCTCATGTTCATTATGTAAACAGCCAAAGCTAGGTTCTCGTTTTAGTGAAAGAGTAGCCATTGATAAAGTGTGCGACCAAATTAATCCTGAAATCGGGTTGAGTGTATTAGTGAGCAAAATGAACAAAACTTTTCACCTTATTTAGCTCCTTCCAACAGGATATTTTGAGCGAAGTTAACATACACTTATGATTAGTTATAACTAAAAATGTTCATGGGACGGACAGAGGGATAACAGTACTCCCCCGTCAATTTTGGGGTATTGGGTATAATAAGTAATTTCAAACATATTATTAATAAAAACGTGAAATCTATGCCTTCCGCCATTCCACTTAAATTACAGTTAGGTAACCATTGAATAGGTCAAGATATAGTACCTGCTCACGCTTTTTATGATCTTTAATTGTTGAAAAACAATTAACATTAGTTCATAAACAAATGAAATGGGGAAGTGTGTGAACAAAATATACAAGTTAAACGGGTCATTTTAGAAAAATTTAGAAATTTCGTTATGGTGTTTTTCAAAAATAAAATGACGTTCGAAAAGGATTATAGTTGAAAATTACTCGAATGTAATATATTTAATCTAATTAAAAAGATTTTTGAATTTTTTTTCCAAAGTTAAAATGCAGTCACAGAACAACCAAATTTTTAGTAATAACGTAATTTATGTGAAAACAAGTTGAATAACTTTTGATTCCTTTCTTTGAGTTTGCAAATAAAAAGCATTTTTTTCTTCGAAATTGAGTGATACATTCGCAAACTGAGATTTAAGATCACTAGAAAAATCGTTTTTTTATTGTTGTTTTTGTCTTGTGAGTTTGGAAGCTTTGCTAACACTATTGCCAATTTCAATTTTTCCTGTCTGTGTTCAAACCCACTCAACAAATCTGTTATTTCTGTAATAAAATTGGTTTCACTTTCACTTAAATTTTTGTTAACTTAAGCGATTTCTAGCTGTATATTTTCTTATTTGTCCTGACTGGGGAATAGAAATATGGTCACTTGGTCTTCTCCCGACCGGCAGTAAAACGCTTGCCGAAGGGGGGCGTCCGTTTGGCTGTGCGGGATGTATCAAGTCGCAGTCACGTCCGGTTAGAATGGGGACGTTAAATCCAATGTCTCGTGTAGAGAGAGTGCCACGCTCTTTGCACGTTAAGAACCCTTGCAACAACTCTTTGAGGGATCCGTAGGTGGTCTGTTGCAAGGCAAAATTTCTGTCCCTATCCAATATTCCGTTTTTTCCAGTGGCATTCCAAATTTCCCCGACCATCATCCCAGATGGCCTCTATTGTGACAAGACCTACCTATTGTATTTCTTGTAAACTTGTTCTCATCCTGAATATGCATGAAATATTTCACATGGACGTTAAGCAACCAACAATCAATCAATCTTATTTGTCCTCGAGATTTTGAACTATATATTCGACATCTTTTTTGTCATATTCTTCTTTTGTTCCGGTAAGTTTGGACGAATAATCTTCTAACATGGATGTCTGAATTTTTTCTTCCTCTCTATGAACCATGCCCAGAACACCATCAGAAAAGGTAGATTCGATATCATCATAAATGTAAGCGTTTAACTTCTTATTCATTAACGTTATGTCAAGTTCGGCTACAAGAGGGACTTGTAGGTTGTTTGATATCAATGGCATTCCCATTTGTTTGCATTCAGAAGCAGACTTCGTTCAGGGTTTACAATCAATAATAGTGACTATCGTCAACAAAATAATTATCAACACGAAAAACAAAAACTTTCCCGTCACCTTCATTATAAATGTGTTGTATCCTTTCTTTGAATATCAACTTTGTGGTGTACGTCCTAATATAAAACAGTTTTGCTGAAAAAAATGGAATAATTTCGCAATTTATATAGAAATTGATTTATGTCCAGATAACGTTATGAAATACTTCCACAATAACATTTATGTTTGCTATATTAACAAAATCATCACAATATGACATGTACGACGCAAGCAGACATTCTTTATACGATATACTAGGTTTTTTTTTACGCGCGTGGCACTGTGATGCGAGTATGGTGCTTTGAATATATAACGATATACGCTATTTTAAGACGATTGCTAAGTGTAAATATCGTATGAGATTGCGTCATTGCACTTGTTATTTTGAAATTGTTGCTATAAGAATGCCGAGTCTGTTGAAAAACACGTCCTCCGAACGTAACAAATATGTTATCAATCGAAAAATCAAGCATCGTGATAATGTCAGTTTCAGAGAATTCAAAGGCAGCAACCCAACAACCGGTTGTCCGATTCGTCTGAAAATTTCAGGTCAGATCGATCTTAACTTGATAAACATTTTAATCCAATGTCCGATTTGCTCTAAATGCTTTGGTTTTAGCGTTTTAAGCCAAAATCTAACTAATTCCACTAAAACTGGATAACCATGTCCCTACATTTTATGCACAAATGCTTGTTAAAACTTTTGGTCAAGGTAGTTTTTTATAGAGTTGATGTCCAATCAACTTGATACTTAGTATACATGTTCCCTATCACTACTTGACGAAAAAAAACGACTGCCATACCAGCAACAGTCGTTGTACGACTGTCTTGGTCTGTAAAAGACTTATAATGACTGTCAAATCTTTCATATTTATGTTCTAATTCGTTTCACTTAAACGAACATAAAATATTTATCAAATAAATAACTGGAACTCTCACATGGAGCATAAACTATGTTTATGTCATAAACAAGAAGCAACGCTTATCGATTCAACACTTAACGGATTAACTACATGGGGCCTAAGTTTAAGTTGAGTACACATTTATTATTCAAAAGATCTGATATCGCTTCTGTAACAAAAAGTTCATTGTCTAACGCTGACTTATTGTTTTTATGAACTGTTCTGGGAGGAGTAGAAATGAAAGGAATGAAATATCCATTTTCAAGAATATCTAAAACAAATTCACTAGCACCAATACTTTTCCAATATGAAATATGACTTTTAAGTCTACCTTTTACACTACATCTGTTTTTAAAACTTTTGTTCTCATATTCATAAAGTTTGGAGTCTAAAGTTAAATTACTGTCTTCATTATCTAAACAAAACAGTGGAGAATCTAAATAATACTTATCATTTATGTCTGTTTCACTGCTTACCATGGACAGCTTTGATAATTTTGGGACAATTTCTCCTCCAATGTCCTTGCTCCTGACAGCTAAAACAGAAGTCTGTTGCACTAGGTCTATGATTGCTCCTTTGGGCACGAAAATTACCACCGACATTTGCTGAAGTGGCCGTTGCAACAGTTTCTAGTTTATCCTGCACAGTGACGATCACTAAGACGCTTGATGAACGTAAATAGTGCAGGGATACAGGCGACCCCCTCTATCTGGTAAATGACGTCATAAAGGCGCGTATAATTGACGAGTTTTTTTCCGGTGACGGATGAACTCGAAAGTGGTCTATTGTACAAGTAAAACAAATATCAGTAATTAAGGAACTGAAGGAAGAAAATGAAAAAAATAAAGCAGAAATAGTGAAAGAAAAATATTGTGAAATTTTCATTTACATTTATAGCTACGTTGATCTTACCGACACTGATGAGTCTTATGTAGATGAAACGCGCGTCTGGCGTATTTATTTAACTTTAATCCTCGTATCTTTGATAACTATTTACAGATGATATGGGTATAGATCATGGTCCGAAATGATAGATAATTAAATGTAATGATTGTCAGTGAGAATTTTTTAACGGTAGAAAGAAACGAAGCAGAGCGAAATATCTTCTTTTTATTTAGGTTGATTTATTAAATTTTAAAAAAAATAAATGTTTTCCACTTTAAATATTAATATGTTTTCTACCTATCAGAACCCCCAAGGGTGACTGGGGTATAGAAATATGGTCATTTGGTCTTCTCCCGACCGGCAGTAAAACGCTTGCCGAAGTGGGGCGTCCGTTTGGCTGTGCGGGATGTATCAAGTTCGCAGTCACGTCCGATCAGAAGGGGACGTTATATCCGATGCCTCGTGTAAAGAGAGTGCCACGCTCTTTGCACGTTAAGAACCCTTGCAACAACTCTTTTGAGGGGTCCGTAGGTGGCCTGTTGCAAGGCAAAAATTTCTGTCCCTATCCAATATACCCTCCTTTTTCCGGTGGCAGTCCAAATTTCCCCGACCATCATCCCAGATGGCCTCTATTGTATCAACCTACCTATTGTATTTATTGTGAACTTGTTCTCGTCCTGAATATGCATGAAATATTTGCCACTGGACGTTAAGCAACCAACAATCAATCAATCAATCTACCTATCAGATATTGCTGATTTAGAGGAGAGAGGAAAGAGTCAAATCCGCTCTACTTCCTCCGGAGAAAATTACTGTGAAGAGAGACAACATCACGAGTTGGTTGACCGTTATGGAATAACCGTTTCACAAATGATATCGGATATGTTCCTTACATCGTAACTACAATCCCCTTCCCTTTCATAAATGTGACCTACCGAATTAGACTATTTACCGGATTTATAATCACATAAGCAACACGACGGGTGCCACATGTGGAGCAGGATCTGCTTACCCTTCTGGAGCACCTGAGATCACCCCTAGTTTTTGGTGGGGTCCGTGTTGTTTATTCTTTAGTTTTCTATGTTGTGTCATGTGTACTATTGTTTTTCTGTTTGTCTTTTTCATTTTTAGCCATGGCGTTGTCAGTTTGTTTTGGATTTATGAGTTTGACTGTCCCTTTGGTATCTTTAGTCCCTCTTTTGTTGAAGACATAATGTATCAATATAGATTACTTCCAGAGACAGTGCACCACGAGGATATTTTCTCCTGCTTCCTTTATGCAATGATTATGAAATATTTTTGGACACTGCCAACACTGATTCGAAACAATGGATAATCATTATTTGTTAAACGGGACTTATGAGGTAATCGGGAATGCCTTTATCTTATGTATATATATTCCCACAACTTTATTATTGCTTGGCAAATACAGGATGTGTTACAGATGTCGTTTGTTAACATCCTTCATGCAACATGTGAATGAAACAGAAAACCACTTGAACAAACATTTGATGTCAGCTATTAACTTAAATATGGAAGAAAAAACTTTCCAACTTAGTATCATCACATGGTGGGCAGGAGATGTCAACAACAGCCACCTTGAAAAGGGTCATTACAGACATAACAAGGTGGTATCGTTAGAAGGGCTAAAAATAGTAAATTATCAATCAAACTGAGAAAAAATAGTTTAGGGGCCAGCTGAAGGACGCCTCCGGGTGCGGGAATTTCTCGCTACATTGAAGACCTGTTGGTGACCTTCTACTGTTGTTTTTTCTGTGGTCGGGTTGTTGTCTCTTTGACACATTCCCCATTTCCATTTTCAATTTTATAGTATATATCTATTTTTCACTACTAATCTTAAAAAAACACGAGTTTACCTACATGCATAATTACACGACAGAGATCAGTGTGTCCTTTCTAAAGACTTATCGCATCTTTGGTTGATGAGTTTATTTAACGTGCCTTTACCTTACATAAGACCTCACATAAGAGTAAGAACTGTAGTACCTCGTTCCAGATTGTTCTGATTTATAGATCCTAAACCAGTTATTCAAATTGCTGATGATGAGGATGATAAAGAGCCATACATAGGAGATAAGTTGCACCGCTCATAATCTTCATAGCAGCAGCCCACACCAAACAGCAAGCTACGAATGCCCCCAAAATGACCAGTGTAGACGAATTCAAAAAGGAAAACAAAGGGTACAATCATTATACTAAAGGTCTTTAATTTATAACAAAGAAGATTGTAGATCTATGAATGTGCATATTATCTGCATCATTTATGGAATATCATTTGATATATTTATTTTTAAATGGAAACAGAGTCATTAACCCAAGTGGTAAGATTCATGGATCCCTCGATAGAAAAACCCAGATGGCAATTGTGTGGTTAAAAGATTTCACCACTACCTATGCAGCAGCAATGCCAGATAGTTCACAGTTACATTTACCATGTTGTCTTACAAAGACATCTGTTTATAAGCTAATGAAATTTGATCTCATGGATATAGGGGAAACATGTTTATCGATGTCTCATGTTTTATGCATACGGAGAAGAGATCTCAGGCATATAGCCATGCCAAAGGTAAGAAATGTTAGTAACCTGTTAAGAAATTCTTTTCAAATTAAAACTTTGTTATAGATGACAAAATGGAGGACAAATTTGATATACTACAGACAATTTTCACTTGCATCACTCAGTTGTGACCATAGAATAATTGAATATATCAAGGTAAGCCACAAAAAATAGCCTGAATCGCTCACCTGTAATTTTTTGCTTAAATCTTTCATCAAGGATAAAATGTTATGTTCTATTCTAAGCCATGGGGCCATGTTTCCTTACAAAACAGAAAAAAATGAATATTGAATATCAAAGCAAAATAGCAGGAAATATTGATATATATATGCTGACAATAAACAAATGATAAATCCAAGAATGTAAATGTAGATACAGCTAGATTAATTTAAAAAAGAGACCCCCCCCCAAAAAAAAAAACCCCAAAAAAACAAGAACAAACAGTAGTATCTAAAGGTAAAACTAAAAGTAGTGAATGATTTAGAGACAAATTCATCTATGAGTCACCAACCTAACCTTAATTAATTTGCAAAAAGCTCACCCTTCGAAGTACTGTTTATGTCAAGATTTCCTTTTTTATCAGGCTTCTAGGTGATGCCAAACATTTTCAGCTATATTTGTACTTAAATTACTGGTTGTAATAATCGATAGCATTCATATATATATATAAACATTTTTTCAGTTACAAAATGCCGCATAAATCCACAGAATATAGAAATAAATTCAAAACAGAGAACCCTGAAAAATATGAGCAGTATTTACAAAAACAAAAATGTAGAAGACAAAATAGGAGAAAAAAATAAAAAAAAAAGAACTGCAAAAGAAAAAACCTGCAGAGTGGGCATTACAGAAGTATGAAAAAGAACTTCAGTTGCAAAATATTCGTCAAAAAAATTATTTAAAACGTAAAATGGATACACAATATGATGAGACGAGTACATCAACTTTAATGTTAAACTTCCTGTAAAAAAGAGCAGTATTTGTTTTAAGGAGTACACAACATTATGTCAGTACAAAAAAAGAATATAATAGATTGATGAAGCAAAAAGAAAGAGCCAACATGTCATACTAAAAAAAACTTCTTTAAAAAGAAGGATAGAGAAAGAAAGCAAAAACAAAGAATAGAACTCATGAGAAAAGACATAGATTCTGATCCACAACCCAAAAATAACATAGCAAGAAAACAGAAAGTAACATAACCTGCAAACTGAGACAAATGTTGCCGGGAACACCTGAAAAATGTGTGAAAGTAATTAAATACTAAGAAATACCCCTAAAAAAGAAGAGCGCTTGGATCAATGTTTAAAAAGCAGATAGAGACAAAGAAAGAAACAAACCTCAGGAATAGACGATTCAATCAATAAGGAAAACAAAAAACAAGAATTAATAACAACAATTTGAAGATAAAAACATTCTACATGCGACAAGATATATCAAGAATAATGCCTCAAAAAGGTACGCACCCAAAGAATTATTTTCACTATTTTTATTTTGACAGGATTTTTATGAATTATCTACATCGTTTCAATTTTATGTAGGGAGGAAGAGGTTTTTTGTCATGTTCAATAATCCCAACCTTCCTTTTGTGATCATAAATCTGTTTACTTAAACTAAAGTTTTTTGTACGAAAACCAAGAAAAATGCTTATTTTGGCCCCTTATCCCTAAACTTTTGGAACCAAAACACCTAAAAATCTTCCTTTTATGGTCATATACATCGTGTTTAAATGTCATAGATTTCTATTTACTTTATCTAAAGTTAGAGTGCGAAAACCAAATGTCTTTGGACGACGACGCCAACGTGATACCAATATACGACCAAAAATGTTTGCTTTCGTATAAAAAGGTAATGTGCCCCTTCCAGCTTATTCCAGTATTGAGGTATATGATTTAATGTGTCTCCAAACATGAGCAATATTAAACTTGTTATTAAAAAAGTGAAAATTCTGATTATAGACTCGTTTGAACGTTAAGGACAGGATTTTTCAAAAACATTGATGTATGCCAACAACATAAATAAAGTTTCAAAATTGTATAAAACACTACAAGTAAGGTGCCAATGTGTAAGTCTCAGGTTGGTCAAAAATAAAAATAATAGAGTATATGTGTAAAATGTCTAGTGATATTAGAATTGTATGTTCAACCACTGCATTAAAATGGGCATTGCTGTGGTAGTATGTCATAGCATCATACTATATGGGTCACCGAGAAGTATACTGGATTTAGTTTAGGACATAGGTAGAGTGGGCAGGGATAATGCCAACTCTGTTGTAATTTTACTGCACAATTCCTTCCGTTTAAGAAGTGTCAACAAGTCAAGACATTGAAAATATTGAAAATATTGAAACTGTGCCACATGACAGTGATAGTCATCAAGCCATTTGCTGTTATTGTTGTCTCTAAGCCATCCACTTTCTCTGTTGTCACCATGCCATCTGATTTCTGAATTGTCTGTTATTTTTATTCCTTTGTGGATATTAATAATTAATTTATACGTTTAATTAGTAGCAAATATATTTTAATTGCTATTTCAGTAATCCCTTTCTTTTCCCTTACAACAATAGGTCTGTGCACTTTGACCGTTTGAGAAGCGCTCTCTTTTTTCTTCCTTATCCATTGTTTGATAGCTCCTGATTTCTGGCTTATAAAAAAATTATTATTTTCTATTTTAATTTCATTTGCCATAATATATTCATTAAAATACTGCTGACCTGTATTATAAGTAACACAGAAAAACACAGAAATAGATAAAGTCCTAAAGCCCATAACACAAATTATAACATGTTTTTATACTAGCATTGTGGACAACAACAAGCTGCACCTGTAACATCAGCCTTGTCACAGCTGACAAAAGGTAATACAAAACACCATAAAATCGTTCTCTTTTATAAGCAACTGGTTATATTACTTTACAAAAATGTTTGTTGAAATACGAGTTATCAATTTAAAAAAATATATAAGCTATTTTAAGAACAATAATAACACTTGCCTACCCTTGTAATCTGGACTTATCAAGTTATCAAGTTAAGATTCATAACCACTAATCTTTTCTCAAACTCTATACTGATTGCCTTCAATTGTACAAAACATGGTGTGAAAGTTTTTTTTTCACTTTTGGGCTATTTCTCATTGGCGTAGTTGACTAACATGTATCACCATTTTTGATTGGCAATATCATTTGCTACTATTTAGTGTTTAAAACACATGATCTAACATATATTCATTTTAGGAGATATTCAGTACCAGATTAACTCACTGGCTCAGTTAACTGAAAGCTGTTTGGATGGAGAGACGATAGGACATAAGTTTTTCAACAAAATCACAGGTGGAAAGATTCAGAAAGAGGCGGTAGTTGAAAACACCAAGTATGTTCTTCGTGTTTATTTTGTTACATGAATCATAATGTACATATTTGTCTGAAACGAAAAAACAGTTGATAGGAAAATCAGACGACCCTCCATTAGTGAGTGTGCCATATATTCATAAAAAGTCTAGTATGTTTGCTAAATACACATCTATTCAGTATTAATAACTGCATGAACTGTTACAAAATGATGATAGCCTTCAGAAAGTAAATCATAAATAAATATTTCAACAAATTGTAGATCCTGGAAGATTTTTTTATACCTCTACATTTTAAAATTATAATAAATCCTATTTATTGTGACCATCAATTTTTCGTCCCTTGTTTATACCCCTTTACAATTTGAATGATTTGAAAATTTGATGAATATTTCGTTTCTGTTCTCAAGCTTTGGTTTCCATCAACCAAATATTATAAATCTTATAAACAATGCTAATTAAAAAAAAAAAAAGAAAAAAAAGATGAAGTTGTAATTTTAATGGCATATCTTCTCCAGTTTGGAGTTGAGCCACTGATGAAATTGAAATATTGCATTTTCTTTTTTGTTCCCTACCTTTAGTTTGCAAAAAAAAGTTGTTATAAAAAACTTTAACACAATATATTTCACTATAAAACACAGATGAAAATTTTGGTTGAGTTACTGTTACTGTGTTAGAGTTATGCTCCTTTACAAACGAAAATCAAGGATTAATTTATCCTTCTGTTTTTCCTCAAGTTTGTCTCCACTAAATGCGAGGAAACTAATACACAATGCTTATTATAATTAAACTGGAGGTAAAGATTTATGTAGTGTTACTTCCTCTCATTTATTTGTAATAATGTTCACTTAAAAAAATGTTACGTCATAATTACCGATAAACAGAATAGCACTGTCCCTGTTTGTCTGATCTATACATCACTGCAATTGTTCCTGTGCTAATAAGTCCTGTTAAAGCAAACAAGAGGCTCTAAAGAGCCTGTGTCGCTCACTTTGGACTTTGTGAATATTAAACAAAGGTAGAACATTGATTCATGTCAAAATTTTGTTTTGGTGATGTGTTTGTACATCTTACTTTACTGAACTATCTCTTTTTTTTAAGTTTAGAAACTGTTTTTAATTGTTTTGAATAAAAGAAGTATTTCAGTCTTATAGATTGATCAAAGGGAGAACTTTCATTTTTTACTATACAGATTAAAAGTACTTCTTAATGCAAATAAAATTGAGTGTCCAGTTAGGATACTATTTTTATTTTCTTTTTAAAATATCTTTTTCTCAAACACTTATGTGATAAAGTTGTAAAAATGTCTGAAATTAAGTCTGCAGCTCTGTTTAGTCCATCTTGAGTATTTTCAAAGTTTGTTTGTTGAAAATTGTTTAATTCTTCATATATATATATATTTTCTTTAAGCTCATTCTCAAGCAAGAGTTTTGAAGTGTTTGTCCACTTGAATTCAAAATCTAATTCTTTATAAATGTTATTTATATTTGGCGGTTTTCCATCACATTTTAAATGGGTAACAATTTGATTATGATCTGAGCGCAAAACATGAGTTACCAACGACAATTTTTGTTTAGGGTGAAAGAATGATATATGCTTCAATACCAGTAGTATACTGTAAGGATTAAAACAGTTCTACACAATATAAGTTTCGGACAGTTTTAGTTTAAACTATAACAGTTGTGGTGTATGTTTTTTTTTTTTTTTTTATACTTAAGATGAAACTGTGAACTTGACATTCCAGGACATTTTTGCCTTTACAACTGGATTAAAATCACCACCACCCCTAGGATTGAATCCAGAACCATCAATCGCATTTCTCCATGTAGAGAATCTTAATCATCGCCTTGAGAAGAAAGATGTTTAGCAAGAATTCCATCTGCGGCTACATTGATCCCCATTGAAAATATGGAAGAAGTTAACCACGATATGCTGGTTAGAAGTGTTGAGTCTGACAATGAATACCAAGTTAACTCAAAGATGACTTACCAAAATGTTCATGTCCAGATTGGAGGAAACATCACTGGTCATGTAAGCATAATATGCTGGCAGTCATGATGAATATGCCAAACAAAGATTGGAATACACTGCCAGAGTACTTGAAAGTAACCCCTCATTTTAATATTGATTTTGGACTTCTAGAAACAAACAGAACAGAAACACTGATTGTTAAGCATGCAAGCAGCTCAATGAAATATGAATGCCAACAAGATTCAACTTCTTGCAGAGATAACACAGTAGAAAATTCCTCTTCCAACGCTCAAAACTTATGTTTAGACAACATTAAACAAATTACATCCAATTTATTTTGTGTTAATAACAGCCAATACCTAGAAGAGTTCAATAATTGGTAGTGTTGATAAAAGAAACTGAAATGGAAGCATCACCACATCAAAATGGTCTTCGATTAGATTTGCCTGCTACCAAAAAGAAGACCATATGTAGAAGTCAGAAAAACAGCCTTAACACAAAAAAAATAAATAAAATTACACTCTTATACGTTTTTGGGATACAATTATGATTAATTTATCTAAAACTGCAAGAATTGTTTGTATTAAAAAGATCTGTTAGGAAAAAAGCAAATAAAAAGCAGTAACGAACAAGTGTTATAAGTTTTAAGTTGATGCTGCTTCACCTTGACCAAAAATTTGACCTTATACAGGATAAATAAACATGATAAATAGATGGACACACGGAAAGTACGGAATAACAATAAGGAAAATGTTCTTAAGCAGTAGGCCATGAATAAGGCAGTTGAGCAAAATATTCTCCATGGAAATGAGATAGGTCAATGCCTATCCAACTGTATACCATATTTATTTCAGTTACTTATATAGGTAATTTTTGTTTTAACAAATTATAAAATACCTCAATTGAGTTATTTTAAATTGCAATAGAAGCATGGACTTAGTTTTCATGATTTTTTACAGTATTTTATATCATAAAATGAAGAATTTATTAAATTTGAGCGGAGTTTAGAGATTAAGGTTACTTTAAAAATAATGACAAAAATAATACTTGAAAAAGTTATTTTATACATCTTTGAAATAATTAGTAATAACACTTATTTAAGGAACATATGTAATTGTTTTGGGTTACAAATTATAAATAACTTCAAGTTCTTATTAGTTCACAAGTTTCGATCTATTTGTATCTGTCTACCTTCAAGACTTTTGAGGAAAATGGTATTTTAATAGTCCCAAGTGACCAATCTTTGACCCAAAAGCATCGATATGAAAGATAAATGCGTCAGAAAGGCAATTAGTGTTTCAGAAAGATTAGATTTCATAGCTCATGGGAAAAATAACCAGATGACTGCGAAAATTTGTTAAAGCTTGTAAAATCTGTATAGTTGGACACCTATAAAAATAATATTTAGAAAAGTAACTTATATAAGTACTATTTAAAATAGCCTCGTTTTCAACATTACTTGTATAGGTTACTTTAAATGTTACTTGTTTAAGTAATGCCCCTGACTGTACATCATTGACCTACCACCATTGCTTCCACATAAACTGACCTTATAATAAACTAAGTAAAATTTCCCCCTGACTGTACATCATTGACCTACCACCATTGCTTCCACATAAACTGACCTTAAAACAAACTAAGTAAAATTTTCAAAGTACATTTACCAAAGGTTCTATAATTTCTTAACAAGATTATCAGGATTTCAGTTTTAAAGCAGTTGTGCACATACATAATATTGATAATATTTTACTATGTGATTGTAGGTATCCTAGACAATTTATTTCTGCAGAGAAATATACCAACCAGAATAGTGGAAGTCAATGGAATGATGATATTTTAGCACCTTGTGCCACATTTGATGAAACCATTCTATGTTGGTGACACTGTCAAATGTTCATGGGGAGAAGACATGTTCATTGATATTTTGACTTTTTTCACAAGGTAATCTTATATTTCATTTATATTTATTGTATAATTGGATTCACAATAAATGGTCATCAAAGACTCACTTAGGTGAATAATGAAGAAACACACGTGTGATCCTGATTTAAAACTGTCATCAATTTTCACTAAAAACATACAAACTTTTCAGTCACAAGCCTGATCCTCATTAATTTTAAAACTTTGTAAAAATTCTATTGGCCTGTAGAATAAATTCTTGCAGTCTTACCAGTTTATAAAAATAAGTAAGGGACACAATACACCATGACCAGGATCTACAACGTACGTCACGAGTCACGTGATATTTGTAAGTGTCCAGCCGCCATTTCTGGAATTTCGAAGCGAACAAAGAAGTCTATGATAAATTTGCCATGAAGGCATGTATAGGTGAGACTATATTGATTGATTGATTGATTGTTGATTGCTTAACGCCGCATTAGCACAAAAAAGTTATATCGCGGCGAGAGCTAATTCGATTATTTTTACAATTTAAAGCATATTTTTAAAATAAGACAAAAGGTCCTTCAATATACTAAAATTCTTGACTAAAGCAAATTGAGTATATACAAGTAAAAATCAACAGTAAAATAACATGATAAAAATTAAAATCGATTTAAATATAATAACAATTTTATATTCTATAATAAATTCCAATTTCTTTTAAAAAAGCAACAATATTTGTAAATGGAACATTATTAAATAAATCATACATATTATTGACATTGAAATGCTTCTTACGAAGATCAGTAAAGTCAATACAATAGTATACTTGCAGTTGCAAGGAACACATTGTGGTTCATCTTCATTTTTTAAAAGATACTCGTGTGTTATTCTAGTATGACCAATACGGCATCTAGTAATAACACACTGATCTTTTCTGCACATAATATTATTAAAAGGTTTGCCTAAATTAGGTTTAATTTCATGCAATTTATTATCATCTTTTTTACTCCATTTATTTTTCAATATATTAAAAACATATTCCCTAATATTAGATTTAAAATCAGTATATGGTATATCACAGTTCGATAGAGGGTCACCCAGGGCATTCTTTGCCTCAAGGTCTACAGCTGTGTTTCCAAGGATTCCAACATGACTCGAACCCATAGAAATATTATTTCTTTCAGAAGAATTTTTAAATTCCTCATTACATATAAAATTTTCAGGATTATTGGGTTTTTAATTTTAGTATTTCGTATAGCTTGTAAACATGAAAGTGAATCCGAACATATAATAAATTTGGATTTATCTGAAGAAGCAATAAATTTCAAAGCCAAAATTATTGCTTCTGCTTCAGCAGTAAAGATGGATGCATCAGATGGCAAACGGAGGGTTGCAGCTCTGTCCCTGAAGACAGCAGCAGATGCAACTCTATCACCATCTTTTGATCCATCAGTATAGACAGTTGAAAAATCTAGATAATCGGCTTTAATTTCAGCATAGTGTTGCTGAATTAAAAGAGGATTTGTTTTATTTTCATTGTGTTCACGGAGATCAAATATCATTTTTGGTTTGGGAAGTTCCCATGGAGGACATTTGCAAGTTTGAACTTGAGCAACAGATTTTAAATCAAAAGAAGCTAAATGTGGTTTTAAACGTAAACCTAACGGGGGAATTTTATTTTCATGTTTTGCAAAAATATCTTCATAAATCGGATTAAAAACACAGCTGTAGGCAGGATTATCTGAATGGGCTTTTAGTTTGACAGCATATTGAAGTCCAAGCTTCAAACGTCTGTCAGTGAGTGAGTGCTCATCAGCCTCTACATACAGACTCTCAACTGGTGAGGTTTTAAATGCGCCAAGACAGAGACGCAAACCTTGGTGATGCACAGCATCGAGAATCTGTATGTAGGACTTCCTTGCAGAGCCATAATCTAGTTTAGATCTAACTAGAGATCTATATAAATTGAGTAAAATGTTGCGATCAGCACCCCAGTCAGTGCTGCCGACAACTTTTAAAATATCTAAAGCTTTTAAACATCTCGATTTTAACATTTTGATTATGGGGTAGAAAGGTTAATTTTTTTTATCAAAAAGTAAACCAAGAAATTTGGTTTCATCAACCATTTTAATTGGGTTGCCGTACAAAGTTAGTTCTGGATCAAGATGCAATTTTCTTTTGTTACAAAAATGCATCCCGACCGTTTTTGACGTGGAAAATTTGGATATTTATTCTTTATACAAATGCCAGAAGTGATTATATAATTATTGTGACTTCAAGTAGGAGGAACTTGAAAAGACACAAAAATGCTGTACATAACAACAATGTGAGGTATGTTGGTTGTAACGAGCCAAACTGTGACCGCATGTTTTTTCCGAAAGGAGTTTTACTAAATTCATCTTCAGAGTACTCGCAAGAAACCAGTAGACGAAGCTAGGGATCTGTTCCGAGACGCTTACCTGGGTTATACCTCCAGGGAGACCATCGAAACATGTGGCTCGCAGAAAAAGAAATTAAATAGAGCCGAAGAGGAATATGTGCCTGGGCCCAGCAGTCCAGAAGTCCCTGAGGTACAAGAGTCTGTGGATGAGGTGATTCTACGTTTGAACCTGGTTTTATAGCTAGCTAAACCTCTCACTTGTATGACAGTCGCATCAAATTCCATTACATTGTCAACGATGTATGAACAAAACAAACATACTCCGAGTCAAAATGTCAAAAATAGGGGTACAGCAGTCAATATTGTGTTATCATCTTAATATCACTATAAAAACAACAAATGTAACGAAGAATCACAAAAAGGCATACTTCAAATTTAACATACTCATTTTGCTTTTCTTGTACCACTTAATTTATGTATATAAAGTCTACCCGTAAAGGAAAGAAGGTTATCATTGCTGGTGTAAAAATGCGCGTTTGAAATTCGTACAGGTAGACATCAAAATAATTTTGTCGTTAAAAGTATGAACAAAACAAACATACTTGCATCACTATAAAAACAACAAATGTAACGAAGAATCACAAAAAGGCATACATCAAATTTAACATACTCATTTTGCTTTTCTTGTACCACTTAATTTAAGTATATAAAGTCTACCCGTAAAGGAAAGAAGGTTTTCATTGCTGGTATAAAAATGCGCGTTTGAAATTCACACAGGTAGACATAAAAATAATTTTGTCGTTCAAAGTATGAAGGTTTACATACATGCATAGTCACGTAAAGTTGATATAACAAACAACAGACTCAACAGTAAATGTAATAATATAAAATAAATAAGGTGTGGTTCAAAGTATGACGGGTACATACGTACAGTATCGCGTCAAATGTATGAAATAAAAAACAGACTTAACAGAAATTTAAAGTATTTTATTGAATGAAATAATTTTATCATTCATAGTATGTCAAAATCCATAAGTAAGAGTATAGAATCAGGAATATGACAGTTGTTATCCATTCGTTTGATGTGTTTGGACTTTTGATTTTTGAATTTTCCTCGGAGTTCGGTATTTTTGTGTTTTTACTTTTTAAGTAAATGAAATAATTTTGTCGTTCAAAGCATGATGTTTTTATATAACCACAGAGTCAATTCAAAAGAATATCTCAAAAATTTAACAAGCAATATTAATAAAGACTAATCAAATAATACTACAACGCGTTATTAAGATGATAACCAACGTCAGTACGGAAAATCTATACTTCAAGACCATCTTGTATTATTTGTGAAGTTGATACGGAATATTTATCAACAAGTTCTGGGTATCTTCCGATGAACTTTTTATACGACTGCAAATTTTGAAAAAATTTTCGTCGTATATTGCTATCACGTTGGCGTCGTCGTCGTCGGCGTCCGAATACTTTTACTTTTCGCACTCTAACTTTAGTAAAAGTGAATAGAAATCTATGAAATTTTAACACAAGGTTTATGACCATAAAAGGAAGGTAGGTATTGATTTTGGGAGTGTTGGTCCCAACATTTTAGGAATGAGGGGCCAAAAAGGGCCCAAATAAGCATTTTCTTGGTTTTCGCACTATAACCTTTAGTTTAAGTTAATAGAAATCTATGAAATTTTGACACAAGGTTTATGACCACAAAAGAAAGGTTGGGATTGATTTTGGGAGTTTTGGTTTCAACAGTTTAGGAAAAAGGGGCCCAAATAAGCATTATTCTTGGTTTTCGCACAATAACCTTAGTTTAAGTAAATAGAAATCAATGAAATTTAAACACAATGTTCATGACCACAAAAGGAAGATTGGTATTGATTTTGGGAGTTTAGGTCCCAACAGTTTAGGAATTAGGGGCCAAAAAGGGACCCAAATAAGCATTTTTCTTGGTTTTCGCACCATAACGTTAGTATAAGTAAATAGAAATCTATGAAATTTAAACACAAGGTTTATGACCATAAATGGAAGGTTGGTATTGATTTTGGGAGTTTTGGTCCCAACAGTTTAGGAAAAAGGGGCCCAAAGGGTCCAAAATAAAACTTTGTTTGATTTCATCAAAATTGAATAATTGGGGTTCTTTGATATGCCGAATCTAACTGTGAATGTAGATTCTTAACTTTTGGTCATGTTTTCAAATTGGTCTACATTAAGGTCTAAAGGGTCCAAAATTAAACTTAGTTTGATTTTGTCAAAAAATGAATCGGTTGGGTTCTTTGATATGTTGAATCTAAAAATGTGCTTAGATTCTTGATTATTGGCCCAGTTTTCAAGTTGGTCCAAATCTGGGTCCAAAATTAAACTTTATTTGATTTCATCAAAAATTGAATAAATGGGGTTTTTTGATATGCCAAATCTAACTGTATATGTAGATTCTTCATTTTTGGTCCCGTTTTCAAATTGGCCTACATTAAGGTCCAAAGGGTCCAAAATTAAACTAAGTTTGATTTTAACAAAAATTAAATTCTTGGGCCTCTTTGATATGCTGAATCTAAACATGTACTTAGATTTTTGATTATGGGCCCAGTTTTCAAGTTGGTCCAAATCAGGATCTAAAATTATTATATTAAGTATTGTGCAATAGCAAGTCTTTTCAATAGCACAGTATTGTGCAATGGCAAGAAATATCTAATTTCACAATATTGTGAAATAGCAAAAAAAAAAATAATTAGAGTTATCTTTTTTTGTCCAGAATAGTAAGCAAGAAATATCTTATTGCACATTATTGTGCAATAGCAAGAATTTTTTTTAATTGGAGTTATCTTTCTTTGTCCAGAATCAACTTAAATCTTTGTTATGTACAATATACAATGTATATTCACTTTTTACTACCAACTGATAAATTTAAATAATCTTTACCATTCAGTGATAACAAGCAGTTTTTTTTTTACATCTTAATATTTTATGATGTATTTAAATGAGTAGTTATTGTTGCAAACTCCATTAGAATATTTTAATTGAGATTAGTTTTGGAATAAGGGGAAGGGGGATGTGATTAAAAAATTGGGTTTAATTTTTCTCATTTGAAATATCATAAATAAAAAGAAAATTTCTTCAAACATTTTTTGAGAGGATTAATATTCAACAGCATAGTGAATTGCTCTAAGAGAAAACAAAAATTTGAAGTTCATTAGAACACATTCATTCTGTGTCAGAAACCTATGCTGTGTCAACTATTTAATCACAATCCAAATTTAGAGCTGAATCCAGCTTGAATGTTGTGTCCATACTTGCCCCAACCGTTCAGGGTTCAACCTCTGCGGTCGTATAAAGCTACGCCCTGCGGAGCATCTGGTTTAGAAAAAGGACGAGAAGTTCTTTGACATACCCCTGGTTCATCAACTTTCTGCTCAGACACTGGTGACGTTGTACAAAGTCTGAATAGGAGCTGCATGCTCTTGAATACCTAATAAGTTGGGAAATGTATATTCCATATGCAGGTGAAGTTGGTATATTACTACTAAGGTGGGGGCAATTGATAATTTCAAAATTGAAATCGTCTCGTTTATCATAGATTCTGGTACTGAGATGACTGTGTATGTCAAATTCGAGGTATAAATCTAAAAATGAGGCGGAGGAAGCCGTGTCTGTGGTCTCTTTAATTTCTAGTTCTGGTGGTTATATTAATGGAACCCAATCAGAAAGTTCGGATTGTTAATGGAAAGAACATCATCAATATATCTGAAAGTGGAATTAAATAACCTGGCTTCTTTGATCTTTTTGTTTTTAACAAGTGTCTGAAGGAACTCCGATTCATATGAAAATAAGAAGAGATCGGCAAGGAGAGGCGCACAATTCGTTCACATAGGAATGCCGACAATTTGGTGAAAAAGTCTACCTCCAAATTCAACAAATATATTGTCAATAAGAAACTCTAGCATACTGATCACTTGTTCCTCTGTGTAGTATGTTTTACCCTTTTGTTCCTTATTAACAAAATATGCCTTATGGTATCCCAACGTGATAAATTTATAGCGAATGCTACCATTTTTATGCTGAAAAGCATTGTGGATTATTTCTTTTAGACGATTTTTCAATTTCACATGGGGAATGGTTGTATACAAGGTTGAAAAATCAAAAGTTTTAATAGAACTAATTTCAGAAAAAGATCGAGATTTAAAATTATCCAGAAGTTCTTTAGAGTTTTTAAGAATCCACATATGATTAATACCACTGCGTGAGTAAACAGTTTCACAGTATATCTGAAGTCCCTCTTTAACTGCTGACAGAATTTTAGTCAATCTAATGGACAATTCTTTAGTAGAACAAGCAGATGAGCCAGCAATGTACCGTTGTTTGTACGGAATTTTGTGAAGTTTAGGTATCCAATACAAACAAGGTAAGTCCACTGATTTGTTGTTCAATGTAATGTTCATAGAAGCCATGAAGGACTTATGATTCGCTAAAATCTCATCCTTGTCAAATGATATGTTTTTGTATGTGGGATTACTTGAGTGCTCATTTATTCCTAATTCTTTTATAAGACACTCGTAGTAATACGATTTATATACAAAGACAATATTATTTGTAGCTTTGTCCGCAGGAACAACAACATACTTATCCTGAAGAGATGATAGACATTTTACAGCCTCTTTGTCACTAAAAATGGACTTGGGTCGATCATTCACACAGTTCTTCAACTTATGAATGCGACGTTTTATCAGAGACCTGATTGTTTTGACCCATTCTGACAATGTGTCCAGTTGAACTTCTTCTCGTTTAGCCCATGCTCTGGCATATTTCTCAATGGAATCCATAATTATTTTGAAGTTATGGTTCCAATTGATGTGTTGGGGTTCTCTAAACTTGAGACCACGAGAAATCACCTGTCGGAGATTTTCATGTTGAATAATGTTTAGATCCCCAGTAATAACATGGCCAGAGGGACTGTAATTGTAAGGCGAGTGGGAACAGTCACATGTCAGAGGGTTTTTTAGGTATTGTTCTAAATCAAGGTTCTGTAATGCTTGTTTATATACAGTCCGCCAAAAGTGAAGCACCACCTGTTTTTATTGCACAGATTTTTTTTTCAAATTTAAAAAATCAATTTTTCCACGAAAAAAATAAAACAATCATATAGCAATTTTGCTAATGTATACCATAAACAAACCAGAAATGTAATTTTAGTCACTTATGAAGGTTCTATGCATGAAGGTTTTCCGTTCATAGAAATAGTGCAAATTACTGAATTCAGAAACAGAATTTAAGTTTCACTTTGATTTTATATTTTTACAAAAAATGATCACCCAATATTATTAAAACTTTCTACACATAAGCTTTGGTATGTTTTGCAATTTTAATGACAACGTTTGATTCAATAGCATGCATAACAACCTCACTTCCGGTAGAGTTTCAAAACACGACGTTTCATTCTCAGTATAAGCCTTCAAGCTTTAGTTTAGGAAATCTGTTGCATTAAACAACAAATACCACTTTTAAATCGACAAAATATTGTGAAGGTGGATCTCTGTGATTGAGATTTCCGTCAATGGCATCTCAGACATGTTTGATAGGGTTTATGTATGGGGACATGGAAGGCTAAAAAATAGTGAAAATGGCTTGTTGCTCTTTGGACTCGGTTAAAATCCTTGCTCTGTGTGTTCTAGCGTTGTCGTCCATGTACACGAGTCTTGGCAATGTAGACGCAAGTTGGGGATTATTAAAATGAGGGACTTCAATGTTTAAAGGCTTCAAATCTGTGTTTGTCTGTCCGTTTATGCTACCCTGCAGAACATGCATACCCAGCTTATAACGGTATAAGAATGAATAATCCAGAAGCAGAGAGGGATCGCAAATAGTGATATCGATAGAAGAATAAGACCCGTTTCCAGGATGAAGATACGTATTAGATCCATCATTAAAAATGCATAATCCTTCTTGAGAGACAAAGTCCTCAATGATCTTACCTTTGGCATTATGAGTCTTGCTACCCCATAATGGATTGTGAGCATTGAAGTCGCCCATAAGTATAAATGGTGAGGGTAATTGATCAGTGAGGTTTTTGAGTTTTGCACATCCCGCACAGCCAAACGGACGCCCCACTTCGGCAAGCGTTTTACTGCCGGTCGGGAGAAGACCAAGTGACCATATTTCTATTCCCCAGTCACCCTTGGGGGTCGGAGGACAAATAAGAAAATATACAGCTAGAAATCGCTTAAGTTAACAAAAATTTAAGTGAAAGTGAAACCAATTTTAATAAAGAAATAACAGATTTGTTGAGTGGGTTTGAACACAGACAGGAAAAAATGAAATTGCCATAATGTTATCATAGCTTCAAAACTCGCAAGACAAAAACAACAATAAAAAAAATTTCTAGTGATCTTAAATCTCAGTTTGCGAATGTATCACTCAATTTCGAAGAAAAACATGCTTTTTATTTGCAAACTCAAAGAAAGGAATCAGAAATTATTCAACTTGTTTTCACATAAATTACGTTTATTACTAAAAATTTGGTTGTTCTGTGACTGCATTTTAACTTGGAAAAAAAAAGATTCAAGTCTTTTAAATTAGATTAAATATATTACATTCGAGTAATTTTCAACTATAATCCTTTTCGAACGTCATTTTATTTTTGAAAAACACCATAACGAAATTTTTAACTTTTTTTAAAATGACCCGTTTAACTTGTATATTTTGTTCACACACTTCCCCATTTCATTTGTTTATGAACTAATGTTAATTGATTTTCAGCAATTAAAGATTCTTAAAAGCGTGAGCAGGTACTATATCTTTACCTATTCAATGGTTACCTAACTGTAATTGTAAGTGGAATGGCGGAAGGCATAGATTTCAAATTACCTTTTTATGCAGCTCCATTTGTTTAACCACTGTTCGTCTGGGTCTAAATGTATACAGAAACACGTTTTTATTAATAATATGTTTGAAATTACTTATTATACCCAATACCCCAAAATTGAGGGGTGGGGGGGTACTGTTTTCCCTCTGTCCGTCCCATGAACATTTTTAGTTATATTAAATTAATCATAAGTGTATGTTAACTTCGCTCAAAATATCCTGTTGGAAGGAGCTAAATAAAGTTTAAAGTTTTGTTCATTTTGCTCACTAATACACTCTACTCGATTTCAGGATTAATTTGGTCGCACACTTAATCAATGGCTACTCTTTCACTAAAACGAGAACCTAGCTTTGGCTGTTTACATAATGAACATGAGCAATCCTAATTTACATAGACATACTAGATTAAAAAGAAAAAAATCAACATGTAAATTTTGTACTCAGCAGGGTGAAACAGTCAATGTGAAAAAAGACTATTTCTGGTTGTAAAAAATGTGACAAACATATATGTAGTTTTGAATGTCATAGAAGAATCCATGCTGTCATTGATGTTGTTGTTATGGAGGAGTTAAGCTGTAACATGATTATAATGATATTCAAGATAATGACCAAAAACTGCAAAATTTCCTTAAAATTACCAATTAAGTGGCAGCAACCCAACAATGGTTTGTTTGATTCGTCTGAAAATTTCAGGGCTGATAGATCTTGACCTAATGAACATTTTTACCCCATGTCAGATTTGCTCTAAATGCTTTCGTTTTTTCATGAGATATAAGCCAAAAACTGCATTTGATGAAAAACCTTCAATGTTAGACGAGGTTGTTTAACATATTTAAAAACAAGAATATGTTCATAGTACACGAATGCCCCTCTCGCACTATCATTTTCTACGCTGAGGGGACTGAAATCTAATTTGGCATTTAAATGAGAAAGATCATATCATAGGGAACATGTGTACCAAGTTTCAAGTTAATTAAAATTCAACTTCATCAAAAATTACCTTTACCAATAAACTATGAAGGACAGACCAGAAAATACAATGCCCCTTTTTCTATCGTAGATGGGGCATACAAATGGATATTCATATATTCTTCAGTAACTTAAACCAATTTTTGGACAACAGTAATTTTTCTACATTTTAATGAAATTTTTTTTTTGTTATAAATGTTTTTTATGTAACCTTATATCGGTCGTATGATCACAATAATTTTCTAATATTAATTAACAGTTGTATCTATAATACTAAAATTACGAGGTCCAATTTGTCAGCCGTCATCGGGTAAAAACGACAAATCAAAGAATTCAACTCTATATAGACCTAATATAGGACAATGGTGTAGATTAAAAATTACACCACTCCAGACCCTTGTTTTCTACATAATTAATATTGCCAATAATTAACAAGTTCCGGGTCGAATCCGATACCGATACCAAAAGTATATTCACATGTTAGCTATTACCTTATCTGTACGTTCCGCATTTGACAGGCGCACCACCAAACGGTGTATTTAGGATTTTGCTATATACACGGGTCATAATCAAAGGGCTGAAAATACTCCATTCCTGGATAGCTAGGACCTTTTGTTTTCCAAATAATTAATATTACCAATAATTGATAAGTTCCAGGTCGACGGGTTCAAACAGAATGATTTGAAAGCAAAAAAAAAAACTGTGTGTCAGTCACGGAACCGCGATATCACGGGTGTGTACTTGTAATGATTAAAATTGAAACAACTTCAGCTTTATTAAAAAATTTCAATGAATTAAACCATTTTTATAACCTATTATATTTAACCTTAAATCGACCATATCTTAAAGACAAGAGTGCACACGCTGAAATGTATCGCCTTCTTTACTGATTGATTATCAACATTCTTACTTGAAAGCACTTCTCGATATGGAGTGTTGAACTCCACCTCATAAAGTGATTGGTTGATTAATATTTTAGTCGAGTATTTTGCTGTTGGCTCAATCTTCCTTAGTTAGCAGCTATAGTTTGTCCATAATGCCCCTCCTCGCATAACTCCTTCTTCTTAAAAAAAATGTTTAATTGATTGATTGTCGGATTTAGTCCTGGTATCTATGATGAGTTTATTTGCTTAACACCCAGTGGCAAACATTTCATGCATATTCAGGACGACAATAAATACAATAGGTAGGTTTTGTCATAATAGAGGCTATTCGGGTAAGGATATCAAAGTCTCAGTGTTATAACAATCATCATAAATCTTACTCAATAAACAAAATGTAGCCTTTCTACCCTGTTCAGATAGTGTTTTCTGTGTTACAGTAAAAGTACCGTTATAGTTTAATAACAAACCAAGATATACAAACTGGTAACACATTTCTATCATTTTACCATTCACATACCATTTTTCGTTCTCTTTCAGTACACCTTTGTTACGAAAAACAACTATTTTGGTTTTTCTTAAATTAATGTCAAGACCATTCTTGTATGAACTATCATGTACAGGGACTATCATTTTTAAAGGCAGTGCTTTAAGGCCTGACTTTCAAGTCATGAGGTTCATCTTTCCTTACGCAAATCTTTGCTGGGGGTCATTTTGCAAGAAATAGATCCGGAAATGTTTAAATTTCTCCTCTACTTTTTGTAGTATGTATTGGTTTTCGTTCCTTTCATTTACATTGGGAAATAAAGAAACGATTAGTGTGTATTGTTCGTTTTAAAAATCTGTTTATTAATGTGTCTTTTGCATTATAAGCAGTCAATCTGATTACAAACTATCATTATTCGAATTCCGTGTGGAAAGAGGTCCGTTTAATTTCGAGTACTATTTGCGATCTAAAGATATTTTAAAATCATTTCACTCGTTGATATAACATGATATTATAATTAAAAGTCGACTGACCGTGAATTATATTGCATAATATACAATTTAAAGTATTTCTGTACGTGAAGCCGTATGACGTTATAGTTATTTCGGTCTCAGTTATGTAAAATATGATATTATCGTTCCTGAATAGGGTTCCACTAATTAAAGACAAGAAGCGTCAAAAAGTGATAAGAAGCGACAATAAAATTAAAATAGCGATAAGAAGCGACAATATAATTAATTTAGCGAGAAGAAGCGTCAAGAAGACTATATAGCGACTAGACATAAATAAAAAAAATGTCATTGCAACAACTTATTCCCCATAGATATTAAAAAAAAAACATGCATTATTTTTTATTATAGGGGCGGTTATAAAACATTTTTTATATTACCGTACATTGATAGATAAAAATATGTTTTTATTAAGAAGAAAGGGATTAGTTTTTATTAGATATAAAAAAAAATATATTTTATGCACACGCTAAAAATTGGCCATCAAAACAAAAAAAATTCAATTTCCTTTTAAAGAATTTATTGAATCAAAACCATGCAATATCATTTCCTTTCTAACAGTGAAATTCTTCTTTTTCATAGGGACATATTTGATAGGTGTAGCTTCACCCTATCACATCAAATGAGAATAGCCTCGTGAGAGAATTACGATTCGCTTGTCCCTTGTAAGTTATTGTCGCTTCGTCACTAAATTAAACTTCTTGTCGCTGTTTGTCTCTAAAATTCTTCTTGTCTCTTATTAGTGAGACCAGTCAGTTCCGTCCTTAACTTCCGTTTTTGCACTGCAAAACAATCACACAATTAACGATGCCTAGTCCTTGTTGGTGTGTACCTGAGTGTCATTTAAGAGAAGGACTTGCATTTCTAAATGACTTAATAAGAAGGAAAAGTTGGATCAACGCCATGGCTCAAACGTAGATTGTCATGTGCGATCCAATCGTAGAACCAATCAATCAGCTGTTGTTTGCAAGGCACATTTTACTGAAAACGACTACGTTCAGGAAACTATTCATGGTAAAACTTTATTTTCTTAAGAAATATATACTGTTATTTATATAATCGCCATGCAAGTAAACCAAAGTCTGTTTGCAACCGCAATTATCGTTTTAGAATAAAAAGGGGGGTGAATTCAAGACGTCATAACTTTTGGGATTACGATTCAATATCATCTGTTTGACATTTTTTGGTTAATACTACAATTGTATGGTTTTTCTACAAGAGTTATATTATACTGATAATTATTTTAGCAGTAATTATGTAAATTTCGGTTGTAATGACAAGAATTCATGAGCTATGCCTCGGGCTTTCTTGAAAAATATCAATGACAATGTAAACAGGAACAAAACATTGACATGAATGATGCTCTCCACCTATGTTATAGTTATTTAGGTATGTGTGTTGCACAAGTCTTTCACAAGTTTCAAAAAAGCTAATGTTATAAAACTTTTTTCAGGGCACATACCCACTTTATAGACTTGTCTAATGCCATGATTTCCCATCCTATTTTCATGCACCATTTGTAAGCAAGAGACTGAATGGTTTACAAAATTAAAAATCAGGACGGCGTCCCGTTAAACCAAAAGAACTAAACTGGATGAATATTGTAGGAGAAATCTAGAGGAAAGTTTTGATTTGTGAAATTGGTTTTCCTGAACAGATGTACATTCATCCTGCAGGAAAGATTTATAACTGTCCACCACCAACTGACGAGCTAATGTTGAGCTTCACAGATGGAATTACTCAAACACCATAAATGCCTATGTTTTCAGCACAGATTTCACAAATCATGACACAGCTGTGCATTTTTATGCCCCACCTACGATAGTAGGGGGGCATTATGTTTTCTGGTCTGTGCGTCCGTTCGTACGTTCGTCCGTCCGTCTGTCCCTCTTCAGGTTAAAGTTTTTGGTCAAGGTAGTTTTTGATGAAGTTGAAGTCCAATCGACTTCAAACTTGGTACACATGTTCCCTATGATATGATCTTTTTAATTTTAATGCCAAATTAGAGTTTTTACCCCAATGTCACGGTCCACTGAACATGGAAAATGATAGTGCGAGTGGGGCATTCGTGTACTGGGGACACATTCTTGTTTATACCTGTTAAGAGTCGAAAACTAAATATTATTTTTATATAAATAAACATATATTGTGTCATTTTAGAACTTATATTTTTCCAAAGGATGCATGAATGAAAGTAGTGAAATTCATTTTGCTTTGATATATAGATTTGAATTACAATTGTTCATGTTATTGTAATGCATATAAAAATAAGGAGATGTGGCACAATGTAAATATATGATATTCTGTGAGTTTATCAAACTAAAGGGGATAAGAAATGGGTATAAGCAGTTACAGGACTGTACTACTGTACAATCTCCAACAATGAGAAAAACTCATACTGTAAAGAGAATTTCATATTTACAAGTAAGTTTTGTTTTTGCATTGAATAATTTTCTTCTATTGTCTTAAAAATAAATATGGGAAGTGGTTAAAATGCTAATGAGACAGCTTTTATGGCCACCAGATGTCATTGTTACCTTGATTAAAAACTCCTTTTTAGCTCACCTGACCTGACTCATCACTTGGTTTCGTCGTCCATAAACTTTTACAAAAAATCTTCTCTGAAACTACTGTGCCAAATTTAACCAAACTTAGCCAAAATCATCATTGCGGTATCTAATTTAAAAAATGTGTGGTTAGACCCGGTCAACCAACCGAGATGGCCACTAATGGCCAAAAATAGAACATACAGGTAAAATGTAGATTTTGGCTTATAACTCTGAAACCAAAGCATTTAGAGCAAATCTGACGTAGGGTGAAATTGTCTCTTCAGTGAAGATCTATCTGCCCAGGAATTTTCAGACAAATCTGACAACCCGTTGATGGATTGCTGCCCCCAAATTAGTAATTTGAAGGAAATTTTGGTTATTATCTTAAATATTATTATAGATAGAGATAAACTGTAAACAGCAATAATGTTCTGCAAAGTAAGATCTACAAATAAGTCAATATGACCAAAATTTTAAGTTGACCCCTTAAAGAGTTATTGCCCTTAATAGTCAATTTTTAACAATTTTCATAAATTTTTGTATTTTTTGTTAATTTTTAAAAATATTTTCAACTGTTTCTACAATACTGGGCCATGTTTATTATAGATAGAGATAATTGTTGCACCAAGAATGTTCAGTAAAGAAAGATCTACAAACACATCCCCATCATCAAAAACACAATTTTGTCATTTTATATGTGTCCGTTGTTTAATATGCACATAGACCGTCCAAGGTGAGCGACACAGGCTCTTGAGAGTCTCTAGGTCATTAATACAGGTAGATAACTTTATCATGTTTATACTGAAAAAAATTCTGCTTGGAGGGAGAATTTTAAAAAAGTTCTGTCTTCAAAAGAGTTGACATGTTACTATATACATTAACCATTATGTTACTTGATGTTCTAGCAATACACACAGAACGGCGACTAGTCAATCTTTGTGAATTATTTTTCATAGGATAGGAGTAATTGAATATGTGTATATAATCAATAATTAAAAATTGTTTTATTTACATTAAAAAGGAAAAGTTCTTATGTCTTAAAAATGCATTTCATGGCGAGGTACAGAAAATATACTGTAAACAGTAGACTATAGATATAGGTGAACTAGGTACAAGAGAACTCTAAATCTTAAATACTACAAACCACCTCTGTTCTATGGAAGATAATGATATAACTGGACTAGAAATACACACAACCTGTAATTAACTGCCTTTACAGCGCTTTCGCGCTTTGATTTGTAATTCAGAGAACTGTATCATCAGCATACATAAAAAGATAAAAGATTTAAAATTTTTACTTCATATGGTTCTATTCCTTGTTTATTTAACTCAATTTCTATGTCATTTACATAAATTGCATATAAAAACGGTGATAATGATTCGCCTTGCATTAGGCCAACATTACAATGAAAGAAATCTGAAAATTCACCATTTAATTTAACACAAGTTTTTAACTTTGAATACATTGATTTATTAAGATTTAGTAAATTTCCACTTATACCGCATTTTAACATGTTTTGCCATAAAACATTATGTGACACACTGTCGAAAGCTTTGACAAAATCAATAAAACAACAATAGAGACGTTTTCCTTTTCGTAAACTTTTTGATACAATAGAACGAAGGGCAAAAATCGCGTCGTACCATATCAAGGGACAAATCCAAACTGCGCATCAGTCAAAATAATGTATTCTTTGCACCACTTTAATAGTCTTGTATTAATGACAGAAGTAAACAATTTCCTAACATGAGACACAAGCGAAATTCCTCTGTAATTTCCTGTATCATCAACTTGACCTTTTTAAATAGCGGAACTAAAACACTCTTGACCCATATTTGTGGAAACCAACCGGTAATAAGTTTTACGTTAAAAAGTTAACATAACAGTGGCAGTAGGGCTAACTTACATTCTTCAAAAACTCATTTAATAGATTGTCATAGACCGTTTCTTTTTCAGTTTTCAATTTTTTAACACAAACATCAATTTCTTGCTCCGTAAAATGTCGGTCCAATTCTTCATAAATGACTTCATTGTTGACTTCTACTTCCGGTCCGTCGTCAATTACTTCTTTAGAAACTAAGTTTTAAAATGCGTCACAAAATCGTTTAATTTTATGTTGCTTTGTATGGCATTTTTTCGTTTCCTGAATTTTCGATGAAAGTGCTTTGGATTCGTTTTTCTCATCAAACTCAACATGTTTCCCCTGTTTTTTATATCGTCTTTTTAAACTATTATCACTTCGTTTAAATCTTTGTTTAGCAAAATTTAAAATTATTCTATTTTCTTCACACTTATTTTGGTTAAATTGTTTCAACGAGCGTCTTTATTCTATATACAATTGTTTGCAGTCATCGCTTATCCACGGTTTATCTAGATTTTTCCATTTTTTAAAATATTCATTCAGATGTTACCTTTATTGATATTTTTTCCACATTTTACTGTCAATCTGTCGACTTTTTTTAAATATTGTAATGATGTAACTTTAAATCGGTCATTTGACAAATGTTATATCATATTTTAGCTACATGTTTACCTAATACATAAAAGTACAGTGTACTGTCACTACATCCATGTGTATTATGTCCATGATTATAAGAATTAATGTATGGAATAGCCACCTTTCTATTTTTATTCTTGGTTATATTGCCCTCTATGCAAATGATACATCAAAATGTACATGCATGTCTTCAAATCTTGTTATTGGGTTGCTGTCTTAAAGATGTGCATGTAAACCTCGCCTTTTATTCACTTAACACTTCTTATCCCAAATCTCCCTTATTCATTTGACACTTTTGTGCTGACATGAATTATCATTGATATTGTTATATTTATAAATTAACTGTTAAAATAATAAGGCTATTCTACCTCAGGCATGAATTACCTTAGCTGTATTTGGCAACACTTTTAGGAATTTGGGATCTCAATGCTCTTCAAATTTGTACTTTATTTGGCTTATTATTTTTTTTTTTAACTTTTTTGGATTCGAGCGTCACTGATGAGTCTTGTAGACGAAACGCGCGTCTGGCGTATATACACAATTTAAAATATAAAATATCTTTTATCAAGCTATAATCTAGATTTCGTAATTCATTAGTTGACCATTTATTGAATTTTTCAACAAGTCAAGGTAAAGAATCTCAAATTTAATAAAAATAATTAAGCATGTATTCTGCTTTTTGTGGTTTAAAGTTTCTTAAGATAAAAAGGATGCTGAAAAAATATTATATTCAGATAGAAACAATACCAAATTTTCACATTATTTTTTCAAAAGGGTCACAAAGCTTCAAATTTTCAATTTCTTAAATGAAAAATGCACAATAAAAATAAAATTACCCAGAACACTTTGGTTTTGTACATTTCATGAGAAGATTAAATAATTTAGTCAAATGTAAACTTCATCAAAGTATCATATTTTACATAAATTTCAAGACAATCAACCAAAAACTGACAAAAAAGACGCATTTTGCGGAGTTATCACCCCTTCTAGTAATAATTTCCATAGGAAATTAAAAATGCTGATTTTGAGTTTTCCTCATGTTAGATTTTATGGTACTTTTTTCTGTTTATTAAGAGCATAATGCTATAGATTAGAACTAAAACATTTTCTGTTGCAATTAGTTTAAGGTTAAATCTTAGTTTGACTAGACTAAACATGTGGATGTCTTTTTATGGAAAATATATTTTAATTGAGGCTTAAATCAATATAACTGTATTGCGAAGACAAACTTGCAGGTAAAATAAAACATCCCCCCATAGAGGTATTTTATTTTATAAGGACGATTACAAATAAAGGCAAAAAAGAGATCTATTTACATCATATTATGTTTGTAACTACTGTCAGTATGACCAGATGACAGTAGCAAAACACTTACTTTTGCTTTGCCAGGAGAAAATAAGCTGACACTGACTCTTTTTCTGTTTTTTCCCTTCACCTCTTCCATCTCTCCTGCAGCTGATAAGTCCAGTTTCGGTAAAAGCGTGCGAGTTATGGTTGGAGTGAATAGGAGAGGTTTTTAAACTTTTCTTGGTGTTGGGGAATTAAACCACCTGCTTTCTTGTTGATTGCTTATCAGGCGACAAACACCAGGATGGCATAGATGAACCCGGTGTTTTGGGTTGAGCCATACCTGTATCAAGATACTTCGCTCTTAGCAGCTTCATTAAATCTAGTTTTTCGTTTCTGAGGGTTTCCAGTCGGTGGCAAATGTCAAAATCTATTTTTGCAACTTGTTCAGTTACGTAAAACAGAAACCACAAATATAAAATGACATCTCATCGTTTACACGAGGAATATATCCAAGAACTTCAATAAGTTGATCAATTACTTTAAACGTGTCACTGAATATTGTTCTTCTATTTTGGGGGGGTAGAGACTCGTGACACAATCTGCAGGTCGCCATGTTTGTTTACATTTGATCATTTACACGTTTTCGCCGTAGACGCTTTTTTGATTGGATGTAGCCAGTTACGACTGCGACCAATCGAAATGATATTCTTGTGTTTAACAAAATCTGGCTCAATCCGCCAAGGGTGAAGAGAGCCGGAGTTGATCGTAGCCTCATTGGTCAATTTACCTAGCGGAAGTACATGTACATGTGACCATAGTAGAATGGTCATTCTTTCAATATCCCCGAAGGTAGAAAGACGTGTCTACTGGAGAACGGCAGCCGTACTGACACTTACAAAGGTAACAAATCTTTTTTATTATAAAAAAAAAATAAAAAAAAAATGCCTAGGTGGCATAGACCTTGGTGGTCATAAGCCTTGGTGGCTATTAATGAGATTTATTAGACCTTGGTGGTCAAAAGCCTAGGTGGCTAATATGAGATATTTTGACCTTGGTGGTCAGGAGCCTTGGTGGCTATATATTTTTTATATTGGTGTTATTTTATTATAATATAATGAAAGAGTACGTGCCGTTTTTTTTTTTTTTTTTTTTTTTTTTTTTTTTTTTTTCAGAATTTAGAGAATAAATGTTAGAATGTAGAAAATTAAATAGGACCACGTTTGACCGCTCGGGTTGCACGTGGGAAGCATGCGAATATGTGAACAGAATAAAACATGGTAATATGTTGGTACTTTATTATGTTATAATTAGAATACATTTAATGCTGCATAATTCAAGTAATCTTGCGTGTTATTTAATGGATTAAATAAGATTCTAGAATGTAGCATGTCTCTACTTTTGAACAGAAATATGAAAAGAAGTAGTTTTTCATTTTACGAAAACCGTTTGGTTTATATCTAGTTCAATTTGTTAATCGTTCTATTTTCTATTTACGCGGTCTGCTTGATTTCTTCAGTTGTGCGTGTTTGATTAATCAATATTAGAGCTGGTTTCTTGATGCGTGTAGGGCGGGACTTTGGTTGGTTGCTTGCTTTGTTGGTATATTATATAATATATAGTTATTTGAATAACTTCTTATCAGGTTTAAATATAGTATATTTACTATATATATTGTTTGAAGATTTAAATCTTAATTACAAAACTTGAGTTAACGTTTTTAAAAAAAAGCAAGCATGCCAACCAGGGTTTTGCTCTGCAGGCATTGTGAAATTAGCTGTATGCAATGTTAATAAAATGAAGATAACTACTATATAAATTCTTTTGGTTGTTTATTTTTAGATGGTGTTGCCACCAGTCCTAAAGAAGCGATATAGTTTAAAGGGAATGAAACTAGTTCCAGTAATCAAACGTATAAGACCAGGACAGCCGGAATCATTAAAAGGATTAGCTAGAATGAATAAAGAACTGAAAACTGAAAATTTGAACATGGAGGAGATAGCGCAACATGTAAAGGTGCTTACTGGGGAGGACTTGGATGAAATTTGCCAGTTGTCTGGGAGAAGTGATGACGATGTGGGTGAGGCCAGGTGGATCCTCCACTCACTGATTATATATGCAAATGAGTTTGGACAGCCGAAGGGTCAAGATCTGCAGGTTTCGGAAGGAGACTCTGTGAGTTATTTATTTTTTCTATATTTAATATTCCCAAGCGCGATTTTTTACTTGCGTTTTATCTCCTCGGGTTAATCATTCGTGTTTATTTACATTTTGAAAAAAAAAAAAAAAAAAAAAAAAAAAAAAAAATTAGATATATACGATGCTTCGTAATAGTTTTCCAGATTTTCACTTTATGTATTAGCATTATTATATATAAAACTATAGTATTTATGATATTTTAGAAATACACAGCTGAAATTAATTACTAATCAATACACTAAGATTAATTAAATGGTTGAATAAGAATGAGTCTACAAAAAGGTCACGTGTACTTTAACACAGATAACAATAACATAGGTGATAAATAAAGCTACCCAACTCATATGCTATTATATTGACTTTATTAGAATAAAATGAATGAAAGTTTTGAGCTTGAAATAGAATATATATAATTTTTATTGAAATATAATGTTATCATTATTCAAATGTTTTTTACATGAATTTTTTATAGGCTCCAATACAAAGTACTTCTGATATGGACACTCAACCAAAGGCTGGGAAAAGAAAACCTGACTCGTCTACTGCTAGTGATACCTTAGAAGATAGGATAGCTTCCTTGGAAAAAAAGACCAAAGTTGAAATAATAACAGAGCTGAAGGACAAGGTGAGGACATTGTGCTTGCAACAGAATCCAAGCGATTCTCTAATTCTCTTAACGTTAGATGAACTTGCAAAATTTTCCAAAAAATTAGATCACGATGATGCGGACGTTTATGAAGAGCTGGCTAGGCAGGCAAACAGGCACTACTCCAAACTGGATATTTCTAGTTTGTGCCTATCAGTTTTAGGTGGGAAAGCCGTTGATACGATTACGAAGGCTATTTCTAAATGTTTGAAAGAGAAACAATCGGAGAACAAAAATGATGGTAACGCTGCTCAGGGTAGTGATAATGCTCCAAAGCGGGAAGAATCCCCTTTGAGTAATTTGTACCCACAATTCCAGAACCCGCTTATGTATTCCATGTATCAGCCAAATTATCTACCTCAAGGTGTGCAACCGTATGGTAATTTTACAGCCGGGGGTTACAGGAATACAAGGCCCATGGGGGCTAGGTTTGGATTCCGTCCTAGAGGCGCTTGTCACTTTTGTGAAAGTCATACACATCAGATAAAAGACTGTGAAAAAATGAAAGTGGCCAAAGGAAAATGAAGGATACAATTTAATTTGTTGATAATTATTTATCTTTTGTAATAAAACAAAATAATGTAGAAGAAATTTTTGCATAGTGTTTTTTATTCTATTTATTTGCTATTTGGTTTTCAAACCAACACGCTACTGTATGGTAATTTGAGAATTTCTTTGTCTACAGTCCAAGGGGCACTGATCCCCTAGTGGTTTTTCCACGCGGGTTGTAGGTGAAGGAATTCTTCCTTTGAGTGTAACTTATGCTGGTTTTTCATTTAAATCAAAGTAGTTTCTTTGTTATCTACAGGGAACTACGGATACAACTATTGGTGATTCTTTTGTACAAATCCCAGAGTGGGAGTTAGAAAGTGGATTTGATCCTTTGAATGTAACAGTAAGGGGAAAACCAGCATGGCTAGCACTTAAAGGCAGAGTTCCTTCACTTACAAACCTCAGTCCACGTGCGGAAGAGGTCTATCATGATAATGTTTTGTTTGATATAGACTCTTTACAATTACGTGACCCTGATAAATTTGTCTCTGGACAGTTACATAATTGTGTATCAGAATGGAGGCTTATTCTTGATGAAAATGCACATCAAGACGTGGTGAAGTGGCTTGAAGATGGAATTGATGTTGGAGAGTTTTTTCGACGTTTTAAGGGAAACTTTAAGGGAAGAAATTATGACTCTGAAATACCCCCTAGAAATTATTTTCAGAATGCAGCTATTTGTAAAAAATACTCTGCTTTTATATCAAAAGAATTGTGCGAGAGAATTTCAACTGGGTGCATCAAACTTTTGGGAAGGGTAGGTGAATGTCAACCCCCTAAAGTTATTATGCCATTAACTGTAGAACCAAGTAAACCACGGTTATGCCATGACGAAAGATATCTTAATTTATGGGTCAAAGATTTACCTTTTCATTTGGAGAATTTAAAAGATGTTCATAGGTTGGTTCAAGAGAATGCTTTGATGATAACATGTGATGAAAAGTCGGGCTATGACCATGTCAATTTGCAAGAATCATCTCAGACATATTTTGGTATTCAATTCGGTGGTTTTTATATGACATATACTACTCTACCGTTTGGATGGAAAGCATCGCCGTTTATCTACCAATCGATAGGAATTTGTGTGACCTCTTATTTAAGACAGCTAGACGTCATAAATACATTGTATATCGACGATAGGTTTGTTGTTACAGGTGGAAGTAAGAATAGCGATGATGCTATACTTGAAGCAAGTAAAATAACCTATATGGTGTTGCAGTTGCTGACAAGGCTAGGTTATACACTGTCTCTTAGTAAATGTTCACTAATACCTGGCACATGTAAGAAATTTCTTGGATTTTTAGTTGACTCTGTTAAACAGGCGTACATACTTCCTGATGATAAGAAGTTGAAATTTATTGATTTGAGGAAATCTATACTTTTAATGGATGAGGTTGACTTGAGGACACTGCAAAGATTTTGTGGTAAATGTATTTCGTTGACATTGGCTGTTCCAGGGTGCAAGTTGTTTTGTAGGGAAGTGAATGCTGCAATATCTACTTGCGTTAAAAACAGTAGAAAGGTTAAGGTATTGGGACCGTTGAGGGATGAACTAATGCATTGGCGTTTTCTTGATACTTGGACTGGATATTCCAAATGGAGGTCTGAATTTCACAAGGTGATTGAGTTGTCGACTGATTCCTCTGGTTTCAGGTATGGCGCTTCAGTGAAGCTTGAGGCGAGTACAATGACATTGGGGGACTATTGGGATACAAATGACTGTAGACCAATTCATGAGAAAGAGGCTGATGCTGTCCTGAAGTCGTTACAGTCTTTAGACAGTTCTTTGCAAGATTCTAGGGTTGATTTGTTTACAGACAACATGGCTGTTATAGCGGCATGGGAAAACCAAGGTTGCAAGTCTAGAGCTTTAAGTTGCATCATGAAAGAAATATTTAGCCATGTGTCAACTTATAACATTGATTTACATTTGAAATATGTCCCTTCTTGTTTAAACGAAGCGGATGCCCCATCAAGATTAACTAATACCGCGGATTCAATGTTAAGTGAGGAGTCGTGGTTACTGGTAGAGTCTTTGTATGGTCCACATTCAGTTGACCTAATGTCTTTGGATTCTAATGTCATGAAGTCATCTACAGGTGTTCCACTGAAACATTTTACTCCATGGCCTACCCCATGTTCTGCAGGAGTTAATTTGTTCTCACAGAACCTGAGGAGTGAGCAAAATCCGTATGTTTACCCACCTTTCGTACTTGTATTTCCAGTATTGAGTCTGTTGCGAGAGCAGGGCATTTCTTGTACAATTATTGTCCCCGAAATGCGACCTTTACCAATATGGTGGCCAATTTTGAAATACTACTCCGTGGAATCGGTATGTCTTGGTATGAAGGGTGACAAAGGTGTAGTCAAGACGCCATCAAAACGTGGCTTTATTCTAGATAAAGTGGGATTAAGGTGGTCATTGTTTGCATTTAGGGTCTTATTTTCACGAAGTTAGAGTATCTACTGTTTTATATATAGTAAATATTCCAATGGTTTGTTGCAGGGTGCTGACATTATTATAGACTGGCAAGCAATAAATGATCGGACAGCAGATTTGGATGAACGGATGATTTCTTCTTCCGACTATAAAAGAAAGAACAGTTTGTTTGAAACTTTTCTTTGTTTTCTTGAAAAATCACCGAAAAAGCCTTCGCTAGCTACATGTGGACCAAATGATGTAAGAAATTTTTTGGTTTGGAAGGATAAGTTTGGAAAAACTACTGTCCATGATATAAACTGTCAATATTTGGGATTAAAGGGTATGTTTCAGTGTTCTTGTCCTAACCGATTAGCTTCGGCAACAGTAGAAGGTATCATTAACCAATTGATAAATTTATTTGATGATAAAGGGTTGGGTAGAACTTGGTGCGATGTGGAAAGGAAAGGAAATCCGGCAGTTTCACCTGTAATCAAAGAGTATTTAAAATTGGTGCAAGTCGAACAAGCTAAGGCGCATATTCTACCCAAACAGGCGAAGCCTATATTTTTGACAAAGATTAGATCTATTAGTGCTTTTATTTCTCGGGAACTTCAAAAAGACGGTTCTAAGCTTAAGGAAAAATTTGTTCTTTACAGAGATCAAGCTTGGTTTAAGTTGCAGTATTTTGCTGGCGATAGAGCAAGTGATCTCTCTATAGTTGTTGCACAAGAGGTGAAGTTTCTTAAAGACGGTTCAGGGTTTGTTTTCCAGCATACGTTTGGTAAAACTCTCCGGGGTAAAAAGGGTAGGAGTAACTCGTTCGTCATCAAGAGATGCGATGACAATGTAGTTTGCCCGGTAAAAGGATTGTTGGATTTTGTTCAATTTGCCCACTCGTGTAATGTGGATTTGACAAAAGGCTACTTGTTTAGGGTAGTTTCAGAAAGTGGTAGGGTGTTGGAGAAACCAGTTAGTTATTCTGTGGTATATGAGAGATTACGATACTATCTGTCGACTCTGGGTATATATGAAGGGGAAACGCCTCATAGTTTCCGGTCTGGTTGTACTGTTACTATGGCTTTGTCTGACTCAGCTAGCAATGTTGACGAAGTGATGAATCACGTTGGGTGGTTCGGTAAAGCAAGTGCGGAATATTATGGTCGTGTAAATACACTGATTGATTCTGAAATTGTGGCTTCGAATCTTGCGGCGTCTGTTAGCCAAGCCGAAAATATTGAACTACAATATAGAGAGAAGGCAGATTTTTCCGGGCTAAAAAGGGTTTTTTAAATGACAATCTTAATAGTAATAGGTTCTAGAATACATATGTTTGCATCTAAGTATTGTGATTTGAAGGATTTCATACAATTTGTATTTTGTTGTGTAACTATGATTTATAGAATTAATGCTTATATATTTTGAACTTAATGTTGGTCTTGTAATTGATGGCAATTAAACATTTTAAGTTCATAAACATTTTTGTTTTGAGTATTGGGAATAAAAGTGTTATTATTTATGTGATTGCGAAGTATTTTCTAATTCTTATGTGATTTACCACGTATGATTTTGTAAATTGCAGAGTTTTCTCCCCATAACTTAACATGGACTGAATGCTAGAAGATATTAAACAGTGAGGATATGGGTATAGCCTCATTGGTCAATTTACCTAGCGGAAGTACATGTACATGTGACCATAGTAGAATGGTCATTCTTTCAATATCCACGTTTACGGTAGTTGGCCGTAAGAATACGGTTCGGCAATAGTGTTAACCATTTTCCATATTGGTGGTATTTCAAAAGATATTCTTTTGCTAGTCTAAGCTGGGTGTTATTTGTATTTAAAAAAAAAAAAAAAAAAAGTAACCCCCCTCCCAAACCCTTGTCTATATGTTTGCTATCATCTAGTATTCGGTTTCATATTGCAGAGTTTTCTCCCCATAACTTAACATGGACTGAATGCTAGAAGATATTAAACAGTGAGGATATGGGTATAACCCTTGGCTAGCGAGGATGGTCTACCAAGGACTCTAATACTTCTTTAATTATGTTTCCATGATGAATTAACATTTTTTTTTGTATGATCGTCGTTTATTTTGATTTCTGTGTAATTTGGTCTCATGTTGAGAGGTGTTTCACAAAATTTAAATGTTAACATTTGAAATATGTCTCTTTGACACATTGCCGAAGTGGGGCGTCCGTTTGGCTGTGTGGGATGTATCAAGTTCGCAGTTACGTCCGGTCAGAATGGGTACGTTAAATCCTATGCCTCATGTTAAGAGTTGGGCGTGGCAGTCCAAATTACCCCGACAATCATCCAAAAATGGCGTCTATTATGACAAGACCTACCTATTGTATTTAGTGTTAACTTGTTCTCGTCCTCAACATGCATGACATTTTTGCCCTTGGACGTATAGGTTGCACTTTGTAAATACAACTGTTTCTCAAAACACGCCTCTTTTGGGGAGTAATTGAATATTCATAGAAAATTAATTTTGTTTACATACTGGTTCCCAGTTATGCTCTCTGTGTTCCATATCGCAGAGACAGAACTTGGGAATGATACCAGTAAATAAACACGTGCATATTGTTTACATTGGAATCTGTGGTAACCTTTCATTCGAGGTAGGGGTAGTTAAGAAAATTAGTGCAAGTTTAAACTCTGAGAAGTTCAGGGCATATAAACGTTGAAAATATGCCGCACAGCCCTATATTTTGACCTTTGAAAAAAATTGTGGTGCATATGAACTTTCAATTCTAGGATAAGATTTTTTTCAAAACTTCATAGTAAAAGTGGTACAGTTTTAGCCGTAAAAGGAGTTCCTATGGGAAATTGCATTGTCAATATTTACAGAAATGCAACCTATATAGGGTGAAAAAGGGGAACATTCAGAATTAAACCAAATTTGCTTTATTTCACAGATTTTAAAGAAATTAACTCAAATAAGAAGTTTTATAAATATTTAATGAAGATTGATAGAATCCTGGGCCTTAAATATGATGACTCAGCATAAATTCACAGTTTACAGTATGCATAGTTTACTTAAAGTCCTGGATACAAAATTAAATCATAATATTTGCATATTTGTAATTTAAATTGTTAAGAAGTGCTTATATTTACTCTTCGCAGTCATTGAAACTCATAGATCCTTCCTGAATACTATTTATGGGGTATTTGTGTCCTTTCGATAACCCAAAAGTAAGCCGCAACACCTAAATCTGCTTTTTTGTCACCACGGCATAATAAATACAAGCTAGAAAAACAAAAATATCTCAAGAAAACTTACTGTATAGTGTGTTCTATCCTGAATATGTACTAAATATTCCAAATTGCTAGAAACAGCAGAATGATTTAGGAAATTTGAGGCCCAAGGGGCAAAAACATAGAAAATTGCCTACCCCCTGGGTCATAAAACAAATAATTTAACTTGTAAATCCTATGATTTTAAAGTTCTTGATTTAGAAAACAATAACTATGCTTGGAAGTTATGCAAAAATCAGATGTTAGCAGTCATCTCTACAAAATTTTAAGTGAATTTATATCTCAGACTGGTATCTGCATACATACAACTATTGCAAATATGGCTTTGTTTGAACACTTCTAGTATATATAGTAGCTAAATTGTGTCAGATTTATGGTTACAGATGATACTGTTGTGACAAGAATTCTAAATTGACCATTTGGGGCAGAAAATGTGTTCTTTAATTGACAAATAGGCATACAGTAAGATGTGGACTGGATATAGAGGCTGGATTGGATACTTTATATAATCTTGAATGTTGTAATGATTGACTGCTAAACATTACATTTATGATATTCTGATATGCTTTCAATGTGTTATCAAAACAGTTTTTAACAGGTTCTAGGCATTTTTTATCAGAAAATATGCAAATAGGGTAAGCTGGCAATAATTAAAGTCTTGTTTTCAAATTCTTTAAAAAAATTTTAAAATGTATAGTAAAGAAAAATTAAGAGTATACACAGTGATTTCTTTAAGACTTTAATTCCGATAAATGAGTATTAATGTGAGAAAAACTGATTTTAGAGAGTTTTCTATTTGATTAAATGTCTGTATAGGTTGCACTTTGTAAATACAACTGTTTCTCAAAACACGCCTCTTTTGGGGAGTAATTGAATATTCATAGAAAATTAATTTTGTTTACATACTGGTTCCCAGTTATGCTCTCTGTGTTCCATATCGCAGAGACAGAACTTGGGAATGATACCAGTAAATAAACACGTGCATATTGTTTACATTGGAATCTGTGGTAACCTTTCATTCGAGGTAGGGGTAGTTAAGAAAATTAGTGCAAGTTTAAACTCTGAGAAGTTCAGGGCATATAAACGTTGAAAATATGCCGCACAGCCCTATATTTTGACCTTTGAAAAAAATTGTGGTGCATATGAACTTTCAATTCTAGGATAAGATTTTTTTCAAAACTTCATAGTAAAAGTGGTACAGTTTTAGCCGTAAAAGGAGTTCCTATGGGAAATTGCATTGTCAATATTTACAGAAATGCAACCTATATAGGGTGAAAAAGGGGAACATTCAGAATTAAACCAAATTTGCTTTATTTCACAGATTTTAAAGAAATTAACTCAAATAAGAAGTTTTATAAATATTTAATGAAGATTGATAGAATCCTGGGCCTTAAATATGATGACTCAGCATAAATTCACAGTTTACAGTATGCATAGTTTACTTAAAGTCCTGGATACAAAATTAAATCATAATATTTGCATATTTGTAATTTAAATTGTTAAGAAGTGCTTATATTTACTCTTCGCAGTCATTGAAACTCATAGATCCTTCCTGAATACTATTTATGGGGTATTTGTGTCCTTTCGATAACCCAAAAGTAAGCCGCAACACCTAAATCTGCTTTTTTGTCACCACGGCATAATAAATACAAGCTAGAAAAACAAAAATATCTCAAGAAAACTTACTGTATAGTGTGTTCTATCCTGAATATGTACTAAATATTCCAAATTGCTAGAAACAGCAGAATGATTTAGGAAATTTGAGGCCCAAGGGGCAAAAACATAGAAAATTGCCTACCCCCTGGGTCATAAAACAAATAATTTAACTTGTAAATCCTATGATTTTAAAGTTCTTGATTTAGAAAACAATAACTATGCTTGGAAGTTATGCAAAAATCAGATGTTAGCAGTCATCTCTACAAAATTTATATCTCAGACTGGTATCTGCATACATACAACTATTGCAAATATGGCTTTGTTTGAACACTTCTAGTATATATAGTAGCTAAATTGTGTCAGATTTATGGTTACAGATGATACTGTTGTGACAAGAATTCTAAATTGACCATTTGGGGCAGAAAATGTGTTCTTTAATTGACAAATAGGCATACAGTAAGATGTGGACTGGATATAGAGGCTGGATTGGATACTTTATATAATCTTGAATGTTGTAATGATTGACTGCTAAACATTACATTTATGATATTCTGATATGCTTTCAATGTGTTATCAAAACAGTTTTTAACAGGTTCTAGGCATTTTTTATCAGAAAATATGCAAATAGGGTAAGCTGGCAATAATTAAAGTCTTGTTTTCAAATTCTTTAAAAAAAATTTAAAATGTATAGTAAAGAAAAATTAAGAGTATACACAGTGATTTCTTTAAGACTTTAATTCCGATAAATGAGTATTAATGTGAGAAAAACTGATTTTAGAGAGTTTTCTATTTGATTAAATGTCTGTATAGGTTGCACTTTGTAAATACAACTGTTTCTCAAAACACGCCTCTTTTGGGGAGTAATTGAATATTCATAGAAAATTAATTTTGTTTACATACTGGTTCCCAGTTATGCTCTCTGTGTTCCATATCGCAGAGACAGAACTTGGGAATGATACCAGTAAATAAACACGTGCATATTGTTTACATTGGAATCTGTGGTAACCTTTCATTCGAGGTAGGGGTAGTTAAGAAAATTAGTGCAAGTTTAAACTCTGAGAAGTTCAGGGCATATAAACGTTGAAAATATGCCGCACAGCCCTATATTTTGACCTTTGAAAAAAATTGTGGTGCATATGAACTTTCAATTCTAGGATAAGATTTTTTTCAAAACTTCATAGTAAAAGTGGTACAGTTTTAGCCGTAAAAGGAGTTCCTATGGGAAATTGCATTGTCAATATTTACAGAAATGCAACCTATATAGGGTGAAAAAGGGGAACATTCAGAATTAAACCAAATTTGCTTTATTTCACAGATTTTAAAGAAATTAACTCAAATAAGAAGTTTTATAAATATTTAATGAAGATTGATAGAATCCTGGGCCTTAAATATGATGACTCAGCATAAATTCACAGTTTACAGTATGCATAGTTTACTTAAAGTCCTGGATACAAAATTAAATCATAATATTTGCATATTTGTAATTTAAATTGTTAAGAAGTGCTTATATTTACTCTTCGCAGTCATTGAAACTCATAGATCCTTCCTGAATACTATTTATGGGGTATTTGTGTCCTTTCGATAACACAAAAGTAAGCCGCAACACCTAAATCTGCTTTTTTGTCACCACGGCATAATAAATACAAGCTAGAAAAACAAAAATATCTCAAGAAAACTTACTGTATAGTGTGTTCTATCCTGAATATGTACTAAATATTCCAAATTGCTAGAAACAGCAGAATGATTAAGGAAATTTGAGGCCCAAGGGGCAAAAACATAGAAAATTGCCTACCCCCTGGGTCATAAAACAAATAATTTAACTTGTAAATCCTATGATTTTAAAGTTCTTGATTTAGAAAACAATAACTATGCTTGGAAGTTATGCAAAAATCAGATGTTAGCAGTCATCTCTACAAAATTTTAAGTGAATTTATATCTCAGACTGGTATCTGCATACATACAACTATTGCAAATATGGCTTTGTTTGAACACTTCTAGTATATATAGTAGCTAAATTGTGTCAGATTTATGGTTACAGATGATACTGTTGTGACAAGAATTCTAAATTGACCATTTGGGGCAGAAAATGTGTTCTTTAATTGACAAATAGGCATACAGTAAGATGTGGACTGGATATAGAGGCTGGATTGGATACTTTATATAATCTTGAATGTTGTAATGATTGACTGCTAAACATTACATTTATGATATTCTGATATGCTTTCAATGTGTTATCAAAACAGTTTTTAACAGGTTCTAGGCATTTTTTATCAGAAAATATGCAAATAGGGTAAGCTGGCAATAATTAAAGTCTTGTTTTCAAATTCTTTAAAAAAAATTTAAAATGTATAGTAAAGAAAAATTAAGAGTATACACAGTGATTTCTTTAAGACTTTAATTCCGATAAATGAGTATTAATGTGAGAAAAACTGATTTTAGAGAGTTTTCTATTTGATTAAATGTCTGTATAGGTTGCACTTTGTAAATACAACTGTTTCTCAAAACACGCCTCTTTTGGGGAGTAATTGAATATTCATAGAAAATTAATTTTGTTTACATACTGGTTCCCAGTTATGCTCTCTGTGTTCCATATCGCAGAGACAGAACTTGGGAATGATACCAGTAAATAAACACGTGCATATTGTTTACATTGGAATCTGTGGTAACCTTTCATTCGAGGTAGGGGTAGTTAAGAAAATTAGTGCAAGTTTAAACTCTGAGAAGTTCAGGGCATATAAACGTTGAAAATATGCCGCACAGCCCTATATTTTGACCTTTGAAAAAAATTGTGGTGCATATGAACTTTCAATTCTAGGATAAGATTTTTTTCAAAACTTCATAGTAAAAGTGGTACAGTTTTAGCCGTAAAAGGAGTTCCTATGGGAAATTGCATTGTCAATATTTACAGAAATGCAACCTATATAGGGTGAAAAAGGGGAACATTCAGAATTAAACCAAATTTGCTTTATTTCACAGATTTTAAAGAAATTAACTCAAATAAGAAGTTTTATAAATATTTAATGAAGATTGATAGAATCCTGGGCCTTAAATATGATGACTCAGCATAAATTCACAGTTTACAGTATGCATAGTTTACTTAAAGTCCTGGATACAAAATTAAATCATAATATTTGCATATTTGTAATTTAAATTGTTAAGAAGTGCTTATATTTTCTCTTCGCAGTCATTTTTTTCAAAACTTCATAGTAAAAGTGGTACAGTTTTAGCCGTAAAAGGAGTTCCTATGGGAAATTGCATTGTCAATATTTACAGAAATGCAACCTATATAGGGTGAAAAAGGGGAACATTCAGAATTAAACCAAATTTGCTTTATTTCACAGATTTTAAAGAAATTAACTCAAATAAGAAGTTTTATAAATATTTAATGAAGATTGATAGAATCCTGGGCCTTAAATATGATGACTCAGCATAAATTCACAGTTTACAGTATGCATAGTTTACTTAAAGTCCTGGATACAAAATTAAATCATAATATTTGCATATTTGTAATTTAAATTGTTAAGAAGTGCTTATATTTTCTCTTCGCAGTCATTGAAACTCATAGATCCTTCCTGAATACTATTTATGGGGTATTTGTGTCCTTTCGATAACCCAAAAGTAAGCCGCAACACCTAAATCTGCTTTTTTGTCACCACGGCATAATAAATACAAGCTAGAAAAACAAAAATATCTCAAGAAAACTTACTGTATAGTGTCTTCTATCCTGAATATGTACTAAATATTCCAAATTGCTAGAAACAGCAGAATGATTTAGGAAATTTGAGGCCCAAGGGGCAAAAACATAGAAAATTGCCTACCCCCTGGGTCATAAAACAAATAATTTAACTTGTAAATCCTATGATTTTAAAGTTCTTGATTTAGAAAACAATAACTATGCTTGGAAGTTATGCAAAAATCAGATGTTAGCAGTCATCTCTACAAAATTTTAAGTGAATTTATATCTCAGACTGGTATCTGCATACATACAACTATTGCAAATATGGCTTTGTTTGAACACTTCTAGTATATATAGTAGCTAAATTGTGTCAGATTTATGGTTACAGATGATACTGTTGTGACAAGAATTCTAAATTGACCATTTGGGGCAGAAAATGTGTTCTTTAATTGACAAATAGGCATACAGTAAGATGTGGACTGGATATAGAGGCTGGATTGGATACTTTATATAATCTTGAATGTTGTAATGATTGACTGCTAAACATTACATTTATGATATTCTGATATGCTTTCAATGTGTTATCAAAACAGTTTTTAACAGGTTCTAGGCATTTTTTATCAGAAAATATGCAAATAGGGTAAGCTGGCAATAATTAAAGTCTTGTTTTCAAATTCTTTAAAAAAATTTTAAAATGTATAGTAAAGAAAAATTAAGAGTATACACAGTGATTTCTTTAAGACTTTAATTCCGATAAATGAGTATTAATGTGAGAAAAACTGATTTTAGAGAGTTTTCTATTTGATTAAATGTCTGTATAGGTTGCACTTTGTAAATACAACTGTTTCTCAAAACACGCCTCTTTTGGGGAGTAATTGAATATTCATAGAAAATTAATTTGTTTACATACTGGTTCCCAGTTATGCTCTCTGTGTTCCATATCGCAGAGACAGAACTTGGGAATGTTACCAGTAAATAAACACGTGCATATTGTTTACATTCGAATCTGTGGTAACCTTTCATTCGAGGTAGGGGTAGTTAAGAAAATTAGTGTAAGTTTAAACTCTGAGAAGTTCAGGGCATATAAACGTTGAAAATATGCGTCTTTTGTATCTTGAATGTAAAAGTTATATTTTTAATAATGGTTTTAAGATTAGATCTAGTAACCTTTCAATGCGTTTCGTGGGAGTGTTGCACTTATTGATGATTGGTCGTTGAGGAATGTTTACGTTTGTAAATATCTGACCAGTTCGAAATGCCTCATTAATTATTTTTAGATTGATTTTATGAATTTTCGAAAGAATGTACATGTTTTGATTTGTTACTATTCTTCAAGAAATTATAAGTCTGTGAATCTATTTCTTTTTGTCTGTATAGATTTCCATAAAAACTCCATTATGCTATGTATTCAACATATGTAAGTGCTCAGTCAAATTAAAATTGTTATTACCAGATGTTTGTAATACTTATCATTCATTAAATTCTTATTAAATTTAATCAATCCATTTTAACTGCATGATAATGGATATGTACATGATTTCCATGATTTCCATGTACACTTATTTTATTTATAATATCAACTCATTTTTTAAGTAAGCAAATACATCAACAGTAAATAAACTCATCATAGATATCAGGACTAAATTTTATATATACGCCAAACGCGCGTTTCGTCTACAAAAGACTCATCAGTGACGCTCGAATCCAAAAAAGTTTTAAAAATCCAAATAAAGAACGAAGTTGGAGAGCATTGACATCCAAAATTCTTAAAAGCGTTGCACAATACAGCTAAGGTAATCTATGTCTGAGGTAGAAAAGCCTAAGTATTTCAAAAAATTCAATATTTTGTTAACAATTAATTTATAAATATATCAATATCAATGATAATTCGGGCTTGTGATACCCTCGGGGTAATAAATCTCCACCAGGAGTGGCATCGACCCAGTGGTTGTGAATAAACTCATCATAGATACCAGGTTTTATATATACACCAGACGCGCGTTTCGTCTACATAAGACTCATCAGTGACGCTCGAATCCAAAAATGTTTAAAGAAGCCAAATAAAGGACGAAGTTGAAGAGCATTGAGACCCAAAATTCCTAAAAGCGTTGCCAAATACAGCTAAGGTAATCTATGCCTAAGGTAGAAAAACCTTAGTATTTCAAAAAGTTCTAAATTTTGTAAACAGTTAATTTATAAATATAACAATATCAATGATAATTCATGTCAGCAGAAGCACTACTGGGCTTGTGATACCCTCGGGGAAATAAATCTCCATCATGATTGTGTTTTTCGTTTTATCATGCAAGCGTAAAGGGGCAAATATGTCATGCATAAAATGGACAAGGAAACAAGGTGTATTAAGAAAGTGTTCTTGTATTATTGGTTAATTCTAATATATATTTCTTACTCTTGGATATTGTTTACACATGATGCAACTATAACATGACATATAATTTGCGGTTCACCCTCCCGGTTTTAAAACTTACGGATCTAAACCTGTCTATACAGGTAGTGTGTTTCAATGTGGTTTTTAATAAACTGGGTATGTGCTTTTATATATTCAATTGTCTTATTGGCAAATATACCATAACTGCGTCGATTATTTTGACAGCCTCTGGAAGGGCATCAATGAGACTTTTTGCTTCTGCTTTAGTCTCGTCACTAACAGTGACAGCACTTGTCAAGAACACCACAGTCGGCCTGTTCATGACAAGTATGTTGTCTGCCTTGTTATGTAATATCTCAGCATCACACTATCGTCAAGTTTCAGCATTGACATCTTTGACTGTCATAGCAGATGGCTGTTATGTATCTGGTACCATCTGCTACTGCAATCTTGGTGGAGTTCTTTTCTGTCCCATCTTTCTGGTATTTGGTTGTTGCTGAGACTGGAACAACTTTTACCCTGTTAGGAACATGGTTTTGGTGTTTTGGTGTTATAATCTTGGTACCTTTGATAACTATTTGACACTCAATTGTACACCACTTTGTCAAGCGGGGGGTTATAGTGATAAAGAATTCCGTCTTCAAGTTCCGTTCGTCCGTTGGACCAGTACAATATGTTTCGCCGGTTTTGTAAGCGCATCTCCTCATAAACCACTTACATTGTAATATACATTGGGGGTTCCGGCCATTTTTAAATGGAGAGGGGGTCCAATCCAGGAGAAAAGGGGATTCCAAAAGCATATTCCCATACAAATGCATTGATAGTTAAAAAAGGGTTTCAAACTGCCGGATCCCCTTTTTTTGAATCCGTCACTGATATAACTATTAATTAATCTAATTCGGTTGCCTTATCATAAATGATTATGACTGTATTGTGCACCGTCTATTTCGAATTTTAGTAAAAATCTTTTATGGGGTTACTTTATATAAGATACGGACTTGAACATTGGATTATATGGCGGCATCCATCAGGTATTTCCAACACCTCCTAAACCAATCATTAAAGTTTTCTGAAATTGCTCCATTTTTACTCGATTAATGCATAATGGACCTTCTATTTCTGTAAACTTACCAAAATTATATCACATGAATTATCCCCCTACGCAAAGCTGTCTTTATCCATTTTTTGTTATTTTAAAAGAGACACGCTTGATTTATGTTATCATCAATTGGTCAACGGCGGACGGTGTAAATAAACTTTAAAAATGTAATAGCTAATTCTAATGCAACAACGTTTGTAACGTTCATTTTGATTGGATAACGTCACTTATCTACATGGCATCGATTGGCAATTGATGCTATTGGACGTACGCGCAAGCGCAGAGGGTATATGACAGATTTTAAATTCATGTTTTAATGTTGTTTTCTGTCAGTTTCATTAGAATGGAGATAACAATATTGTATGTTAAGCTCCGACGGCATCAATTGGGGATTTGATGGTCGCAAATACCCGTTTACTGTCTCCGCTAACACGTCGCCAGTAAACTTAATTTGCGACCATCAAATCCCCAATTGATGCCGTCGGAGCTTAAAATACAATACAGTTATCTCATAAACAGATAACTGTAACGATACACTATTACAAAGTCCACAAGCGAATCATGTATTACTTTTTAGGCATTTGATTTTAAATAAGACTGATCGAACAAAAATACAATTATTTTGCCGTCTAAAAAAATCATCAGAAATATATTTGTATTGTCTGATGAAAGTAATTACACGTTATAGTTCCCTGGATAGTTCATAATATCACATATACACGTATATATACCTTCAAATTGCTGTTGTTTTTACTTCAAAATCACGACTGGTCATACAGTCAAAGAATCTGAAATCGCTTCTAGAATACAGTCAGTTCTAGACTGATCGTACAGTAATTTATTTTGGGATCCTCAAGGAAAACATATTTTTTATGATTGATTGATTGATTGATTGATTGTTGGTTGCTTTACGCCGCATTAGCACAAAAAGGCTATATCGCGGCGAGAGCTAATTCGAATATTTTTACAATTTAAAGCATATTTTTAAAATAAGACAAAAAGTCCTTCAATATACTAAAATTCTAGACTAAAGCAAATTGATTATTTACAAATAAAAATCAATATGAGTAAAATAACGTGATAAAAATTAAAAACGACTTAAATATAATAACATTTTTATATTCTATAATAAATTCCAATTTCTTTTAAAAATGCAACAATATTTGTAAATGGAACATTATTAAATAAATCATACATATTATTGACATTGAAATGCTTCTTACGAATATCAGCAAAGTCAATACAATTAATTAAAACATGTTTAATAGTATACTTGCAGTTGCAAGGTACACATTGTGGTTCATCTTCATTTTTTAAAAGATACTCGTGTGTTATTCTAGTATGACCAATACGACATCTAGTAATAATACACTGATCTTTTCTGCACATAAAATTATTAAAAGGTTTACCTATATTAGGTTTAATTTCATGTAATTTATTATCATCTTTTTTACTCCATTCATTTTTTAAAATATTAAACACATATTCTCTAATATTAGATTTAAAATCAGTATATGGTATATCACAGTTGGATAAAGGGTCACCCAGGGCATGCTTTGCCTCAAGGTCTACAGCTGTGTTTCCAAGAATTCTAACATGACTCGGAACCCATAGAAATATTATTTCTTTCAGAAGAATTTTTAAATTCCTCATTACATATAAAATTTGGAGAATTGTTGGGTTTTTAATTTTAGTATTTTGTATAGCTTGTAAGCATGAAAGTGAATCAGAACATATAATAAATTTGGATTTATCTGAAGAAGAAATAAATTTCAAAGCCAAAATTATTGCTTCTGCTTCAGCTAATTGGCTTTAATTTCAGCATAGTGTTGCTGAATTAAAAGAGGATTTGTTTTATTTTTATTGTGTTCACGGAGATCAAATATCATTTTGGGTTTGGGAAGTTCCCATGGAGGACATTTGCAAATTTTAACTTGAGCAACAGATTTTAAATCAAAAGAAGCTAAATGTGGTTTTAAACGTATACCTAACGGAGGAATTTTGTTTTCATGTTTTGCAAAAATATCTTCATAAATCGGATTAAAAACACAGCTGTAGGCAGGATTATCTGAATAGGCTTTTAGTTTGACAGCATATTGAAGTCCAAGCTTCAAACGTCTGTTAGAGAGTGAGTGCTCATCAGCCTCTACATACAGACTCTCAACTGGTGAGGTTTTAAATGCGCCAAGACAGAGACGCAAACCCTGGTGATGCACAGCATCAAGAATCTGTATGTAGGACTTCCTTGCAGAGCCATACACTATAGAGCCATAATCTATATATTTTTTATGGGAAATACGAATATTCTACTTAAATACGAAAAGAATATTGAAACAGTATATATTTAACTGTAAACTGATGCAAATATTTGCAATAAAAGATTATTTGCTTTGTACTACGAGAGCAAAATTGTCCATCGATTTCACTTTTTTCTACCTAGTTGATGTGATGCACACGTATATTTTATATTCTAATGCATGTTTTTGTTACAGTTACTCATATTAATGATGCTATATATACCTTGAAGATGTCCAAAGCAATTTGTAGATATAGGAGTAAACAAATGATGAGAAAAGTTACTGTAGGCAAAACCGTCCTGTTAGCCAGTTGGAAATCATCGCTTCGAAAATCGCGACTTCCGGATAGCGTACAGAATAGTATCTACACTGTGTTATTGATATTTATGAATCATTTAATTTTGGATGTTATATGTTATAATTGCCAATGTCAGACACAACTATTAACCAAAGTTCAAACAAGGTGGATGTAAGCAATTACAGCAACTGAACAGCTCTCAAAAATGTGAAAACCCACACCGTATTATAGTCGGCTTTTCTTTTAAAAATATGTAAATCCACCAGTTTTCTCCTGACCACATACTTTCATATCTAAATAAATATTCTAAACTGTATTTTCTTTTCAAACATACAGTTCAATTAAAGATGTCCCTGAAACAAGAGAAAGCTCAGTACACGAAGGAGTTCCATCAACAACGATTAAGCTCCGTTAGAATGAGAAAATATATAAATAATATCATACGAAACTAACATGCTGTTTGCTATAGGTTTTAATTTCTCAATGATATTAATGATCTTTTATATATGTAGACTGATTTTGAACTATTGGTATAAGAAAATAGTCAATGTAATGACCTATAAGTTCAGTTTCAGAACCACAATGTGATATAATTGGTCTGTCGGTTGGAATTATATTTAATTCATTTAATCCATCATGTTGTATGTGTTTAAACGTCTCTATTTCAAGACGGTGAATTGTTGGAAGAATATAAATTCTCCCTTATCGTGCATCTCTTAATTGTTGACCATTTGTTAAAAATCTAAATGATATTTTGTCGATTATGCCTTGATCGTATAATGATTTAACATACTCAATGACTTGGATTTTCAGTTCTGCCATGTTAAATGAATCTAATTGGCAGTAGTGTTGAGTATTTAGTTGTCTTGTGACTTCTGTTATGCAGTCAAGCCTGTCTAAAATAACACAATTTGAATTTTTATCTGCCTTTTTTATTACTATTGTTTCATCATTTTTCAAATTGCGTAGCGCTATTCTGTCGCCCTTCCAGGAACCAAACAAGGCGATCATTGACCATCCGTTCAAGTGTTTTACAGACACAACTGGTAAGAGCAATTGGTCGATAATCAATAGGATCCGTATGATCTTTACTTGGTTTTGGAATAGGCACGACGGTTGCAAGCTTTCAGATTGATTGTAAATCAACAGATTCCCAGATGTTATTCATGAGCTGCAAGAGAGCTTCTAGCGAGGAATCTGGCAAGTGTTTTAAGAGTTGGTAGTGAATATTATCAGGCCCACAAGCTGTATCATAGGCTTTTGACAGAGATGTTTTAAGTTCTTCAAGAGAAAATAGTTTATTATAATTTTCACCATTTTTTTATTTAAAGTTTAATTTATTTTCTTCTTTTTGTTTTTTAACTTTTTAAAAATCTCCCTGTAGTTGTTACAAGAAGAAAATTTCGCAAAAGTTTCACCAAGCTTGTTGGCAATATCCTTTTCAGATGTTAATAAATCATTGCCGTTTTTCAAATGTTTTACAGTGGCTTTAGAATTTTTACCTTTTATTTTATTTACCATATTCCAAACTTTCATAATTTTGTTATCAAATTACTTGATAAAATAAACCAAGCACACATTATTTGTGTACCTGTTTTAAAATGGAACATTACATATATTCACTTGACATTATATAAAATTAAATTTTTATTCACTTGACATATAAAAAGATCTGTTCAATATAACAAAGAATGAAAACATGGAGACCATGAAGCAAACAGCAGAAAATAGTTCAACTCAAGGCCTCCAATCAAGTTCAATGAATTTTCCTACACATGTATCTCTGAAAAAGATTAGACTGGTTGTCAACTGACGTCTGGCATCAAATTGAATTGTTACACATTGGTTATTTTGAGGTCCTTTATACCTGTAGCTTGCTGTTCGGGGTGAGCCAAGGCTCTTGGTTGAAGATAATACTGTAAACAATAAGTGCTTACTTTTACTATATTATGTCTTTGATAGAAAAAAAACTCATTGGTACTCATACCAGATCTTATTTATAATTATCAGGGAATTTGTTTTGCACCGTCATACAAAAAAAAATCCTTGTAAATTTTTGACAAGCAGAAATACATGAAATATTCTTTGTTCCTGTAAATATAATTTGAGAAACTCCTATTACAGTTGATTTTACCTTTAATAGCCACAATCTTGACTGGATTCAGAACATGTTTGTTTAAGCTATTTTTTCCCTCTTCAGACCCAATTTACCACAGCTGGCATGTTCTTCGTCTTTTAAAACCAGTGCAAGGATCCCATTTAACAACGTATTGCCAGGCAATTTGGACCTATTTGCCATCAAAAGTATTTCTCTCTTATTTTTTTGTCCACCAACACAGTTTCATATTTATCTGGACAATAAGGATTCCTCAATGGTATAAATTCTTTTCTTTTTCTGCACTCGTACTAAAACTTGATGTAGAGCTTGGTGTAACATTTACTGCTGATCCATTAATGCTTGTGGTCTTCTTATTTAGGAGTCTTACATTTTGTTAGAGTTACGCATACTCATGCAATATCCTCTCTCTTTGAAGTGTCAGCTGCAATCTACTCTCTGTTTGTGGCTGAAATGAGTCAGTTATAACAGAGTATTTCAATATGGTTACTTTTTGTGACTAAAATGAGTCAGTAATGAGAGTTTTTCAATAGGTGTACAGTTTGTGGCTGAAATGAGCCAGTAATGACCTGCTGATAATTTACATGAATGCATTTATCATTTTTGGTATGAGATTTAAAGTTATTTATTGCTATTCAAAACAAATCCATGCATTTTATATATATCTGGAAATTGCAGATGACAATTCCGGTACAGATTCTGCAACGCTTTAGAGACGTTATAGAGGAAAAGCGTTATGTCAAACAGGAAATTGCCAAACTGTAGAGGAAGTTGGTTGCCCTAGAACAAAAGGAAACAATTCAATCAATCTAGTAGTAAACACTAGTAGACACTAACCAACACTAAATCGCCAAGCCAACCTGTCCCAAATTTTCCTGGTCCGTCCGATAACCAGTCAAAAAATAAAGAGACAGTGTCTAAAACCTAAAGTAACGACAAGCCAACCTCTCCCTAATCTTCTGGCAGGATAAACATTAACTAATCACCCTGCTCAATCAATGAAAATGAGAGGCAACCATTACAGCTATATGTACCTTGCCTTGACCAATTATAATATGAATGGAAAAGTCTTTACCTGCTATTGCCAAGGATAGTAAAACGTGTTTTTTTTTCAGAACAGTTAATAGATAATTGACAGCTATTAGTGTCTTTTTTTTGCACAGATAGGTAATGCCACCTTAAACGATCTATTCCCTGTTGATAGTGCCACTGAAATAGAAATGAAAGATGGAACCAGAATCAGTTTCAGAGAATTTGAAGATATATTTGTACAGCACATGATTAGTGTTTCATTAATTGGTATATATTGATTATTCTATCATATCTACGATTTTTTCTAAAGACGCTGGGTTCCGTTATGAGTAAAATAAAAAGGAAACTAAACCGTCTTTATTTAGGATCAGAAAGGAAACTAACTAGTAATAATGTTATATTATTAAATTTGTCCTTAGAACGAATCCCAAGTGCAGGCCAACCAAGAAGTGCAGACAACACAAGAAGTCTAAGCCAATCAAGAAGTGCGTGCAACCAAAAAAGTCCAGGCTATCCAAAAAGTGCAGGATGACATACCAACTGCAGAAGGATACAAGAAATGTAAGACCTGTTTTATGAAATGATGAACTTAGAGATTATATATAAATGTTGGTTATTTATGTATCAATGAAGTCATGATACTTACAATATCTTTTTCATTCAAACCTTCAGCTTGGTTAATATTTTTGTTATCTAAAAATGCATGTCAAATACGGTCCTCCGAATGTTATACTAATGTTGTTGACCCATAAATGTGACTGAACTGAACAAATTTTGCATTCACAGAGTCAAAGGACGCCCAAATTTGATGCACAACTAGCATAACGAATGTCCATATACGATGACGAACGTAACCAATTCATCTAATGCGTTCATGTTAACGACTATTCTGGCTTTGTCTTGTGTTTGAATTAGAACAATTGACGTTGTCTGCAGTTTTAGTTGGTCGTATTCGTGTTAAAATCCTTTAGGCAATTTGTTTTCATACATCCCTGCTTAAAATCACTTAAACTATCCTTTCTTAATAATGTATAACAGTAGGACAACCGGATGTGCCTTTTCGGCCAAAATGTGATTCGGCGGCGCTCAGTAGTCCTAGGCCGAAAATTGGACTATTTTGCGTCGGCCGACGTCAACTGAAAAATGGCGCGCTTTTGTATTTTTTTAAAAATTCGTTTGCGGCAACGTGCGGACGATAAATACTGTCAATTTTAAGCATATCTACATGAGAAAAATATATGAGTTTACATATTATTTTCATTTTTGAGCATTGAAACATAAGGAAATCTTATTTTTTACATCTGAACATAGAATTTCGGATTTTGATTTTCTGCACTATAGGATTAAATGGCTATATCAAAAATGGGAACAAAAAAATACCTATCCTTCGATTTGCTAAAAACTTTTACAACCTATTCTCGCGAGTTTTTGGCATCGAAATTCGTAAAGAACAGAGGTGTCCAAGCCATGGCAAAAGTTTGTTCCCATTTTAAGTAGGGGTCTCAATCATGTCAATCTTTTATAGGTTTTTCCTTGCATGGTCGGTAGATTTGAAAATTGGAAGAGTTTCTGTTTTTGAAGTAAATATTTATTCAAATATCATGAAAAGGTGAATCATTAGGTATAAAAACCACTTTAAATATAGCAGTTTGTGTCACTGAATTGTAAAATTATAGATTTTTTTCGAAATTGAAGAAGGCGCCATTTTTGGCTATTTTTCCATTACGTCTATTGATATGCTAAAATTATGAGGTGTTTCTAAAAAATCTCCAACTCAATTTTTTTTAAACTTTCATATGCTTATCTTTGGTACAAAATGTATGTGTTTTGAAAAAATTAGGCACTTCTATCGAGTAGAAATGGAGAATGGTCATCTTTACTTTGTACATAGCCAGAAATTAGTAACGCTTTTGCTAATTAATATTCATAATATGTAAATGAGAATTGTACCACGTGATAATAGTTTGAACTGGACTGGCTTGATATCAATAAAATCTTTAAAACACGGATATTATAAGTTGCCCGTCACAGATTCCTTGATTATAATCACTCTGGTATTTCCGTAAAGTTGTCAGGCGGTCAAAATCAAAACAATGAACGCGAATTTAGTCAATTGTTCGTGTTTTCGTGAGTTAATTCTTCTTGAAATAGGGCCATTTTCACTTTACGTGGGAACCTAGAGTTTAACGACTACACATACAAGGTTTGGACTTGCTTATTCTTTGGACATTCAAGTTTTAAATTTCACCCCGGCAACCTGTTTTTCTAATGACCTTGTTAGCCAATTTTCGACACGAAGTTGGCAAATTTGACGTTTCAGCCATTTTAGCCTGTATTTTATACTGCAATGTTAAAAGCCTCTCGCTTCGATTTTTAAAATAGCTCAGGAACCTGTATTTTTGCAACAACAGTCATTATGTATCGTTTCAATGGTGTATATTGTTGTGTATATTTATTTTCTGCCCCGGCAACCAGTCTATCACTTAAATAAAAGTTAAAAGAGATATTTTTTAAAAATTCCCTATCATTTCAATATAATTTCCGTGACCCGTATCCGATTTCTTTAGTATAATATGCAAATAAGCAAAGTGGCGTTGATTTCTGGATATGATGTCCCTACTAGGGGGGGGGGCTGTTCCTCCCTTTACCTTGTTTCTGAAGAACACGATAGTAATTCATCTCTCGAAAAAATTATCTACTAAAAATAGTTGAAACATATCAAATATATGTTAAGACATCAATAAATTTTACTTGTTGTGATTTTAATTTTAAGCAGAATTGCCGGAATCGACCTCAACCGAAGTTGTGTCAGTATATAGATAAACGTTCTCAATTTCCGGAGCTGAAATTGCCAACGTAAAATGTCATTAAAAGTTAGATTCTTTTCTTCTTTGTAGCAATTTTGTTAATCTTAATGCCAAGGAAGGCATGTAATATGTTGAATCCATACCAACGTTATACCATACTTGGTACCCTAAAGTGTTAGGCTTACACATCATGGCACCCCGACTGATTTGTTGAAATCATGATCGTACTTGAACTAAAAGTTTTCAAAGTAACTTATAAAAAACAAGATTCATTCCGTGAATATTGTTACCTGCCGCTGAGTTTTTAATGAACATTTAATCTGATTAGGTCATAGAAAAGCTGTTGATATTCCTTTCGTTAATATAATTATCGTTGTGTGTTTTGTTTGGTTTCTTATTTTTAAAAGGGGGCGTTGGCAGGGGCATGCTCTTTTTATTTTGTCAAAGGCATGTGTCATTTTTAGGGCTCATGGTTCTCAATCTCTGGTTACAGTGGAGGTTCAATCTCATCATGACTTTAAAAACTTATTAAAAATTCATTTTGCATTTTCTTGGGGCATTGACATACTGACTCAATATATCTATGCATAGGAGGGATGACCAATTCTATTCAAAGTAGGTGGTGGAAATTCAAAAGAAATCCTAGTCAGTTCACAATAGTACTTCAGAGGCGGATCCAGAACTTTTCCTAAAAGGGGGGGGGGGGGGGGGGGCGCGCTCCAGTCATGCTTCATTGATTCCCTATATTATCAACCAAATTTTTCCCACGAAAGGGGGGCCCCCCTGGATCCGCCTATGTACTTGTTCGCCCTGGGTGCTTTGCCCTTATACCATTCGCCCTGTTCTTTTTATTTTATTTTTGTTGTCCTCTTTAATGTAAATTATTTGAATGAAGTATATAAATTTGGTTGACAATTTTGTGCATAAACCACATACGCCAAAACGTTGCAGATTTTTTCTGGATTGACTATTCATTTGCATCCATTGTCATGATTGTTACACATGCATTTATTTCTAAACATATTTTCACTTTTGCATACAGATGCAGAATATTCCTTTTCAGCCTGTCTTGTGTCATGTAACAGGGTCTTTTATACATGTGGCTTACTAACTGCTTTTTGTTCCAGTTTATCTTTTTAGATATTTGATATCTAGTGGAGAGTTGTCTTATTGGCATTGATCATACCCCAACTTTCTTATTTTCATATTACTGAAAGGTAACTGTATTTATTACCTTGAATTGAATAAATAACTACTTACAAAAAACAATTCCACATGTAAAAAAAATAAATGAAACATAATTTCAAATGATACAATGTAGCTAGCCTTATGGAATATTTTGTATGTTGTGCATCTCTTTTCTCCTTTAGTGACAGGGGACCTATTTTGTATGGTTGGCTGCTTCATATCTGGTGATGGGATATACATTTAGTTATGCAGTGTTGAATACTGGTCCCCACCCCCCTAATTGATAGGAATAAACAAAACAAAAATTCTTTCACTCAATCTCAACAGCTTTACCCATGTGTTCATCTGAAATGAAAACTGTATTTTGTCAATCAAAAGGACATTGCAAATTCAACAGAAAGTGGTCCGGTTGTTTCTCCAGAATCACATAGTAGCAATTTTGATAAAGTGACAGTCCCTACCGATGACCAACCTTCCGTTGACACTGACCAACTCGCAAATGAAAAGAGTACAATGTCACGTACATAAGAATTGCTAAAAGATTCGACTTCCGCGCTAAAGTCGGCAAATGAAGCTATGTCGGCTATGTGATCCACGGTGGTAGGACTTCTTGCCAACAAAGATGCTTCATCATGCAGTAGCAATAGTCTGTTGAACCTAAGTAAAACTTTGACTTTGAATCGGCATATCAAGCCACATATGGACACAATACCCCTATCTCTTCTGCTAATGCTAAACAAACCTTCCACAAACAAGTAAATACTTCGAAAGGGATTGTATTTGCGGAGGATTTGCCAAAATTAGACTATGTATCTATTTGTTTGCGCAAGAAAATTTTAGAAGGTAAGGACATACACCTTTCTTTATTACTTTATCCAAAGAAAGAGAGAGAGGTTTCCAAGCACGCTATGTCTTTTCTGAAGGGTTAACTGTAGAGTTATAGAGGATCTTCGTCTAGAGAAAAGTTTGATCCTTGATGAGTTCAACAAGGCCTTCAGGAAATTACTGAATATCATTTGTAAATTATATCTTCAACGGCGAGATGAATTAGATCAATACGAGGCCGATATAAATGTTATGGCCTATAACTACGGACAAAGATTTTATAAATATCACAAATTGTTTTCGGCTAAGGCTGCAAATGCTATCATAGAATATAAGTTATGTTCTTATTCAATACTTCCAACGAACATAAAGCATTTATAAAGTAAAACCGTTTTTTGGTTATCAGCTCCCCCCGACAGCAGAGAAAGCTTATTTTATAACAAAATAACACAAATGTCTAATTTGCTGTCATCGACCGCTGCCATCACATATAAACACAATCTACGATAGAAAAGTTTTCTATAAGTTGAAGAAAACGAACACTTAAAAAGCGTGGGTGGGTGAAAAACAAAACTGTACTATCGGATAGGCAAACCTCGATGTTCCAGATTTAGGAGGAATACGTTCACTTAATTTTTGTCCATCTGATGAGTTAAGCCTTTTTTTCAACTGATGTTTATAGTTTGTTCTTATATTGTACTGTTATACCACTGCCCCAGATTAGGGAGAAGGTTGGGATCCCGCTTATATGTTTAACCCCGTCACATTCTGTATGTATGTGCCTGACTCAAGTCAGGAGTCTGTAATTCAGTGTTTGTCGTTTGTTTATGTGTTGCATATTTGTTTTTTGTTCACTTTTTACATTAAGAAGACCGTTAGTTTTTCTCGATGGAATTGTTTTATATTGTCTTTTCGGGGCCTTGTATAGCTGACTATGCGGTATGTTCTTTGCTCATTGTTGAAGGCCGTACGGTGACCTATAGTTGTTAATTTCTGTGTTATTTTGGTCTCTTGTGGAGAGTTGACTCACTGAAAATCTTACCACATCTTTTTTTTTATAAAGTCAGGAGTTACCATTAATATACAGGCCACCAGTGCGGAGACTTAAGGTCAGACAAGGAGCTCCAGAAAATCTGTCAGTTTGTTTAACAAATACTAAACAAGCGTCTGACATTGCTGATGCTTTGTTCTTGAAGTTTCATAGTTCTGGCGTTCAACTTGTCGAAGACAATACAATAGTATTAATGACTTAACTGGTATGTTGTCATCATCTATACAACTAGAAAATTCGTAAACAGTTACTACTGACTCCAAGGGACCAATGTTAGCTGTTTTTCAACCACCAATTTCCTCAGATCCTAATTATAGCAACACTCTGGTTATGGTGAGCTGCTAACCTCAAGTAACTCAAGTGAGGAAAACATATATACATGTGAAATTTTGGGACATACTATACCTTTAGATCACCATGTCAGCAATAAGGTTAAATCTGATGTTTGGTGTGATAATAAAGTAATGTTTGCTCTGGTGTTACCTTCTAATATTTAATACTGATGATACATGTAATATACACTTAAAATATAAGGAAAATAGATACAATCATGTGCATATTTGTATTTATTATTATATATATCAAACAACTCCCTAAAAAACCGACAGATTCGAAATTTTAACTTGCAGACAACAAGCAAAGATGTCTTATTTATCATGTACAAAATATGTCAAGACATTGTTTTGTCTACACAGCACTTATACAGCGAAACAAAGAATTACTTTCAGGCCCTGAAACATTATATTTCGCAGTTACAAATTGATAAAGAAAATTTAACAGAACCTCCAGAAGAAACAGACTATGTTATGCCCGATGAATCAGGCATGAATCACATGAAGGTAATTCTGTGGGGTGGTTACTTTGCTCCTTAACCCAATTTGTGAAAGTCTTGTAATGACCTGCTGGATTGGTATTTTCAAGTAAATCAACAACTAACCTGCTCACAGTTAATGTATATGCAGTTATATTTAGCAAAAAGGAAAGAGGTGAAATTAAACTTCTATTGCATGCACTGTAAGACTGTTCTACTGCTCTACAAATTGGCAAGATGTCACCTAGTTTATCTTTCAGCTTATGGAGAGAGACGTTAAAGTTACGGAGTCCCTTTATGTAACCTATTAAGGGTCATATCTGTTGTGGATCCATTTTAAAATATCAAAATTTGCCACGGCATGAGGGTCCTTGTAAACATTTGAAAAGTTACTTGAATTCTCAGATATAGGACTATGCTGCTTTTTCCCAATACAGTTGCATAAAAGAGATTCTTCTTTCAGAGATAAAATGTTCAAAAATTCATTAAAAAAAAACTGTTTTTGATAATCTTCCATCATTGACAATGCATCTTTCATGTATTCTATCAAACTACATGTTTAGATTCAACATCTCAAAGAACCCCAAGAATTCAAATTCAAAATACAGGTGATTGTATAAAAGCTAAACATTTAACAACAGATCCAGATATAAAGAACGATATTTCAAATTTAACCAAAGAAATTTGGTTCCATCAACACTTTTAATAGGGTTTCTGTACAAAGTGAGTTCTGGATCAAGATGCAATTTACGCCGTCATTAGGCCAAGGCTCTAATTCGTTTTTCAACCAAAAAAAATAGACAGAAGTGAACTTTCGGAACAATTTCTTAGTTGTTCGGTGGAAAATGAATCTTTGGTCTAGTTCTTGACTTTCAAAATTTGCTTGTGTTTTGGTTATTGGTGAACTTAGTTACAAAAACGTTCGGAAAAATAGGGTACCTTCCTTTGAAATCATATTAAAAAAGTGGTTTAAAAAAGATGATATGCATGTACTGTGATGTACATGTAAAAATTTACGCATCGTTAGACGACTCGCACAAAGTATTAATAATAGAACACAGCTCACACTTTGGCTAGGTGAGCTAAAGAGAAAGGTGAATTAATAATGAAAATTTGATACTCTGATTTGATTAACACATCATTACGAATATAATTATATATCCTACCAGAACTGCATGCGCTATGTTGAATTTTTTTTTTCAACGTCATTGGTCATTTCGGTTACTATAGACACCAGGTCAGTTTTTTACTCAGGAGATATTAAGCTTCCAGAAGTACTCTCAATATCTCTACCCAGTGACTGCAATCTTAGTAAATAATAAAATAAAGTAATAAATAACAGAACTATACTGTGAATTGAACTCTCAAAGTAAAACCACCCCCTCTTTCAGTTTTTTTTAAAACTGTATTCTATAAGTTTAAACAATATTTGACATAATAGACAAAACTATAATTATAATGACAAAAAACTTCGATAAACAATAGTTAGATTGATTGATTGTTGGTTGCTTAACGTCCAGTGGCAAATATTTCATGCATATTCAGGACAATAACAAGTTCACAATAAATACAATAGGTAGGTCTTGTCACAATAGAGGCCATCTGGGATGATGGTCGGGGAAATTTGGACTGCCACTGGAAAATGAGGGTTTATCGGATAGGGACAGAAATTTTGACTTGCAACAGGCCACCTAAGGACCACTCAAAGAGTTGTTGCAAGGGTTCTTAACATGCAAAGAACGTGACACTCTCTCTACACGAGACATCGGATTTAACGTCCCCATTCTGACCGGACGTGACTGCGAACTTGATACATCCCGCACAGCCAAACGGACGCCCCACTTCAACAAGCGTTTTACTGCCGGTCGGGAGAAGACCAAGTGACCATATTTCTATTCCCCATGGCCAGTCACCCTTGGGGGAACAATAGTTAGAAGAAGGTGCTTCTTCCTGATTTTTAGATATAAATGTTTACCTGGCTAATACATTGGATGTTACTTCTGCATCTACGCTATCTTAAGATAGAAGACGAACACATTAGTCTATATTATGTTGAACTTCTGTCAGAAAACGCTCTTTGTTTGTTGCTGAAACGGCCATCTTGTTCAAAATCTCGTTTCTAGACATTTAGCCCGTAAATTGTAAGAACTCCTCTTTGGTCAAGTTTCAAAGAGCATTGCGCCATAGCGATTTTGACTTGTATCATAATACTAATAACTGCCATCATGATGCGTTTGACTTCCATCGCGATGCTTTTAACTTCCATCGTGATGTTTTTAACTTCCATCGCGATGCTTTTAACTTCCATCGCGATGCTTTTAACTTCCATCGTGATGCTTTTAACTTCCATCATGATACTTTTTACTTTCATCGCGATGCTATTGTCATTTTAATTGCATCGTGATGCTTTGAGTAAGTATCATGATACTTTCATGATACTTTTGATAAGTATCATGATGATTTTGAGTAGTATCGTGATACTGCTTGAAAGCATCATGATACTTGTTAAAACCATTACGATAGAAAACTATCATGATGGAAGTATCGTTATTTTGACACGAACGGCCACTCATAGACGTTAGCATTAAAGGACTCATTGATTTTAGTTATGTTCGTTATCGAATCTCCTTCTTTGGATGTTTATAGTTGTGTATCTATTTCAGCTTTCCTCTACTATATTAATGTAGGATTCAATTGACATTTTAAGTCTACCATACTTTAATTTACATTGTAATAACATTTCGTAGTGTTATGGCCATTTTGTTTTTTGGAAAATTGTCGTTCCCTAGAGAAAGGTATGTAATATCCATTAAATGACAAAGTTATTAAAAAACTGATGGAATTGTTACTGTACTGATCACGTCAAACATATTTTACGATCTGGAGTTCTTTGTTTGAAGCAGCAAAATTAAATAATGAATCTTGAAACAGTGTATATATGTGTTCCTGATTGTATTTAAAAAATCAAGAACAATTTTTAATTCATTCAGTTGACAATTGTTATATTTCTAAGAATACGTCGGAAACGACAGTATTATGGATCAAAGGAATCATTGAATTAGTTATGGTCGTCAGAGAAAATAAGACCTCTGGAAATAAACTTAGAACGTATCGATTATTTAAACCAAATTTTAATTTTGAGCCTTACTTATTGAAATTACCATATATTCAAAGATGTGTTTTAACAAGATTTAGAATTGGAGCTCACAAACTTGAAATAGAAAAAGGTCGTTATTTTAATATTAAACTAGAAAATAGAATATGCAAACTCTGTAATGAGGAAATAGAAGATGAGATGCATTTTCTTCTAACATGTAAAACTCTGGATAATGTTAGAAATCCCTTTCTAAGCAAAATATATAGTAAAAATAAAAACATTTCAAAACTTGATAACAAATCTCTTTTTATTTGGCTAATGGGAAATGAAGATAAAAACATTTTGATAATAATTTGTCAGTTATTAGAGGTTTTAAATATAAACAGAAATACAATATTAAATTAGATTTCTCTACATAAAATTATGTATGATCAAATATGCATTTACATAAGTTATTTCTTTTACATTTGATAAATTATTAGTATTTACTACGAGGTGTGCTGTCCAATAAAGGGACCAGAAGTACAGACTATTGGTCATACTGTATTATATATGTTTATTATTTACAAATTGAATACTTCATTTTCTTTAATATTATATCAATCAACCAAATCAAAATCAATCATATTATGTACTTTGTTTAACCTATTTTGAATTTACTCTACATTATGTTTGAAAATTATATTATAATTATTCTGCTCATTCTGGGCGCCGTGATTGGCAAATAAAATATTTGTTTGTTTGTTTTGTCATCGAATCGCCTTTTATGGACGTTCGTTTTGCTATTGTTGTATCAATGTTAGCTTCCATTGACTACCTTAATGTAGGGCTTAGTTGGCACTTTAAGCCAACAATTAACATTGTAATAAGATTTCGTAGTTTCTGGCCATTGCGGTATTTAGAAAATTGTCGTTTCCTAGAGAAAGGTATGTAATATACATTAAATGACAAAAATATTAAAGAACTGACGGAATTGTTACTGTACTGATTATGTCAAATATCTTTTACGGTCACAAGTTCTTTGTTTGAAGCAGCAGAATAAATGGATCTCGGAACAATGTATCTTTCTATTTATGCGTTCCTGATTGCATTTATAAAGAACAAGAACAAATTAAATGTCAAGTAGTCAATTGTTATATATCTAGTGAAGAATAAGTTGGAAATGACGTTAATATGAAATGAATCATCGAATCGTTGATAGATGTATATAGAGACATGTATGTGTGATACATAAAATGACAAAAATATTGGTGGAATTGTTACTGTACCAATAACGGCAAAGACATTTAACCATGTAAAGTTCTTTGTTTGAAGCAGCAGTACCAATGGATCGCTGAACAGAGTATCTGTCGATGTATGTGTTCCTGATAGCATTTTGATAGATCACGAACAATTTAAACTGGATGCAAAAGTCTATTGTTATATATCAAGAAAAGAATCAGTTGGAAACGACGTAAATATGATATGAATCAGTGATGTAGTTATGTTTGTTATCAGTTCGCCTTATATGGACGTATGCTATGCTAGTTGTGTATCAATTTTAGCCTTCCTTTAATTTCTTAATGTAGGGTTAAGTTTGACTTTAAATCAAATTTACTTCAATTAACATTTTATTAATATTTCGTAGTGTACGGGTAACCTATTTACTTAGAATTTGGTCTTTCCCGTAGAGGAAAGTATGTTATATACATTGAATGACATAAATATTAAAAGCTGATAAAAATATTACTGTACTGTTTACGTCTAATATATTTTTCAATCAAGTTCCTTTGTTTGAAGCAGCAGAATAAGTTGATCTTGGATCCATCAATACATGTGTTCATAATGACAAGTACCGTTTAACCTGCATGCAATATCAGTTATTATATGTCTACGGAAGAATAATTCGGAAGTGACGTTAATATGAAAGGAATCATTGAATTATGTTTGTCAACGAATCGCCTAAATTTGAGCTTCCCTTGACTGCTTCAATGTAGGGTTAGGTTAACATTTTAAATCAACTTTACTTTAATTAACATTGTAATAACAATCGTAGTGTTCTGGCATATGTGTTTCGGGGAAATGGTATATCCTGTGGATGAATGTATGTGATATACATGAAATGACTGAAAAATCGGTAACGGATGGACCTGTTACTCTACTGATCACGTCAAATATATTTTACGTTTGAAGCAGCAGAATAAATACACTATGGACCTTTGAACGGTATATCCATCAATATATTCAGTTGATGTTGCCCCAGTTTTACGTTTCTTGACCACGCGTATATAATGAAACAACGATTGCTTCCTAATATGGTGAAACGTTCTAGCTGTGTAGCGAAGATAAAGTTAATTAGTACAAAAAAAGGCATATGATGTGGCATCATTTAAGAACGAATGATAATGAAGATTTCACACAGCAAAGAAGAAGGTTCAAACCACTGGAGCCCCCCCCCCCCCCCCTCCCCCATGCAATTACAGAAAAAAATGGATAAAATAAAAGTGTTAACAAACGATATATATTGTTTTTATTAATGCACGTGTGTTATCTTTCACTACTGTTATGGCTGATGAACAACGTGACAGGTTTTTATGCCCCACCTACGATAGTAGAGGGGCATTATGTTTTCTGGTCTGTGCGTCCGTTCGTTCGTTCGTTCGTCCGTCTGTCCCGCTTCAGGTTAAAGTTTTTGGTCAAGGTAGTTTTTGATGAAGTTGAAGTCTAATCAACTTGAAACTTAGTACACATGTTCCTTATGATATGATCTTTCTAATTTTAAAGCCAAATTAAACTTTTGACCCCAATTTCACGGTCCACTGAACATAGAAAATGAAAGTGCATGTTTCAGGTTAAAGTTTTTGGTCAAGGTAGTTTTTGATGAAGTTGAAGTCCAATCAACTTGAAACTTAGTACAAATGTTCCCTATGATATTATCTTTCTAATTTTAATGCCTAATTATATTTTTTATCCAATTTCACGGTCCATTGAACATGGAAAATGATAGTGGGAGTGGGGCATCCGTGTACTTTGGACACATTCTTGTTGATAAATAGGAAGATGTGAATTTTATTTTCTGAAGCTCTCTTATTGGTTGTAGTTGGCATAACTTAACTAGGAGTTGTACGTCTCCTACCTTCTCTACCGCAGTCCCCTTTCCACATACTACTTTTAGGATCAATGTTATGATTTATTATTTTCGCCTTCAAAGAAACCACTTTAAAATTGGAATGGCATTGCTGAATGTCTTTATCGTCCAGTGTAAACGATTCTTCTAAGTTTTTACATCTCCGAACACTTCTTTGTTCCATGTTTATTACAGCGAATGTTTTTTTTACAGTATTTAACTTCTTCGTCATTGAATGGCACTGTTATAAAAAGTTTATTATTCCAGTCCATGATTACGATGCTTTGTGTCTCCTTAGTTCCCTGAAATAATAATGTAGAAATTGTTTAATTTTTTCAGCATGAAAATTAAAAACAGTTTTCCAAAAATTACAAAGACTGTTGATTTTTTTGTTTTGAATGGTTTCATATATTATACCGTGTGGACTTGTAAAACTTACTTTACGATATAAAGATACTTTCACTGCAGCTGTCGCTGTAAGACAGGCAAATATAAATTCAAAAGATTCAACTAAGTGTTCTGATGCAAAGCTTCTTTGTATTGTGCTAACATATTTAGTTTATTTGCAGTTTTTGGCTTATAACTCAAAAACCAAAGCATTTAGAACAAATCTGTCATGGGTTAAAATTATTTATCAGGTCAAGATATATCTGCCCTGAAATTTTCAGATGAATCGGACAATCTGTTGTTGGGTTGCTGCCCCTGAATTGTTAATTTTAAGTAAATTTTGCCGTTTTTTGTTATTATCTTGAATATTATTAAAGATAGAGATAAACTGTAAAAAGCAATAATGTTCAGTAAAATAATATCTACAAATAACTTAATTGACCCCTTAGGGATTTATTGCCCTTTATAGTAAATATTTAACATTTTTCATAATTTTTTGAAAATATTTTCCACTGTAATTACTGGACCAAGTTCATTGCAGATAGAGATAATTGTAGGAACAAGAATGTTCAGTAAAGTAAGATCTACATACACATCACCATCACCAAAACACTATTTTGTGATGAATTTGTCTGTGTCTATTGTTTAATATGCACATAGACCAAGGTGAGCGACACAGGCTCTTGAGAGCCTCTAGTTTATATTTATTACCAGTCATACCTTGTCACAATTTCACATCTCTGCAAATAAAACATTGCAAAATTAGGATGTGAACTGCCATCTTCATACCAATTCTTGGCCTAAAATTAGAGAGATAATGAAGCAGAGATGAAATTAAAATGCAAATTACAAGAATATATAGACAAGTCAATGACTCATACTCATATACTGGGGATATAAAATCAACAATAAATTATTGCTGTTATGTTTAAGTTAATTACTTAATGCTTAAAATAAAACAAAGTTTAATACGTTGATAAAGTTCTTCTGTTCAAAAGAAGATATACACACATGGAAAAAAGTATTGCAACACCTTGATTTTTTAAAACTTGAAAAATCAGCCTTTTATTTTTGATTGAATTTGATAAAATATTTGTAAAATAATATTGAAACATACTTTATGATCACATTGGCATTTTAACGAACAAATTTTTTTTGAAAAAAATGATTTATTTAACCACAATCTTAATAACAAAATGAAGTGTTTTTTTGTACAAAAAACTGCATTTTACAACTTTTACTGTAGTCGAACTTTACAATGTCAGACATTTCAAAATTAACCTTAAGATGATTGTTCACATCACGGTTGATCGTTATACGCCAAAGAATTAGTACTTTGTGCGCAGCCTCTATTCAAACGGTTAACCGCCACTTAACGTCTTCTGATTCCTGGCATAAATCGACTAATTTGTTGCTAAGGTAGATGCAACCATTTCTGATGAAGGGCATTGTTAATTTCATCACGTGTTTGGACTGGGGTGTCCATTCGCGCATTATACGCCAAATAGTGTCCCATATATGCTCGATATGGGTCAAATCCGGGCTACGATCGGGCCTAGGAAGATAAACCGAATTCCATTGGAACAATGGATCTTCCTCCACGATGCTTATTTCCAACTTTGGCGAGCTCTGCACTACATTGGATACGGAAAAATGTGTGTCTGTTCAACAGCAAAGGTCCCCGAAATGGTCTTATCGCACGACAACCAGTAGCGATGAGTCGATCTCGAACAATTTTTTTTTATCTCTTTTTTATGATTGAATTGTATGCAATGGGTTTATTTCTGACCAACCTTCATCATGCTTGATTTTCCCCAGCAGATGGCATAAGGGGTCTTTTTGATCTCGGATAATCTTTAACAGCGTTTATTGCTTGATATTTATTCTGAAAACGACTAATAATGGAATGGTGATGACTAACAAAACGTGTGGTTATCACAGCAACATTCCTGCTTCTCTCATACTGATAATCTGCCATCTTGCTGCGGTTAAGAGTTGTGGAGAACCCATTACAAGGTGTCAATCACCTAAATTTATAAACTTGGTTATTTAAAGTGTTGAAAACAATGAGGATAAAAACACCTGTTTTGCTGTTTACGGATACAGTAGCTGGATGTGCAGATAAGAACTTATCGAGTCGATAATTATTGATCAAACTCAGGTGATGTATAAATAATGTTTAACTGGTTCTATTTTAACAAATTATATCACAAAAAAATAAAGTGTTGCAATACTTTTTTCCATGTGTATATATAATAAAAACTATAACACAAATTCCCATACGTTTCGACCATTACGGCCTTCTTCATTAGAATAAATTACATATTTTACCACTTGTTCTACTACAAGCGGGCTGTAAGATGAAATCATAAGATATCAATGATGAATACAAGTGTACACGAACATGTGAAATTGCCGGCTATAGGTAATAAGTCGTACTCCAAATGAGAAATAGTTGAATACGATGGTAATAATACGAACAGAATCATTGATTTTGTTATGTTTTTAGGCAGTTTATTTTTTTTTTCTATTGAAGATAAAAAAAAATCATCTTTGATACTCAGATGTTATAGAAGGATGTCTCCATTTTTTTCAACAGTTCAAGACATTTCGCAAGACTTGCTTTAGTTTTACAGTTCTTCTTGTGGTTGGTTTTTTTCCCGTGATGTGTTCTGGTGTGTTTTCTGTATAAAATTGGTGTTGGCAACTTCTGCAATATTAGAATCAACGGTGTAATTTTGAAAGCCAGTTGGTAGTCAGTTCCAGTGGCATTTAAGTGTGAATCACTGACAGAATGTGCTTGCATGCTTTTGCATATTGATTGTATAAACTTTATCGGAATCTACACTCTGAACAATAAATTCCTAATCTCAAACAGCCGTTACCCCAAGAGTGACTGGGGTATAGAAATATGGTCACTTGGTCTTCTCCCGACCGGCAGTAAAACGCTTGCCGAAGTGGGGCGTCCGTTCGGCTGTGCGGGATGTATCAAGTTCGCAGTCACGTCCGGTCAGAAGGGGACGTTAAATCCGATGCCTTTCCGATGGTTTTAGCGAGTTGGCATAAATCTACAAATCAAAATAAAAAAATAAATAAAATAGGAAATCCCATAATCACTAAAAGGAGCAAGACGGGATTTTTGCTGACTTTGCCATTTTCACATTTTGCTTTTAAAATTCATATTTTATGATAATAAGCTCTTTGTTTGTAGGTTGAAATGAAAAGCAGTAGAAATTTATGAAACATGTGATTCAAGATGTTCACGATCAAATTCAACTGCAGGGTAATTATTCTTATGCTAAAATTAGAGTAAGCCGTAAACGATTTTTAAATAAAAGCAATCATTCGTCATCGAATCGCCTTATATGGACATTCGCTACGCTCGTTGTTGTATTTCTTTGTTTGAGCCGTCTTGACTTTCTGAATGTAGTGTTCCGTTAAAGTCGTAATGTTTTGGCAGGTATGATCAATGAAATGCAGATGAACTAGTGATGTGAACATCAACTTTGTTTTCTGCACGAATTTTCTTCAAGCAGTACACTATTGATTAAGGTAAACTTCTAAATTTTCCAAACACTGATTTCCTGAAATTCTCGAGTACTGGAGGTTGTAAAATGTACTCAAGTCCTTTGTTGGTACCAAACAAGTGTGGATCCACATGTTCTCTTGATGCAACCATCATGTACTTAAAACCTATAGATCTTCAGATAGTAAACTGCTTTGAAAACAAAGTGTATACAGATGGTCTCCTTACAGCTGCCTTCTTCTTACTGTAGGCTGGTGGCACTCCACCCTTCCTATCCTTTGCTTTTCTATTCCAAATCCACACCTAATTAAAAAAAATCAATATACAATGTAGTTGATCACCTGTAACCCATGCTGCTCATTTTAGGAATGAAGTGACGTTTTACGCGAGAACATATCTTCATGCAGCAAAATGTGATGAGTTGATGCTGTGAAACTGGGGATCAGAATAATATCTTTTGGAATAAACCATAACCACTTACAATTAAACGGACGTTCCATTGAAAGAAATTGTTATATAGTTAAATTAACGAAAATACTAAATAGTCACGGGATTGCTACTGTAAAGATCACACCAACAATATTTTATAATCTTGAGCTCTTTGTTATTGGGTTGAAATGAAAGAAGTAGAAATTAATGAATCCTTGGATTCAAGAAGTTTGCGATCTAATACATATGCAGGCAACATACATTTGTTCTAATTCAAAAATTAGATTAAGTCGCAAACGACGTCAATCTGAAATGAATCATCGCTATATTGTCACGAGAGTCTTCAGCTCTTTTGAAAATTCTCACTCGAGTCCTTTCTAACAGGAAGTCCTTCCTCCAGTGGTAGCATTTCATAAGTATTGCTGTACAAAGCCTGTATGTCCACTACGATTTCTTCAAATGATGTCTCAGAATCAGTTATGTATGTCTTCATTTAAATGAGTGCATCTGGTAATGTACGTTCCAAAAGTATAGGTGTTAGCATTTACAGGTTGGCTCATAACAGGCTCTGCATCTATTTCTTGCTCATGAAAATGATCTATTTCACCCGTTTCACCATCTTCATTAGTTGGACCAAGATGAATGTTCACATGGCTAAGGTTTGCTGATACCACATTGACAATCGGGTCTAGACTAAACCGAGAACAATATCTGTATGCCATTGGTAAAGAATCCCATTCCCGTCCTGCAATGCTACCTAAAACAGCAAACATTAATTATGTTTGCAGGGCTAATGATTTTTTGCTAAATCCATACAATTGCAGGAAGGTTCATTTTCATCTAGGCAAACTGTGCAAGTCTTTTCCGAGTCAACACTTCTGACCATGTAAACGCCATTAGCTTATTCTATGATGTTTTCTCCAAGTGTATTTGTGCAGTTTGGTGAAGGCCGTTCCATACCATGCTGTACAAACAGTTTTGGTCTGTTCTGGAGATATGTTGGTACAGTATCATGATACTTCCTACACATTTGAACATTATGTACCTGCTTGGTTTGCTTGGTACCCAAACAACATGGATTGGCTGGGGATGCTGCACATCAGAGAAGCAAGGCGTTGGCCAATAGTGGCAATAGTTTATCTAGATGTCCGACATTTAAATGTTATCATGTAAAGGTCCTTTTTGATTAGATGCAGCCATTTATGGAAAAATGTACCACTGATATTAAGAACTGCAAATATAACTTACTCTTAGGGTGATTAAGTGATGCAAACGGAACACTTGTGTCTTTCCACCATTGTGGACAATTTTCTGGATTGTCGAAGAAATTTTTCATACTTCCTGTAAGCCCAAGAAATACATACAAAAACGTTAAACAAGTAATTTTTAACTTCTTGCTACGCATTTTGGTTTGTTACATTTGTATTACAATTAGATTTTAAGGTGTTTTCTTAATGTCATTACTTGGTTATGCCAACATTTGAGAATAAATCAAAATCAATGACACATTATGTGAAATCAATGCATATTCATTTGGATGTTTCATCATCATGATCAATACAGTAAAATAATTTTTTTGTTTTGTTTTCAAAGAAATTAAAATGTATCTATTATTATTTATTATATAATTAAAAAGATTTAGTATGATTGCCAATGAGACAACTCTCCACTTATAAGAATATTTGTTTTAGAAACACAGATCACGGCACAAACTTAAAAATCTACTGTGGATTCATTATTATTCCAGGAATACCATTTTTCATGGATATCAAATATTAAAATAAAATAAAAATTCAGAGGTTAAATGAAGAAGAAATTGTCTTCACGTTGTTCTGTAGTAACTATGGTTTTTAAGGATACCTTTCATTTTATTTGGTGGACATAAAACTGCTCCAATCAAATTTCTGATTTCTCCCATGTCCATGTCAAAACAGTGCTTTGTTAAGGCATCACTTACACTGTCTGAAACTGCTCCTCTAACATCTAAAAATAAAATTAGAATTATAAATCTGTGTTTATATTTAAAAGTAGCTGATACACAAAAATGCTAGATCCGAAAAAGCTGATATTGTTAGATGAAAAAAAATTTAACAAAAACGTATCAGTTAATAGAAAGTTGAAAAGTGTACAAAATGTATAATTATTCTTCATTGAATGAAGTTGGTATAAAGAGAAGCAAACTTTTATACAGCATGTCATGCATGTGTACCGTTTCAAAAACAGATTTAATCACTGCTACTATCATGACTATAAAAGAATTTGTAATAGTATGAATTTGAAGTTGTTTACCTTAAGGTTGCAATAAAACATTCTGCGAAGTAACCAATTCCTTATATTTGTCTTCAACTTCCATCGAGCTTGAAAACGCATCCTTCATCAAATCACTATCTTTAAACCAACCGAAAATGTATTTATTAATTAATAATTCAACAACCTAAACTGTGGATTCATTAATATTTGTGTGATACCAAATCTTGTGGAGTTCCCAAGTACAGCTGAACCACATTAAATTGTTTATTTGTATAGACGTCTTATATTTCATAAACAGTAATATATAATGTCTTAACATATATTTAAGAGGATTGTTTTAATTTGAATCATGACTATTATATCTTACTAACAAGATTCATATTTTCTTCTTGTTCTTGATATGATAAGACAATAAGTCTGATGGACAGAAAACACCTAACAATATCTTCCATTGTTGTTCCATGCATTTCTAATCAGGACGACATGCATAACATCCTTTGTTTTCATACATGCATTGGTGAATTATCGTGTGTTCTTACAACCAATGGCTAAAGTTTCAAAATCCCACAACTCTTTGTACCCGGGATAAGATGCCTTTCCTTTGTCGCCGAGTTTAAAGTCATTCCATGGCTTAAGAGGCTCTTTAATTTTCCCCAGACTATGTACTGACATTTTACCATTGTCAGTCGGCCATATCATCACAGCAAATGTATTCTGGGCTTGCATTTCTGTTTCTTTGTAATCGTGGCTGTAACTGTAGTCGTTCAAGTTATTTGAAAAGAGCGCTAGGTGTCAAGTTACTTTCTGTTTACCAAATACGGGAACTGGAGATGCATCTAAACACCGCCGTGTAAATACCAACAATATTAACGCGCTTTCGATTGTGTTTTAAAACGTGATACGTATGTGATAGGGATTATCATCGTTTTTAATCGTTTATTAGAAGATGCTTACCGTAAATTTCGAATGTGATGGAAACAAAGGGGAAGCAGTTTGTTTCTGATATCATACATTTCTTCAAAGCATTGTCAAAGGGAGAAAGAATATGCAACGAATGCGAAGAGTGAAAGGTCATTTAGTTCCTTTCAAAGAATGAAGACCCATTTACGCTCTACAATGACCTAAACTAGATTATACAATCTTATGGTTCTTAATGTGCATAATGAAAAAAACAGAGCTCACTATCATCACAGAAAAAAATGAGAAAAAGAAATCAAATAAAAAAGAAACAGTAGAAATACACAATTGGTGCGGTGAATCTGTCTGGGATCTTCCCAGTGACATAGATGATTCTTCCACCTCAAATAGTCTTCCTTCAACTGCATCCAAAAAGTTATCTTCTTCGTCCAGTGCAAAGTCTACTAGAGCCCCATCTCCTCTTCGTTCTCCAGAAAAGAAGGATGTCCAAAAGAATACATCCTCTCAGAAGTCTTCTGATTCGAGATCGCGGGGTAAAACCAGCTGCGTGTGGTCCTGGAGATCGTCGACTCTCCTCGCACAACAGATTTTCAACACTTATCGACGAAACTGAAAAGGATATCGAAAGTGTTCCGCCACCCGAAAGATCCAAATCTCAGGGTGAGCGAAATAAGAATGCTGGCAAACTCGACAACATTCGCCCTTCATTTATTAAATAATGACAAATATCATCCAATGGAATTGCCGAGGTCTTAAAATAAATCTTCTCGAGTTAACACTTCTAGTTCAGTCATTTTTACCTATTGCATTTTGTCTTCAAGAAACTCATTTAAAAGAAAGTGACAATGTATCTTTAAAAGGATACAACATGTATAGCACATTTTCTAAAGTAGATGAACGTGCTGCAGGCGGATCATCTATTTTAGTGAAGGACAACGTCATTCATAGCACATTTACATTATGCCATAAAACCAGGTTCAACCCACCACTTTTATTCCCCTTTAAAAGTGTCCTGTACCAAGTCAGAAAGATGGCCATTGTTATAATATTGTTCGTTTCTGTGTGTGTTGCATTTTAACGTTGAGTCGTTTGTGTTTTCTCTTATTTTTGAGATAAGACGTGGCACGGTACTTGTCTATTCCAAATTCATGTATTTGGTTTTGATGTTATATTTGTTATTCTCGTGATGTTTTGTCTGTTGCTTGGTCCGTTTCTGTGTGTGTTGCGTTTCGGTGTTGTGTCGTTGTTCTCCTCTTAATTAAATGCGTTTCCCTCGGTTTTAGTTTGTTACCCCGATTTTGTTTTTTGTCCATGGATTTATGAGTTTTGAACAGCGGTATACTACTGTTGCCTTTATTTATTTCAGCTGATGTTGAAACATAATCTACGTAAAGTATCGATTAAAAAACAAATTCCTGTTTGACACTTATTAAACGTATCTTCAGTCACTAAAATAATATCTAAATACGCAATGCAATTAATACTATATGTACATTTCATGATTTCACGATTTCACAGACAGATGCACTTAATTGCTGAAAGACTTTAGGGCTTCTCACGTGACCAAATAGAAGTTTAGCATCACACATATATGTTGGAGTATCGTCCTCATTAAAAGTCCATTGGAGGCCTGTCAAAGGATAATCAGAATCATGACACGTTACAGGTCTATAAGCACTTTTTAAATCTATTTTCCCGGGATAATCATTACGTTTGATTATCTTCAATAAAATTGTGAATGGAAATGGGGAATGTGTCAAAGAGTCAAAGAGACAACAACCCGACAAAGTAGAATATTGAAATAATGTGAAATCATTGTATACATAATATGTCACAAGCTTGCGAAAATGTAAATTATATTAATATTACATACTTATTATATATCTCAATTATTCTCTCGACTTCTCCTCTGTCTTTAAGCAGGACCCATTTGTCCTGGTCCTGGTTGTTCAATAGATCCCCAAGGAAACCCTTGAAGGCTGTCCAGTAATCCTCCAAGGGCTCCCCAGACTGCCTTTTTAGTTGCTTCTTTTCATAGCTAAATGCTCTCTGAAAAATAATTAAAGGTCAATAATATAGTATGTTTATACAAATCTAGTGTTTAATGCACACATTTTCAGTACCCCATTGGTTCCAAAGTCTCTTTACAAAGGAGGTTGACAAAGAACAGACATGAAAATTGCTAACACAATAACAACTCATCCTAATCATGTTCAACATGCCAAATATCAAATGGAAATTTAAAGAATTAAATTAGAGTTTATACAATTATTTTATATCCTAAGGTCTGTACTTTCCTTCGTTATAAAGGCTTTGGCTGGATTTTCCACAAACTAGATACCACAAAGCAACTGTCATATTTTCAACAGCTTCTTCATCTTGGCATTGAAACCTTGAAAAGAGGGCTTTTCCCAAGTCCTTCAGACCTTTACAGCCTAAGTCTGCTGATTCATTTCTTGATAGCATCTAAATAGTAATTCAAACATCATGATAGGATTACATGTAAGCAATTTGTGTTTCTTATTGAATAACTTTACAAAAATTCTGTCCATATAAGAAATATCATCTAACGTGTGGTACACATATCTGCATGGTTATTTTAAAGTGTGCACCACATTTTTGATGTTATAAGAAAGAAAAAATATAAATTAAAAGTCATTATTTCTTTAATTCAATTCTAAATTCTATTTTAAGCATGAGTAAATCAAGAAATTTGTATGTCCTGTATTAGTCTAAATATTTCTCTGATTTATTTTCCAAGAAAATGTTGTTCATGTCCTAATTTTTCAGCCTTTGTAGATGGATGGATCTATCACTTAACAGTAAACAAATGATCGTTTCCAATTTATTTAATGCGGTGCAGTACCTTTGTTTTGTGAATTCAACTTACATTATGTGTAAATTAGAATTGCCGAGTGAAGTATTGGAATCAGTGGGGTTTGAGATAGGGAGTTCGGAGTTGACGGAGGAGGTGAATCCAGTGGTGTTTGCCTCAAGAGGAGCACTGATGTTTTTTAGCATGACAATGCAGGACAATTTTCAAACCTATGTGACAGGTATTTGACGTAAATGATAAGTGTTTAATTTTTGTATTTGATGTAAATGATAAGTGTTTAATTTTTTTATAAGAGTTTGCTGCTATAAGGAAATACTTGACTCTTATTTGTGTTTTCGTTCGTAAATTATAATTGTCGAAACGGCTATAAATAGCAAATTTGATTGTCAATGTAAAGTTTGAGAATTGACAATTGGTATTTGCTACTTCTCTGCTGAGTACCTGGCATATAAGAGTAGGGATTGTTGATAGTTTCGAAGTCAAACTAACGCCACCTAGGTAAAATTATGTGTTCCACTGTTGCCTAGTGAACTAACACGTAAAAAATCCGGCCAATCATCATCATCTTTTTTTAACAGGAAAAACAGAAGTCTCTCAAAATTTAGAAGAAAAAAAAAAAGATCCGGCTCATCATTATCATCATCATCATCTTTTTTTAACAGGAAAAACACAAGTTGGGTCTAAAGAATTAGAAAAGAAAGACCTTCAACAACTGGTGAGGAAGCAGGTTAATTCTGCATGGGGTAAGTTATGTAGAGAGAAAACAAATACAGATAAGCTGAACACACATCTGATATGCTACAAGTGAACAAGTTTACTGTAGGATAAATTATTGATAACAGTCAACTTGATTTGCGTTATTTACAAAAAAAAAAAAGCACCAAAATATAATAAAATTCAATCCATTTCCTAAAGGAATCTTATAAAAAGTAAGTTTTTAAAAAGACATTTCATTATTTGACTCAAACTTAGACTCAGCAAAAAGGAAAATATTTAGCTTTTAGTGATAGTTGTAAAGTAAATGCTTTCTTTCTTTCTCTTGCATTAGTATATTGATTCCTTACTTTTTTGTTATAATATCAAAGCAAAATCATCCACTTCAACCAAATGCCCATACAAATATGGAAAAGTGGATGTGGAGATTACGGGATTGCCAGACAATGTTTGGCTGAAAGATTCGAGCTGGTACGTAATAAAAACCTTGAAGACTTGCAGAAAGTATGATCATACCACAGATACAATTTCATTTTTCTTTTTATTGTATTGCATATTATCCAGACGACCTATATATTGAGCTACTCGGAGACATAGAGCTGTCAGATTCCATATAATATGTTGGCGTCAGTATATTGTAAGATGATTTAACCGACCATGGACGTTCTGGATTAGTTAAAGCCTGGAGAAGATTTGATCATCATGGATTGGGCCATGAAGTTTTGTCCTTATCCTTCAGGGAAAAGCTGTCAGAGTGGTTTGGTCAGAAGGAGTTAAACCGGCATGTGTGTGTGTATTTACAACGATAATTAGCAGAATTTAAAGGTATCGTTGTTTTAAAGTTATTTATTAAAAAGTATATTTGATAAAAACTGACATGAGAGTTATAACTGAAATCAGTTACACCTTAAAAAATCTATCAGTTTTTCATGCTTCAATTACATTGGATTATTCTTTAAATGCATTTTTTTTGTATGCCCCTGCAGCAAGTCATTAAGTATTGAGTTTTACCCTTCACTGTCAACCCGTCTTCTTTGATCTTGTATTAGTTTCGGTACTCAAACCTACGTTTCCCTCATTGTATTTTTAAAAAAAACTTTGAACACTATATGCTTAGAACCAGAAACTTGCAGAATTTTGGCCTTGATATACTAACTTCGTTATAGTTATGCCTAAATTGAGAAATCACAATTTTTATTCAAAATGAGAACTTCTATACACAACAGTACAGTAAATGCATGAATATGAAATAGTCACACGTCACGAAAATACCTAAGATTAAATTAATGGAACTCTTTAAAAACAAGCATCAAATGCTCTGAAAATGTACTTTCTGAAATTGACGTAACAAACATGTAAACTAGGCCGACATTATAGAACGAGCCACCTTTAAGAGAAAGATATTGCGGCAGAACGTACTGCAACAGTTTACTCTATTTCATGTACTAATAAGAGATTTATAAATCCTAAGGGAAACCTACCTAGAGAGAAATTTTTATAATGTTTAATATTGTATTTTACCTTTTTCAGCATGTCTGAAATTTCAATAGCCAAATTTGTTATACCTTCAGACCGGATGAAGGAATGTCCTGTGAGGTAAAGGGGTGTGAAACCCCTGTTATAAAGAACATAGGAATGTATTGTAAACACTGGCTCCGTTTTCATACCAAGAAAACCTCAATAATTATATGCCGTCTATGTCAGAGGAAATTAGGAAGATGTTACCTTCTTCAGCATTTGAGGGACTTCCATAAGCTTAATATTAAAGCCCGCACAGAAGAAGTGTTGAACACCATCCCTCAGCTGGTAGATAATATGAATTATATTGATCCCGGCGAGATAATTAAACGTGTTATAAAACCAAAGAGAAACGTACAGGCAAGGGAAGCAGCTAAGAAGGAAAGACGCATTCTTAGTGAGCAAATAAATAAGAAGGAATTATTTCCGAATCTACATGGAGCTGTTATCGTTCCCAGAGACCATGAAGCATATATTTTCCAGATGCCGAATATGAAGGGAGGGCAGGTATTGCAGTTAAAAAAGAAACCTGGATGGTGAAAGACATTTTGGACTGTTATTGTTTTGGACATTTTGCAATTTATTTTGGACTTTAAAAAAAAAATTATTAAAAAATAAATAAATATATATATATATATAGTTATAAGGGAAGTTGTTAATTACATGCAACTATTAAATTTCATATGTTTAAATATTAGCTAAATTGTTGAAAATTATATATATATATAGCTACTGCAGCCAATTATAGAAGATAATCCCCATCTAGGCTACAGGTCTATCAAGCAAGATTAAAAGTTTGTGGTCACTTTTGCTAAGCAACCACAGTGAGAGAGGCTCTTGCTAGGCTTGTGGCAATGAGATGGTGTGACAATGTGCAAAGACGTAAATATCGTGTTGCAGGTCCTAATTCATTATGGCATATAGATGGGAATCATACATTGATAAGGTATAGATTCATATATAGAGGAATATCTTTATTAAATAAGATATTTATACAGAATTACAGAAAATGAACTTTAATATCCTCACTTAAAAATCTTATTGTCGACTATTTGATTGAGCATTATAGAATTTCAATTTCATGAATGTTATGGATGTGTTCCAAATGTCTTAACGCAAGTCCATCCTTCTTTTAGTGACAATTACTTACTATCGGCTATAAAAGTCAAGTGTTAGTGATTCCCTATATAATGAACCAAATGTTTTCCAGAGATTTGCTTTCCATTGATCATGTTTATTGTTCGAGATTTTACAGTGACTTTGGTATGCGTCAGGCTTTTTATGCCAATTGATTGAATCAATACATTGCTGAATATTAAACTGGATGTCAGTGGCCCATAACTTTTTAAAAGTGGGGGAGGTGCGCTGACTGACCTCAGAAACTCCTAGAGGAGCCGCTCTAGTCATGATTCAGTGATTCCTTATACAATCAACAAAGTGATTCCCACGAAAGGGGCCGTGTCTCCATAAACCCTCCGCCTCTGAATCCGCCTTTTGCAGCTCTAGAGAAGATAAATGTATTTACTTTAGAGAGCCCTTTATCATTGCCTGTTTAAAAGTATACATGGAACTCTTTTAGTACGTGCGACACAAAAACTGTCATAGTTTGACATATTCTTATTAGTGTTTATATTTATATTTCTCCAGATAAACTAGAGTTGTTTAGGTGGGGTGTTACTCGCCCTAGTTATATGGTATGTCAAATGGCGGGTCGTCCACAGAAGGAGGAGGACAAGAAGAAGTAAAGAATGAGACGATGTTTCTCCTCTCCCAATGTTAATTTTTAATAGTATTGTAGTAGAGCATGTATATATGTTTATGTAGTACGAGACACAACTTGTTTTATCTTTTTTTTTCATTGATCGATTGATTCATTCTTTCATATGTCACTTTTTTACATGATCACATGTTTTGGCCAAGTTTCATGAAAATCGGCGACAATGCGTGCCGGCCCCTCTACATAAAATGGTTGGTGGTTACAGAGAATTGCTCTTAAAGAAATAGTGTTTATCTGTTAGGTTTGTTATTTAGCTGACAATTTATTACAATATGCAGTGACCATGGCAATCAGAAAACATACAAAAAACAGTATTTGAATAATGATACTCAGACACTTTATGCATGAAACTAGCGGTAAAAATGAGATTGAAATAATCACAATTTTACCCAAACCATTGTTAGTCATGCATATTTTGAAACAATGAATCGTAAATCATTTGTTACATCACTTCAGATAAAAAGCAATCCAAACAATTATAATAATAAAAAAGTAGACATGTACTGACAAGTTTTAAGTTTTTGAAAATAACCCATACAGATGCCAGATTTGGGGATCAGCAGTTCCAAGTTTAAGTTCACACACACTTATTTAGGTTTTTTATGTATAACTTCTTTGAGCCTTCATTGATATAAATGAAAGGTATACACGTGATATATTTAGCAGCAGTGAAGACACCTATATTTGAATAATTTTTTTTATCTGTCAGAAGGTCAAATAGTCATGGTCACCCTTACTGGTTGAAATACAATTTTTCTTTTGAAAATTGGTTTCCGATGCATAAGTTATTTAAGCCTTTGTTACACAGCAAAATTATTCTTGAATATTATGGCATAAAGAAAACATCCCACTTACTATCATTCTTTTTCTATATAGTTCTCTTATTATATCACTGAATAAACTATGAATTACTTTGGGGAAAGTTAAAGTAAAATAATATGTGTTGTTCTGAATTCTTGTAATTGTTTTACTAGTCATTTAAGTTCATTCTCTTCATCAAAATGTTTTGCAGTCATAATTTTTTGCTTATCTAAATAAAAATGATATTAGATACAAAAGTAGAATAGTTCAATGTTCAGTTCTAACAGCCTTCTTCATGTGCATGGCTAATAAGGAAACTTACATAGGCATGATAGGTGAAGACTTTTTGGGTAAGGAAAAGGACTGTTGATTTGTGGTGTCAGTAGTTATATATAGGCTAAATGTCAATGTCACACATACTGACATACAAGTAGTCATCTGAAAATTTTAAATTTTACCTTGAAACAAACATTGTCATTGTTGTATCTCAATCATTATTTTAGCATAGATGCTACTTTTTCTAAACAAATGGGAAGGTTTGTCAATGATGGAGTTGGAGCAGATGAGAATGCTTTAATAAAAAGAATTGTTGTGGATGGGAGCCCACATTTAGTTTTATTTTCCAGAAGAGATATATATTTAGGAGATGAAATCAGGTATGACTATGGTGATGTAAGTCGAAACCGGCCATGGAGAAAGAGACTATAACGGTCCCATATAATAATAAAAATATTCCTGCCCAGCAGTTCTGAAAGGTTGGTAAAATAAGCAATATGATTGTATACAAATATCATAAATAAATCTCTGTTTTTACAAGTATAAGGAATCAAATCAATAACTTCACGTAAATGGAACTATCATCAAAATAAGTATAATCCTGTTTTACACCCTGTAGTTGTTTTATATATATAAATGCTTTCTTTGAGTGTCGCAGTCTCGTACATTTTTTTCTTTTAAGAAGTGAAAGAAGTACAATGTGTTTTCAAACTTTAAGTTTGAATAGCATGTTTAAGATTCAAATAGATTGTAATGTTTTAATTTTTTTGTTCATGTTGAATTGTATTTTTCAAGTAAGCTTATATAGTGTCTCTTGGAATTATAAATTAACAAGTTATGAATAATTGTCAATAACATATCCTTTCTTCACGTAAGTTCAAGAGACATCAATTTCTGACTGGTTGCTGCAGACATGGAATAGTGCATGGGACAAAAAAACTTGTTGCGCTTAGAAAGTCCACGAGATTATATAGATTTAGAAAGGTCCTTAAAACATAGACCAAATGTTACTATTTATGATAATGCACATCTTCTGCCAACCCATGGAAACAAAACAGTCGAAGATTTTTATTGTCCAAATGAAGGGAGGCTTGTCATAATATCTGAGGAAAATATTCAGGCTAAATAACTGTCTTAATTTCCGTTGATGATCTTAAGACTTATTTAAATAATTCTTTTATATGACAGTTCCTTATTTTAAAATATTTGTTTATAATTTACATTATATTTTTCTGTCTTTCAGAATTGGAACGTTCCAACAAGAAGAGTCCTCTGGACGAGGGATCCCCAGTCCAGGGCGAGGACCTCCAGCTCAAAGGGTGCATCCCCTGTAAGTATTAATTTTTACACGTTCTTTACCTTAATTATAGTATTGATTGATTGATTGTTGGTTGCTTAACGTCTAGTGGCAAATATTTCATGCATATTCCGGACGAGAACAAGTTCACAATAAATACAATAGGTAGGTTGTTGTAATAGAGGCCATCTAAGATGATGGTCGGGGAAATTTGGACTGCCACTGGAAAATGAGGGTATATTGGATAGGGACAGAAATTTTGACTTGCAACAGGCCACCTACGGACCCCTCAAAGAGTTGTTTCAAGGGTTCTTAACGTGCAAAGAGCGTGTCACTCTCTTTACACGAGGCATCGGATTTAACGTCCCCTTCTGACGGACGTGACTGCGAACTTAATACATCCCGCACAGCCAAACGGACGCCCCACTTCAGCAAGCGTTTTACTGCCGGTCGGGAGAAGACCAAGCGACCATATTTCTATACCCCAGTCACCCTTGGGGTCCCTTAATTATAGTAAAGTTCATTTCAAATTTAGTTATCTTATTGGAATCATAGTCATCAAATAATTTTAAATATGTAGTAAACGTATGAGACAAACAAATGCGAGACAAATGATACACGCCGTATAAATGAGTTTGACTTGAAGAACGATAAAAAAAAAAGCGTTGTTCCATTTACATGCGTAATTTGGGTCATGCTTCATTTTTATTACTTCATTTCATTTAAATTAAAACGTTTTATCTTAAAATCGTATACTCAATAATGATTTTTTTTTGCAGACTGTAGAATGGATGGACCCAGAGGTGGAAGTGCTCTGGTGCGCTTTTCAGAGCGAGATGGCAGAAATGAAAAAAACCATCAAGTTTAAGACATACATTAGGCCTGAGGTTGTATACCTCAGGCCCCTCCCTCCAAAAAAAAAAAATAAAATAATTAAAATAATAAAAGTGAAAAGTGTTCACAGTTTTTTATGCTTTTCATCAGAATATTATGGATTTTCTCTCTAATGTATGGAATTTTACCGTAACGTGGGATAATTAGCTTTCAAGGTTTGATTTATATTGTATCATTACAGATTTGTGCAATATGTATTCACTCGGAATATTGTCAGAGAACCACACGATCTGACAAAAGCCTGAATTATGTCCTGGAGAGGTATTTTTCTTCCATATATTTGTTTGTTCATTTCTGTTAATTAGCCTTCCTTGTTAATGGTGCTGAATTTGAACATTTTAGGTGCTAAATGTATTCCAATATTTTTAATGCCTTTGCGGCTCCTAAATTTCCTTTTTATTGTTTTGATGGTCTTGTGGTTGCTAAAGAAATTCTGGACTTCAACAATCTATATTTAGCTCTCCGAACTCTTCTCAGGTAGTCTCTACCACTGATTCTACTTTGTTTGTTGAAATTGTGAACATTGATCCCATTGTCTTTTGAAAAATTCATCGCAATTTGACATTGCTCCCGTCGTTTATTGATTTCATTTCATTTAGATGCAAGTTTGTCAGGTCCCCCGCAGAAACAACGCATTGAATGTCTAGAAAAATTTTCCTTAGTATTTTATATATATAATTGAATTAATAAATCTTCAATAGTATTACATTTGTAATTCCAGTGTCTTTAATAACATACTTTGCAGTATAGGCTTTGCTCATTGTTTCAGGCCGTAGGGTGACCTATGAATAATAATTCCTGTGTAATTTTGTATTCTGTGGAGAGATGTCTCATTGGCAATCATACCACTTTTTCTATTTTGATAGATATATGTATAAGTCAGCTTTAAAAGAGGTCCAGAAGTAGATTCAAATATAAAGTCAAATTTATTATAATATATAGTATTACCTTATCTGCAGAAATTTCCTTTTCGAGTTGTTGAGCATTCTTACGTGATTCCTCAGCAGCAGACACAAAGATTTTTCCCAATTTTCTTCTCATGCATTTGGAAGCAAGATTTACTCATGACTGGTAAGTTGCATTCTGTCAGAAAGTTTCTTATTTGAGCATATCCTAGGCCAGCATGTATCATTCCTACATAAAAGAAAACATTTATGAAACAAAAATTACATTTATGTTGGTTTTAGCTTACTGACATGAGTAATTTCATAACTAGAAGGAAATTCATTTTGATTTAATAGTACCTGATTACATTTAACTCTTTGTTTTGTACAAAATGTAAAATTGAGAAAGGAAGTTGGGAATGTGTTAAAGCTACAACCCAGTATAGCTATAGTCAGTATCAAAAACGAAACTACCTATTATTCTATTTATATGTCTGTGAATATTATGCAGACTTGACATATTGTGAATTATTTTCCATGATAATCACAATCCGACAGTGTTCTTTGTGGGCTGATATTGTTTTAATTCACCAATACACTGTATATATTGTGAAATTATTACATGCAATTATTATTTGATTTTGCCATATAAGACAAACATGTGTTTCTTATTTTTGTGATATGGAGAACAATCCTGTTCGATTCATATAAAAATATTCAAATTGTAAGTATTAATTATTGCAATGATATTTATATTATTGCATTTTTCGTCATAAAAAAACATGGCAATAACTTATAAATTTACAACATTTCAGTAAAATAATACATGCATTTTACTGTTTTTTTGTACAGTAATAGGGTAATTGCAAAACTATTGTGCATTGAAAATAACAAAAAAACATATTTCACTTGTGCCTAATGAAATCAGTGTTTATCATTGAAAGATACAATTATAAGCAAAGTGTTAATTGCAATTAAACATATTTAAAGAAATTAATGAACTATAATTTTATAATCTATAATTATCTTCAAACAGCTTCAGGACAAGGCAGCCTATGTGCCGCTGAAATGAATAAGATTTTGCTGCAGTATGTGTCATGGAAGAATGCTTTGGTAAATTTTCAGCATTTATTCTTATAACTCTATTTTCAGTACATACTTCAATTTTACTTGAATAAGTTTTGATTTAAATTTAGATGTTGCATTATGACTTGGAATCATATTGGTTATTTTATAAAACTCCTTCTTGTACTTGTGATCTGCTAAGTATATGATGGATATTTGGGATAGATATGTATGAAACCTTATTGTTTTTTTAATTATTTTATTTCTTAAAAGATGGATGTCTTTTAAAGTTACTAGGTGGCTTTTATGCTATTATGGTATTATGTTGAAAATTCTGGAATTGAAACAATGTAAGAAAATAGATATATAACAACACATTTTGAAATGAATAATATTTGGAAAAAGCATGTACAGAAATGCAATTTCTAATTATTTAACAGATATTACTGATATATAACTTATCTATACAATGGTTGTTTTACTTTACTTTCAGCAACCATCTATGGGTTCCGAGTCATGTTGGAATCCTTGGAAACACAGCTGTAGACCTTGAGGCAAAGAATGCCCTGGGTGATCCTCTATCTAACTGTGATATACCATATACTGATTTTAAATCTAATATTAGAGAATATGTTTTTAATATATTGAAAAATAAATGGAGTAAAAAAGATGATAATAAATTGCATGAAATTAAACCTAATTTAGGCAAACCTTTTGATAATATTATGTGCAGAAAAGATCAGTGTGTTATTACTAGATGTCGTATTGGTCATACTAGAATAACACACGAGTATCTTTTAAAAAATGAAGATGAACCACAATGTGTTCCTTGCAACTGCAAGTATACTATTAAACATGTTTTAATTAATTGTATTGACTTTGCTGATATTCGTAAAAAGCATTTCAATGTCAATAATATGTACGATTCATTTAATAATGTTCCATTTACAAATATTGTTGGTTTTTTAAAAGAAATTGGAATATATTATAAAATTTAAAAATGTTATTATATTTAAATCGATTTTAATTTTTATCACGTTATTTTACTGTTGATTTTTATTTGTATATACTCAATTTGCTTTAGTTAGGAATTTTAGTATATTGAAGGACTTTTTGTCTTATTTTAAAAATATGCTTTAAATTGTAAAAATATTCGAATTAGCTCTCGCCGCGATATAGCCTTTTTGTGCTAATGCGGCGTAAAGCAACCAACAATCAATCAATCAGCAACCATCCATTGACAACAGTCCGTCAACAAATGACAATGTACAGGTAATAAATTTGATGTATTAGGGGACGACCATTTGATATTCTGGGGGGGGGGGGGGCAGGAGGATTTTGAAAATAAATAACTCAGCCTTGATATTCACAAAAATAAATGTGGTTTGTTCTGTGGTAGTTTGAAAATAAATAATCTGACTTGCAATGTTTTGAAAATAAATAACTCAGCAGGTCTAAAGCTTTTTGGGCCTTCAGCGGTTCCAAAACCCTTCAAAAATTTTTTGGCCTCGCTCCGCTCGGCAAAATATGTTTGACAATACTTTAAAAAGAGGCTAGGTAAAACCAAACTATATTAACTTTAATACTATGTATGTATGCAATATTGCTTTGGAATATAAATGATTCATTTTGCGAAGAAAATTATAAAATACTTTTAAAATCTAATTATACCAATTGTCTTTTATAATATACTTATTACTATGTATTTGGTCTTTTGTGGATAGTTGTCTCATTGGCAATCATACCACATCTTCTTTATTATATTTGTGTTTCTTTTGTCCTGTCTCACTGTGTATTATCTTAAAATGTTTGTTTATTATATTGTCCTATTGTACACAAGTATGTGTCTGGGGTTATGAATGAAATCTTGAATCTTAAAATTTCTGCAGGGGATAATGATCTTTTCTGATTAAATGGTACATAATGACTTGCTATACATGTATAACTCATTAATTAACAAATATTTTAAAAAAATGTACGTTTTCAAATATCATAAATATAGTTGTGAAAATGAATAATCAGTCCCTTGCTTTAATGAAAATAAAAAATCTTGCTTCAATAGTGCAGAAAATGAATAATCTGTCCTCTCAGTTTACAAAAATAAATAACCGATCAAAAACAAATCCTCCTGCCCCCCCCCCCGAATATCAAATGGTCGTCCCCTTAGATCTTAATGTAACAAATATTTTACAATTTTACATATGATCCTTTTACATTATTAAGTTAATGTTGGAATAAAAGAATTATACTGATTTACAAGAACCGGTTCTGCTGATCATTTAATATGTTTATATAGGTTGTGTTTGTATTAATATTTTGTACTGGTTATTAATTGATGGGATGATGTCTTCATCCGTAAGAAGATTATTAGATTTTGAAATGTTATACAATTTTAAATACCAATGCAAAGAGTAAACCAAGGTTGGATGGACTGTAAATTTACCAAAGGTCTTGTGCTGAATATTGCATAAAATGACTAACAAATAAAAGCACAAGTTGATATAATGATGGTTGAAACACATCAATTGGTTCAGAGAAAGGCATGTCAGCTTATGATATTACTTTTTGTTCATCATTCCTCTGTAATCTTCTAACATTTTAAAATTAATACTAACAAACATTGACTGGAAGAAAGGAAAAACATTTAGATAATAAGGATCTGCAGGAATTTAAATTCATGTTTTATTCTAAGAGTTATTTTATTGGTCCAGTGACAATGTGAACAGGGTGTTGGGTATGTGAGCACACTCACTGAGGTTCTTTAATTTATATCTGTGTTAAAATTTGTGCTTTTCAAGGAATGTTTACTTTCTTGGTTGACATGGCCAAAGACCAGTGTTAGTTATTGTTATCCTATGTTGTCATTTTTACAATTTAGTATTAACTCATTAATGTAAGACTTTCAGAATGAGGAACATGCCAATGACAGTTTATGTGACCTACTGTAAGATGGTAATATACAGGTAAATATATTTGGACGACAAATAAGTTAAGCATGGTAGAAGATAAACACAATATGTTCACATATATAGTCCATGGCTGTATTGGTGATGAGTATATAGTGTGTGATGATTTATAAATAAGAGTTATTGATTCAGACCATATGAGTTTTTTGACAAAATACATTTCATCTGTTCTTCTTGTGATATACCTGTATAATGAATAATTATGAATGCTAAACACATTAAATTGAAACTGATTCACGAAAAATGGAAAATGAGGGGTATGTTGGATTGGGACAGAAATTTTGCCTTGCAACAGGCCACCTACGGGCCCTCAAAGAGTTGTTGCAAGGGTTCTTAACGATGCATGAAATAATGCAACCGTTAAACATTTGCTTTAGAATTTAGAAATACAGGTAAAAAACTGTACTTTCCCACCTGTTGTATTATTAGCCCTTCTGCCATGTTTGTTGCTAGGCATGATCATCATACACATTCTTAGACACCCTTAGGCTGATTGTGGTCAAGTTTGATTTAAGTCTTCGTAGTTTCCGATGGAATATTTTTGAAAAAATACAAAAAATACGAAAACTTGATAAATTTTACTTTAAAGGGCAATATTTTCTTATGGGGTCAATTGACCATTATGGTCTTACCTTTTAAATCTATATTTGTATATCTTGCTTTGCTTACCATTATTGTCGTTTAAAATTATCTAAATCTATATTAATCACTGGGGTAAAGATGATGACCGTAATTCGATTCACGACTGAATATATACGTGGACTTGGTGAAAACGTTCTGACGATTTGAAACAAAGATAGTCATTCGAAATAATTCAGAACTTGCAAATCTATGAACAAAATGAACAAAAACAAAATCGGGATAACAAACTAAAACTGAGGGAAACGCATTAAATAGAAAAGAACAACGACTCAACATTAAAATGTAACACACACAGAAACGGATTAAGCAATAGACAAAATCCGATGAGAATAACAAATATAACATCAAAACCAAATACATGAATTTGGAATAGAAAAGTACAGTGACACGTCTTATAGTAAAGGGAATTCACCCTGGTAAACAAGTTAGTGGTCGGTTATGTATTATTTGATGAAGACAAAGATAATACACTCAAAACCCTGTTTGTAACAAACAAAAGCATGATTGTAATTATGTTCCTTTTGATGCTGACAAGACGACCAATATTGCCTCGAATCCAAGGATATACATAGAATGTCTTCCCTACATAGATAATGCATTAAATGTGACACTTCATAAAACTACTGAATAAAAGTAAAAGTTCTGCCTTTGAATCATTATTTTCCATATTTTTCTTTCTCATCTCAACTGAGAGTGATCATTTTGTTACGGTCAAATATACAAAAAGAGGGACGAAAGATACCAAAGGGACAGTCAAACTCATAAATCCAAAACAAACTGACAACGCCATGGCTAAAAATGAAAAAGACAAACAGAAAAACAATAGAACACACGACACAACATAGAAAACTAAAGAATAAACAACACGAACCCCACCAAAAACTAGGGGTGATCTCAGGTGCTCCGGAAGGGTAAGCAGATCCTGCTCCACATGTGGCACCCGTCGTGTTGCTTATGTGATTACACATCCGGTAAATTGTCTAATTCGGTAGGTCATATTCATGAAAGGGAAGGGGATTGTAGTTACGACGTAAGGAACATATCCGATATCATTTGTGAAACGGTTATTCCATAACGGTCAACCAACTCGTGATGGCGTCCGTAAAATTTACGAAGGGATGATTTCAACTTCACCATTTGGAACTCTTGGTTTAATAGCTTCCTTGTTAGCAGCAAACCTCTATCAAGAAAATCATGATAGGAAATGCAAGCACGGGAATATCGTATCAATTGGGAGATATATACCCCGTATGCAGGTGCTGCTGGAATGTTGCTACTTAGAAATGGAAAGTTCACAATTGGAAAGCTGAAATCATCTCTTTTGTCGTAAAGTTTTGTTTTCAACCGATCCTCATTGTCAATTTCTAGATGTAAGTCAAGATATGAAGCCGACTTAACTGTATCTGTAGTATCCTTTATCTCTAGTTCGATTGGATAGATGCGTTCCACATAGTCACCAAATTTTGAATTGTTTAGTGAAAGAACATCATCTATATAGCGGAAAGTAGAGTTAAAGGATATTGCTAACTTCTTATCTTTCTTCCTAAGAAGTTCCTGCATGAAGTCAGCCTCATAATAATAAAGAAACAAGTCGGCGAGTAGAGGGGCACAGTTTGTTCCCATTGGAATGCCGACAGTCTGTTAAAAAACACGTCCTCCGAACGTAACAAATATGTTGTCAATCAAGAAATCAAGCATCTTGATAATATCAGTTTCAGAGAATTTTTTGTTTGAATCAGAGTGATTCTTTACAAAATAGGATTTATCCCTCCCTAAGACAAGATACTTGTATCTACGTTGGCCATTCTTGGCCATACAAGATTTGTGGTAAAAGTTGCAATGTATCTGATGCCTAAATCTCAATCTTTTTGTTTTGTCATCTTTGCAGTAAATAATACTTGTAATAGATTTAGAATAATTATCTTCCCAAATGTATGCGAGACCAAAGAAACCGTACAAGCTTTCCCATGATTTTCTTCAGAATAATTATCTTTTTAAATGCTTGTTCCCCCGAGGGTGACTGGGGAATAGAAATATGGTCACTTGGTCTATTTCCGACAGGCAGTAAAACGCTTGCCGAAGTGGGGAGCCCGTTTGGCTGTGCGGGATGTAAGTTTGCAGTCATGTCCGGTCAGATTGGGGACGTTAAATCCGATGCCTCGTGTAAGGAGAAAACCAAACCATGTGTACTCGGAAAAAAGTTCATACCTGCAGTTTAGTTTCTATGATCTATGTATTTTTTCAAAGTCCTTTCCTTTTGCTGGTGATTATAATAAATGGGAACAAAATGTTTATAGAAACGTATATTTTATTTCAGAGAGTATATTACAAGAGAAGAATTCAAGGAGTTACATAAAGAGTACAAAAGTTTCAGGGAACGCATCATCATACTTAAAGAAACTCCAGAAACTGAAGTAGAGTCAGTGTCACGACACACAACATCAACTGGTCACTTATCTAACGCGAAATCTTACAATCAGTTAGAGGACTCAGTGTGTCATTCTGACAGCCTGTTTGCTTGGTGTCAATAGTTCTAAAAAATATACCAAAAAGCAACTAAATGTGAAATTACAAAGAGAGTGCAAGCTGTTTAAAAAAAGTACTTGCTAAAAGAGAAAAAGTTAGAGAAATAAAAAAATAATTGTTTCTTCTTTTTTTCTTCTGTTCTTTAAGGTCTCTGAGACAACTGTATTTTGACTGTTAGAATCATGATGTTTCAGATTTATCAATGCTATAACCAATTGAGATAGTGACAGACTAGCCAGTTCTCCTTGAGTGGCGATGGCCTGGTTAAACCAATATTTTCCACTTCTGAGTATGAGCAAAGACTAGAGGGATCAGAGTATACATGACATGCCCCAGTAAGGTCACAAAACAGAGTAAATATCCCTTGTCCCGATTTTTATTATGCCTTTTAATTTTGTTGATGGATATTAAGCATCCATTGAAGACAATCGGGAAGAAAACATGGTTAACAAAATTGTTAAATGGCCTATCATGATTAAATGGAGATGACTGACATGATGGTTTGACAATATTAAATAGGTCAAACATGGTTAACCATGCGTTTGACAAACATGTTTAGTCAGCCAACCATGGTTTAATGGAGATGGTCCGGACCATAGCTTGAAAAAATTGTTAATTGGCCGACCATGGTTGGCCCATCGATAACCATGGTTGACCATGTTTCTCACCATTGTTATTGATTGATTGATTCCATTGAAGTTCCATTTACAAATAGTGTTGCATTCGTAAGAAATTGGAATATATTATGAGTATAACTAATTTTGTTATATTTAACACGATTTTAATTTTTATCACGTTTCTTAGAACTGATTTTTATATGTAAGTAATCAATTTATTTGATGATTCTGAAAACAATATTGTTGTATCGCACGATAAAATTTCATTACAAATGCTTATTGTGTCGCTTTTCAGCACAGAACGGAGAACATTGCCCGAAAAAAATATTGATATGTTGATAACATTATCCCACAATTTGGCACAGTGTAGAAGAATATTTCGCTACTTATTACCGTATTAGTCGCGAATCGAAATATAAGAACGCATAATCCACGATCAGATAAGAACTTAAGGTGGCGTGGTTGAGAAAACAACACCACCTAAGCAGCTTTTCGGTTTCTTGTGCTATTTGGCGAACCAGGCTGAAGAACATCTGAAAATGAAAGAAACAGTATTCAAAGAACAGTCTAAAATAGTGCTCCTAGAAACTCGTTGCCAATACCTAGAATCCAAGAATTGTGAATTGGAATCATTAGTCAATACAATGAAACGTAGACTTGACATGCACACTAGTACTAATATCAATAATCCGCAAGGTATGGGGCACTCAACACCATTAAATGAACAAATGCAAGGAAAAATTAACAACAGAATACTGGCCTTCCATGAAAAATTAACAAATCGCGTCAAGGACCAGGTAGAAAATCAGCTACAGAAAGTAGCGAAGAGCCTTAACATCACTGATGCAAGACTAGATATACATCATGAAAATAGGGTCAATAACTCCAGTTTTGAAAGTAAGCAAGAAAATAATAGAGCTGCAATGAATATAGCCTCAACAGTAAGCCCAAGCGTACCTACACACCCTGAGGTCATCCAGAACCCCCTTAAGAACAAAATTTGCAACGGCGTAGCACAAGTAAATATGAACTACCCGCAAAGAATATAGTCCACAAGCTTAAAACCAGAGTGCAACATAATGACATCAGGATGTAATGTAAATGAAGGCCATAGAGGACAAGTTTTAGGCCCTGATATTCATATGATGAAGACATAATCTTTCAATCAGTTTAATTGAGGTCTGGAGCTGGCATGTCAGCTAACTGCTAGTAGTCTGTTGTTATTTATGTATTATTGTCATTTTATTTATTTTCTTTTGTTACATCTTTTGACATCAGACTCGGACTTCTCTTGAACTGAATTTTAATGTGCGTATTGTTATTCTTTTACTTTTCTACATTGGCTAGAGGTATAGGGGGAGGGTTGAGATCTCATAAACATGTTTAACCCCGCCGCAATTTTGCGCCTGTCCCAAGTCAGGAGCCTCTGGCCTTTGTTAGTCTTGTATGATTTTAAATTTTAGTTTCTTGTGTATAATTCGGAGTTTAGTATGACGTCCATTATCACTGTACTATTATGCATATTTTAGGGGCCAGCTGAAGGACACCTACGGGTGCGGGAATTCTCGCTACATTGAAGACCCATTGGTTGCCTTCGGCTGTTGTTTGCTCTATGGTCGGGTGGTTGTCGCTTTGACATATTCACCATTTCCTTTCTCAATTTTATCAACAACAACGATACTGCTCGGTACAACTTTCCACCGCCTATATATAATGCTCACCAGAATACAGGACAAATAACACCTATCATCATAACCCAGATGCCATTCGTACATAATACTACCCCACAGGAAAGACCCTCTATACCATCATTACCACAAACATTAACATCAATCAACAGGCCTCAGCACATACAACCGAATAAGAGAAAGATGTTACGGTACAAGATCTGAGACCTAACGAGCAAAGCAGAAACAATATTGCTAGAACCGATGTCGCTGACATAGAGTTAACTAATTACAATCAACAAGTCTTAGTTGCCAACCCGTTAATTCCAAATCACCAACAGCATTTTCTAGGTCAGCAAAGCCTCCAATGGCAGATCAGGTAGCACAACCGACAGAAGCCTCAATTACTACACTGCAAATAGTATCATTGAACTGTAAAAGTATTAAATCATGCAGTGCAAAGGTTAGGGTTCTGATTAGACAAAATGACTTTTGAGTACGTCCAGATATACATTTGTTTAAGGTTCATGTGGACCCTATGGCTAAAATGGCTGTATTTTCACCACAAAATTTACTCTGAGTACAGACAAACATGCGCATCTGTAAAATCATTTCAGGCATAGACTGCCCTAGATAAATAAATTTTAAGTATGCTTTACGCTATAGAAAAATAAAAAACTTACCGGGATTTTGCCGTGCACTTTTATTCATTCCTCCAGAAGGTGCCAAAATAAACTAATTCGGAAACAGGTTTGTGAACTTCCCCAGAGAGAAAAAAATGAGTGAGCAGTTTTAATTGACATGGACATTAGATGAACAATAGATACCTGACAATGATTGGTCATTTAAACTGTGGACCTTAGTGGACCATATCAAGGTAAACTCAACTCTTTGTTAATTTTATCATCGTCTGCAGAGACGAAAAAAATGTACGGCAAAATCCAGTTAAATTATGAATCATACAATGCATTTGAATTCTATTTATCTAGGGCATGCTATGCCTTATAACTTTTCCAGATGCATAGGTTTGCCTGTACTCGAGAGAAAATTTTGAGGTGAAACTACGGCCATTTTAGCCATAGGGTCCACATGAACCTTAAATCAATATCTAAATTTATAAATTTGTTTTAAGGAAATTATTGCGAACACAGTATGCAATAATTCTATATGTATGGCGCACTGCATTACCTAACATGAGAGTCCAAGGCGAAAGGTTTGGGTTTTCAATAAAGTTACCATGTCTGGCATTGAATAATCTCATGATTACATAAAATAGGCTAGTTCACAATTGAGAAACAATACAACTAACAGGCTGACCATGTGGAACCAATAACGAATTTAAACAGTGGTTTTCATAGAATTCTAGAGGCACATCAAATTAATGAACTTGCTCCTATTTCAAGTTTATAGCCTTTCAACAACTACAATACCGTCGTTTTTCGAAATAAAAAAAAACGGTTTTATGATTCGGAATCTTGAATCACGTACAATTTTAAGTGGTAACGAATTTAAATCTCTTGTTAAGTTTCTGCCTTTGCATAGTATCTAGCGATACATATATTTGTTAAGTTTCTACTCTTGCATCGTATCTAGCGATACATATATATATTAAGGTCTTTCCACTGGTATGTGGAAAGACCTATTGTATATGTTCTGATTATTATTAGGTCTTTCTACTTTTCCGTGAATAGACTTAAGTGTTATTTGGCCTGTCTCGCTGAGCTCTATGGTAACCCGAGGGGTTGATACAAGCTATGCTTAGTGTGAGAGTGCCCGTACCTTCCTATAAGGTGTCAGTCCCCGCTAACCTCGTCTAGCCCCAATGATCAGGCGCATTGCCTTGTTCGTTCCGTGGTAAGAGAGAGATGTACTCGAGGAAGAGGCTGGAAGTACCCAACTGTTGCGTCATGTCATATGTCCCTTCGGATCCCTCGGTGATGTACCAGTACCCTTGTGAAAGGTTAGGAAACCGCCTAGAGCTACGGGGCAATTACACTACACCTCCATCTATCTTAAAAAGGAGGAACGACTATATAATCTTACAAAAACTCACAAGGGGAAGACGGGCAACGTCTATTACTATCTAATCTCTGACACGGAGTATCTTAAGTATCCGACCACCTAAATCCAGGATAAGGGGAAAATTGACATAGAAATTTTTTTTAATAACCCATGTAAAATAAACATGAAAATCGAGCTCTGAACAGCTATCTTATCTATGGAGCACCAAACTCCTAACAATTTACACACCAGAGTTGCCACAGGGTGCCAACCTCAACAGGTTATTCAGGACAAATAACAGTCGGACCATAGCCGTTGCTATTCCAACTTATAAAAGTCTTGGATTTGGGTCTCACTACAAGACGATAAACTGCTTCAAACCCTGACTCTGTGTAATGTTCACATGCATGTACATGTATAAACTGTTCAGACCTTAACTGACAATATAACACTTCAAAATAGAAAACTATCTCAATGTCTAAATGACAAGTTCAATAATACCGCCCTGAATTTCAGAATGAAACTAACTAACATGTATATCCTTAAGCATAATTTACAACCGACTAAATGCTACAGGGCTATAATCCTAAATCTGGGAAGGATGTACATGACCATATATAATTTGACTCTTGTCAAAAATCCCACATATATATAGTGCCTCTATATAAGGATACAATTAACTATTTTACTACTGTAATAGTTAGTATAACTACAATTAACATAAAATATACAATTAATCAACAACACCAAAAGATTTTGAGATTTTTTTTATGATAGTGTGCCAATGTTCTTTTTTTCTTTTTACTTGTGTTAATTGCTTTCATAACTTCTTTTTTGGATGGGCATGTTTTTGTCCTTAGGTTTTCTGAGAAGTATTCTTCAATCTCTATAATTTCATTTTTTTGCCAGCGAACACTTTTTGTTTTAGCTGCAGGTTGGTCATCAACATCTTCTACATCATCAATATCAGCAAGATCAGACAATCTAGCAATTTCTATGTCCTTCCCACATACTCTATCTGAAATCTCATATACAGGTAGTTCATCTTGGTTTACATCCCTTTCATCACAATCTTTTCTAATCTCTTCCAATAATAAATCTACAAAAAAAACATACAATATATTTTACCGCTGAAAATTTTGTTACTTCAAATTTAATTAGACATTACTGAATCAAAAAATAAACTGTGATAAAGATATATGTCTCACCTTTATGTATTTAGATAGTGTAATGCAAATGTTAAAATAAAAAGGGTCAGCTTTAACATATAAGAAATCCAAAACATTAAAAGTCAATGAATCATGATTAAAATTTCAGGGCCAAAGAACATCCATGGAAATGAGAAAAATGATCACCAAATTTCACTACAAGCAATATGCCGCTAGTATATTCTGGATAGGGACAGAATGTTTGCCTTGCAACATGCCTCAAAATGTTGTTGCAAGGGTTCTTAACGTGCAAAGAGTGTGCCACTCTCTTTATACGAGGCATCGGATTTAACGTCTATGGTTCCTTGCAATAACTTAATAAAGACATTAAACAAAATGTAGACAAAGAGATCGATGAGATGTCAGGGGAATTTATTCGCTTAACTTCTTACATTCAAAGGCCGACTCTTCGTTTATCGGTATAATAAAGGAGATTCGGACAAACTAACAAACAAATACGAGAAACTATGAAACGTTTATCTACAATAAAGTCCTGGTATACTATAGAGCAACAACTTATGTCCACCTAAAATAAACTGTCATTATCAAATCCTCAAGATAATGCACAAAAATAGAAATTGCAACTGATAACTTGGTATGATGTCAATAATAGAATGATAAAATGAGACCCTCAAATTATTATGTACGATGCTGCGTCACTCAGTGCCACTTTGTGGATCAACTCCAATACTAGTTAGCTTTTTCCAATTAATTAACAACTGTCATTAAAGCAGGACTTACAGCGATTGTATCAAAGGCTCTATAAGTCCAAAGTCTTACTCAACAAGCATTACGAAATAAGCTCTAAGTGTGTCATTAATTGTACGCAACCTGTTCAGTTATTTGATTTCTTTCATAGATGTTTGTCAATTTTTTTCAATTTTCTTTCTCTGTTCTAGTAACATTTCCTTGAACTCGTATTGATCCTCAATGCTCTTCAACTTTGTTTGGCTTTTCAATAATGTTTCGATATGAGCGTCACTGATGAGTCTTGTGTAGACGAATTGGGCGTCTGGCGTAATATATTATAATCATGGTACCTTTGATAACCATTTTCTTTTAAAATGCAACAATTCTATCCTGTGATGATGCTGGACGTGTTTTAATGTTAACTTCTTTTTATTTCACAACCTTTTTTTCTTTATCAGCTGTGACCCCCTCCGCGAATCTGTATGTAAGACCTCCTTGCAGAGCCATATTCTAGTTCAGATCTAACTAGAGATCTAAATAAATTGAGTAAAATGTTGCGATCAGCACCCCAGTCTGTGCTGCCGACAACTTTAAAATATCTAAAGCTTTTAAACATCTCGATTTTAACATTTGATATGGGGTAGAAAGGTTAACTTTTAATCGAAAATTAAACCATTTTAATTGGGTCGCCGTACATAGTGAGTTGTGGATCAAGATGCAATTTCCTTTTGTTACAAAAATGCATCCCGACCGTTTTTGACGTGGAAAATTCAATACCATTTTCCGATTCTTCCAAGACATAATTGTAATTGTCTTAAAATGTTACTTATATTTTTGCCTCTGTAACATATTAAAAAATAATCAACGTACAATGAACCTTCAATATTACTTTTTAAAACTTTAACAAGGCTGTTGATTTTAAAACTAAATAATGTAAGATAAAATACTGACCTGAGGGACACCCATCTCTTGATCATACAGATCAGACATGGTCGAATTAACTCCAACATTAAATTGTCTGTTAGAGAGAAAATTAGAAATAAAATTGGGCGTATTGCCTTTCAACCACTTATCAAATAGATCTTTTAGAATACCATATTTCCTTGCAGTATCATAGGCCTTCTGAAAGTAGAAAAAGACCGACACCACATGTTCATTTTTCGCAAAACCATTACGGACAAATGATTCGAATCGAACGAGATGATCAAGAGCACTGCGGCCCTGTCGAAATTGGCTAATAGCCCATTGGATTCCAGGAACCAAACAAGGCGATCATTGACCATCCGTTCGAGTGTTTTACAGACACAACTGGAAAGAGCAATTGGTCGATAATTATTAGGATCCGTATGATCTTTACCTGGTTTTGGAAAAGGCACGACGGTTGCAAGCTTCCAGATTGATGGTAAATCACCAGATCCCAGATGTTATTCATGAGCTTCAAGAGAGCTTCTATTGAGGAATCTGGTAAGTGTTTTAAAAGTTGGTAGTGAATATTATCAGGCCCACAAGCTGTATCATGGGCTTTTGACAGATATGTTTTAAGTTCTTCAAGAGAAATAGTTTATTTAAAGTTTAATTTAATTTTTTCTTTTTGATTTTTAACTTTTTTAAAGTCTTCCCTGTAGTTGTAACAAGAAGATTTCGCAAAAGTTTCACCTAGCTTGTTGTCAATATTCTTTTCAGATGTTAATAAATCATTGCCGTCTTTCAAATGTTTTACAGTGGCTTTAGAATTTTTACCTTTTATTTTATTTACCATATTCCAAACTTTTGTCATCGGAGTGCGAGATGTAATCCACGAGAATAATTTTTTCCGGAATGTTCGTCGTGCTTGCCTACAAGTCCGCCGTGCCTTAGCGCGAAAAATGCGGAAATTTCTCAAGTTTTTCGTCCTTGGTTGTTGATTGAACCGTCTTTTAGATTGTTTACGGTCACCTATGGCTTGATCACAAGCGTCATCAAACTATAATTCTGTCAGCAATTGACGTTAAAACTGTATTAAAAGTTAAAATTGGATCTTGCAGAGTCTCAAACATCTTTGACCGCTTGACAGAGATTCTCAAACAAGGACCAGTCCGCCTTGTCAAGTTTCCAACGTGATACTCTCTGTTGGGCAGAAGTAAAAAGATGTTCAAGTACTATTGGAAAGTGATCACTGCCACATAAATCATCATAAACACGCCATGGATAATCCAGAAGCAGAGAGGGATCGCCAATAGTGATATCAATAGAAGAATAAAACCCGTTTCTAGGATAAAGATACGTATTAGATCCATCATTAAAAATGCATTATCCTTCTTGAAAGACAAAGTCCTCAATGATCTTACCTGTGGCATTATGAGTGTTGCTACCCCATAATGGATTGTGAGCATTGAAGTTTAAATTTTGGACAACGAAAGGTTACGTGAAGAAACCAAGAGAATACAACTAGCACAAGAAAATTTGAAATCAGCTAAAGAAGTTTTTATCTTAAAAAAACGGCGTGTGTACAAATTTTAAATGAACCATAATTACAACATGTTTATTACTGTAAATCTGGAAATTATTACTGTTTTTCAAATAAAGAAATAAAAGTACAGCACAAAACACAACATAGTTTCTTGTGAGTACTCTGAAGATGAATTAGTAAATACTCCCTTCGGAAATACATGCGGTCACAGTTTGGCTCGTTACAACCAACATACCTCACATTGTTGTTATGTACAGCATTTTTGTGTCTTTTCAAGTTCCTCCTACTTTGAGTCACAATAATTATATAATCACTTCTGGCATTTTGTATGAAGAATAAATATCCAAAAACCTCTTAGGTTTGTTAATAGTTCTGGTTCTCGTATTTGTTGATGCGGAAATGGTCATGTGATTTCTAAATCGCGCACTTGGTCGGGCTGGTCCGGTACCTGATTCCGGGATTCCCAAATTAGTCGGGCATGTATCAAAATGATTTTTGCCATCATTTGCCGAAACCGGTATTATTTTAGTCGGACATATTTCTTTTTCTCCTATAATTCTTGGTAGATTTTCGCTAACAGATCTATTTTCATCATCGACATCGGCTGTTAATTTGGCATAATCCGTGAATTCCAGAGGGTGTAACTCGGGCACATCAGGACGGGCGTTTTTTGTTGATTACAACAAACCATTTTTTAGATCCCAAATATGGTTTTAAAATATCACCATGAGTAATTACTTCTGGAGAATTCTTAGCATACTTCACTTTAAACTTGATGTCAATACGCTTTGCAGTTCATACCCAAGGTCCAGTCCTATGACGAGCAATTTTGTGCTGAATCCCTGGAACTTGACACGAGTATCAATAATGTGGTCATTTTTATAAATTTCATGCTTACAAAACTTTTGAATTTTTGGAAAAAGTAAGGATTTTCTTATTCCAGGCAAAGATTACCCTTAGCCACATTTGGCACAACTTTTGGAATTTTGTATCCTCAATGCTCTTTAAATCATTCTTAAAAAAAAGAGGTACAATAAGTTCCGACAAAGGCCTGACAAATGAAGACGCCCCTTATCTATAAAATTCAAACTTCTAAGTTAAACAACGAATGGGTTATTTTTAAAATCCACCCCTGGCTACTGGGTCTCTTATTAAATTTTATCCTTTCCCTTAAACATGACATATAAAAAATAAACCACTGAACTATTTGCCTTGGACAACTTAACAATTTTTTTTTCTTAATTTCCGGTACTCGGAGCTACAACTCAGCATTGTCCTAATCCTTGCTTGCTTATATCTTAAATCACAAAAACTAAATCTACTTCAAATAATCAATGCGATGCATCGTGCAAAGAGAGTGCCACGCTATTTGTACGTTAAGAACCCTCATTTTCAAGTGGCAGTCCACACTTCTTCGTCCATCATCCTATATGGCTTCCTATTACAGTTATTGTTAACTTGTTCTCGTCGATGTAATGCAGAGTGTATCCCTATTATTAAATGACCAGAGTTTGTGCATTTCGTTTGATGGCAAAAAATCAAACAAGGCTAGACCACTGATTCAGGAGATGTTGACTTACTCGGTTTTGAAGGTTAACGCTTTAACAACTCAATGAATTTACAAAAAGAAGTGCTATATAATTTTTAATTAAAGTAATCTCAATATATAGAAAATAGATTACTACTTGCAATGTGTGTGTCCGTTACCATATTTTAATGTGGCCGTTAGCATATTTATTTTTTCTATGTGACCGTAAGCATAAATTTGGTAAATAAAATAAAAAAAAATGAAAAGGTGGACAGAGAGAGAGAGGGCCCGGTAATAAATGAGGAGAGGCTTGTTGCTTGGTCTATAGTTTTCTATGCTGTGTTTTGTGTACTGGACTATTATTAGTATTACACAAACAAAGATACAGATAGAGAGGGACCGGAGGCCGGCGATTTTTCACGTTCGCTTTTCAACAAGTTATAATATAATAAATGCCATGGAATATTATCGTAAATCATTATTCTGGAAGTTGGTGTATATTGTCTCGCCTCGTGTTACTCTATGTTATCATTTATCTTTCTATAACGGAAGAAAAGAAAGAACGTTCTACAAATGTCAATGTTGTGTTTACACTTTGCAGACGGTATATTATACGCTCACGGTTTTTGAGAGTGTTTGTAAAGTTGTGACGTTTTACACGAAACGGTTATACTAAACCATGTCAGTATTGACCCCTGTTATGTGCTTGTCTATATAGTCTTACCTATACATGCTTTCAGGGCAAATTAATCATAGATTTCTTACCTTTGTTCGCTTCGAAATTCCAGAACTGGCGGCTGGACAAATATCACGTGACTTGTGACGTACGTTGTAGATCCTGGTCATGGTGTATTGTGTCCCTCACTTGTTTTAATTAACTGGTAAGACTGCAAGACTTTATTCTACAGGCCAATAGAATTTTTACAAAGTTTTAAAATTAATGAGGTTCAGGCTTGTGACTGAAAAGTTTTTATGTTTATAGTGAAAATTGGTGACAGTTTTAAATCGGGATCACACTTGTGTTTCTTCATTATTCACCTAAGTGAGTCTTTGATTACCATTTATTGTGAATCCAATTATACAATAAATATAAATGAAATCTAAGATTACCTTTTGAAAAACAGTCATAATTTTTCCAATGATCATGTCTTCTCCCCATGAAAATTTGACAGTGTCACCAACATAGAATATGGTTTCATCAAATGTGGCACAAGGTGCTAAAATATCATCATTCCATTGACTTCCACTATTCTGGTTGGTATATTTCTCTTCAGTAATAAATTTTCTAGGATACCTACAATCACATAGTAATATATTATCAATATTATGTATGTGCACAACTGCTTTTAAACTGAAATCCTGATAATCTTGTTTATGAAATTATAGAACCTGTGGTGCATGCTTGCATACCAACTTTGTAACAGGCCACTTTTTTAATAGTGGGTTAACGGGATTCTTCCAAAAATGCCAAATTCCTCTATCTTGTCGAAATAAATAGGATATAAAACCCTGGCATTGTCTTCACTGTTATAAGTATGTTTATAAAAGATTTCTTTCAATAGCATCATTTTCCTTTTCTTTTCTAGGTCTTGAACTGCTTTGGCAATGGTGTGGATGCCTTTGTTAATTGTTTTAAGCGTTGTTAATCTACAGTTGTGCCTTGCAATGCTCCAAATATTTGAAAAAAAACATGACATGCATTTATGCTATATATTAATAAAGGTTCATCATCTGATGAACGGTTAGTCAATAATAAAGATGCTGCTGGTAGAGCATCCGACAATGAAATGATGAATCTAATGGAACAAGAGAATTTAATAAAAATGCAGTGTATCACGCAGTATGCCTGACCACATACTTGTCATATAGACCAAAATCCACTGATAAATCTGCGTATGATTTGGCTTTTGAAAGAGTGGTTGATATTATAGACAGAGCCTTTATTCGTGGCAAAAAGTCTTCTATTGTCATCACTTTTGTACCAGTCTTGTTTACCTGATAAATTAAGTAAAACCAACTGTAATTCCTCTAAGCTTTAGGCTAACCTCGAGAAGCACTTCAGGGATACCTTCATATGTTTTGCTCAACAAGGTCAAGGTAGCGGATAACATCAAAGCAGAATTAGAAATGCTTGAGATAAAAGCCGACTTACGTACATTTAGCTCCACCAAAACCAATGAACAAACTAAGATACATGTACTTTATGCAGCCGCATCAATACTTAGACAAACAATGGAAAATGTATTTATCTCTGGAGATTATTATCCTGCAAGTGACGAAATACCGTTGGCAATATTGCCACCTTGTTTGATAAGTTTTGTTACTTGCGTTCTTGACAAAAGTCTTTTGAAACATTTTCTACAGTATCAATGGATATTTCACATGAAATTCGGAGAAAATGTAGTCATTTAGTCTTGGTCTTGCAGTACAGTTGTATTATGAGTTTGGATTGAAGTCTTTGCTTGAAATGTAACTGTACATGGTTTCTGTGTCATGTTTGAAGATGTTCGGAGGTTTTTTAACTAGTGTAGCGAATGCCGAAAACAAACAAAAAAAATGTTTGCATTTTCTTAGTGAATACGTGTATGTCATTCCAAATAATGGCTCTCCGTGTGCTTTTGGTTAGAAAACTGCACAAATAACAAGTAAGAGCTAGTTTTCTTTAAGGAACAAATAGCATCAGACTTTTTTAAAGATCTAATTTGTTCGTGTAAGGAAAAAAGCATGTCAGGAAGCATGTCTCCCTTGCACTGATTTGTGTTTTTTGTCAAAATGTCGGAAGTTGTAATAATGTCCAGTCAGTATCCGCTGACATACCTGATGACACAGGTGAAATATCATGAAAATTGTACTTGTTACAAAATTTTATTTTAATTCGCTATAACTTTATCTTACATATATTATGAATTAATTGTATTCAGGACTAAACTGCGAATTTATGCTGACTCATCGTATCTACGGCCCAGGATTCTATCAATCTTCATTAAATTATTATAAAACTTCATATTTGAGTTAATTTCTTTAAAATCTGTGAGATAAAGCAAATTTGGTTAAATTCTGAATGTTCTGCTATTTGTTCACCCTATATGGGTTGCATTTTTTTTAATATTGACAGTGCAATTTTCCATAGGGACTCGCTCCTTTTACAGCTTAAACTGTACCACTTTTACTATGAAGTTTTGAAAACAATCTTATCCTACCAAAATTGTTAGAATGTTAACTATTAGTGGTATTGTATCTTTACCATAACCCCGGGGTCTCCCTGTTAGGAGTAGACAACTGATACCATTCTCCCTGTTAGGAGTAGACAACTGATACCATTCTCCCTGCCAAGAGTAGACGATGGACACCAACGGAACTCTGGTTGGATACAGCGGATGTCAGAGCGTGCGCACGCCTGCAGCGCCCTCTTCATCAAATGGTCAACGAGGTTAGACGTTTACCACGAAGACACATCATTATTAGTATTAGGTAATTAAAGTACTTAAGCCTAAGTTCTTCTAATATATTAAGTCCAGGTCTGGTCCTTTCAAGGGAAATAGTCTTTCCATAAGAAGAACACTACATTATTTGTAGTGCAGGTGGTTCGAACGCACATGGTGTGACCTAGTTAGCCATTTTGGTCAGAAGGTTTTGACCAGGTGCAATCAAGCGTTATTGGCAGAATTAACTTTCCTATTCTGAGACTTTGCAAGCTGGATTAGGCGTAAACGAAAAGCTTTAGAAGCGATACCTTATTGAGAAAAGCGCTGTAAGATAAGTTTTTCACTGTCTGTGAAAGTTTTCAAACTTAGTTCAAGTCATTGATATTTTTTTCAGATTGAGTCTCGCGTGATTTCGTGTTAACAGGTAACAACGATACTTGAGATAAATACCGGAAGTGAATTCAGTGATTTGTTTACATATGCAATACACATCTTTGTTTTTTTGTAAACGGACTTTAAATCATTAAAGACTTGTTTATTATTTTATTATTGTTTTGTTATTTAGTTATAGTAAAAGTATCACTGAATATAGGTTATAATTCAGCACAATGAGTGGTTTTAAAATTAAAATGAACTCTGGAGTCTGTTCTCCTACATGTACCTGTCATATCAATTAAACCAGAAATATTGGCCCAAATACCATATATGAAAAAAAAAATGTCCCTTGTGTCAGATATGATTGATTTTTCCCCTTGTGAATTCAATGACATGGACAATGTTGATGTCAGTTATCAAAGTCAGCCACACGAGTCACAAGACTATGAGACAGCTACACATGTAAAATCACACGTGGGAGGGGCAGCAAATTTCGAGTCAACACCCTTCACCCCTGGTACTATTAGACGGGAAATTGCTCATTTCCAAGAATTTAAGACCGATACACAGAGGTGGATAGACCAACACGGTTCCACACATGCACCTGTCCAGGGGGGTGAAATCTATATGAAACCTACTTTAAATCAACCGTTCTTTTATGACTCTGAGATTGCAATGGATACAGCAGGTTGACAGCACGTTGATAAGATCAATGCCCCCATGCATTGAAGAAAATGAATATCAAACCCAAGAGAATTTTAGACGATAATCAGTCTCGTAGTGAAGAATTACTACTTCTCAGCCGAACATTATAACCAGAAGTAATCGACCCTAGTCTTACGAGCTGCTCGAATAGTGATTCTGATTCATCTAGTTCTACATCAGGGGTAGTGTACCGTCGGAGTCGTCATAAAAGTAGAAGCTACAAAACACACTCTAAGACTCATTATATCAAGCAGACAAGTTTCAACCGTGGAGGAGGCGGCTAGATGACACTCATCTACACACCGAAAAAATTTCTTAATGCAGGAACATCATATCAATGGATGTTATGATCAACAAGCACAGGACGAAAATTTTTTGTATCATTTCATTTAGTTGAAGTAAGGCTGCTCTTATACAAACACTTTCAACTGGAACACCATGGCAATATATGTGGTTTCTTTCAAAAGAGAAAGTAATACCGGTAACATCACTGGCCTTTGGTGAAATAGATTGTCGTGGAGACACATACAGATTTAGCATGTTTGACCCATCATATGCTGATATTTGTGTTATATCAGAGGTTCTTGATAACTCAGTTGTTTCTAAATCAAACACAACACAATTGTCTATGCCTTCCAAAGAATATTTTGTTTGCATCTTTTCAATGTCTCTTATCGACACATTTTATTAGAATCATGGTTGATATGTTTCTCCTTCTATAACTGCTGCTTTAATTTGTTAAAAGGTTTTCTTATGCAAGAAAAAGACAAAAAGAAAATTTTAAGAAAAATCTTTTGTTTATACCTAGTTGTATTGTTACATGTACTTTTTAAGATAAATGGAATATAACTCTTAATAACCATATCATTCTTTTGAAATTTCATCATCTTGTTTTTGTTTTGCCAAATTGCAATTTATATGGGCTTTGGCAATTTATATTAAAGTTTACCCATTTTACAATCTATCAGAATTCATGTAAGTTTCACAATGTCCCTATGCTTATATTTTTAAAGTTATGGTGTTATTATTGTAGAGATAACTTCTCTTATATATATATGCCACATCATGCTTTCATTTGCACAACAGTTGATATACTAAATTTTAAAGAAGACGCACACCACCTATTCTTAGATCTTAGAATGATTACTTCAAAACATTTCGTGGAAGCGAGATCAATATAACAGCGTTTAATATACATCAGAGGTTACTGCACTGGTAAATAAAAATTCTGATAACCTAATCAGGCACTTCATATCTAAGAAACTACCTAATAATGGTAAATATTAAATGCAGCCCTATTTATCAATACATGTTCCATGTTTGTACAGTAATAACACCATTCTTCATTAGAAAAAAAAGTAAGCTATCTTTTGGATCACTCGACGATTGTAACTACTTCTGGCCTTTCCACTGCCGGTCTTTTCACTCAACAAATAAAACAGACCATCGAATCCATCTCTACGATAAGAAGTTTCCAGATGAATGTAAGTCAATGTTGAATCTTCAAGATTCTTGAAAATAGTTCTAGAGAGGACCTTATTTCTTAACAAGTGTTCTAATGACTCTTTATTCCGTTGCACACCACGAAATGTAACTTTGTGACTGCTGTAAAATAGTCAGATAGGAGAACATCAATTTTCTTTACAGGAGACAAAAGCATTCTACAATCATCTAAAGCGTTGTGAGCTGAGTAAGCTTCAACAGTTTCTGAGCAATATACTCTTGCTTGTAATTTTCAAATTCTGGATATAACATTTTAAAAATGGTGAAGTTTCTCAGAATCCAACAATATATCTCAAAAAGTGATTCCAGAATTTATAAAATTTTAACTGATTAAACAGTATGATACTGTCGAAGCGCCTATTGTTATGAGCAGCAATCACAATGTGTTTGTCACTGGCACAAAGTGACATTAAAAACTGTATGAAATCTAGAAGAAATAGCTGTGGGTGTTTATGAGAAACTGGTTTATCATTGTAAAGGAGCTCATGTGTTGCTGTATTAAACTTTAATTCTGTCACTCTACATGCATCCTCTGAAATTTCTTGAGTAGGAGTTGCGTATCTGTTAAATTTCTGTTACTCACCAACTGCAGATATTTGTGTAATTGAACTTTGTCTACCTGAAAAGTAACTTCATATTTTGATGAAATTAATAGATTGATTGATTATTATGGTAAAAGTTCCACTGCAAATATGTTTTTCATCCTAAAACCAAAAGTAACAATAGTGGACATGATATGGCTTGACAATCTCTACCAATAAGTAATATTTTCGCCTCAGCATCAAGAGGAAGTATGAATTGAGCAATGGATGCAAGGTGTTGGTAATTCGCAGCTACGTCACAGGTAGGTATCTCATTTTGATTATTCGGTATCATGTCACACTCAATGAGAGCAGGAAGCTCAAGATTGAGTCCATCTAATGAGTTCAATGGCAAGTAAGTTTTACAAAAAAATATCTATTTTTTTATTGTGAAATGAAAAGCTTATGAGTATTTTCGATGTAATTGATTTAAACCTAAATTACAGCAAAATATACCAGAAAACCTCTTTCTCCTTTTAAACGCAATACAGTTTGAAGGCAAAAATTTGAATAACACAAGATTATATTTGGACATAATGGATGACGAAATTCCTTCATCACAACAATCTCCTCCCATGCATAGAATTATCCCTATCAGCATAGACTAAGGAAGTCTAGACGAGTAGTGGTTAGTGCATCGGACTACTAACACAAAGGTTCCTGGTTCGCTTCCCGTTTGGGATGAAAATTTCAGGAACTCAATTTTCGGCTCTCCCTTGACACCATTTGCGAGTATGGTCTTGAGGAATCGATGATAGTCCGTCGGAATTGGACGATAAATGGCTGACCCGTGTTAAGAGAGAGCCATATCTCTTGCACGTTAAAGACACCCTTGTAGATTTCGAAAAAGAGTAGGCTTATGCCGCTACAAGGTCATTCACACATTTCAACCATTTCCATATATATACACAAATTATAACTGGTCATAATGTCAATTTAACCATGATTTAATGATATGGTCAAAACGTTTGAAAAATACACAAAATACACAAAAAAATAATTTGGAACAAGGAACTTTGAAAAAGTGATGACACCTCACATTTGGACATGCACAAGCATTCCATTCTCCAAATATGCATATAGTTGCCCCATTATATTGAAAATGGACTCTTACCTCAGTCAAACCGTACCCAATGTCAAAACAGTTTAAGTCTGTTATTAGAAGTAAACATCATTTACTTTGGAAGATGGCATTCGAAAATCAAACTGAAAAAAAAATGACATTGAAAAAAATTTGAAAAAAAAACCAATTGCAGGTTGTTTCTTATTTCAGTGAAAAACAATTGATTATAACTATTGAAAACTTAGGAAAAATCATGATAATTTTGATTTGCAACATCAAATTGAGACAACATACATTTATTTGTACTTATAAAACATACATCTACAAAACACTTTATCAAAATTAGATTAAGCAAAAGTAACACAAATAAAATTCATGGTTTTGAACTCTCCTGCTTCACACGTGTTACACTTATAACATTTGTAATTTTTTTTACAACTTATTTATATTTTCAGCAAATGAGGAATCTGACGATGATGAGATTGAAAATACCAACCAGATGCTGTCACACCTACAAGAGTACCTCTATCTCCAAGGATATTGGTAACTAACATCTTGCCTCTAAATACGACAGTTGGGCTACGAAATATACACTTTACAGTCAATGTAATCATGATTTAATGATAAATAAATGTTGTGTTCAATCTTTCTTTTATAATATTTTTTTTTATTTTGTTATAGATGCAGAGAAATTAATAGATCCTGGGTAGAGGATCTTAAACAGAACATCAAACTGGCTCCAGGAGGACATGTGACAGTTCTGCCGGTATTGATTGATCTTGAACAGGTATTTACATATTATGTCGACAATAAGAAATTGAGGATAACTTAACTGTATCACAGATAAAGCTCTATCCTGTTAATTTACAAATTGACATTTTCCAGCTATGTAAACAGAAAGCTGTAACAGTAGACGCAACATTGATGATAAAAATAAATTTATTCGAAATTTAAAAAAAATAATAAACAGCTGCGAAACGAGCGCATGATACGCAGTTCGTCTTGTGTGAGAAGTCTTTTTCAGTAATCATAAAGTTTCTGAGTTACTGCGAGACATGTGAATTAAAAGCTTATTTCATAATATTAAAAAATGTAAAAAACAATTATAGTTTTACTATGATTATTATTTTATTTACTCCAATATTAGGTCAGTAGTTCTGATGTCTTCCAGAAAGATGTGTTAGATATTAATATGTTTTTCCTGGGTGGAAACCACATAACAACAGCATCTCAAGCAATATTGGCAGAGGAGCAAGTAAATGGTATATTCAGAGAGTACAGGTTAGTGATATATTTTGCCACCACTTTATTAAGGGCTAAATAAAGGCAACAATAGTTTACCGCTGTTCCAAACTCGTAAATATATGGACAAATAACAAAATTAGGGTAACAAACTAAAACTGAGGGAATCGCATTTAATATAAGAGGAGAACAACGACGCAACATTAAAATGTAATACACCCAGAAACGGACTAAGCACCAGACAAAATCTTACGAGAATAACAATTATAACATCAAAACCAAATACATTAATTTGAGATAATAAAGTACCGTCACACATCTTATAGTAATGAGAATTCACACTCAAATACAAGAGAAAACAAACGACACAACGGAAACACAATGTTAAAATGTTACACACACAGAAACGAACTTTGATAAAACTATGGTCATTTTTGACTTGGTACAGGACATTTTTAAAGATAAAAATGGGGGGTTGAACCTGGTTTTGTGGCATGCCAACCCTCGCACTTTTATGACCATGTTAAATATTGGATTAGATTAGATTGCAAGTTATAACAATAACTATTTAAATGGATTTTCACGGTCTAAATAAGAATAAAATTAATCATTATTGGTAGTTAATACACTTTACAGTATTTGGAATTTCTTGTAACTCAGCCGTTAACGGACAGGATTTTATTTTTCAAGAAAAGACGTTCACCATTAGGCTGGGCTGAATTTTGGTGTGAGACAGGACTCGACCAAGAGGGACTTAAAAAAAACTTTCATCTCTAAATATATTGGTATGAGTGTATTGTGCATATTTTTATTACTCAAAGCAACTTTGTTTTAATATATTACAAATCTTAAAAGCTAAATTAAACAACTCATCAACTGCTTAGTTGATTTGATGAAACTTAAGACAGTCTCCAGTAAATATTATATATTCTCTTGCATGTTAGGATTTTGATGAATTATGTTCAAAGTAAATATGAAAAAGAAACATACCTCCCGTTTTGAGCTTGTTAATCTAAATTATCATGTTATAATTACTTTGTGTTAAATGTTTTGTAGGGTTTGGAGTTATAGCCAATTCTGATTTCAAAAAGGGAGATTTTTTACTAGAGTAGTTGGGGAGCGTATCAACGGAGATGATGCAAAAAGAAGAGAAGAGGAAGGAGACTGCTATATATTCGGATACAAATATAATGACAAATTTCATGATCTATACAACTCATCTGAAAGAGGGACGAAAGATACCAAAGGGACAGTCAAACTCGTAAATCAAAAACAAACTGACAACGCCACGGCTAAATATGAAAAAGACAAACAGAAAAACAATAGTACACATGACACAACATAAAAAACTAAAGAATAAACAACACGAATCCCACCAAAAACCAGGGGTGATCTCAGGTGCTCCGGAAGGGTAAGCAGATCCTGCTCCACATGCTACTAGACAAAGTTGGAAATATTCGTAATGTGACGAACAATTGTGCTATTTTGAACTTCGTATTTTTTTCTTTATAACTGTTAGTCTTCTTTTCCACCGCAGAAAAGAAAGCCTTTTGATCAAATATCCAAATTTTTTATTGATCCGTGTCTTATACGCTTTCATACATGCTTATTCTATTTGACGTTCTAAATTCAGTCACTGTCTCATTGTTTTCTAATTAAGTTTGTTATCTGAAAGCATGACTTTATCATATGAAATTAAGTTTAATAAAAATTCAAACTTAAAACATACTAAGGCGTAGGTACAGTTTCCAATTTGTTAGCTTGCAGATGTGGATTTAGGGGGGAAGAGGCCCGCCCCCCCCCTTTTTTTGGGAAAAAATTTGGTTGCTTATATAGGGAATCACTCAAACGTGACTAGAGCAGTCCCCCTTTTAGGTCAGTCAGTGGGCCCCAACTTATGAAAATTTCTGGATCCGCCACTGGCTTACATAGTAATAAAATGGTGAAAAGAAGTACTTTACTATTCTAAATTGAAAACTACGTTCAAACTTATGATTGCGTTGGTTAAAAACCGCAATTTTTATACGTGTGCATGTAAAACAAATTTCGTTGTAGAGGGTCTAAAACTGATGTTCTTAAACAATAAAATTGATCACACTATGTAACAAAATGGATCTTAATATAAATTTAATACTCAACATAATTTTTTTTAACTTGTGGCCACGAGGTTATGCCACAAATATACCGTGTCCAAAAACAAAAATCCAAAAAGTGGCTTAATTAACTGTAAAATATTTTTATAAGAAATAAAACCATGGTTGGTTCAATTTTAATTCTAACACATTTGTCAATGTCAGAAAATTGTCTTGATCAAATGACCGATTAAAGGTAACATCATATTCAATTATCACATTTTTTTTAAAATTTACAGTAATATGTTGAACAATTATCCTTAAATGAATCAACTGAATATCCAAAAAAGAGGCAAAATTTACTGAAAAATGCCGCAATGTTTAAATATGTGGTTGGTTCAACTTAACTTCTATTGCAAGTGTCAATACATGTTACAGAATTGTCTTGTCAATATGACCGATTTAGGGAACACTGTGTATCATTGCCACCGGAAATTGGGTACTAACGAAGCGGAGAGAAATAAAAAAAAAGAAAACAAGTTAAGAATTCATTCAATTTAAAGCATTTCTACTCATTTGATGAGGGTGCCGCTTAAAAAATGATTTTCTGATATATAATTCTTTAAATAGTTAGGCCGATAAGTACAAAATTAATACAAGATTTGTGTAATACTCCAAAACTTGCCACTTAGTACCGGAAAAGTTCAAGGTCTATCGTCCTCTGTCGCCCCATTCTCGAGATATTGAACTATTTTTAGATTATTATAGTTGTCAAAAAGATGTATTTTAAAGAATATAGATCATAAAAAATAAAGTCTAGGGTATGGCAACTTGCTCGTGTTGACAAATTTTCTGTATGGCAACTTGTTTTCAACTGTATGGCAACTTGCTAATTTTAGAATAGGTATTTACCGTCCTTTCAAAGAAAATAAAGTATTAAGTTCAAATATCTAAAGGGGGGGATGTACCTTTTTATGTTAAACTGTTTTGTCCTTTTTATGGAAAGAGAATATCAAATAGATTTGATTTTCAATAGTAATAATGGTGAAATATAATCTCTTTTTTTGTGTAACCATGGCAACAATCAGCATTTATTTGATATCAAATATTGCAAAATAGGGGGTTGAACATGTCACAAAGATCTCAAAAACTTGGTCCAAAGGAAAATTTCAATCAATAAGAGTGATACCTTTCTTGAAACCATAGACATATATCTATCAAGAGGTCAAAAAATCACATGCATTTGTGGTGGATTAAACCTAGTTATATAGCGCTAACCCTCTCACTTTAATACCAGTCTCTCAGCATGCATAAAGCTACCAAGTTAATGTATTGAATGAATGAATGAATACTTTATTTGCAAGAAGCATAAACAGTAGTATACCGCTGTTCAAATCTCATCAATCCATGGACAAAAAATAAAATTGGGGTAACAAACTCAAACCGAGGGAAATTTGAATACAACAATAATTCAAACTTCATTTTGATTGGATAACTTCATAGAATCACCAACTGATGCTTTCAATGCTCAAAACAACATAAAGTGTACTCCTAATTTATATTCATAGTTATCAAAGGTACAAGGATTATAATTTAGTACGCTAGACGCGCGTTTCGTCTTCATAAGACTCATCAGTGACGCTGATATACCTCAGTCGACAAATTTTGTAAAAACATATTTTACTGTTCAATCCCTTTTTCTATCCATCTTTTTTAAAATTCCTAATGGTACCTAGGATATTGCCTTCATTTTTTGTCATATTTCCTTCAAACTTGGAAGATGTGTTGTTTACAATAAAGGTTTCAATGGGATTGTTTTTTTTTTCTGGTGATGGATAAGATGAAAATCCTTGATATTTGTAAGGTACCAGAATAGTGTCTTCATTTTTATCTTAAAAGCTGGGATGGGACTTTTTAATTTCAAAGATGTATGATTGATACCTTGATAGAGCTTTCATACATGTTTGTGAAGATTCCTTTCAAACTTTACTTGGGTGAAGTTTTTTAATCATTATGTTTTATTTTTAATTCACAAGTCGGTTATTTTTATTTGACAGCAAAAATCTTTTTTTGTGATGTTTTCTTATGAGGGTCAAGTCACAACCATAGTGTTTTGCACAAAAAAGCAAAAAATATATGAAATCAAATTATATAACCAATTCTTAGTTCTTTGACTACCATTATTCTGTGTCAGAAACCTATTGTGTCTAGTTTTTAATTACAATACAAATTCAGACCGGTATTGTGTCCTTTTTAGTGCAACAGCTGTGTCAGACTAGGACCTCTGTTGTCCTTTTAAGCTTCACTCAGCTATGCAAATTTTAAAATGTTATGAGTAATTTACCTGAAAAGTAAATGGCAATGACTTAGCCATGTCATTGTCAATGCAGGCAATTCTCAGTGCCTCTTCTTGTGTCAGTTTAGATACACCATACATGTTACTTCTCTGAAAGATCAAACATTTTCCTTAATGTATTTAAATAGCTATTAATCATAGAAGTGATATTTGTCCCCTACAGAAATGAGCTTTTTTTGAAGATAGTTATCAAACGTACCATGATTATAATTTAGTACGCCAGACGCGCGTTTCGTCTACATAAGACTCATCAGTGACGCTCATATCAAAATATTTATAAAGCCAAACAAGTACAAAGTTGAAGAGCATTGAGGATCCAAAATTCCAAAAAGTTGTGCCAAATACGGCTAAGGTAATCTATGCCTGGGACATTGTCGCACTAGAGTACATGGTTCCAACTCGTAATACAATCAAATCTCGTATCGCAAAGTTATATGATGAACATAAAAAGCGTGTTATTTCCGAAATATCGTCTGCCAAGAGTACATCACTCACAACGGATACATAGACCTCCACAGCTACAGAAAGTTACATAACTGTAACTGAGTATCATAACTGGAACTTAAAGATATGCCGGAACCGGAAGCAGTGTCAAATTATGGCGAGGAGGAAGTTAATTCAAAATGCACTGAAGTTTGCAAAGGCGGCGTAGGAAAATCGAGTGTGTATGAATAGACAATTTAAGTTGAAATATTTGTAATTATGAATAATACATGTACAGTCAAGTTATTGTGTATCATTTAATCAAAATTAATCATTATCCCCTGCAAAAATTTTAAGATTCAAGATTTTATTCATAACCTCAGACACATACCTGTGTACAAGAGGACAATTTATACAAACATATTAAGATAATACATAGCGAGACAGGACAAACGAAACACAAATACATAGTATATTATAAAAGACAATTGGTATAATTAGATTAAGTATTTTATACTTTTCTTTCGAAAAGAATCATTTATATACCCATGGAATTGTATATTTAAATATATAATTCCTTGATATACCTAACCAATATACATGTATTGCATACATACAAAGTACATAGTATTAAAGTTTGGTTTTACGTAGCCTTTTTCAAAAGTATTGTCAAACATAATTCGCCCAAAATAGTAGCGGTGGTTTGGAAAAATTGTGAATCGGTCAGTCTCATGTTCAAAAAGTCCAGCACGAATTTTAATAAGTTCTTGTTCATTACAGAGTGTAGATGGGTTGATACCGTTTTTATGAAAGATGTTCGTCAATGTTGTCAAGACAAGAATTGAATGATCATATCTAAGATGATGGTTTGACGTTAAAGTTAGTGTTATAAGTAATTCTTGAGTACTAGGAAAAAGAGCACTCCATCTGGAACATCATGATTTCACTAAAACACATTAAGGAAGAAAAAAATTATATGTTATATATTTAATGCCAACATTTTTGGAAAGTTTGCTATAGCTTGCTGTTGCTACTTTCCATAGCCATCGGCCTCAAACTTATGGTGACAGATTATCGCCATTTATTCTGATCCGAGATAATTTAGTACTAGTGTTTGAATTCTGATTCTTGGAAGGTTCTTTTAAAATTTTGAGTAATTTTTCATTTGACTGAAAAGATTACAGTTTTAATAAAAAAAGACGCAGGTGATAGAATATAAAATACTCGATAATTATATGTCTTATGTCTCATGTCTCAGTAATGGACGAGTACAGCTAAATACGGTACCGGCTTTCATAAAACAGAAAAGTTTTAAAATGCATTGTTATTTGTCTAAACATCGATCGAAACTTCAAAGGTTTTGATGCCAAAAATCATTTGAAAACTTTGTTTTAAATACATTCCAATGTGGATATAAGGGCCTTCACTCGTTCAGCATGCTCAAGTGGATCAAACTGACAGCTGAAAAACATTGACCAAGTCAATTCTTCTTCAGTCTTCTTCCAATAATTTACATCAGACCACCTCTGGTGTATTATCGCAAATTCGTATCATATAGCATCCATATTAAAAGCAACCAGGTCAGCATCTACTTCTTGAATAACATAGCTCAGGGTATGAAGACAAGTGCTGTAGAAATGAATAAGGTTCTTGAAATTATGATGATGTGTACCCTTTGGCTTAAATTCACCACAAAATTTATATAGATTACCGACAAACATGTGCATAGCATGCCCTATTTAAATAGAAATTCAATTGCTTTGTCATCCAAACACAGAGTCAATGATAACCATAATATATCAAACGAATGGCTTACAACAAAAAAATTATGAATCTAGCGTATATATAAAACCTTTTTTTAATGTGGTCATACTGCTGTTATGCTCCCACCGTATTGACTTTTATTCTTGTTCTTCTGTAAGAATGTTCATTCTTCCCTTACTTATAAGTACCTCCATATATATCTCAAAATTCGTTTCTGTTCTCTTACTTTAGACTGCCATGAAACTGATACGCAATGCTTATAACCACAATTCACAAGTCAAGTTTGAATTTTTATTGCATAACTTGTACCATCCTAGCCTTTAATGCGACTTTACAAAATGATTGATTGATTGTTGGTTGCTTTACGCCGCATTAGCACAAAAAGGCTATATCGCGGCGAGAGCTAATTCGAATATTTTTATAATTTAAAGCATATTTTTAAAATAAGACAAAAAGTACTTCAATATACTAAAATTCTTGACTAAAGCAAATTGAGTATATACAAATAAAAATCAACAGTAAAATAACGTAATAAAAATTAAAATCGATTTAAATATAATAACATTTTTATATTCTATGATAAATTCCAATTTCTTTTAAAAAAGCAACAATATTTGTAAATGGAACATTATTAAATAAATCATACATATTATTGACATTGAAATGCTTCTTACGAATATCAGCAAAGTCAATACAATTAATTTAAACATGTTTAATAGTATACTTGCAGTTGCAAGGAACACATTGTGGTTCATCTTCATTTTTTAAAAGATACTCGTGTGTTATTCTAGTATGACCAATACGACATCTAGTAATAACACACTGATCTTTTCTGCACATAATATTATTAAAAGGTTTGCCTAAATTAGGTTTAATTTCATGCAATTTATTATCATCTTTTTTACTCCATTTATTTTTCAATATATTAAAAACATATTCTCTAATATTAGCTTTAAAATCAGTATATGGTATATCACAGTTAGATAGAGGATCACCAAGGGCATTCTTTGCCTCAAGGTCTACAGCTGTGTTTCCAAGGATTCCAACATGACTCGGAACCCATAGAAATATTATTTCTTTCAGAAGAATTTTTAAATTCCTCATTACATATAAAATTTTCAGGATTGGTGGGTTTTTAATTTTAGTATTTCGTATAGCTTGTAAGCATGAAAGTGAATCCGAACATATAATAAATTTGGATTTATCTGAAGAAGCAATAAATTTCAAAGCCAAAATTATTGCTTCTGCTTCAGCAGTAAAGATGGGTGCATCAGATGGCAAACGGAGGGTTGCAGCTCTGTCCCTGAAGACAGCAGCAGATGCAACTCTATCACCATCTTTTGATCCATCAGTATAGACAGTTGAAAAATCTAGATAATCGGCTTTAATTTCAGCATAGTGTTGCTGAATTAAAAGAGGATTTGTTTTATTTTTATTGTGTTCACGGAGATCAAATATCATTTTTGGTTTGGGAAGTTCCCATGGAGGACATTTGCAAGTTTTAACTTGAGCAACAGATTTTAAATCAAAAGAAGCTAAATGTGGTTTTAAACATATACCTAACGGAGGAATTTTATTTTCATGTTTTGCAAAAATATCTTCATAAATCGGATTAAAAACACAGCTGTGGGCAGGATTATCTGAATGGGCTTTTAGTTTGACAGCATATTGAAGTCCAAGCTTCAAACGTCTGTCAGAGAGTGAGTGCTCATCAGCCTCTACATACAGACTCTCAACTGGTGAGATTTTAAATGCGCCAAGACAGAGACGCAAACCTTGGTGATGCACAGCATCGAGAATCTGTATGTATGACTTCCTTGCAGAGCCATACACTATAGAGCCATAATCTAGTTTAGATCTAACAAGAGATCTATATAAATTGAGTAAAATGTTGCGATCTGCACCCCAATCAGTGCTTCCGACAACTTTTAAAATATCTAAAGCTTTTAAACATCTCGCTTTTAACATTTTGATATGGGGTAGAAAGGTAACTTTTTATCGAAAAGTAAACCAAGAAATTTGGTTTCATCAACCATTTTAATTGGGTTGCCGAACAAAGTTAGTTCTGGATCAAGATGCAATTTTCTTTTGTTACAAAAATGCATCCCGACCGTTTTTGACGTGGAAAATTTAAAACCATTTTCCGAGGCCCATTTTTCAATTCTTCCAAGACATAGTTGTAATTGTCTTTCTATGTTATTCATATTTTTGCCTCTGTAACATATTAAAAAATCATCAACGTACAATGCACCTTCAATATTACTTTTTAAAACTTCAACAAGGCTGTTAATTTTAAGACTAAATAATGTAACAGATAAAATACTGCCCTGAGGGACACCCATCTCTTGATCATACAGATCAGACATGGTCGAATTAACTCTAACATTAAATTGTCTATTAGAGAGAAAATTAGAAATAAAATTAGGCATATTGCCTTTCAACCCCATATCAAATAAATCTTTTAAAATACCATATTTCCATGCAGTATCATAGGCCTTCTCAAGGTCGAAAAAGACCGACACCACATGTTCATTTTTCGCAAAACCATTACGGACAAATGATTCGAATCGAACAAGATGATCAAGAGTACTGCGGCCCTGTCGGAATCCACACTGGATATTGGCTAATAGCCCATTGGATTCCAGGAACCAAACAAGGCGATCATTTACCATCCGTTCGAGTGTTTTACAGACACAACAGGTAAGAGCAATTGGTCGATAATTAATAGGATCCGTATGATCTTTACTTGGTTTTGGAATAGGCACGACGGTTGCAAGCTTCCAGATTGATGGTAAATCACCAGATTCCCAGATGTTATTCATCAGCTGCAAGAGAGCTTCTAGCGAGGAATCTGGCAAGTGTTTTAAGAGTTGGTAGTGAATATTATCAGGCCCACAAGCTGTATCATGGGCTTTTGACAGAGATGTTTTAAGTTCTTCAAGAGAAAATAGTTTATTATAATTTTCACCATTTTTTTATTTAAAGTTTAATTTATTTTTTTCTTTTTGTTTTTTAACTTTTTTAAAGTCTTCCCTGTAGTTGTTACAAGAAGAAGACTTCGCAAAAGTTTCACCAAGTTTGTTGGCAATATCCTTTTCAGATGTTAATAAATCAAATGTTTTACAGTGGCTTTAGAATTTTTACCTTTTATTTTATTTACCATATTCCAAACTTTTGTCGTCGGAGTGCGAGATGTAATCCCCGAGACAAATTTTTTCCAGTATGTGCGTCGGGCTTGCCTACAAGTCCGCCGTGCCTTAGCGCGAAAAATACGGAAATTACTCAAGTTTTCCGTCGTTGGTTGTTGATTGAACCGTCTTTCAGATTTTTTACGGTCACCTATGGCTTGATCACAAGCGTCATCAAACCATGGTTTACTGGGATGTTTTGGATTTGCCGAGGTCTTAGGAATAGTTCTGTCAGCAATTGACGTTAGAACTGTATTAAAAGTTAAAATTGGATCTTGCACAGTCCCAAACATCTTTGACTGAAGTTCCGCTCGACAGAGATTCTCAAACAAGGACCAGTCCGCCTTGTCAAGTTTCCAACGTGGTACTCTCTGTTGGGCAGAATTTAAAAGATGTTCAAGTACTATTGGAAAATGATCTCTTCCACATAGATCATCATGAACACGCCATGAATAATCCAGAAGCAGAGAGGGATCGCATATAGTGATATCAATAGAAGAATATGACCCGTTTCCAGGATGAAGATACGTATTAGATCCATCATTAAAAATGCATAATCCTTCTTGAGAGACAAAGTCCTCAATGATCTTACCTTTGACATTATGAGTCTTGCTACCCCATAATGGATTGTGGGCATTGAAGTCGCCCATAAGTATAAATGGTGAGGGTAATTGATCAGTGAGGTTTTTGAGTTTTGCTTTATCGATAATTGAATTAGGTGGAATATATATCGAACATAATGTAATTGTTTTGTCTAATGATAAACGAATTGCAACTGCTTGCAGATCCGTTGTGAGTTGGACTGTGCTATGAATGACGTTGTCCTTCACAAAAATGGATGATCCGCCTGCAGCACGTTCATCTACCTTTGAAAATGTGCTATACATGTTGTATCCTTTTAAAGATACGTTGTCACTTTCTTTTAGATGAGTTTCTTGAAGACAAAATGCAATAGGTAAAAAAGACTGAACTAGAAGTGTTAACTCGAGAAGATTTATTTTAAGACCTCGGCGATTCCATTGGATTATATTTGTCATTATTTAATAAAAGAATGGCGAATGCTGTCGAGTTTGCCAGCATTCTTCTTTCGCTCACCCTGAGATCGTGATCTTTCGGGTGGCGGAACACTTTCGGTTTCCATTTCAGTTTCGTCGACAAGTGTTGAAAATCTGTTATGCGAGGAGAGTCGTCGATCTCCAGGACTACGCGCAGCTGGTGTTACTCCGCCTCGACCCCTACCCCGCGACCTCGAATCAGAAGACTTCTGACAGGATGTATTTCCTGGCTTCTTTTGGACATCCTTCTTTTCTTGAGAACGAAGAGGAGATGGGGCTCTGGTAGACTGCGTACTGGACGAAGAAGATACCTTCTTAGATGCAGATGAATGAAGACTTTGGAGGTGGAAGAATCATCTATGTCACTGGGAAGATCCCAGACAGATTCACCGCTCCAACTGTATTTCTACTGTTTCTTTTTTATTTGATTTTTTTTTCTCATTTTGTTTTGTGATGATAGTGAGCTCTGTAGGGAAGATTGAGTTGACTGAGTACTGGTTTTGGAAGATATTTGTTTTCTTGGAATTAATATTTTATCGGTAGGTTCTGTTTCAACAGGCAGCATTTTAAAATTGTCCGCATCAATTGGCCAAGTCATGCGAGTTTGTGTATTCTCGTGACTGAATGAGCGGACAACTTTGCTGGCGTACGATGGTCTGTTTGAAACAAGGAGATCATTCGAAACAGAAGCTGGTAACTAATGTTTCTTTCTGTTTTAATTTTAATAATATTTTTTTCTTTAAGGTAAACAGGGCAGTCCCTAGACGATGAAAAATGGGATTCACCACAGTTTACACATTTAGAAGATTCAGAGTGACAGTTTGTTCCCTCGTGTCCTTCGTCAGAACACTTGAAGCATCTCTGTTTACCACGACATTGTTTGCTTCCATGACCAAACTTTTGACAAGTAAAGCATCGAATTGGGTTAGGGATAAACATGTCAACTGTGATTCCGAAGAAACCTAAAGTAATAGATGGAGGAGGAGTTGGAGTTCTAAAGGTCAAAAGATAAGTGTTTAATTTGATTATAGTTCCATTCTTTTTAATTTGAAATCTAATAACATCAGTTATACCTTGGCTTGAAAGTTCCTCACCGATTTCTTCCACGGTAAGGTCACCAAGGTATTGACTTCTGTCTCGAATGATCCCCTTACAGCTGTTTAAACTGTTATGAGGAGAGACAGAAACAGGAAAGTTTGATATTGTAGACATTGTAAGTAAATTTGTTGATTGGCTTTTGTTGGAACATTCAACCAACAAATTGCCAGATCTCATTTTTGAAACTTTTTTAACAGTACCAGCAACGCTTTGAATTTGTTTGTGAATTACAAAGGGTGATATTTTTGAAATTGGTTTTTCATCTGTTCCTTTTATTACAATAAATCTAGGCCAACTGTCATCTTCCAGACAGGGCTCTGAATCATCACATTTTCTTTTCGTATGTATTAAAGCTGATTTAGAGGGTTTGTTTTGTTGTGCCATATGAAAGGAGAAAGATTCACCATTCTTGCCATCCACCCACCTCGGAGTGCCTACAAGGGCGATGCTGTGTTTCCGTGGCGAACCGGGATCGAGTGCTAATGCTGAAAACGAGCTCCAAATATAATGTAGCTGGTCCTCAAAATCAGCACCCAAGATCCACTGCGGAAAGCACCAGATGTTTCAAGAATAGTATACTCAAGCAGAGCGTATCCATCAAGCAAAAAAGAAAGCGTACCACTTGATTGACCCATGAGCCATCGCCTTCTTCAGTTATCCAAAATATAAATAGCTTAATTTAAAATACAAGTGTATATTATGAAAATTGTTACAAGGAAGCTTATTGTTGAGGATTAACTGAAGAGCTCGACATGACCAGCCGATTGATCGAACCGGGTCCATCCGACCTCCCGTTTAGATGATTTCGAAGCCAAAGCAGCTTATTGAACTATAGTCTCGTCCGTCCGGGTATTTTCTGACCGTAAGGAGTCTGGCTATAGCCCTCATCCACAAGGATCTCGTCAACCACCGACACGGGTAGCAACCCACGGCAAACGGGTTGGAGAGCCTATTTTATTTAAAACATCGGGCATCTCATATTGTTGAAAAAACAAGTTTGTAAAAAAGCGGAACAGGTGTTTTTTAATGGATGTGGCTCCCAATCCCCAAGTTGGGGATCGTAAGCCGCATGGCTATTTGTCCGAAAGTACTTGTTTTACTTATAATTTCCACAAAATTGATTAATTAACTATTGACCAATATGCACAAGTTTGAATACAATTAAAATCAAGGTATAATGTTTATTTAGTTATAGATATTTTCCATCACATTTTTCTCAGCATTTAGCAATATCATCCATACTATGTAGTGTGTGTTGCTTCACAAAGGTATGCAATTTGTGGAATGCACGTTCAGATTAATTGGGCACCTACATTTTTACTTCCTGTTTACTGTTAACTTTTAATTTAAGGGAGCGGGTTTACATATCCACTGTTATTCTAGTTCAATCTTTATTCTTTCACAGCTGTCTACTAAAAGTGATTAAGATCAGCTTAAGGATTCTACACCAGTGAACCTGCAGCACGTCCATGATCTGAATTCGAATTTGAATTTACATATTCCTATAATAACTGCCAATACTCTGCAGCTAAATGATCCAGCATCCGTGAACCAGCGAGTTCATGATCCGAAATTGAACTTTAATACTCCTATAATTACTGCCGTTAATAATAATATACCGGAAAATGATCCTTCCTCAGTGAACAAGCAAGTGCGTTCAATGTACGTTTGTGATTCAAAAAAGAACTCACATACTCCTATAACAACTGCCGTTAATAATATACAGGAAAAGGATCCTTCCTCAGTGAACCAGCACGTGCGTTCAATGAACGTCTGTGACCCAAAATAGAACACTCTACTCCTATAATAACTGCCGTTAATAAAAAAAAAAATACAAAGGAAAAGGCTCCTACGTCAGTGAACCAGGAAGTCCGTTATCCGAAATTGAATTTGCAGCCTACTAGTAGAATATTATTATTAAATACCAATTTTCTTGCACCAGATATAACTTAATTCTCTACAGGAAAATGATCATACAAGATATATCCGGCAAGTCCGTTCAATAGATCAGCAAATGTGAGATCAGAATTTACATCCTTTAATGAATAGTCCTACAGAACAGTCGAGTTTCTTGACCTTTGATAAATGTACATAAATATCATATAATCCATCTATGTAGTTTACATATTATAACAAATATTCTATGTGTCAATATGTTCAGAGTAATTTTTAGCTGAATTTCACCATTGAAAATCGGTTTATAAAATGGTTAAAGTTGGGCTGCGGTGGCGGGGAAAGATTTCTCAGCAACTACATATTGTAACCTCTTCATATTTGGTATGCATCATTAGGGTTCTATATTGTGGGTCCGATTTTAGACCTGACGGACATCTACTCTTGTTTAAACGAAATTTTGCCATTTTCGTCTCTGACCCATTTTCAGAGTGAAGAAGTGGGGCTCTTACTGAATTAAAAAAAATCAGAAATTGATTCAAATATTATAAACACATTTCAATTTACAAATTTCTCTCCACTCAGTAATGTTAAGGCAGTTCTCCATAAGTTTTCAACGATTCTATCGTAATCTAATTGTGCCGTCATTGTAGTCATTTTTGGTTGCCGTCACATTTATTTTTACACTCAACGTCATTTCAAAGCTTGAAATGGCATCAAAAAAGCAAGTGCGTGTCTGCTGTTTATGAGGCATTCACACGATTTACAAATATCTCTAAAGTTTATCTATCAGCTATTGATTGCCACCACTTTGTGTTTGTAGTTGTAAACTTGTTCAATCTTAACTTCAATGTGCTCCAAAAGCACACGGAGTGTTAACATTTCCTCCAATTCCCAATCAAAACTTTTCAACTGAACTAGTACCAGCTCCTACATGGAATTTGGATCAAATTAACAATTTCAATGATTTTGACATACATCAGCTATTTTCAAATGAATGTTTTTCCTCAGAAATAGGAGATCGCCAAGTTGAGTGCAGTCAAAATTTGACAATTACTAAAACTTCTAACAAGCCATTGGGACCAATATTTAGTATCTGTAATATCGGAAAAGTGGAAATATTTTTCAAGCATTAAAACACATCATCAGATGTTTATTAAAGACAAATTATGAAAATGTTATACTGACTTTTTATCATGTTAATTGTTAATTTAAAATAAAAATAAAAATTTATATATTTGAACATGTATGTTTATTAAAAAAAAACAGTGTTGGATGCACACCTTATATCTCAAATGGTCTTGACTGCACACTTTGCATTCGTCGTCTGTAATCTAAAATTGCCATAAATAGTCATGGTCACACACTTTGTTTTCGTCATCTGTAGCTTTAAATGGTTAAAAGGTGCAAAATATTACTTTGCTTTCATCTTCTATTTTTAATCTTAAATGGTCTCTTATTTTTACGGCACTCTTTGCATTGACCGTCTGTAACCTAGAATTGCCATAAATAGTCATGGTCACACACTTTGCTTTCGTCATCTGTAGCTTAAAATGGTTAAAAGGTGCAAAATATTACTTGCTTTCGTCTTCTATTTATAGTCTTGAATGGTCTCTTATTTTTGTGGCACACTTTGCTTACGTCGTCTATAAACAGAAATGTTATAAGAAATGATTTATATTTTTTCTGTCTATTCGAAATAACATAAAAAATGTGGTGCACACTTTTAAAAAAACCTATGCAAAGTGCATATACATGTACATATGTTGCAGACCGTATGAGTATTTGACCGTATGCATACTTTTTCAAAATACTCGATCCGGTCTGACTGATATTAAAGAAGATGGTCAGGTTAACAAATGCATATAGCAGATCAACATAACTCAACTTTCAAATTAATATAAAAAAGTTCAATTGTAATTTTAACTTTTTTTTAAAATGCACGCTAATTAAATCTGTTAATCTCTTGTACCTAAATAAAGGCAACATTAGTATATCGCTGTTTAAACCTCATAAATCCATGGTCAAAAAACAAAATCGGGGTAACAAATTAAAACCGCGGGAAACGCATTAAATATAAGAGGAGAACAACGACACAACACCGAAACGCAACACACAGAGAAACGGACCAAGCATCAGACAAAACACCACGAGAATAACAAATATATCGTGAAAACCAAATACATGAATTTGGGATAGACAAGTACCGTGCCACGTCTTATCGTAAAATTAAGAGAAAACACAAACGACTCAACGTTAAAATGCAACACACAAAGAAACGAACAATAATATAACAATGGCCATCTTCCTGACATGGTACAGGACACAGTTATCAATGCATTAGAAAAATTGACAACCAAGAATATACTTTAAATATTCCCAACAAAAAAGATTTAACGGCATCTGTTAAAATTATACTAAGAAGTATTTAATTTTGGATGTATTGGCTGACGTTATTTTGTTACGAGCACATAGACATAACCAAGTCATGTAACCGTGACGTCATCATAGTTTTTTCATGGTTTTCTACGGTTTAAAATGGAATTTAGAATTAAATTATAGGAAATGACTAATATGTTTTCTGTCTATTCGAAATAACATAAAGAATGTGGTGCACACTTTAAAAAAAACCGCTACGCGCGTTATTCAGTGTGCACCACATCTTTTATGTTACCTTTCAGACAGAAAAATATTTCAGTCATCCCTTAAAAAATAAATTTGAATTTAAGTACAGGTCCATGTAAGAATCAGGCAAACAGTGATAAGTCCATGTTGGCAAATTGATCAAATTTTATATTCTCGATATGGATTTACCTTATTAAAACTTGAATTTGAAATTTTTTTTCAAAAAATTTTTTTTTTGTGTTAAAAATGTTCATTTTCAAATTTCCCCGTAATGGCCCCTAAAAATTAGCATGGAAACTACAAAAATGCACGTTTTTAAAGTAATTTATCTTGCTTTAATAATATAATTTTTGTTGCTAGTATATACTTTATATAGAGTTCATATGTATAGTGATATGAAAACAGTTTGAAAATTGATTTCAAATATTTTCTTCCCTAGCAACCGTAACCATGCAAATGTGATCAAAATGAATTTTAGAAAAATGCAAATTTCATCTAATTTCATTCTATTTTTTTAAGAAACAGCAACAGTATACACACTTTTATTATATATTCCCTTTTAGTAGAAGCCCTATAGAATAAATTGAAACAAAAAAAAAGTTCGGAAAAATTTCGCTGTTGTAGGTGGCAGCACCATCAAAATCGTCAAATTTTCAGTTTTTTTTTTAATTTTTTATGATTTTTACGCCCCATGTTGATCAAATTTAGGTGAAATATTCACTTATATCATGCCAATTCCTATACATATGATATACCAGGGTTTAAAGGGTTAATATTTTGCATTTTGAGTGTAACAATATATATAGCTTGTTTGTGTATGTTTGGAGAGGAGGGTCGCTTGAACTATTTCCAATGGGAGTAGATTACCTTAGCCGTATTTGGCACAACTTTTTGGAATTTTAGGTCCTCAATGCTCTTCAACTTTGTATTTATTTGGCTTTTTTAACTATTTTGATATGAGCGTCACTGATGAGTCTTATGTAGACGAAACGCGCGTCTGGCGTATAAAATTATAATCCTGGTACTTTTGATAACTATTTGCGCGTCAACGAATACGATCCCTGAAAGAACCCAACTTCGGCCTATTAAGTTAACAGTTAAAATATTATGACCATAAGATTTATCATAAATTATATGATGTAGGTTCATGTGTTCGTTTTCATCAACGCAAGCACATCAAACAAAGAGTCATATAAATACTGTGTATGCAAAGCTGACAATAATGAAGGGATGATAAGTTGTGACAGTACCAAATGTAACAAAGGAAAGTGGTTTCATTTCTCCTGCATTGGCATTACTGAACAGGAAGCAGAAGATCTAGAAGATAACGAAAGAATATGGTTCTGTTGTGAGGGATGTCGTACACCAAAGAAGACTATAACAGATAGTAATAATGATTCCGTCTTTGAATATCCCTGTATGCTTCTTTATAGAGGACTTCAGGAGATTGCACACCATAATGCAATAAGAAAAAATAATGGATTGAACTCTTATTGATTATTGGAAAAATGATTTGTTTCAAATTTATGAACTACATCACACCAAATATTTTTTATGTGCACATCAGCTGATAACGGATGTGAGTGGAAGTGTATCCGAGAGATTAGGCCATCAGTTGGTGTGGAACAGAATCGTAAACATGAAAGGGGACAATAATTTTAACATTGAGATGGACTTTCAAATGGAATTCTTCAATAGAGAATTTAAAGGAAATACATGTATGATAAAAAAAGTGTATGTAAATTATATTATGAATAACCATATAAAACAGTTCTGGTATGGATACCAATGCACGTGTTGTTCGTTCAAGAGTTTAGATATGACAATGCCCTTGTTCACCGAGCTGCGTTCATGGGGTCTCAAAGTAAACCCGGAGTACCATCGGTTGTTTTCGTAGGACGTAAGAGGTACAGTAAAGGGGAGTAGGATTTATCAAAGGTACCAGGGTTATAATTTAGTAACAACATTGTGTTGAAGTCTTGATTGGGAGGCAGTAGTGATGTAGTTTAATAATTGAGTTAATCCTGAATTGGCATCAGAAATATATATTTTGAGTAAATACAAAATGTATAGGTTTTGAGATGTAGATTGTTGAAATATATTTGGAGTTATTATGCTGTGTTCCTCACGAATAGTTCACAAATCTTCAAACAATGTTGAAGCAAATAACTATGTATAAACAACAGTTCGACAATTTAATGTGAAAATACTTTTCAAAAATCCCTTACAAATCATTTTCGAATGACCTACTTAAAAATGCAATGCCAATCAAATAATACTCCACAAAATCCTCAATAATCCTTTTATCAGGCTGGAGCTCTACAACTGGGTCAGTAAACACTTTACTTCACTTGATTAGTTATCAGTATACTCCTGGTCATCAATATACAGTACAATATACAATACAATATGTTTATTGTCAATCAAGGACGCCCGAAAAGAGCAGTTTAATTACAAGCAATTTGTTACAATGATTATTATTTATTCTTAATGATATGCAAATGACAAAACATAGAATAAAGAAAATGAGCCCAAAAGTAAAATTAAAACCACAGATATTTATATATGCATATTTTGAACATGTAAAAATGATTTTAAGCTGTTTATTGATACCATTAGTGCCATAAAATTTAAATTTGGTCTATGAATGATTCACTGGGTCAGCGAATTGGCATTATTTACATTTTTATCAGTTTATCCCTCTCAGTCCAGAGACTGAATATTAAATTACATAAGTGTTTTAGAACTTCTAGATTCTCCTACCCCATTAGCCATATAAACATATTTTCATCATTACATTTCTTTAAATTAGGATAAGAAATACAAAGTTCTTTAATAAATGTCATTCTGTATGTTTCAAATTTTTTGCATTGTAGGAGAAAGTGGATCTCATCTTCCACCTCCTCCTCACAGAGTTTACAAATACGCTCATGAGCTGGGATGTTTTTGTGCCTCCCTGTTTCAATTGAAAGTTGATGGTCCCCAATCCTTAGTTTTGTTAATGCCTGCCTTTGTTTAGAGTTAAGCAGGTTTAAATAAGGTTCAAAATTAAAATTCGTTTTGAATAAACGAAATGTGCGAAGTTTATTTTTTTGGTTATTAATACTTCTTACATCATTAAAAATGTTATTTTTCCATTCTTTTATATATAATCCTTAAGTTTTCCCATAACTATTTTTTAATATAATATTTACTGTTATGTAGTAAACTGTTGGGAGTGAGATCCAGAAGCTCCAAAACTTTAACAATATAACTATACCATGAAGTGTGACCTTTTTCGTGTAGGCTTTTAGATAGTGCCAGAGCTTCTTTAAGTAACATGTCCTCAGATTTTTCTAAAGTTATCCAATATTTAAGGATGCTTAATAAAATAGACAATTGTATTGGTAAATGTCCCACTTCTGCCATGACCTCATTATTTGTGCACTTTCTGTTCACACCAAGTATATATTTACAACATTTTACATTCAATTTTTCAAGTATAAAATCATTTACATAGTTTATAAAAAGAAGATGAATCCTGCAGTTTCGAGGGACTGCCAGCACCCCATATTTCTAATCCATACAGTAAAATGGTCAAATATATGAATGAATGTTAGAATTTTTGGAAGTGAGTCACTAAATGATTTTTTTAGTTTAAAAAGGCCTTTAACCACTTTTTTGTAAAATTTAGATTTTGCCTCTGTAAATGCACCAGATGCTGAAAATACAACTCCCAAATATCTATAATGTTTAACTTTTTCTAAAGTGATATTATTGATGGTAAATTTTGAACTTAATAAGCGACCAGATGTGTTAAATATCACACATTTAGTTTTTTCAGTTTATTTTCAGGTTCCACTGCAATCAATAAGATGACAGCTTATTAAAAAAACCCAACAACACAGAAATGTATTACAGAAAATTAATAAATGTGTTTAGTTCCAATGCAAAGACCCTTTGAATGCATCAATAGTATAGCCAAAATATGCAATTTTTATGTAATGTACTGACAACAGTATCGTCGTTTAGATCTTTATTTCAGTGTTACTAGCAGATACAATGAGGTGTTTACACAGATGACGATGCTGCTTGAGAAAAGGTAAACATTTGATTTACAGCAACGTTTAGTTATGCAGGCATGTTACTTGATTCCCCTTTTTAATTTTGAAAAGGTATCATCACTTGCTGCATTTACTTTTAGTGGATAAATGGGGAAATTTTAAAAGGGTAAACCATAACAAGTTAAAACCATATAAAGGGCAGGAAGTTCCGAAATGGAATCATAAAAAGTTTCTTTAATGACAACATTTAAGAATTAAATCAAAAGCGTTGACCGAAGAACATTTTGTATGAAGCGCGGAAGCGCTTCATTCTAAAAGTGTACTCACAGTCAACGCTTTTACAACCCTATAAAGTTACAAAAAGATGCATTCAATACTTATAATTACAACATTTTTTTTTAGCTAGGATCATGAAAACACGATTTCTATCCAGTTTTATTTAATTCACCTGTGCACTTTTTTTGTGGGACCTCGTGTCATCATGCATGATAAATGTTATTGTCTCGTGCAATTGTTTACGGAATAACATGTGATGTGCTGTTAGCCAATCAGAATAACGTATTATAATGAAACATACATCTTATGTTATTATTTATATTTAAATGTGACAATGAATTTTTTTTTTTAAATGAAGACATATATAACATGTTATGATATAGAGATATGTACAAAATAATTAAATAAAATTACATTTCAGCAGAGGTGTAAAATGCAGCTGAATACTATGAATAAATACAGCATGTATATTTATGCATGCATTTCATTTGCACAAATAATTGTTAACATAGTTATACTACATGTATTTTTGGGTCCTCAATGCTCCTCAACTTTGTATTTGTTTTGGCTTTTTAACTATTTTGATCTGAGCGTCACAGATGAGTCTTATGTAGACGAAACGCGCGTCTGGCGTATAAAATTATAATCCTGGTACTTTTGATAACTAATTATATACTGTAAACCAACTTACATTGTACATGTATAGAAAAAAAATGTTATAGATCTAGATTATGTGTGATTGCATGTGTGTTTTTTTTCTTCCTTTATTATAAATGTACTATGCAAGTAATTATCTGTAAGTGCTATGCCTAAGGTGTGAGTATGTGTGAAAGGTATGGAAAGAAATTTGTAATTACAGTAATTATTACTATAATGTATGAATGATAATGTGGATAAATCAGATATATTGGTGTAGGTGTGTGTGTGTGTGTGTCTTTGTCAATATATAGGTACTTCGACACGTGTACACTAAATATGTGTGTATTGTTTACAAACTTAGACAGGTAAACTAAAGGTCACGACACGATACTTATCTAGGTCAAATCAATAACAAATTTAATAAAGATTGAAAGTGCATCTGTGAAAAATATATTTACATTCCAACTTACCTTTACGCAATAGTATTCCAAGCTTTTAAAACCACGTCGAAATTAATAATCCAAATTCACGAAACACTTCAAAAAATATTGTCCAAACACGAGGATAAGAAAAGTCGTGTGAGGTCACTTGACCGCAATTTATCTTTGATTAAATAATAAAAGAACCTAAAAAGTCATTCCGGATGAATGATCAGATTCCGTAAAACAATTATTGTATGTAGATATTTTTTATATGAATATATCTGAAGATAATTTAAGTGCTGTAGAAAAGACTATTGTAACAAATATAATAATAGTTTAATGTGTGAATTAAAACAATGTAATTTATTAGTTAATTTTACTGAATATTATCCCTGGGTATTCAGTTGTAATCTAACAGGGAAACTTGATGAAATGCTGTACACCAAGTTTAATTGTTAAACAGCAATATGTGCAATAATAAAGAATCAATTAGAGTGTTAAAAAAAAAAAAAAAAGATAATTGTAGTTTGTGTAATGTAATATCTCTTGTTATTAAATTGGTTAATGGAGAACTGTTGTCAATATCTCTTGCAATGCCATTAATAGAGAACAGTTGTCAATGCACTTTTAAAGTTTCTGATTAATTACATGTAAACAGACTTTGATAGATTGTATATATTTTCAATTAAGTAAAAGCATTTAAAATATTATGAACACAAGTCAGTGATGTGAGATATTTAAAAAAAACAACTAATTGTAGAATATACTGAGCTTTTTTTAAGGGCATGTTTTGTTATTGGCAAAAGAAGAATCAAGTCCCGAGGCAAAGAAGGGAGAAATTCCTGACAAGGAATTATGGACCAAACATCCAGTCAGGATATTTAGTTAAACAGGTATTCATGAATTATTAAGTCACAGATAATGAGATTTGGTTTGATAACATTACTGTTTAAATCATGATCTAATCATAATTGCTTCAGTAAATCGACGTAGGTGAAATATTACGGACCACTCAGAGAGTTGTTGCAAGAGTTCTTAACGTGCAAAGAGCGTGGCACTCTCTTTACACAAGGCATCGGATTTAACGTCCCCCTTCTGACCGGACGTGACTGCGAACTTGATACATCCCGCACAGCCAAACGGACGCCCCACTTCGGCAAGCGTTTTACTGCCGGTCGGGAGAAGACCAAGTGACCATATTTCTATACCCCAGTCACCCTTGGGGATAATATAGTTATTGATGACACACCTGCCAACAAGTCCAGAAGATGGGATACCTTGCATTGCATTCAATCACAATTAGCAGCAGTACCACTAAAAGATAAGCAAAGACATAGGAATGTTATGGTGCTAGGTACCTCTGACAAGGTTGCTATTCTGGATATAGCTAAACCTATTTGTGAAGATGTCCTGTATCTAAAGAGGTATACAATTTCCAACAACTGGTTTGTATCTAAATGCTATCTAGGTTACCAGATAAATAAATTATTAAAGTGATCATTTTAAGTAATGAATAATGTGTATATTGACAATAATTAAAAACTTGCACAATTTTTTTTGTAAACAACACATTCTGTGTATTTTTAGCTCACCTTGGTCGAATGTTTCTCGAATCAGAGCTTAACTGTTACTCGTATAGGACAATGCTGTTGATTAAACATTAATCCGTTCCACGCCCTTTTGATTTCCAAATAATTAAAATTATCAATAGTTGGTCAATTCCAAGTCGACGGGTTCAAACAAAAAGATTTTGAAAGCAGACAAAAATGTGTACTTTATATTGATTGTTGGTTGCTTTACGCCGCATTAGCACAAAAAGGCTATATCGCGGCGAGAGCTAATTCGAATATTTTTACAATTTAAAGCATATTTTTAAAATAAGACAAAAAGTCCTTCAATATACTAAAATTCTTGACTAAAGCAAATTGAGTATATACAAATAAAAATCCACAGTAAAATAACGTGATAAAAATTAAAATCGATTTAAATATAATAACATTTTTATATTTTATAATAAATTCCAATTTCTTTTAAAAAAGCAACAATATTTGTAAATGGAACATCTTTAAATAAATCATACATATTATTGACATTGAAATGTTTCTTACGAATATCAGCAAAGTCAGTACAATTAATTAAAACATGTTTAATAGTATGTACTTTATAATCAACCGACTTTATCAGATGACAGCACTGAAAATATACCCTGAAAATACGGCGTTTAGGTACTGTTTCCATGATATCAAAGAACTATTATGTTTTTATATTTTAGGTCTGAAAATTTCAGGCAGATAGATCTTAAATTGGTGAATAGTTTTACCCCATGTCAGATTTGCTGTTAATGCTTTGGTTTCAGAGTTTTAAGACAAAATCTACATTGTACCCCTAATTTTTAATAAATGAGAAGATTTTCCCCCCCAAGAACTTGGATATACTATATTAAAGGTATCCAATAAAACTACTATATTGTAATATGATTTTTAACTAATTTCTTTGATCTTTTGTGTGCGTTAAAATCTGATGTTTTGGACAGGAGTGCATTAACCTCCCAATTTGAACGTTATTTCACTGTCGTAGGATCATTCAACAATCTCCCATTAGAAAACCATTGTTTGGAGGAGTCAAGAAGCAGTGCATTAACTTCATTGAAAGTGCACAGTAAGGCTCCTCCTCTTTTTTACATAAACAAACATAAAAAATGAAATATTAAATACTAGTACTGTAATTTATACATTCAAGTGAAAATATTTAAAAGCCCACCGTTATGCTTTAAATGAAACAAATTCATAACTCGGCAACATATTAATTCAATGATAATAAAAGTTACAATTTGAGAATGTAACGGCACTACACTCTCATTTTCCAGTGGCAGTCTAAATTTCCCCGACCATCACCCTAAAAGGCCTCTATTATGACAACCTACCTATTGTATTTATTGTGAGTTTGTGAAAATAAAAAAAAACTTCCAACTGCTTTATCATAAGATAAGGTGTGCATAAAGTTTTTTCACCAAACACAAATAATATTCAACTCATTTTTCCTGGTTTAACCAAAACCAAAGGACAAAGTCCCATACATGGAGCTCCCAAAAAGACAAATTTCACCCTAATTTAACTGTCTAATGAAAAGTTTAAAAAAAAGTATTTACACAGTATTTTTAAGATGATCCAAGTCATACCTATCTTAATACAAAGAAATAATGAGAATTGTTTAAAAAAAAAAAGACAAAAGAAAAATAAAAACACCAAAAAATTACACTGAAATACAGGGAATCTAACAAGGTAGGGGGACAACACAATGAAAATTGAAGGTAGATAACTGCGTCCCCATATAAATATATTAACAAAGAATACTGCTAAAATATGGTACATATGTTTTAAATTTAGATATCTAATGTTTATATATACCCTCATTTCCCAGTGACCGTCCAAATTGCCCCGACTATTATCCCAGGTGGCCTCCATTGTATCAACCTACCTATTAAATTGGTGGCCCTTTAACAACCAGCGTGCCAGAGCAAAAAAGGGGGAAGTAACTGACGAGGAAAGGTGGGTGATTTATTCTGTTTGTATATTTGCATCTACAGGTACAGAAATTTTATCTTATTAAGAAGTTAGAAACACGACAATGTTTAGACTATAAGAGCTGAACCCCCTTTACTTTGAGCTCACAAGCTAAATGAAATTGTTTAATACTGTAAATTAATGAAAGCTATTGTGATGTCAGAACTGTGCCACTTGTGCCATAGATTTTATATTGAACTTTAAAAATATAAATTTGATGATTGTTTTGAAAATTAAATAACATATCTTTAGCCAAACTAGAAAACTGATTGTGCTTGACATTTTATAACACACGTAACTATACACTGTATACAAGTTTGTTTTATGTCTTTACAAATTAATACTTTTGAATTTGCAGATTCATATGAAATGGCTGTAATGAAGTCAAAGTTAGCTTTAGACACATCCAATGTAGAGAGTGAGGATCGGGGGGAAACCCAGAGAGACAGCATTGTCAATGTCCAGGCAAATAGCCCTGTCAATGTTCCGCCAGTACAGACAAAATCTAGGAAAATTAAAAGACCTCAAAATATGCCAATACTCTAGATGGCAATATTTGTATATATATGTTTGTTCAGTACTGTAATTTCAGAAATTATTGGGTGCATCTATGATCGCGATTTTGTCATTTTAGGCTCAAATGCTATTTTAAGTTTTGCGATATTGAGAAAAATCCTGTTTAAAGCACAATATTTAAACATGTGAGTTTCAATTACAATGTATTTTGAATTTTCCTCTGGGTTCAGTATTTTTTTTGTAAGATTCTATTTGATATATTAATTGATAACCAATACAAGACATTTTAAGATAACAACTTATATTTCATTTGCATATTTATACAGGCTGGACCACTTTCACCAACTCCAGCAGTGTCACCAACCACAGCACTGTCACCAGGACTGTCACCAACCCCTGTACTGTCATCAACTCCAGGTTGTAGACTTTCAAGACATGCTAGTCATATACAATTATCTAGATCTGATGCACATTTAGCCAATTCGTTTTTTGTTATCATAACCTCCATGTTCATGCATGTACCAAAGTACCTTATACAGTTTACCCAATATTTCTGTATATCATTTGTTGCTAGCTTGTGCCAAAAACATTCCAATTTTAACTTAATGTGAAATTCAAGTGGAAATCTTACAAGTTCCCCATACACCATTAAATTTGGCGTAGATGATCGCACCCCCAAAATGCCCTTACAAAACTGTCGATATATTTTTTTCAGTATCATTTTATTTTCCAACCCCCATATTTCCGAGAAGTAGGTCAATATAACCGCCAATGCATCAAATACAGTCTACCAACTTTTTTTTCGAGCTTAAGAGAATTTTCCGTTGTAATTACAGAGCAGACCAAGATAAACATATGAATCTTTAATTTCAATAATGTCACTACATTTAAAAGTAAAATCCTTATAAACTTTCTCTTTGAAAAAATTACAATCTTTGTTTTTGTCAGTGTATATTTGTTAGAATGTTTAATGTATTAAATATTATTTTTTAGTGCTTGCTATTTGGGTCTTCTTTTTCTGCTATTTGAGTGTGTAGTAGTTTATATGTGTTATTTATATGGCATGAATGTTTGTTGTGAAATGAAATGCAAGGTTTTTAGTGATGTATGCGAGTTTTACGTACAGTTTTAGTGTTTACTTTTGTTGTATTTGTTAACTGCATACATACGTGTATATTTTGTTGTGAATATCACACCGCAAATAAAAGATCCATGACTGTTCTGTTTTTATTTTTGAGCAGTTAATTAAGTTCAATTGTATACAAGAGATTACACAATGATAACATTGATTATTAAACAATTAAACTAAGTCAAGTCTTTTTCACCCAAATAATCTGTGCCACATAAACCTTAAATTTCGCACAGGTAGACATAAAGTAATTTTGTCGTTCAATGTATGTACTTGAGATTTCGCCAATTTAGACGCACACCTTTGAATGACTGCAAGAGTACAGCGGATCCATGAACACTCCCTAAGGATCAATGGAGATGTGACCTTTTAAATATTTTCCCTACCACCAGAACAATTCCCACCCAACGCCGCCCAAATGGAGCGTGAAGACAGTCTGTTATTATTGTGGAGGAAGCCGCAGCACTCGGAGAGAACGTTATTGCAATGTCCAGCATGTTATCTTCAGAAAAAAATACATATGCTATAAAATTCAAACACTCAAAAGTCATTTATCTAAGAATGATGAACCTACTAAAATTATTGATTTAATTGAACTAAATTCATTTCAATATGTAGCCATGGACAGTACATACAACTGATGTTTCTAGAGAAGTTTCATGGAAAATGAGTTAAGAATTACTCCTTAAAATCTTAAAATTTCAAACCGCATTTCAGTCTAAAATAACAAAATTGCAAATAGTACATGCATTCAATAATTTCTGAATTTACAGTATGATGTCATTCATTGTTGAGTGTTGTAAATATTTGTTATAATCCGGAGTATACCTAAAAACCGATATATACCTTGGATGGTCGTTCCTACAGTCAGGAACGGCCGATTGCTCTTCAATTGACTATAGACGTCTGCATTAGCCATTAGTTCATCCGGAAGAAGATGATTTCTGGATAGTTCTTCGGACATCTCTAGATGGTATGTCTATTAAAAAGTAACCCTACGAATACTGAATATTATATATTGTAAAGTCATACTTTTATTCTGTAACAAGTGGAGAAAAAAAATTGAACAATGTCGACATAACTCTTTACAAATCTGTTTTAAAAACTAAATGTCACATTGTCAAAATAAAATACTCCTTTTAATAATTTCATTATTTTCTGATCTTGAAACTGATAAGATGGTTTGAATGGTTTGTCCTTTCATTTTTTCCCGCCATTTTTACCATGAAACATATTCATATATTAATGTGACATATGATAGTAAATGAGAAAACTCTCAATAAATATTCATACCTTGCCGATTTGAAGTTCTTTAAATATCTTTACTGGTTTTTTTCCAATGTAAAAATGTCATTAAGAAATGGTGTAACTCCTACAGTTATTGCCTGCTTAAGTTGATTTCCATTCCCAAAATCAAGCAAAAATATTCCGAAATGTAATTTTTAGCTCACCTGGCCATGTGAGCTTTTCTCATCACTTGGCGTCCGTCGTCGTCGTTAACAATTTTTCAAACATCTTCTCTGAAACTACTGAATGGATTTGAATGAAACTTAGCATGATTGTTCCTTAGATTATCCTGCACAAAGTGTGCACTTCGATTTTTTATCCGTCAAAAAACATGGGCGCGGTTACTTAAAATAGAACATAGGGGTCAAATGCAGTTTTTGGCTTATATCTCAAAAACGAAAGCATTTAGAGCAAATCTTACATGGGGTAAAAATGTTCATTAGGTCAATATCTATCAGCCCTGGAATTTTCAGATGAATCAAACAACTCATTGTTGGGTTGCTGCCACTTAATTGGTAATTTTAAGTACAATTTGCAGTGTTTGGTCATTAACTTGAATATTATTATAGATAAAGATAAACTGTAAAGAGCAAAAATGATCAGCAAAGTAAGATCTACAAATAAGTTTATATGACCGAAATTGTCAATTGACCCCTTAAGGGGTTATTGTCCTTTAATGAAGCAACATTCCAGCAGCACCTGCATACGTGGTATATATCTCTCAATTGATACGATATTCCCGTGCTTGCATTTCCTATCATGATTTTCTTGATAGAGGGTTACTGCTCACAAGAAATCTTATTTAATCAAGAGTTCCAAATGGTGAAGTTGAAATCATCCCTTCGTAAATTTTACGGACGCCATCACGAGTTGGTTGACCGTTATGGAATAACCATTTCACAAATGATATCGGATATGTTCCTTACGTCGTTACTACAATCCCCTTCCCTTTCATGAATTTGACCTACCGAATTAAGACTATTTACCGGATTTGTAATCACATAAGCAACACGACGGGTGCCGCATGTGGAGCAGGATCTGCTTACCCTTCCGGAGCACCTGAGATCACCCCTAGTTTTTGGTGGGGTTCGTGTTGTTTATTCTTTAGTTTTCTATGTTGTGTCATGTGTACTATTGTTTTTCTGTTTTTCTTTTTCATTTTTAGCCATGGCGTTATCAGTTTGTTTTAGATTTATGAGTTTGACTGTCCCTTTGGTATCTTTCGTCCCTCTTTTAATGACAATTTTTCACAATTTGTTTTGTTCATCATATTTACTAACTTTAACATTCTTCTCCTCTGAAGCTACTGAATGGATTTGGTAAAACTTAGCACGATTGTTCCTTCGATTATCCTGCACAAAGTTTGCGCTTCGATTTTTGATCCGTCAAAAACATGGCCGCCGTTACTTAAAATAATACATAGGGGTCGAATGCAGTTTTTGGCTTATTTCACAAAAACGAAAGCTTTAAGAACAAATCTGACATGGGGTAAAAGTGTTCATTAGGTCAATATCTATCAGCCCTGAAATTTTCAGATGAATCAAACAACCCATTGTTGGGTTGCTGCCACTTAATTGGTAATTTTAAGGAAATTTTGCAGTTATTGGTCACTATTTTGAATATTATTATAAATAAAGATAAACTGTAAAGAGCACAAATGGTCAGCAAAGTAAGATCTACAAATAAGTTAAAATGAACAAAATTGGCATTTGACCCCTTAAGGAATTATTGTCTTTTAATGACAATTTTTCACAATTTGTTTATCATATTTGGATATATCGGATAGGGACAGAAAATTTGGCCCGCAACAGGCCACCTACGGACCCCTCAACGAGTTTTAGCAAAGGTTCTGAACGTGCAAAGAGTGCGGCAATCTCTTTACATGAGGCATCGGATTAAACGTCCCCCTTCTGACCGGACGTGACTGAGGACTTGATACATCCCGCACAGCCAAACGGACGCCCCACTTCGGCAAGCGTTTTACTGTCGGTCGGGAGAAGACCAAGTGACCATAATTATATACCCCAGTCTCCCTTTTTAACTGTATGATAATACCAATGGTTTCAACATGAAGAAACAGATGTTGTCAATATTGGCAAAAGATTATACTACGAAATAGCTACAGAAAATGATGCATGGACTGCCAGTTTAAGGTATAGACCAGGCACGACTACATGATTTAGTGCATGGAGAAGGTATTATATAAACATATAGCTTCTGCATCTGAAATTAATAAGCATCTCACTGGATGTCGCGCCTGCGCATGGAAATCAAAACAGTGGGAAAGATACACATTACACAACGAGGAAAGGACGCCAAATTAAAGTACCAGATAAGTTTAAAGATTTTTTTGCAACAATGACAAGTTCAAAACTGTTTGATTGTTGATTGTGGGAAGAAATACTAGTACGCAAGCCCAAGAAACCTAGAGACATAGAAATCAAAAACATTCGGAATATGTGCAGTGTAGGTGTTGTTCGTATGAAGATTGCACAAAAATGTACTGCAGAATATAATACATGACATACCCTTTAGAGGCAAAACATAAACTTTCCAGTGAACAAGCCAAGAGTAAATCAAAAAGCTGTCCAGAGCCGCACTGAATTCGAAGGGTCGCGACATGGTTCCGTTTCACTACCAAATTATGCTACTAAAGACTCGCCCGCAGAGGCACAGATTGAACATGTTGAACCAAAAAACCAATACCAAGGCCCAGATGTTTTACTTTGTACATTATGTTACTCTTGTGCATTGTGGATACTTAAAAATTCCAAAGATCTTTGAGAGTACATACAATCTAACTCTCTTTCATCTTGTAACAGTATTAAAACATTTGACTTCTCTACTCTTTACACAAGTATTCCACATTCCAAACTTAAAGACAAATTAAAAGAGTTGGTATTACTTTGCTTCATAAAAAAGAATGGCCAACGTAGATACAAGTATCTTGTCTTAGGGAGGGATAAATCCTACTTTGTAAAGAATCACTCTGATTCAAACAAAAAATTCTCTGAAACCGATATTATCAAGATGCTTGATTTCTTGATTGACAACATATTTGTTACGTTCGGAGGACGTGTTTTTCAACAGACTGTCGGCATCCCAATGGGAACAAACTGTGCCCCTCTACTTGCTGACTTGTTTCTTTATTATTATGAGGCCGTCTTCATGCAGGAACTTCTTAGGAAGAAAGATAAGAAGTTAGCAATATCCTTTAACTCTACTTTCCGCTATATAGATGACGTTCTTTCACTAAACAATTCAAAATTTGGTGACTATGTGGAACGCATCTATCCCATCGAATAGGACGAGCAGGTAGTACAGGTTTATTCGGCTATTAAAGTAGGTTGAAGTTGACTGTTCACTATGTTCACTATGTATAAACTATGAGAAAATAATCATAAAAGTATGCATGTTTATTTTATCTTTTTTTTCAAACTTTAGTATATTGATAAATTGATTATAACGACTGAAAAGAAAACAAACACGTGATCATCATGCTAGCCTTAATTTTAGTCAGGTATATTTAGGGGTGCCAAATATAAAATAAATGTACTTCCACAGAAAGAATGAAGGATGCCAGCTCACCTTCCAGATGAGGATGGTGTTAAGGTGTTGAACGAATGGCGGGAAAGTATAATTGAGTATGTTAAGATTATAGATGTACTTGTATGCCTGGTTAACACTATAAAATGCTCGAAGAGGACGGAAACCTGCTTTGCATTTAATATTAGAACGGGATAATGCAGGAAATAGGACGAGCAGGTAGTACAGGTTTATTCGGCTATTAAAGTAGGTTGAAGTTGACTGTTCACTATGTATAAACTATGAGAAAATAATCATAAAAGTATGCATGTTTATTTTATCTTTTTTTTCAAACTTTAGTATATTGATAAATTGATTATAACGACTGAAAAGAAAACAAACACGTGATCATCATGCTAGCCTTAATTTTAGTCAGGTATATTTAGGGGTGCCAAATATAAAATAAATGTACTTCCACAGAAAGAATGAAGGATGCCAGCTCACCTTCCAGATGAGGATGGTGTTAAGGTGTTGAACGAATGGCGGGAAAGTATAATTGAGTATGTTAAGATTATAGATGTACTTGTATGCCTGGTTAACACTATAAAATGCTCGAAGAGGACGGAAACCTGCTTTGCATTTAATATTAGAACGGGATAATGCAGAAAATTGGGTGTGGTTTTCTCAAGATTCAGTGGAAGAGATGGATTACAATTATTGTGCGAATTATGGATTGCATACCAAGCAGGAAAAACACGTTTGTGTCTCTGTTGATACCTCATTATTGTTGGGTTGCCATTAAAATCCTTGCAGATGAAAAGGTTAGCAAATTACGCAGGGATTGGGAAAAGACATACATTTGAATACCCACAACTTGTAAAGATGAACACGTAATTTGGTGGAGTTGTGTTAAAAAATATTGCAAAAAAGTCAAACTTCGCAAAAACATCACTACAACAGATATTCGACACAATTTTTACTGAAACAATTATTTTCACTGTAAAATTTATGAACCAAATTTTGTAACTGTCTTTTATACCCAAAATCTCGACGATATAAGTTGGGGAGGTTTATGAAAAAAATTGCAAGTAATGTATTGTTAACAATAGTGATTTTATTTTTGAAAATTATAGGACCATATTTTGTGTTATTTAAGTTAACAATTTATACTTCTGAGTATTTTTTATGTTTTAGCTTCTATCCCCTGGCCTGTAATAAAGGATCCTGCTAATCCGGTGTCACTCAGAGGAGCGTTGGCAAGACGACGTGAAAATCCAGAAATTGTAGCAAAATATGGATTAGCTGCTGATTTAGTTGAAACTGCTACAGTTCTGTATGCAGAAAGGTAGACGTCTAACCTTGTGGAGCAATTCCTAGTTAACACTAAAGTATTGATCAGTTCACATTTAACATCAAATAGTTTTAATGTGAAGATTTCATTATCAATTATGAGTTTGAGTATCCCTTTGCTACCTTTCTTTTCGCAAATTCGAGCTTATCTTTTCTTTCCCGTGTATCTATTTTACCATTTATATTGAGAATTTTTTTTATTGAAGTAAATCGAAAAAACATATTAGGCTATAAGCTTTCTTTATTCATTCAATCCGTGTAACTTTTTTCTCCTCTTGAAAAAAATGGATATTGTTTGGTTAAATCTTAAGAAAAGAATTAAAAAAAATCCATCCGACAAGGCCCTGGTTTAACTTCCAAATTTGGCAATACTTCAGTTCCTTTTTATGTTATCATCACTTTACCGAAGGAATTATTTCTTTTAATGTATTTTGACCACAATCATCCATATTTCTGTCGAAATGTGTACCTGGCGCCTGACTGGCGCATTAAGTTTTGTGGTTTGGACATTCACTCAAAGCATTTTGACATGACAAAATATTGATAGTTGAGTTTGGTGGTGTTAGATATCTTCAATGTTCATGATATCTACACTATATATCGTGCAATTTCTCAAAATATTTAAAAAAACGAATGCAGGTATTATGAATTAAGGTATAGTGGTGGGGGACGGAGCCATAGAGTTTTACATGAAATCAGAATAATCTCATATGGATGGGCTCGCGATGACCCCAAGCATACATATATATCACACTTAGTACTTTATTCTAGAGTAAAAAGCTTGTGGTGCTTAACACTAATACATAGAACTGAACAAGTCCATGTTTTTATGTACCTCATCATGTATCGATGACGTAATTCACATAAAGTTATATTCACTCTTCACCTATTACTTCATGCATTGATCGTATATTGACATTATTGATTGCATTGATTAGTTATATTATGACTTACTTTATTGTATAATTGCTGAATAAACCTTGGTAAATATATTGTTGATATACTATTAATATGTGTTCGGATCTCACGACAGCTTTTCTATCAAAGAATCATACATATTGTTTAAATGTGAAATGTACTATTTTGTCTTATTTTAGGCATGGCGGAGAGTTACCGAATACAGAGGCATTTAGGGCGGCTATTGCACCATATTGCCCGACGAAAAAGGCGAAGTGTGAAAACAATTGTAGATATCGGTCAGCAGATGGGTCATGTAACAATAGAATACACCCTGAATGGGGAACCACGTTTTCACCACAAATTAGGTTTCTGCCACCTGATTATGGAGATCGTATGTCATTTTACTTTTTTTTACTATGCATATTATTGTTTTATGTATTGATTCAATTCTGGTTATTGGATGACTGGTTTACTGTTTTTGGCGCATTGAATTTTAAATCTGATGCTTTTTGTTATCTATTAATCATGTGTTTCTTTGTCTAAAACGTTGTCCTATTTATTTGTATTGTAGTCCTGTAATATTAAGTTGTCATTTCAATGTTATATTTAACATTGCCATTAAAGTGTGAGGTTTGGCATGCCACAAACCAAGTTTCAACCCACCATTTTTTCCTTTAAAAAATGTCCTGTACCAAGTCAGGAATATGGACATTGTTATGTTATTGTTCGTTTCTGTGTGTGTTACATTTTAATGTTGCGGGTTTTTTTTAGTGTAAATTCACATTAATAAGACGTGTCATGGAACTTGTCTATCCCAAATTCATGTATTTGGTTTTGATGTTATATTTGTTATTATCGTGGGATTTTGTCTAATGCTTGGTTCGTTTCTGTGTGAGTTACATTCAGTGCTGTGTCGTTCTCCGCTTATATTCAATGCGTTTTCCACGGTTTTAGTTTGTTACTCCGATTTTGTTTTTTGTCCATTGATTTATGAGTTTTGAACAGCGGCATACTACTGTTGCCTTTATTGACTGTTGTTTAACACCACTTTAAGCCCTACTGGAGGAAGCGAGATTTGAAAGAGAACCTTTCTTAGGAAAACGAAAAATCCGACGCATTTAATCAATATTTTTTAGACAAATTTCAGACTTGCCAGTCAAATGATACTTTAGGGAAAATAAAATAGTATTATGATTCCACCCTTATTAATACAGTGCAAATTATTAAAGATAACAGAACCATTTTGAAATATGTCTTGCGCTTCTTTTCAGAATTTGATATTGGTGTAGTACCACGTTCAACAAGTGTAACGGGCCACAAACTGCCTAGTCCGAGAGAGATAAATAATAGTGTACACGACGCTGGGATGACAGCTCCTAGAGACCATATTTATAATATCAACCTAATGCACTTTGGTTTAGTAATCTTTCATGATGTTATATCAACCCCATTACGTCAGGGTAAGTCCATAAGTGCACCCCATTACGTCAGGGTAATACCAGGTTATTAAGTCATCATCAGAGAAGGTATAGTAAGTAACTGTAAGGTTGATCTTTTTGGTCCCTTGAATTCAACAACAAAAAAGTATCATACATCTACAAAATAAAATCTGTCCGATGATATACGCTAGGTATATAAACCAACACGGGACACTTTATCTGAAAGAATCAAAGCTGTTTGATTATTCATTAATTTGAAAAAAGCGAAAGATACCAAAAGATATTAAAGCTCTTACGTCGAATTAAAACTGACAATGTCATAAAAAAACGTAAACAGACGTTAAATGACTATCATCTCAATTTGATATTTAGATGCCAAAAACGTTTGCCTGATCTGTTCATTGGTCACTTTAGCTGAATTCATAATTGACCGATTTAGAATTCAATAGTGAATTTTATAGTTCGTACCAGAAAATTAACATAGCGTCATTGGTTAAATTTAAAGTATAACATGTTTAACCAACTACGACATTTGATGTCTACTTTTGAAAACTCAGGATGCATTAGATTCAGAAACAGCGAATTTATGTGACATTGCGTTTGATTTCAATGACAGATAATGCAGACATAGATTGAGACACATTGATTGTTCTTTTTATTCAGTCTGGCGCAAATACAATATTTCATCACTGGTATCTATGATGCGTATATTCGTCTGCAAAAGACTCATCATTTACACTTGAATCATAAATAGCTTAAAACATTGAGGACCAAAAGTTCATAAAAGTTTTACCAAATACAGCTTAAGTAATCTACTCCTGAGGTAGAACAACCTTAGTACTTCAAAAATTAAGTTTTGTTAACAGTGAATTTATAATTATCAATATATCAATGATAATTGATGTTAATTTATAAGATTGGATTTAAACTATTTATGTTAATTTAAAACCTATTCGTTTGTTGCATTTGAAAACTTCAATTTGTAAAGGAAAATCTTGATATATGCACAATACACTGTAACATAATTTTGTTCATTTTACTTTTATTTTACCCTGCGAAGATGTCGATGAAAATATTGTTTGCTGCATCGGGGACAAACCCGTCAAAAGGTAGGAATGAAAATAGTTTATGTTGCATCGTGCGACCCGTCAAAGGGTAGGAATGAAAATATTGTATGCTTCATCCGAGACAAACCCGTTAAAAGGTAGGAATGAAAATATTGTATATTGCATCCGAGACAAACTCGTCAACAATTAGGAATAAACATATTGTATGCTGCATCGGAGACAAACCCGTCAAAAAGTAGGAATGAAAATATTGTTTCCTGCATCCGAGACAAATCCGTCATAAGATAGGAAGGAAAATATTGTATGCTGCAAAGGGGACAAAATCGTCATAAATCCAAAAGGCCAAAAAAAGTACAAAGTTGAAGAGCACTTAGGACCAGAATTCCTAAAAGTTTTGTCAAATCCAGTGAAGGTAATCATGCCTCAGATAGACATTTACAATATGCATAATATGTGTTACATGTTAGAGACGCAAATTAATATACAAAATAGTAATACTCTACATTCAAAACATTATATTTGCATGCATTTTTTTTCTAATATGTGACTACTAGAAAAATGTGAAATCCTATTTAAGCGATTGAAATAAGTTCTACCCTTTTTGATAATTCATTCTGATATGACATTATATCGACCATATTCTAAAGATAGTTGTATAGAATATATTATTGAACCTGCCAACGGTTTAAATCACGATTTTTTAAAATTTCACTGTAAATTTGACATCTTTTCCGATAATTGTAATAGATGATACCTCAAATCGGTCATTTGATCAAGATAGGTTTATAATATGTAATTACAATTGTATCTGAAGTAAACTTGAACCAACTTAATTTCTTTAAACAATTTTATATTTTTTAGTAAATTCTTCCCCTTTTTTAATTATTCATTCTGATATTACATTATATCGACCATATTCTAAAGATAGTTGTATAGAATTTATTACCAAACCTGTCAACGGTTTTAATCACAATTTTTTAAAATTTCACTGTAAATTTGACAACTTTTTTCGATAATTGTAATAGATGATACCTGAAATCGGTCATTTGATAAAGATAAATTCATAATATGTAATGACAATTGTATCTGAAGTAAACTTGAACCAACTTAATTTCTTTTAACAATATTATATTTTTCAGTAAATTCTACCCCTTTTTGATAATTCATTCTGATATGACATTATAACGACCATATTCTAAAGATAGTTGTAAAGAATATGTGATCAAACCTGCCGACGGTTTTAATCAAGATTTTTCTTAAATTTCACAGTAAATTTGACAACTTTTTTCGATAATTGTAATAGATGATACCTGAAATCGGTCATTTGATCAAGATAGATTTATAATATGTAATGACAATTGTACATGAAGTAAACTTGAACCAACTTAATTTCTTTTAACAATATTATATTTTTTAGTAAATTCTACCGCTTTTTATATAATTCATTCTGATATTACATTATATCGACCATATTCTAAAGATAGTTGTATAGAATGTATTACCAAACCTGCCAAAGGTTTTAATCAAGTTTTTTTTTTTAAATTTCACTGTAAATTTTACTTTTTCGATTAATGTAATAGATGATACCTTAAATCGGTCTTTTGATAAAGATTAATTCATAATATGTAATGACAATTGTATCTGAAGTAAACTTGAACCAACTTAATTTCTTTTAACAATATTATATTTTTCAGTAAATTCTACCCCTTTTTGATAATTCACTCTTATATGACATTATATCGACCATATTCTAAAGATAGTTGTAAAGAATATGTTATCAAACCTGCCGACGGTTTTAATCAAGATTTTTCTTAAATTTCACTGTAAATTTTACAACCTTTTCGATAATTGTAATAGATGATACCTTAAATCGGTCATTTGATAAAGATAGATTTATAATATGTAATGACAATTGTACCTGAAGTAAACTTGAACCAACTTAATTTCTTTTAACAATATTATATTTTTTAGTAAATTCTGCCGCTTTTTATATAATTCATTCTGATATGACATTATATCGACCATATTCTAAAGATAGTTGTAAAGAATATATTACCAAACCTGCCAAAGGTTTTAATCACAATTTTTTAAAATTTCACTGTAAATTTGACAACTGTTTTCGATAATTGTAATAGATGATACCTTAAATCGGTCATTTGATAAAGATAGGTTTATAATATGTAATTACAATTGTATCTGAAGTAAACTTGAACCAACTTAATTTCTTTAAACAATTTTATATTTTTTAGTAAATTCTTCCCCTTTTTAATTATTCATTCTGATATTACATTATATCGACCATATTCTAAAGATAGTTGTATAGAATTTATTACCAAACCTGTCAACGGTTTTAATCACAATTTTTTAAAATTTCACTGTAAATTTGACTTTTTTCGATAATTGTAATAGATGATACCTGAAATCGGTCATTTGATCAAGATAGATTTATAATATGTAATGACAATTGTACCTGAAGTAAACTTGAACCAACTTAATTTCTTTTAACAATATTATATTTTTTTAGTAAATTCTACCGCTTTTTATATAATTCATTCTGATATTACATTATATCGACCATATTCTAAAGATAGTTGTATAGAATATATTACGAAACCGGCCAAAGGTTTTAATCAAGGTTTTTTTACATCTCACGAAATTTGACAACTCTTTCGATAATTGTAATAGATGATACCTTAAATCGGTCAGTTGATAAAGATAAATTCATAATATGTAATGACAATTGTATCTGAAGTAAACTTGAACCAACTTAATTTCTTTTAACAATATTATATTTTTCAGTAAATTCTACCCCTTTTTGATAATTCATTCTGATATGACATTATATCGACCATATTCTAAAGATAGTTGTAAAGAATATGTTATCAAACCTGCCGACGGTTTTAATAAAGATTTTTCTTAAATTTCACTGTACATTTTTTCAGTAAATTCTTCCCCTTTTTAATTATTCATTCTGATATTACATTATATCGACCAAATTCTAAAGATAGTTGTATAGAATATATTACCAAACCTGCCAAAGGTTTTAATCAAGGTTTTTTTACATCTCACACTAAATTTGACAACTTTTTCGATAATTGTAATAGATGATACCTTAAATCGGTCATTTGATAAAGATAAATTCATAATATGTAATGACAATTGTATCTGAAGTAAACTTGAACCAACTTAATTTCTTTTCACAATAATATATTACTTAGTAAATTCTACCCTTTTTGATAATTCATCCTGATATGACATTATATCGACCATATTCTAAAGATGGTTGTATAGAATATATTATTGAACCTGCCAACGGTTTAAATCACGATTTTTTAAAATTTCACTGTAAATTTGACATCTTTTCCGATAATTGTAATAGATGATACCTCAAATCGGTCATTTGATGAAGACAGTTTTATAATATGTAATTACAATTGTATCTGAAGTAAACTTGAACCAACTTAATTTCTTTAAACAATTTTATATTTTTTAGTAAATTCTTCCCCTTTTTAATTATTCATTCTGATATTACATTATATCGACCATATTCTAAAGATAGTTGTATAGAATTTATTACCAAACCTGTCAACGGTTTTAATCACAATTTTTTAAAATTTCACTGTAAATTTGACAACTTTTTTCGATAATTGTAATAGATGATACCTGAAATCGGTCATTTGATCAAGATTAATTTATAAAATGTAATGACAATTGTATCTGAAGTAAACTTGAACCAACTTAATCTCGTTCAACAATTTTATATTTTTTTTAGTAAATTCTACCCCTTTTTGATAATTCATTCTGATATTACATTATATTGACCATATTCTAAAGATAGTTTTAAAAAATATGTTATCAAACCTGCCAACGGTTTTAATCAAGATTTTTCTTAAATTTCACTGTAAATTTCACAACTTTTTCGATAATTGTAATAGATGATACCTTAAATCGGTCATTTGATCAAGATATATTTAAAATATGTAATGACAATTGTATATGAAGTAAACTTGAACCAACTTAGTTTCTTTAAACAATTTTATATTTTTTAGTAAATTCTCCCCCTTTTTAATTATTCATTCTGATATTACATTATATCGACCATATTCCAAAGATAGTTGTATAGAATATGTTATCAAACCTGCCGACGGTTTTAATAAAGATTTTTCTTAAATTTCACTGTACATTTTTTCAGTAAATTCTTCCCCTTTTTAATTATTCATTCTGATATTACATTATATCGACCATATTCTAAAGATAGTTGTATAGAATATATTACCAAACCTGCCAAAGGTTTTAATCAAGGTTTTTTTACATCTCACTAAATTTGACAACTTTTTCGATAATTGTAATAGATGATACCTTAAATCGTTCATTTGATAAAGATAAATTCATAATATGTAATGACAATTGTATCTGAAGTAAACTTGAACCAACTTAATTTCTTTTCACAATAATATATTACTTAGTAAATTCTACCCTTTTTGATAATTCATTCTGATATGACATTATATCGACCATATTCTAAAGATAGTTGTATAGAATATATTATTGAACCTGCCAACGGTTTAAATCACGATTTTTTAAAATTTCACTGTAAATTTGACATCTTTTCCGATAATTGTAATAGATGATACCTCAAATCGGTCATTTGATGAAGACAGGTTTATAATATGTAATTACAATTGTATCTGAAGTAAACTTGAACCAACTTAATTTCTTTAAACAATTTTATATTTTTTAGGAAATTCTTCCCCTTTTTAATTATTCATTCTGATATTACATTATATCGACCATATTCTAAAGATAGTTGTATAGAATTTATTACCAAACCTGTCAACGGTTTTAATCACAATTTTTTAAAATTTCACTGTAAATTTGACAACTTTTTTCGATAATTGTAATAGATGATACCTGAAATCGGTCATTTGATCAAGATTAATTTATAAAATGTAATGACAATTGTATCTGAAGTAAACTTGAACCAACTTAATCTCGTTCAACAATTTTATATTTTTTTTAGTAAATTCTACCCCTTTTTGATAATTCATTCTGATATGACATTATATTGACCATATTCTAAAGATAGTTTTAAAAAATATGTTATCAAACCTGCCAACGGCTTTAATCAAGATTTTTCTTAAATTTCACTGTAAATTTTACAACTTTTTCGATAATTGTAATAGATGAGACCTTAAATCGGTCATTTGATAAAGATAGATTTATAATATGTAATGACAATTGTACCTGAAGTAAACTTGAACCAACTTAATTTCTTCTAACAATATTATATTTTTTAGTAAATTCTACCGCTTTTTATATAATTCATTCTGATATTACATTATATCGACCATATTCTAAAGATAGTTGTATAGAATATATTACCAAACCTGCCAAAGGTTTTAATCAAGTTTTTTTTTTAAATTTCACTAAATTTGACAAGTTTTTCGATAATTGTAATATATGATACCTTAAATCGGTCATTTGATAAAGATAAATTCATAATATGTAATGACAATTGTATCTGAAGTAAACTTGAACCAACTTAATTTCTTTTAACAATATTATATTTTTCAGTAAATTCTACCCCTTTTTGATAATTCATTCTGATATGACATTATATCGACCATATTCTAAAGATAGTTGTAAAGAATATGTTATCAAACCTGCCGACGGTTTTAATAAAGATTTTTCTTAAATTTCACTGTAAATTTTTTCAGTAAATTCTTCCCCTTTTTAATTATTCATTCTGATATTACATTATATCGACCATATTCTAAAGATAGTTGTATAGAATTTATTACCAAACCTGTCAACGGTTTTAATCACAATTTTTTTAAATTTCACTGTAAATTTGACAACTGTTTTCGATAATTGTAATAGATGAAACCTGAAATCGGTCATTTGATCAAGATAAATTTATAATATGTAATGACAATTGTATCTGAAGTAAACTTGAACCAACTTAATTTCTTTTAACAATATTATATTTTTTATTAAATTGTACCCCTTTTTGATAATTCATTCTGATATGACATTATATCGACCATATTCTAAAGATAGTTGTATAGAATATATTACAAAACCTGTGAACGGTTTGAATCACGATTTTCTAAAATTTCACGGTAAATTTGACAAGTTTTTCGATAATTGTAATAGATGATACCTTAAATCGGTCATTTGATAAAGATAGATTTATAATATGTAATGACAATTTTACCTGAAGTAAACTTGAACCAACTTAATTTCTTTTAACAATATTGTATTTTTTTGTAAATTCTACCGCTTTCTATATAATTCATTGTGATATTACATTATATCGACCATATTCTAAAGATAGTTGTATAGAATATATTATTGAACCTGCCAACGGTTTAAATCACGATTTTTTAAAATTTCACTGTAAATTTGACATCTTTTCCGATAATTGTAATAGATGATACCTCAAATCGGTCATTTGATGAAGACAGGTTTATAATATGTAATTACAATTGTATCTGAAGTAAACTTGAACCAACTTAATTTCTTTAAACAATTTTATATTTTTTAGTAAATTCTTCCCCTTTTTAATTATTCATTCTGATATGACATTATATCGACCATATTCTAAAGATAGTTGTATAGAATTTATTACCAAACCTGTCAACGGTTTTAATCACAATTTTTTAAAATTTCACTGTTAATTTGACAACTTTTTTCGATAATTGTAATAGATGATACCTGAAATGGGTCATTTGATCAAGATAGATTTATAATATGAAATAACAATTGTACATGAAGTAAACTTGAACCAACTTAATTTCTTCTAACAATATTATATTTTTTAGTAAATTCTACCGCTTTTTATATAATTCATTCTGATATTACATTATATCGACCATATTCTAAAGATAGTTGTATAGAATATATTACCAAACCTGCCAAAGGTTTTAATCAAGTTTTTTTTTTAAATTTCACTAAATTTGACAAGTTTTTCGATAATTGTAATATATGATACCTTAAATCGGTCATTTGATAAAGATAAATTCATAATATGTAATGACAATTGTATCTGAAGTAAACTTGAACCAACTTAATTTCTTTTAACAATATTATATTTTTCAGTAAATTCTACCCCTTTTTGATAATTCATTCTGATATGACATTATATCGACCATATTCTAAAGATAGTTGTAAAGAATATGTTATCAAACCTGCCGACGGTTTTAATAAAGATTTTTCTTAAATTTCACTGTAAATTTTTTCAGTAAATTCTTCCCCTTTTTAATTATTCATTCTGATATTACATTATATCGACCATATTCTAAAGATAGTTGTATAGAATTTATTACCAAACCTGTCAACGGTTTTAATCACAATTTTTTTAAATTTCACTGTAAATTTGACAACTGTTTTCGATAATTGTAATAGATGAAACCTGAAATCGGTCATTTGATCAAGATAAATTTATAATATGTAATGACAATTGTATCTGAAGTAAACTTGAACCAACTTAATTTCTTTTAACAATATTATATTTTTTATTAAATTGTACCCCTTTTTGATAATTCATTCTGATATGACATTATATCGACCATATTCTAAAGATAGTTGTATAGAATATATTACAAAACCTGTGAACGGTTTGAATCACGATTTTCTAAAATTTCACGGTAAATTTGACAAGTTTTTCGATAATTGTAATAGATGATACCTTAAATCGGTCATTTGATAAAGATAGATTTATAATATGTAATGACAATTTTACCTGAAGTAAACTTGAACCAACTTAATTTCTTTTAACAATATTGTATTTTTTTGTAAATTCTACCGCTTTCTATATAATTCATTGTGATATTACATTATATCGACCATATTCTAAAGATAGTTGTATAGAATATATTATTGAACCTGCCAACGGTTTAAATCACGATTTTTTAAAATTTCACTGTAAATTTGACATCTTTTCCGATAATTGTAATAGATGATACCTCAAATCGGTCATTTGATGAAGACAGGTTTATAATATGTAATTACAATTGTATCTGAAGTAAACTTGAACCAACTTAATTTCTTTAAACAATTTTATATTTTTTAGTAAATTCTTCCCCTTTTTAATTATTCATTCTGATATGACATTATATCGACCATATTCTAAAGATAGTTGTATAGAATTTATTACCAAACCTGTCAACGGTTTTAATCACAATTTTTTAAAATTTCACTGTTAATTTGACAACTTTTTTCGATAATTGTAATAGATGATACCTGAAATGGGTCATTTGATCAAGATAGATTTATAATATGAAATAACAATTGTACATGAAGTAAACTTGAACCAACTTAATTTCTTTTAACAATATTATATTTTTTAGTAAATTCTACCGCTTTTTATATAATTCATTCTGATAAATAATTATATCGACCATATTCTAAAGATAGTTGTATAGAATATATTACCAAACCTGCCAAAGGTTTTAATCAAGGTTTTTTTACATCTCACTAAATTTGACAAGTTTTTCGATAAATGTAATAGATGATACCTTAAATCGGTCATTTGATAAAGATAAATTCATAATATGTAATGACAATTGTATCTGAAGTAAACTTGAACCAACTTAATTTCTTTTAACAATATTATATTTTTTAGTAAATTCTGCCGCTTTTTATATAATTCATTCTGATATGACATTATATCGACCATATTCTAAAGATAATTGTATAGAATATATTACCAAACCTGCCAAAGGTTTTAATCAAGTTTTTTTTTTAAATTTCACTGTAAATTTTACAACTTTTTCGATTAATGTAATAGATGATACCTTAAATCGGTCATTTGATCAAGATATATTTAAAATATGTAATGACAATTGTATCTGAAGTAAACTTGAACCAACTTAGTTTCTTAGAACAATTTTATATTTTTTAGTAAATTCTCCCCCTTTTTAATTATTCATTCTGATATTACATGATATCGACCATATTCCAAAGATAGTTGTATAGAATTTATTACCAAACGTGTCAACGGTTTTAATCACAATTTTTTTAAATTTCACTGTAAATTTTACAACTTTTTCGATAATTGTAATAGATGATACCTTAAATCGGTCATTTGATAAAGATAGATTTATAATATGTAATGACAATTGTACCTGAAGTAAACTTGAACCAACTTAATTTCTTTTAACTATTTTATATTTTTTAGTAAATTCTTCCCCTTTTTAATTATTCATTTTGATATTACATTATATCGACCATATTCTAAAGATAGTTGTATAGAATTTATTACCAAACCTGTCAACGGTTTTAATCACAATTTTTTAAAATTTCACTGTTAATTTGACAACTTTTTTCGATAATTGTAATAGATGATACCTGAAATGGGTCATTTGATCAAGATAGATTTATAATATGTAATGACAATTGTACATGAAGTAAACTTGAACCAACTTAATTTCTTTTAACAATATTATATTTTTTAGTAAATTCTACCGCTTTTTATATAATTCATTCTGATAAATAATTATATCGACCATATTCTAAAGATAGTTGTATAGAATATATTACCAAACCGGCCAAAGGTTTTAATCAAGGTTTTTTTACATCTCACTAAATTTGACAACTTTTTCAATAATTGTAATAGATGATACCTTAAATCGGTCATTTGATAAAGATAAATTCATAATATGTAATGACAATTGTATCTGAAGTAAACTTGAACCAACTTAATTTCTTTTAACAATATTATATTTTTCAGTAAATTCTACCCCTTTTTGATAATTCATTCTGATATGACATTATATCGACCATATTCTAAAGATAGTTGTATAGAATATATTATTGAACCTGCCAACGGTTTAAATCACGATTTTTTAAAATTTTACTGTAAATTTGACAACTTTTTTCGATAATTGTAATAGATGATACCTGAAATGGGTCATTTAATCAAGATAGATTTATAATATGTAATAACAATTGTACATGAAGTAAACTTGAACCAACTTAATTTCTTTTAACAATATTATATTTTTTAGTAAATTCTACCGCTTTTTATATAATTCATTCTGATAAATAATTATATCGACCATATTCTAAAGATAGTTGTATAGAATATATTACCAAACCTGCCAAAGGTTTTAATCAAGGTTTTTTTACATCTCACTAAATTTGACAAGTTTTTCGATAATTGTAATAGATGATACCTTAAATCGGTCATTTGATAAAGATAAATTCATAATATGTAATGACAATTGTATCTGAAGTAAACTTGAACCAACTTAATTTCTTTTAACAATATTATATTTTTTAGTAAATTCTGCCGCTTTTTATATAATTCATTCTGATATGACATTATATCGACCATATTCTAAAGATAATTGTATAGAATATATTACCAAACCTGCCAAAGGTTTTAATCAAGTTTTTTTTTAAATTTCACTGTAAATTTTACAACTTTTTCGATTAATGTAATAGATGATACCTTAAATCGGTCATTTGATCAAGATATATTTAAAATATGTAATGACAATTGTATCTGAAGTAAACTTGAACCAACTTAATTTCTTTAAACAATTTTATATTTTTTAGTAAATTCTCCCCCTTTTTAATTATTCATTCTGATATTACATTATATCGACCATATTCTAAAGATACTTGTATAGAATTTATTACCAAACGTGTCAACGGTTTTAATCACAATTTTTTTAAATTTCACTGTAAATTTGACAACTGTTTTCGATAATTGTAATACATGATACCTGAAATCGGTCATTTGATCAAGATAAATTTATAATATGTAATGACAATTGTATCTGAAGTAAACTTGAACCAACTTAATTTCTTTTAGCAATATTATATTTTTTATTAAATTCTACCCCTTTTTGATAATTCATTCTAATATGACATTATATCGACCATATTCTAAAGATAGTTGTATAGAATATATTACAAAACCTGTGAACGGTTTGAATCACGATTTTCTAAAATTTCACGGTAAATTTGACAAGTTTTTCGATAATTGTAATAGATGATACCTTAAATCGGTCATTTGATAAAGATAAATTCATAATATGTAATGACAATTGTATCTGAAGTAAACTTGAACCAACTTAATTTCTTTTAACAGTATTATATTTTTTAGTAAATTCTACCGCTTTTTATATAATTCATTCTGATATTACATTATATCGACCATATTCTAAAGATAGTTGTATAGAATATGTTATCAAACCTGCCAACGGTTTTAATCAAGTTTTTCCTTAAATTTCACTGTAAATTTTACAACTTTTTCGATAAATGTAATAGATGATACCTTAAATCGATCATTTGATCAAGATATATCTAAAATATGTAATGACAATTGAATCTGAAGTAAACTTGAACCAGCTGAAATTCTTTTTACATTAATATATTACTTAGTAAATTCTACCCTTTTTGATAATTCATTCTGATATGACATTATATCGACCATATTCTAAAGATAGTTGTATAGAATATATTATTGAACCTACCAACGGTTTAAATCACGATTTTTTAACATTTTACTGTAAATTTGACATCTTTTTCGATAATTGTAATAGATGATACCTTCAATCGGTCATTTGATCAAGATAGGTTTATAATATGTAATTATAATTGTATCTGAAGTAACCTTGAACCAACTTAATTTCTTTAAACAATTTTATATTTTTTAGTAAATTCTTCCCCTTTTTAATTATTCATTCTGATATTACATTATATCGACCATATTCTAAAGATAGTTGTATAGAATTTATTACCAAACCTGTCAACGGTTTTAATCACGATTTTCTAAAATTTCACGGTAAATTTGACAAGTTTTTTCGATAATTGTAATAGATGATACCTTAAATCGGTCTTTTGATAAAGATAGATTTATAATATGTAATGACAATTGTACCTGAAGTAAACTTGAACCAACTTAATTTCTTTTAACAATATTATATTTTTTAGTAAATATTACCGCTTTTTATATAATTCATTCTGATATTACATTATATCGACCATATTCTAAAGATAGTTGTATAGAATATATTACCAAACCTGCCAAAGGTTTTAATCAAGGTTTTTTTTACATCTCACTAAATTTGACAACTTTTTCGATAATTGTAATAGATGATACCTTAAATCGGTCATTTGATCAAGATATATTTAAAATATGTAATGACAATTGTATCTGAAGTAAACTTGAACCAACTTAATTTCTTTAAACAATTTTATATTTTTTAGTAAATTCTTCCCCTTTTTAATTATTCATTCTGATATTACATTATATCGACCATATTCTAAAGATAGTTGTATAGAATTTATTACCAAACCTGTCAACGGTTTTAATCACAATTTTTTAAAATTTCACTGTAAATTTTACAAGTTTTTCGATAATTGTAATAGATGATACCTTAAATCGGTCATTTGATAAAGATAGATTTATAATATGCAATGACAATTGTACCTGAAGTAAACTTGAACCAACTTAATTTCTTTCAACAATATTATATTTTTTAGTAAATTCTTCCGCTTTTTATATAATCATTCTGATATTACATTATATCGACCATATTCTAAAGATAGTTGTATAGAATTTATTACCAAACCTGTCAACGGTTTTAATCACGATTTTTTAAAATTTCACTGTAAATTTGACATCTTTTTCGATAATTGTTATAGATGATACCTCAAATCGGTCATTTGATCAAGATAGGTTTATAATATGTAATTACAATTGTATCTGAAGTAAACTTGAACCAACTTAATTTCTGTTAACAATATTATATTTTTCAGTAAATTCGACCCCTTTTTCATAATTCATTCTGATATGACATTATATCGACCATATTCTAAAGATAGTTGTATAGAATATGTTATCAAACCTGCCAATGGTTTTAATCAAGTTTTTTCTTAAATTTACTGTAAATTTTACAACTTTTTCGATAAATGTAATAGATGATACCTTAAATCGGTCATTTGATCAAGATAAATTTATAATATGTAATGACAATTGTATCTGAAGTAAACATGAACCAACTTAATTTCTTTTAACAATATATTTTTTATGAAATTCTTCCCCTTTTTAATTATTCATTCTGATATTACATTATATCGACCATATTCTAAAGATAGTTGTATAGAATTTATTACCAAACCTGTCAACGGTTTAAATCACAATTTTTTAAAATTTCACTGTAAATTTGACAACTTTTTTCGATAATTGTAATAGATGATACCTGAAATCGGTCATTTAAACAAGATAGATTTATAATATGTAATAACAATTGTACCTGAAGTAAACTTGAACCAACTTAATTTCTTTTAACAATATTATATTTTTTAGTAAATTCTACCGTTTTTTATATAATTCATTCTGATATTACATTATATCGACCATATTCTAAAGATAGTTGTATAGAATGTATTACCAAACCTGCCAAAGGTTTTAATCAAGGTTTTTTTACATCTCACTAAATTTGACAACTTTTTCGATAATTGTAATAGATGATACCTTAAATCAGTCATTTGATAAAGATAAATTCATAATATGTAATGACAATTGTATCTGAAGTAAACTTGAATCAACTTAATTTCTTTTAACAATATTATATTTTTCAGTAAATTCTACCGCTTTTTATATTATTCATTCTGATATTACATTATATCGACCATATTCTAACGATAGTTGTATAGCATATATTACCAAACCTGTCAAAGGTTTTAATCACGATTTTTTAAAATTTCACTGTAAATTTGACAACTTTTTCGATAATTGTAATAGATGATACCTTAAATCGGTCATTTGATCAAGATAAATTTATAAAATGTAATGACAATTGAATTTTAAGTAAACTTGAACCAACTTAATTTCTTTTAACAATATTATATTCTTTAGTAAATTCTACCGTTTGTTATATAATTCATTCTGATATTACATTATATTATTGATTCGTCTATTTTAACAAATTTGATTCGTTTAGGGATAGTCACATGTTTAACTACATTTTCGAAGGTAGAGAGAAAACGGCGTATAGCAAAAAGCATATTGACCGGCAAAAAGCATATCGCACGGTTGTTTTTAGAATATCTAAAAACCGATATCCTTTGCAACGTCATGTAATGAATTTCAGGATATTGATAAACGTTTTGAAACACATGACATTTGTGATCGATAATTTGACGAAAAAAATCTTCAAATACATAAGATGTAAAAAAAAAAAGTAAATAAAATAACAACTAATATGTTTTTTTTGTCAAGGAGACAATGTAATATCTATAAAATTCCAAAAAAACCCTAAATGACGATTTTGATACAAATATGGTCGAAAAATAATAATATAACAAATAAAGCCTTTGTATGAAGTCAATACAGGATATATCGACCCAAAGAAGTATATCGACCTCGGACTTCGTCCTCAGTCAATATACTTTTTCAGGTCAATATATCCTTGTATCGACCTCATACAAAGCCTATATTTGTATAACATCGACCATATTCTAAAGATAGTTGTAAAGAATATATTACCAAACCTGCCAAAGGTTTTAATCAAGTTTTTTTTTAAATCTCACTAAATTTGACAACTTTTTCGATTATTGTAATAGATGATACCTTAAATCGGTCATTTGATAAAAATAAATTTATAATATGTAATGAAAATTGTATCTGAAGTAAACTTGAACCAACTTAATTTGTTTTAACAATATTATATTTTTTTATTAAATTCTACCCCTTTTTGATAATTCATTCTGATATGACATTATATCGACCATATTCAAAAGATAGTTGTATACAATATATAACCAAACCTGTCAACGGTTTCAATCACGATTTTTTTAAATTTCACTGTAAATTTGACAAGTTTTTCGATAATTGTAATAGATGATACCTTAAATCGGTCATTTGATTAAGATGGTTTTATTATATGTAATGCCAATTGTATCTGAAGTAATAACATTGAGAATGGAAATCGGGAATGTATCAAAGCGACAACAAACCGACCATAGAAAAAATAACAGCAGAAAGTCAAAAACAGGTCTTCAATGTAACGAGAAATTCCCGCACCCGGAGGCGTCCATCAGCTGTCTCCTCAACAAATATATACTAGTTCAGTGATAAAATTGAACCAACCTAATTTCTTTTAACCATATTATATTTTTTTAGTTAATTCTACCCCTTTTTGATAATTCATTCTGATATTACATTATAACGACCATATTCTAAAGATAGTTGTATAAAATATATTTCCAAACCTGTCAATGGTTTTAATCACGATTTCTTAAAATTTCATTGTAAATTTGACAACTTTTTCGATAATTGTAATTAGATGAGACCTTAAATCGGTATTTGATCAAGATAGATTTATAATATGTAATGACAATTGTATCTAAAGTAAACTTGAACCAACTTAATTTCGTTTAACAATATTATATTTTTTTAGTAAATTCTACCCCTTTTTCCTAATTCGTTCTGATATTACATTATATCGACCATATTTTAAAAATAGTCGTATAGAATATATTTCCATACCTTTCAACCTTTTTAATCACGATTTTTTAAAATTTCACTGTAAATTTGACAACTGTTTTGATTATTGTAATAGATGGTACCTTAAATCGGTCATTTGATCAAGATGAATTTATAATATTTAATGACAATTGTATCTGAAGTAAACTTGAACCAACTTAATCTCGTTTAACAATTTTATATTTTTTTAGTAAATTCTACCCTTTTTTGATAAATCATTCTGATATGACATTATATCGGCCATATTCTAAAGATAAATGTATAGAATATGTTATCAAACCTGCTTACGGTTTAAATCAAGTTTTTTCTTAAATTTCACTGTAAATTTGACAACTTTTTCGATAATTGTAATAGATGATACCTTCAATCGGTCATTTGATCAAGATAGATTTATAATATGTAATGACAATTGTATCTGAAGTAAATTTGAACCAACTTAATTTCTTTTAACACTATTATATTTTTTGGTAAATTCTACCCCTTTTTGATAATTCATTCTGATATTACATTATATAGACCATATTCTAAAGATAGTTGTATAGAATATATAGCCAAACCTGACCACGGTTTAAATCACGTTTTTTTTTTAAATTTCACTGTAAATTTGACAACTTTTTCGATATTTATTGTAATAGGTGATACCTTAAATCGGTCATTTGATCAAGACAAATATATAAATGTAATGACAATTGTATCTGAAGTAAACTTGAACCAACTTGATTTCGTTTAACAATATTATATTTTTTTAGTAAATTCTACCCCTTTTTTTATAATTCATTCTGATATTACATTATATCGACCATATTCTAAAGATAGTTGTATAGAATATGTTATCAAACCTGCTAACGGTTTTAGTCAAGTTTTTTTCTTAAATTTCACTGTAAATTTGACAACTTTTTCGATAATTGTAATAGATGATACCTTAAATCGCCCATTTGCTCAAAATAGATTTATAATATGTAATGACAATTGTATCTGAAGTAAACTCGAACCAACTTAATTTCTTTTAACACTATTATATTTTTTTGTAAATTCTACCCCTTTTTGATAATTTGACATCTTTTTCAATAATTGTAATAGATGATACCTTAAATCGGTCATTTAATCAAGATAAATTTATAATATGTAATGACAATTGTATCTGAAGTAAAATTGAACCAACTTATTTTCTTTTAACAATATTATATTCTTTTAGTAAATTCTACCCCTTTTTGATAATTCTTTCTGATATTACGCTATATATAGACAATATTCTAAATATGGTTGTATAGAATATATTACCAAACCTGTCAACGGTTTTAATCACGATTTTTTAAAATTTCACTGTAAATTTGACAACTTTTTCGATAATTGTAATAGATGATACCTTAAATCGGTCATTTGATCAAGATAAATTTATAAAATGTAATGACAATTGAATCTGAAGTAAACTTGAACCAACTAATTTCTTTTAACAATATTATATTTTTCATTAAATTCTACCCCTTTTTCCTAATTCGTTCTGATATTACATTATATCGACCATATTTTAAAAATAGTCGTATAGAATATATTTCCATACCTTTCAACCTTTTTAATCACGATTTTTAAAAATTTCACTGTAAATTTGACAACTGTTTTGATTTCTGTAATAGATGGTACCTTAAATCGGTCATTTGATCAAGATGAATTTATAATATTTAATGACAATTGTATCTGAAGTAAACTTGAACCAACTTAATCTCGTTTAACAATTTTATATTTTTTTTAGTAAATTCTACCCCTTTTTGATAAATCATTCTGACATGACATTATATCGGCCATATTCTAAAGATAAATGTATAGAAAATGTTATCAAACCTGCTAACGGTTTAAATCAAGTTTTTTCTTAAATTTCACTGTAAATTTGACAACTTTTTCGATAATTGTAATAGATGATACCTTCAATCGGTCATTTGATCAAGATAGATTTATAATATGTAATGACAATTGTATCTGAAGTAAATTTGAACCAACTTAATTTCTTTTAACACTATTATATTTTTTGGTAAATTCTACCCCTTTTTGATAATTCATTCTGATATGACATTATATCGACCATATTCAAAAGATAGTTTTATACAATATATAACCAAACCTGTCAACGGTTTCAATCACGATTTTTAAAAATTTCACTGTAAATTTTACACTTTTTTCGATAATTGTAATAGATGATACCTTAAATCGGTCATTTGATCAAGATAAATTTATATGTAATGACAATTGTATCTGAAGTAAACTTTAACCAACTTAATTTCTTGTAACAATATTATATTTTTTAGTAAATTCTACCACTTTATCATAATTCATTCTGATATGACATTATATCGACCATATTCTAAAGATAGTTGTGTAGAATATATAACCAAAGCTGTCAACGGTTTCAATCACGATTTTATAAAATTTCACTGTAAATTTGACAACTTTTTCGATAATTGTAATAGATGATACCTTAAATCGGTCATTTGATCAAGATAGATTTATAATATGTAGTGACAGTTGTATCTGAAGTTAACTTGAACCAACTTAATTTCGTTTTAACAATATTATATTTTTTTAGTGAATTCTACCCCTTTTTCATAATTCGTTCTGATATAACATTATATCGACCAAATTTTAAAAATAGTCGTATAAAAAATATATTTCCATACCTGTCAACGGTTTCAATCACGATTTTTTTTTAAATTTCACTGTAAATTTGACAAGTTTTTCGATAATTGTAATAGATGATACCTTAAATCGGTCATTTGATTAAGATGGTTTTATTATATGTAATGCCAATTGTATCTGAAGTAATAAAATTGAGAATGGAAATCGGGAATGTATCAAAGCGACAACAAACCGACCATAGAAAAACCAACAGCAGAAAGTCAAAAACAGGTCTTCAATGTAACGAGAAATTCCCGCACCCGGAGGCGTCCATCAGCTGTCCCCTCAACAAATATATACTAGTTCAGTGATAAAATTGAACCAACCTAATTTCTTTTAACCATATTATATTTTTTTTAGTAAATTCTACCCCTTTTTGATAATTCATTCTGATATTACATTATAACGACCATATTCTAAAGATAGTTGTATAAAATATATTTCCAAACCTGTCAATGGTTTTAATCACGATTTCTTAAAATTTCATTGTAAATTTGACAACTTTTTCGATAATTGTAATAGATGAGACCTTAAATCGGTATTTGATCAAGATAGATTTATAATATGTAATGACAATTGTATCTAAAGTAAACTTGAACCAACTTAATTTCGTTTAACAATATTATATTTTTTTAGTAAATTCTACCCCCTTTTCCTAATTCGTTCTGATATTACATTATATCGACCATATTTTAAAAATAGTCGTATAGAATATATTTCCATACCTTTCAACCTTTTTAATCACGATTTTTAAAAATTTCACTGTAAATTTGACAACTGTTTTGATTTCTGTAATAGATGGTACCTTAAATCGGTCATTTGATCAAGATGAATTTATAATATTTAATGACAATTGTATCTGAAGTAAACTTGAACCAACTTAATCTCGTTTAACAATTTTATATTTTTTTTAGTAAATTCTACCCCTTTTTGATAAATCATTCTGATATGACATTATATCGGCCATATTCTAAAGATAAATGTATAGAAAATGTTATCAAACCTGCTAACGGTTTAAATCAAGTTTTTTCTTAAATTTCACTGTAAATTTGACAACTTTTTCGATAATTGTAATAGATGATACCTTCAATCGGTCATTTGATCAAGATAGATTTATAATATGTAATGACAATTGTATCTGAAGTAAATTTGAACCAACTTAATTTCTTTTAACACTATTATATTTTTTGGTAAATTCTACCCCTTTTTGATAATTCATTCTGATATGACATTATATCGACCATATTCAAAAGATAGTTTTATACAATATATAACCAAACCTGTCAACGGTTTCAATCACGATTTTTAAAAATTTCACTGTAAATTTTACACTTTTTTCGATAATTGTAATAGATGATACCTTAAATCGGTCATTTGATCAAGATAAATTTATATATAATGACAATTGTATCTGAAGTAAACTTTAACCAACTTAATTTCTTGTAACAATATTATATTTTTTAGTAAATTCTACCACTTTATCATAATTCATTCTGATATGACATTATATCGACCATATTCTAAAGATAGTTGTGTAGAATATATAACCAAACCTGTCAACGGTTTCAATCACGATTTTTTAAAATTTCATTGTAAATTTGACAACTTTTTTGATAATTGTTATAGATGATACCTTAAATCGGTCATTTGATCAAGATAAATTTATGATATGTAATGACAATTGTAACTGAAGTAAACTTGGACCAACTTAATTTCTTTTAACAATATTATATTTTTTTAGTAAATTCTACCCCTTTTTGATAATTCATTCTGATATGACATTATATCGACCATATTCTAAAGATAGTTGTATAAAATAAATAACCAAACCTGTCAACGGTTTCAATCGCGATTTTTTAAAATTTCACTGTAATCTTGACAACTTTTTCGATAATTGTAATAGATGATACCTTAAATCGGTCATTTGATCAAGATATATTTATAATATGTAATGACAGTTGTATCTGAAGTTAACTTGAACCAACTTAATTTCGTTTTAACAATATTATATTTTTTTAGGTAAATTCTACCCCTTTTTCACAATTCATTCTGATATGACATTATATCGACCATATTCTAAAGATAGTTGTGTAGAATATATAACCAAACCTGTCAACGGTTTCAATCACGATTTTATAAAATTTCACAGTAAGTTTGACAACTTTTTCGATAATTGTAATAGATGATACCTTAAATCGGTCATTTGATCAAGATAAATTTATAAAATTTAAAGACAATTGTATCTGAAGTAAACTTGAACCAACTAATTTCTTTGAACAATATTATATTTTTCATTAAATTCTACCCCTTTTTGATAATTCATTCTGATATGACATTATATCGACCATATTCTAAAGATAGTTGTATAAAATATATAACCCAACCTGTCAACGGTTTCAATCACGATTTTTTAAAATTTCACTGTAATCTTGACAACTTTTTCGATAAATGTAATAGATGATACCTTAAATCGGTCATTTGATCAAGATATATTTATAATATGTAATGACAGTTGTATCTGAAGTTTACTTGAACCAACTTAATTTTGTTTTAACAATATTATATTTTTTAAGTAAATTCTACCCCTTTTTCATAATTCGCTCTGATATTACATTATATCGACCAAATTTTAAAAATAGTGTATAGAATATATTTCCATACATTTCAACGGTTTTAATCACGACTTTTTAAAATTTCACTGTAAATTTGACAACTTTTTTGATAATTGTTATAGATGATACCTTAAATCGGTCATTTGATCAAGATAAATTTATAATATGTAATGACAATTGTAACTGAAATAAACTTGGACCAACTTAATTTCTTTTAACAATATTATATTTTTTTAGTAAATTATACCCCTTTTTGATAAATCATTCTGATATGACATTATATCGACCATATTCTAAAGATAAATGTATAGAATATGTTATCAAACCTGCTAACGGTTTTAATCAAGTTTTTTCCTAAATTTCACTGTAAATTTGACAATTTTTTCGATAATTGTAATAGATGATACCTTAAATCGGTCATTTGATCAAGATAAATTTATAAAATTTAAAGACAATTGTATCTGAAGTAAACTTGAACCAACTAATTTCTTTGAACAATATTATATTTTTCATTAAATTCTACCCCTTTTTCATAATTCATTCTGATATGACATTATATCGACCATATTCTAAAGATAGTTGTATAAAATATATAACCCAACCTGTCAACGGTTTCAATCACGATTTTTTAAAATTTCACTGTAATCTTGACAACTTTTTCGATAAATGTAATAGATGATACCTTAAATCGGTCATTTGATCAAGATATATTTATAATATGTAATGACAGTTGTATCTGAAGTTTACTTGAACCAACTTAATTTTGTTTTAACAATATTATATTTTTTAAGTAAATTCTACCCCTTTTTCATAATTCGCTCTGATATTACATTATATCGACCAAATTTTAAAAATAGTGTATAGAATATATTTCCATACCTTTCAACGGTTTTAATCACGACTTTTTAAAATTTCACTGTAAATTTGACAACTTTTTTGATAATTGTTATAGATGATACCTTAAATCGGTCATTTGATCAAGATAAATTTATAATATGTAATGACAATTGTAACTGAAATAAACTTGGACCAACTTAATTTCTTTTAACAATATTATATTTTTTTAGTAAATTATACCCCTTTTTGATAAATCATTCTGATATGACATTATATCGACCATATTCTAAAGATAAATGTATAGAATATGTTATCAAACCTGCTAACGGTTTTAATCAAGTTTTTTCCTAAATTTCACTGTAAATTTGACAATTTTTTCGATAATTGTAATAGATGATACCTTAAATCGGTCATTTGATCAAGATAAATTTATAAAATGTAATGACAATTGTATCTGAAGTAAACTTTTGAAACAACTAATTTCTTTGAACAATATTATATTTTTCATTAAATTCTACAACTTTTTCATAATTCATTCTGATATGACATTATATCGACCATATTCTAAAGATAGTTGTATACAATATATCATTGAACCTGCCAACGGTTTAAATCACGATTTTTTTAAATTTCACTGTTAATTTGACATCTTTTTCGATAATTGTAATAGATGATACTTTAAATCGGTCATTTGATCAAGATAAATTTATAATATGTAATGACAATTGTAACTGAAGTAAAGTTGGACCAACTTAATTTCTTTTAACAATATTATATTTTTTAGTAAATTCTACCGCTTTTTGATAATTCATTCTGATATTACATTATATAGACCATATTCTAAAGATAGTTGTATAGAATATATTTCCATACCTTTCAACGGTTTTAATCACGATTTTTTAAAATTTCACTGTAAATTTGACATCTTTTTCGATAATTGTAATAGATAATACCTTACATCGGTCATTTGATCAAGATAGATTTATAATATGTAATGACAATTGTAACTGAAGTAAACTTGGACCAACTTAATTTTTTTTAACAATATTATATTTTTTAGTAAATTCTACCACTTTTTCATTCTTATATTACATTATATCGACCATATTCTAAAGATAGTTCTATAGAATATATAGCCAAACCTGCAAACGGTTTTAATCGAATTTTTTTTTAAAATTTTACTGTAAATTTGACAATTTTTGCGATAATTGTATAGATGATACCTTAAATCGGTCATTTGATCAAGATAAATTTATAAAATGTAATGACAATTGTATCTGAAGGAAACTTGAACCAACTAATTTCTTTTAACAATATTATATTTTTCATTAAATTCTACCCCTTTTTGATAATTCATTCTGATATGACATTATATCGACCATATTCTAAAGATAGTTGTATAAAATATATAACCAAACCTGTCAACGGTTTCAATCACGATTTTTTAAAATTTCACTGTAAATTTGACACTTTTTTCGATAATTGTAATAGATGATACCTTAAATCGGTCATTTGATCAAAATATATTTATAATATGTAATGACAGTTGTATCTGAAGTTAACTTGAACCAACTTAATTTCGTTAAGATAGTTTTATTATATGTAATGGCAATTGAATCTGAAGTAAAATTGAACCAACTTAATTTCTTGTAACAATATTATATTTTTTAGTAAATTCTACCACTTTTTCATAATTCATTCTGATATGACATTATATCGACCATATTCTAAAGATAGTTGTGTAGAATATATAACCAAACCTGTCAACGGTTTTAATCACGATTTTATAAAATTTCACTGTAATCTTGACAACTTTTTCGATAATTGTAAAAGATGATACCTTAAATCGGTCATTCGTTTTAACAATATTATATTTTTTTAGTAAATTCTACCCCTTTTTCATAATTCGCTCTGATATTACATTATATCGACCAAATTTTAAAAATAGTCGTATAGAATATATTTCCATACCTTTGAACGGTTTTAATCATGATTTTTTAAAATTTCATTGTAAATTTGACAACTTTTTTGATAATTGTTATAGATGATACCTTAAATCGGTCATTTGATCAAGATAAATTTATGATATGTAATGACAATTGTAACTGAAGTAAACTTGGACCAACTTAATTTCTTTTAACAATATTATATTTTTTTAGTAAATTCTACCCCTTTTTGATAATTCATTCTGATATGACATTATATCGACCATATTCAAAAGATAGTTTTATACAATATATAACCAAACCTGTCAACGGTTTCAATCACGATTTTTAAAAATTTCACTGTAATCTTGACAACTTTTTCGATAATTGTAATAGATGATACCTTAAATCGGTCATTTGATCAAGATAAATTTATATGTAATGACAATTGTATCTGAAGTAAACTTTAACCAACTTAATTTCTTGTAACAATATTATATTTTTTAGTAAATTCTACCACTTTATCATAATTCATTCTGATATGACATTATATCGACCATATTCTAAAGATAGTTGTATAAAATAAATAACCAAACCTGTCAACGGTTTCAATCGCGATTTTTTAAAATTTCACTGTAATCTTGACAACTTTTTCGATAATTGTAATAGATGATACCTTAAATCGGTCATTTGATCAAGATATATTTATAATATGTAATGACAGTTGTATCTGAAGTTAACTTGAACCAACTTAATTTCGTTTTAACAATATTATATTTTTTTAGGTAAATTCTACCCCTTTTTCACAATTCATTCTGATATGACATTATATCGACCATATTCTAAAGATAGTTGTGTAGAATATATAACCAAACCTGTCAACGGTTTCAATCACGATTTTATAAAATTTCACAGTAAGTTTGACAACTTTTTCGATAATTGTAATAGATGATACCTTAAATCGGTCATTTGATCAAGATAAATTTATAAAATTTAAAGACAATTGTATCTGAAGTAAACTTGAACCAACTAATTTCTTTGAACAATATTATATTTTTCATTAAATTCTACCCCTTTTTGATAATTCATTCTGATATGACATTATATCGACCATATTCTAAAGATAGTTGTATAAAATATATAACCCAACCTGTCAACGGTTTCAATCACGATTTTTTAAAATTTCACTGTAATCTTGACAACTTTTTCGATAAATGTAATAGATGATACCTTAAATCGGTCATTTGATCAAGATATATTTATAATATGTAATGACAGTTGTATCTGAAGTTTACTTGAACCAACTTAATTTTGTTTTAACAATATTATATTTTTTAAGTAAATTCTACCCCTTTTTCATAATTCGCTCTGATATTACATTATATCGACCAAATTTTAAAAATAGTGTATAGAATATATTTCCATACCTTTCAACGGTTTTAATCACGACTTTTTAAAATTTCACTGTAAATTTGACAACTTTTTTGATAATTGTTATAGATGATACCTTAAATCGGTCATTTGATCAAGATAAATTTATAATATGTAATGACAATTGTAACTGAAATAAACTTGGACCAACTTAATTTCTTTTAACAATATTATATTTTTTTAGTAAATTATACCCCTTTTTGATAAATCATTCTGATATGACATTATATCGACCATATTCTAAAGATAAATGTATAGAATATGTTATCAAACCTGCTAACGGTTTTAATCAAGTTTTTTCCTAAATTTCACTGTAAATTTGACAATTTTTTCGATAATTGTAATAGATGATACCTTAAATCGGTCATTTGATCAAGATAAATTTATAAAATTTAAAGACAATTGTATCTGAAGTAAACTTGAACCAACTAATTTCTTTGAACAATATTATATTTTTCATTAAATTCTACCCCTTTTTCATAATTCATTCTGATATGACATTATATCGACCATATTCTAAAGATAGTTGTATAAAATATATAACCCAACCTGTCAACGGTTTCAATCACGATTTTTTAAAATTTCACTGTAATCTTGACAACTTTTTCGATAAATGTAATAGATGATACCTTAAATCGGTCATTTGATCAAGATATATTTATAATATGTAATGACAGTTGTATCTGAAGTTTACTTGAACCAACTTAATTTTGTTTTAACAATATTATATTTTTTAAGTAAATTCTACCCCTTTTTCATAATTCGCTCTGATATTACATTATATCGACCAAATTTTAAAAATAGTGTATAGAATATATTTCCATACCTTTCAACGGTTTTAATCACGACTTTTTAAAATTTCACTGTAAATTTGACAACTTTTTTGATAATTGTTATAGATGATACCTTAAATCGGTCATTTGATCAAGATAAATTTATAATATGTAATGACAATTGTAACTGAAATAAACTTGGACCAACTTAATTTCTTTTAACAATATTATATTTTTTTAGTAAATTATACCCCTTTTTGATAAATCATTCTGATATGACATTATATCGACCATATTCTAAAGATAAATGTATAGAATATGTTATCAAACCTGCTAACGGTTTTAATCAAGTTTTTTCCTAAATTTCACTGTAAATTTGACAATTTTTTCGATAATTGTAATAGATGATACCTTAAATCGGTCATTTGATCAAGATAAATTTATAAAATGTAATGACAATTGTATCTGAAGTAAACTTTTGAAACAACTAATTTCTTTGAACAATATTATATTTTTCATTAAATTCTACCCCTTTTTCATAATTCATTCTGATATGACATTATATCGACCATATTCTAAAGATAGTTGTATACAATATATCATTGAACCTGCCAACGGTTTAAATCACGATTTTTTTAAATTTCACTGTTAATTTGACATCTTTTTCGATAATTGTAATAGATGATACCTTAAATCGGTCATTTGATCAAGATAAATTTATAATATGTAATGACAATTGTAACTGAAGTAAAGTTGGACCAACTTAATTTCTTTTAACAATATTATATTTTTTAGTAAATTCTACCGCTTTTTGATAATTCATTCTGATATTACATTATATAGACCATATTCTAAAGATAGTTGTATAGAATATATTTCCATACCTTTCAACGGTTTTAATCACGATTTTTTAAAATTTCACTGTAAATTTGACATCTTTTTCGATAATTGTAATAGATAATACCTTACATCGGTCATTTGATCAAGATAGATTTATAATATGTAATGACAATTGTAACTGAAGTAAACTTGGACCAACTTAATTTTTTTTAACAATATTATATTTTTTAGTAAATTCTACCACTTTTTCATTCTTATATTACATTATATCGACCATATTCTAAAGATAGTTCTATAGAATATATAGCCAAACCTGCAAACGGTTTTAATCGAATTTTTTTTTAAAATTTTACTGTAAATTTGACAATTTTTGCGATAATTGTATAGATGATACCTTAAATCGGTCATTTGATCAAGATAAATTTATAAAATGTAATGACAATTGTATCTGAAGGAAACTTGAACCAACTAATTTCTTTTAACAATATTATATTTTTCATTAAATTCTACCCCTTTTTGATAATTCATTCTGATATGACATTATATCGACCATATTCTAAAGATAGTTGTATAAAATATATAACCAAACCTGTCAACGGTTTCAATCACGATTTTTTAAAATTTCACTGTAAATTTGACACTTTTTTCGATAATTGTAATAGATGATACCTTAAATCGGTCATTTGATCAAAATATATTTATAATATGTAATGACAGTTGTATCTGAAGTTAACTTGAACCAACTTAATTTCGTTAAGATAGTTTTATTATATGTAATGGCAATTGAATCTGAAGTAAAATTGAACCAACTTAATTTCTTGTAACAATATTATATTTTTTAGTAAATTCTACCACTTTTTCATAATTCATTCTGATATGACATTATATCGACCATATTCTAAAGATAGTTGTGTAGAATATATAACCAAACCTGTCAACGGTTTTAATCACGATTTTATAAAATTTCACTGTAATCTTGACAACTTTTTCGATAATTGTAAAAGATGATACCTTAAATCGGTCATTCGTTTTAACAATATTATATTTTTTTAGTAAATTCTACCCCTTTTTCATAATTCGCTCTGATATTACATTATATCGACCAAATTTTAAAAATAGTCGTATAGAATATATTTCCATACCTTTGAACGGTTTTAATCATGATTTTTTAAAATTTCATTGTAAATTTGACAACTTTTTTGATAATTGTTATAGATGATACCTTAAATCGGTCATTTGATCAAGATAAATTTATGATATGTAATGACAATTGTAACTGAAGTAAACTTGGACCAACTTAATTTCTTTTAACAATATTATATTTTTTTAGTAAATTCTACCCCTTTTTGATAATTCATTCTGATATGACATTATATCGACCATATTCTAAAGATAGTTGTATAAAATATATAACCAAACCTGTCAACGGTTTCAATCACGATTTTTTAAAATTTCACTGTAATCTTGACAACTTTTTCGATAATTGTAATAGATGATACCTTAAATCGGTCATTTGATCAAGATATATTTATAATATGTAATGAGAGTTGTATCTGAAGTTAACTTGAACCAACTTAATTTTTTTTAACAATATTATATTTTTTAGTAAATTCTACCACTTTTTCATTCTTATATTACATTATATCGACCATATTCTAAAGATAGTTCTATAGAATATATAGCCAAACCTGCAAACGGTTTTAATCGAATTTTTTTTTAAAATTTTACTGTAAATTTGACAATTTTTGCGATAATTGTATAGATGATACCTTAAATCGGTCATTTGATCAAGATAAATTTATAAAATGTAATGACAATTGTATCTGAAGGAAACTTGAACCAACTAATTTCTTTTAACAATATTATATTTTTCATTAAATTCTACCCCTTTTTGATAATTCATTCTGATATGACATTATATCGACCATATTCTAAAGATAGTTGTATAAAATATATAACCAAACCTGTCAACGGTTTCAATCACGATTTTTTAAAATTTCACTGTAAATTTGACACTTTTTTCGATAATTGTAATAGATGATACCTTAAATCGGTCATTTGATCAAAATATATTTATAATATGTAATGACAGTTGTATCTGAAGTTAACTTGAACCAACTTAATTTCGTTAAGATAGTTTTATTATATGTAATGGCAATTGAATCTGAAGTAAAATTGAACCAACTTAATTTCTTGTAACAATATTATATTTTTTAGTAAATTCTACCACTTTTTCATAATTCATTCTGATATGACATTATATCGACCATATTCTAAAGATAGTTGTGTAGAATATATAACCAAACCTGTCAACGGTTTTAATCACGATTTTATAAAATTTCACTGTAATCTTGACAACTTTTTCGATAATTGTAAAAGATGATACCTTAAATCGGTCATTCGTTTTAACAATATTATATTTTTTTAGTAAATTCTACCCCTTTTTCATAATTCGCTCTGATATTACATTATATCGACCAAATTTTAAAAATAGTCGTATAGAATATATTTCCATACCTTTGAACGGTTTTAATCATGATTTTTTAAAATTTCATTGTAAATTTGACAACTTTTTTGATAATTGTTATAGATGATACCTTAAATCGGTCATTTGATCAAGATAAATTTATGATATGTAATGACAATTGTAACTGAAGTAAACTTGGACCAACTTAATTTCTTTTAACAATATTATATTTTTTTAGTAAATTCTACCCCTTTTTGATAATTCATTCTGATATGACATTATATCGACCATATTCAAAAGATAGTTTTATACAATATATAACCAAACCTGTCAACGGTTTCAATCACGATTTTTAAAAATTTCACTGTAAATTTTACACTTTTTTCGATAATTGTAATAGATGATACCTTAAATCGGTCATTTGATCAAGATAAATTTATATGTAATGACAATTGTATCTGAAGTAAACTTTAACCAACTTAATTTCTTGTAACAATATTATATTTTTTAGTAAATTCTACCACTTTATCATAATTCATTCTGATATGACATTATATCGACCATATTCTAAAGATAGTTGTGTAGAATATATAACCAAACCTGTCAACGGTTTCAATCACGATTTTTTAAAATTTCATTGTAAATTTGACAACTTTTTTGATAATTGTTATAGATGATACCTTAAATCGGTCATTTGATCAAGATAAATTTATGATATGTAATGACAATTGTAACTGAAGTAAACTTGGACCAACTTAATTTCTTTTAACAATATTATATTTTTTTAGTAAATTCTACCCCTTTTTGATAATTCATTCTGATATGACATTATATCGACCATATTCTAAAGATAGTTGTATAAAATAAATAACCAAACCTGTCAACGGTTTCAATCGCGATTTTTTAAAATTTCACTGTAATCTTGACAACTTTTTCGATAATTGTAATAGATGATACCTTAAATCGGTCATTTGATCAAGATATATTTATAATATGTAATGACAGTTGTATCTGAAGTTAACTTGAACCAACTTAATTTCGTTTTAACAATATTATATTTTTTTAGGTAAATTCTACCCCTTTTTCACAATTCATTCTGATATGACATTATATCGACCATATTCTAAAGATAGTTGTGTAGAATATATAACCAAACCTGTCAACGGTTTCAATCACGATTTTATAAAATTTCACAGTAAGTTTGACAACTTTTTCGATAATTGTAATAGATGATACCTTAAATCGGTCATTTGATCAAGATAAATTTATAAAATTTAAAGACAATTGTATCTGAAGTAAACTTGAACCAACTAATTTCTTTGAACAATATTATATTTTTCATTAAATTCTACCCCTTTTTGATAATTCATTCTGATATGACATTATATCGACCATATTCTAAAGATAGTTGTATAAAATATATAACCCAACCTGTCAACGGTTTCAATCACGATTTTTTAAAATTTCACTGTAATCTTGACAACTTTTTCGATAAATGTAATAGATGATACCTTAAATCGGTCATTTGATCAAGATATATTTATAATATGTAATGACAGTTGTATCTGAAGTTTACTTGAACCAACTTAATTTTGTTTTAACAATATTATATTTTTTAAGTAAATTCTACCCCTTTTTCATAATTCGCTCTGATATTACATTATATCGACCAAATTTTAAAAATAGTGTATAGAATATATTTCCATACCTTTCAACGGTTTTAATCACGACTTTTTAAAATTTCACTGTAAATTTGACAACTTTTTTGATAATTGTTATAGATGATACCTTAAATCGGTCATTTGATCAAGATAAATTTATAATATGTAATGACAATTGTAACTGAAATAAACTTGGACCAACTTAATTTCTTTTAACAATATTATATTTTTTTAGTAAATTATACCCCTTTTTGATAAATCATTCTGATATGACATTATATCGACCATATTCTAAAGATAAATGTATAGAATATGTTATCAAACCTGCTAACGGTTTTAATCAAGTTTTTTCCTAAATTTCACTGTAAATTTGACAATTTTTTCGATAATTGTAATAGATGATACCTTAAATCGGTCATTTGATCAAGATAAATTTATAAAATTTAAAGACAATTGTATCTGAAGTAAACTTGAACCAACTAATTTCTTTGAACAATATTATATTTTTCATTAAATTCTACCCCTTTTTCATAATTCATTCTGATATGACATTATATCGACCATATTCTAAAGATAGTTGTATAAAATATATAACCCAACCTGTCAACGGTTTCAATCACGATTTTTTAAAATTTCACTGTAATCTTGACAACTTTTTCGATAAATGTAATAGATGATACCTTAAATCGGTCATTTGATCAAGATATATTTATAATATGTAATGACAGTTGTATCTGAAGTTTACTTGAACCAACTTAATTTTGTTTTAACAATATTATATTTTTTAAGTAAATTCTACCCCTTTTTCATAATTCGCTCTGATATTACATTATATCGACCAAATTTTAAAAATAGTGTATAGAATATATTTCCATACCTTTCAACGGTTTTAATCACGACTTTTTAAAATTTCACTGTAAATTTGACAACTTTTTTGATAATTGTTATAGATGATACCTTAAATCGGTCATTTGATCAAGATAAATTTATAATATGTAATGACAATTGTAACTGAAATAAACTTGGACCAACTTAATTTCTTTTAACAATATTATATTTTTTTAGTAAATTATACCCCTTTTTGATAAATCATTCTGATATGACATTATATCGACCATATTCTAAAGATAAATGTATAGAATATGTTATCAAACCTGCTAACGGTTTTAATCAAGTTTTTTCCTAAATTTCACTGTAAATTTGACAATTTTTTCGATAATTGTAATAGATGATACCTTAAATCGGTCATTTGATCAAGATAAATTTATAAAATGTAATGACAATTGTATCTGAAGTAAACTTTTGAAACAACTAATTTCTTTGAACAATATTATATTTTTCATTAAATTCTACAACTTTTTCATAATTCATTCTGATATGACATTATATCGACCATATTCTAAAGATAGTTGTATACAATATATCATTGAACCTGCCAACGGTTTAAATCACGATTTTTTTAAATTTCACTGTTAATTTGACATCTTTTTCGATAATTGTAATAGATGATACCTTAAATCGGTCATTTGATCAAGATAAATTTATAATATGTAATGACAATTGTAACTGAAGTAAAGTTGGACCAACTTAATTTCTTTTAACAATATTATATTTTTTAGTAAATTCTACCGCTTTTTGATAATTCATTCTGATATTACATTATATAGACCATATTCTAAAGATAGTTGTATAGAATATATTTCCATACCTTTCAACGGTTTTAATCACGATTTTTTAAAATTTCACTGTAAATTTGACATCTTTTTCGATAATTGTAATAGATAATACCTTACATCGGTCATTTGATCAAGATAGATTTATAATATGTAATGACAATTGTAACTGAAGTAAACTTGGACCAACTTAATTTTTTTTAACAATATTATATTTTTTAGTAAATTCTACCACTTTTTCATTCTTATATTACATTATATCGACCATATTCTAAAGATAGTTCTATAGAATATATAGCCAAACCTGCAAACGGTTTTAATCGAATTTTTTTTTAAAATTTTACTGTAAATTTGACAATTTTTGCGATAATTGTATAGATGATACCTTAAATCGGTCATTTGATCAAGATAAATTTATAAAATGTAATGACAATTGTATCTGAAGGAAACTTGAACCAACTAATTTCTTTTAACAATATTATATTTTTCATTAAATTCTACCCCTTTTTGATAATTCATTCTGATATGACATTATATCGACCATATTCTAAAGATAGTTGTATAAAATATATAACCAAACCTGTCAACGGTTTCAATCACGATTTTTAAAAATTTCACTGTAAATTTGACACTTTTTTCGATAATTGTAATAGATGATACCTTAAATCGGTCATTTGATCAAAATATATTTATAATATGTAATGACAGTTGTATCTGAAGTTAACTTGAACCAACTTAATTTCGTTAAGATAGTTTTATTATATGTAATGGCAATTGAATCTGAAGTAAAATTGAACCAACTTAATTTCTTGTAACAATATTATATTTTTTAGTAAATTCTACCACTTTTTCATAATTCATTCTGATATGACATTATATCGACCATATTCTAAAGATAGTTGTGTAGAATATATAACCAAACCTGTCAACGGTTTTAATCACGATTTTATAAAATTTCACTGTAATCTTGACAACTTTTTCGATAATTGTAAAAGATGATACCTTAAATCGGTCATTCGTTTTAACAATATTATATTTTTTTAGTAAATTCTACCCCTTTTTCATAATTCGCTCTGATATTACATTATATCGACCAAATTTTAAAAATAGTCGTATAGAATATATTTCCATACCTTTGAACGGTTTTAATCATGATTTTTTAAAATTTCATTGTAAATTTGACAACTTTTTTGATAATTGTTATAGATGATACCTTAAATCGGTCATTTGATCAAGATAAATTTATGATATGTAATGACAATTGTAACTGAAGTAAACTTGGACCAACTTAATTTCTTTTAACAATATTATATTTTTTTAGTAAATTCTACCCCTTTTTGATAATTCATTCTGATATGACATTATATCGACCATATTCTAAAGATAGTTGTATAAAATATATAACCAAACCTGTCAACGGTTTCAATCACGATTTTTTAAAATTTCACTGTAATCTTGACAACTTTTTCGATAATTGTAATAGATGATACCTTAAATCGGTCATTTGATCAAGATATATTTATAATATGTAATGAGAGTTGTATCTGAAGTTAACTTGAACCAACTTAATTTCGTTTTAACAATATTATATTTTATTAGTAAATTCTACCCCTTTTTCATAATTCATTCTGATATGACATTATATCGACCATATTCTAAAGATAGTTGTGTAGAATATATAACCAAACCTGTCAACGGTTTCAATCACGATTTTATAAAATTTCACTGTAAATTTGACAACTTCTTCGATAATTGTAATAGATGATACATTAAATCGGTCATTTGATCAAGATAAATTTATAATATGTAATGACAATTGTATCTGAAGTAAACTTTAACCAACTTAATTTCTTGTAACAATATTATATTTTTTAGTAAATTCTACCACTTTTTCATAACTTAATTTCTTTTAACAATATTATATTTTTTAGTAAATTCTACCCCTTTTTGAAGATTCATTCTGATATTACATTATATCGACCATATTCTAAAGATAGTTGTATAGAATAAGTTATCAAACCTGCCAACGGTTTTAATGAAGATTTTTTAAAAATGTCACTGTAAATTTGACAACTTTTTCGATAATTGTAATAGATGATACCTTAAATCGGTCATTTGATTAATATAGTTTTATAATATGTAATGGCAATTGTATCTGAAGTAAAATTGAACCAACTTTATTTCTTTTAACAATATTATATTTTTTAGTAAATTCTACCCCTTTTTGATAACTCATTCTGATATTACATTATATCGACAATATTCTAAAGATAGTTTTATAGAATGTATTACCAAACCTGCCAACGGTTTTAATCAAGATTTAAAAAAAAATTTACTCTCAATTTGAAAACTTTTTCGATAATTGTAATATATGATACCTTAAATCGGCAAGATTATTTGGTTATATGCATTGACAATTGTATCTGACGTAAACTTGAACAAACTCAATTTTTATTAAAAAAAATTTTTTTTAGTAAATTTTGCCCCTTTTTTGATAATTTATTGTGATACCACATTCTAAGGATAGGTGTATAGATTGTAACAATAAACTTGCCTTTGGTTTTTTTAATGATTTTTTTACTTTATATTTGACAACTTTGTTGGATTATTGTATTAGATTTTACCTCAAATCGGTCATTTGATAAGGATAATTTGGTTATATGCATTGATAATTGTATCTGAAGTAAACTTGAACCAACTTAATTTTTAAAGATAGTTGTATAGAATATATTCCAAAACCTGCCAACGGTTTTAATCAAGATTTTTTTAATTTCCAATGTAAAGTTGACAATTTTTTCGATAATTGTAATAGATGATACCTTAAATCGGTCATTTGATCAAGATTATTTTGTGATATGCATTGACAATTGTATCTGAAGTAAACTTGAACCAACTTAATTAAAAAAAAAATTTTTTTTTAGTAAATTTTGCCCCTTTTTCGATAAGTCATTCTGATACCATATTCTAAGGATAGGTGTATAGATTGTAACAATAAACTTGCCTTTGGTTTTCGTTATGATATTTCTACATTTTACTTTAAATTTGACAACTTTTTTTGATAATCGTATTAGATTTTACCTCAAATCGGTCATTTGATGAAGATAATTTTCCTTGTATCAATTTGGCATCTTTTTTGATAATTGTAATAGATGTTACTTTAAATCGGTCATTTGATCAAGACAAATTTGTAATACTTTCATTTATATTTACAGACACATATTTTACATGCAATTCCTTTTCAAAATATTTTCATGGGGAAATTGTTTGTCAGCATAAAGTTGCTGAAGGACCGCATAGAATTGATTTAATTACATTTAACGAGTGTTTAAATGTGAAACGTGTAACATAGTACACAAAAGCGAAATAATCTTAAAATGACCTTGACATCGACCAATCAGAAAAATACAATAACACCAAATTAATTTGACAACCATGAAAGTCATTTGCGAGAAATCGGAATAATATTAACAAAAAAAAAAACAAATGAGCAAACATATAAAATTACTGAATAATCTAAATCATTTTAGACAACAACAAAAAATGACTAATAATAAAAGTACCTATGTATCATCAAAATTCTCCTAGTTTAAAAGGTACGTAAATATCGTCTTCTATGTAATTTGAAATTGCCGCCAACTTATATCAGTTGATTAACAGACTACTGACGTATCGATGACCAACAATATTCCTACGACTTTTGTCGTATGGGAAATGTAAACGACTCATCTTTGTAGATTTTCGGCGATCAAATATTTCATACAATTGATCTTTGACATCTTCGCCAACAGCACAGGGGATAATAAACTATAGAAGGACTTCCTATTGTATTTATTGTGAACTTGTTCTCTTCCTGAATATGCATGAAATATTTGCCACTGGACGTTAAGCAACCAACAATCAATCAGTGTGTGCACTCTTGTTTTCTGTTAAGTCTGTTTTTTTTATAATATGTGTAACTGTACTTATATACCAGTTCTTCAAAAGTGTTGTTAAATTTAACGATGATTAAGCCTAACGAGTCGTTAAATTTTAACGCAGTCGCTAACTAATCAATGCGTTAAATATTGTTGTTTAGAAAATGTTAACGACAATGTTAGTTAACGCAGCGTTAAAATTTAACGATGTAATTAAAAAAATAAAATTCCCACAATTATGTGTAAATTAAACTTCCTGTTTTAATCAACATGGCTGCAAATGTGTCTTCAATAACTACAAGAGAAAGAAAACTGAACTTTACAGCATTTGAGAGCAATTTGATAAGTGAGCTGGCTACAACCCATCTTGAATTACTCCAGGGGAAGCATTCCCCAGAGGTAACTAATGCCAAGAAACAGGAAATGTGGCAGGATATTATATTAAAGTTAATGCATTGGGGGGTGTCTCAGGACAGAGACAGAGGTTCGAAACCGCTGGAGAAACCTGACTCGTGGGGCCAAGCAAAAAAATTACTACAGTGCAGAAGGAAAGAACACAAACTGGTGGTGGTCCTCCTCCCACCCAGACTTCCCAAGCAGAGGAGAACATTATAAATTGGGTGAGGGACACTGCCTCTTTCCGTGGAGTTCCCGGTGGTCAGGAAACTGTAATTGAGGGACCAGAAGGTTATATATGTTTTAAAAGTTTTCAAATTACTGTAATAATGCTTTTAAAACAGTCTTTTCATTCCGAAATTTACAAGAAACATTTTAATCAAAAGGCTTTTTATCGTCTGCAATGTTTACAAATATACAACAGGGGAATCCCAAATGGTTACCCTGACCTTCGAAATTAAAATAGATGCATTTTTATCGTTACAATATTGAGTTGTAGACTGTGACATTTTCAATGAGTCTTATGTGCCTTCTTGAATCATTCCTATAAAATAAATGCTCTGCAGTGTGTGTCAAAATCTCACCTTATGTAGCTTATTTGTTTACAATTTATGATTCCCCCTGCAACTTGGCTATCCTTGGCGAAAACAAGCCGCTTATGTCATAGCAAAATATTTATTTAATATCTCCCGTGAGGATAACCCATCTCCTTTTATCACCCTTATTCCTGTTAATTTCGGAATCGGGTCCGTTCGCCCTAATAATATGTTCAACATCCAACAGATAAGAAGGTCTTGAATCGGGCATTGACTGACTTTGATTTACTTCATACAGGCGACCTGTTGGACATTTTGGAAAATTTTGATAGTTAATCACTACTAAACAGCCAGAACATGATGAGGAAGTGATGGAAAGCATCTTACCACAGTTGTTAGGGCAGGATCTCCTTGGTAATTGTAGCAACCTGAATTTAATGTCAGACACGCCATTTCAACTACCTAACCAAAAACAGATGATGATTCCAGCCACAAATCATTTATTCAGGCCCTGTTTAACTCAAATAAAAGCCAACATTTTATTTTGCAAGAGTTGGGTCACTTGAACAAATCAGTTACCACCTGTTCTTCGGACATTTCATTTTTGAGAGGACAATTTAGACAACAGGAAAGGATAATTAATAGGCAGCAGAGGTTATAATCCTGGTACCTTTGATAATTATTACTGGACCGTTTCAACACAACTATTAACTTGAATAATATAGAATAACAAGACATAACGCCCGAACTAATCCATACATTAGACCCACTGTTAAGACGATACAAAAAGAAACAGATGAAGTCCGTAGTTGTTAAAGACAGTTTATATTAGGTTCAATAAAGTTGTAATTTTGTATTTTAATAGAAATTTTACTAATCACAGAATTGTCTATGTCACTGGGAAGATCCCAGGTAGATTCACCGCCTTAACTGTCTGATTTCACTGTTTATTTTTTATTTTACTTTTATTTGATTTCATTTTTTTTGGTGATGATAGTGAGCTCTGTAGGTATGGTCTGTTAGAATCATCTGTTTAGCTTCTGGGTAACTGATGTTTCTTTCTGTTTTAATTTTAATAATATATTTTTCTTTAAGGTAGAAATTTACTTCAAGTAAAGAATTGTAATTTGTTAGAAAGAGAAGTAGTAGGAAGGAATGGGCAAGATGGTATGAACGAAAATCTAACATAGATAAAATGTTCTTTGAGTTGATACATTGTATCTATCGGTCGTGAAATTATTCTACCCATCAGACAACCAGATGTTAGGCTGCTGACCCCAAATTGGTAAATTTTCAGAAATTTTGCAGCTTTTGTTTATTATCTTGAATGTCATATTGTTTTACAATTTATAAAATATGTTTTTAAGTGTTCAGGTCCATGAACCCTTTACGGGTGTTCAAATAGCCGGCAGTAAAACGCTTTCCGAAGTTTGGCATCCGTTTGACTATGCGGGATGTATCAAGTTCGCAGTCACGTCCGGTCAAAAGGGGGACGTTAAATCCGATGCCTCGTGTAAAGAGAGTACCACTCTCTTTGCACGTTAAGAACCCTTGCAACAAGTATCTATCTATTTATATCAGTCTTCCTTCAAGATTTTAGAGGAAAATGATAATTAAGAGACATAGCAACCACTAGTAGCCCGATTTCAGTCTGAAACGATCATTTTGGTCTGATCACATCTTGATTGACTGAATTTACCGCTAGAGAAATTCGTCAAGATATTTAAGATCGTTGAGTCGCCGTTCAGATCGATAGCCTCATCAGGTAAATCAGTTCGTTAAGGCGTGTCAAGACGGAAAAGACCGAATCGTCTAGCGGGTTGTTTGGACCCGTTAAGACCATGTCAGACCAAAACAGACCATGGATACAAAGTTACGTCAAGATGTTGTCAGACCGTGTCCAGTCGTGTTCAGATTTTAATCATTTGGACACAAAACGAGTGAAACTTTCCCATTGTTTATCAGGGGTTGCTCCCCTTTTAAAAATAAAATAAAAATTTGAAAGAAGACGGTTTATGTTAACTGAACGTCTACCACGTCCCTTTAATCATGTTAATTAAATAAAAGAAATATTCAATTTGAATTCTTACTTCATCCTATTTAACATGTTTGTATATTTTAAAAAGTAGCTCAAAGTCATACTGCTGAACAAACCGCCGCGAATTGACTAAAAAAAAAATCAACAGATTGCCGAAATAACATTTATTCATTGAATGTAAGCACCTGAACCTTTATATTAAAGGTTTACAAGTGATTACAATACATGTTTTTGCAATTACAGACTGTCGTAAGTGGTGAAAAATTTGTCATGTTAACGCAATAGATCATTTTTACACCCTTATTAAATAATTACGGATGTCGGCCGTGAACACTTGAAAACGCGTGATCTTAATAATTATGTTAAATTAAATTTAAGATGTAACATTTTTTAATATTGTAAATGAATGCATTATCATTTAACTTTTGCATTTGAGTAAATTTGAGGCAGGGAAAATATATATATATATATATATATAACTAGAATCTATGTCTTTTCTCGTTTTCCGTTTACTGTCATGCCATTGTCCGTGCATTTTTGCCAGACTCATGCGTTTGACTTTCCATCTTTATTTTTTAATTAGTCTATAATTTGAGAGCCTTTTATAAAAAAAATATATTACATACCAGAAGACTTCGTTAAAAGATAAAGTTTGAATATTATAGCAGAAAAAGGCCAGTGTACCTGAAGTACATTTCAAGACCAGGTTATATATATTACATGCATACAGCATAGTAAAGCTGGTTTAATTTGGATTACTATATATCTATTAGGGACATTTTCCGACGATAATTAATCAAATCTGACAAGTTTGATTAAAAACGGAAAATACGCCCGTAAACGATTTAACGTTACCGTACCCTCTTTACTTGTCGCATGTCGGCATCTTCAAATGGCAAATTTATTTTACACAAAATCGTTGACATGGTAGATGGACACTACTGCACAATATAAGCTGAGCTGGAAATTACAATTGGTGAGTAGAAATGAATAATATTTTAAAACATGCCTATCAGAAATGAGAATAATCATTGATCCGGCCAAGAGTTTGAAGGAAAAATGTTTACATTTGTTACATTTGTGCATACAGGTATGAATCGACGTTCTAATACACAACATTCTTAAACAGTAACTTGTTCAAAGGCAAAGTAAGAATTTGGGCTTGTACAATGGTTTGGTTGTGGGGGTGGCCTATCACCAGACCTAACCGCCTGATGGAGTAACCCTACATATTCATATTTATTGTATGTTTATAATGTATTGATAACTGTCACATCCTAAAATTTGCATGAAATATTTGTCACTGGATTTTTTATAACTCATAACCAACCAATCTTCACATGTATGTTACAATGATGATGTACCTATTTATATAGCCACTAGTCATTTGCTGGTGGGTGATGTACAATAATTATAATTTATCACATATTTGTTATGAATACCTTCAAGGCTTGGGTTTGCATATATGCAATAACCTCAAAATTGCCTGGGGCCAAAAAAAAAGAGTATATTGATATTGTGCCCCGATTCCAAATGATGTGACAGCATTGCGTCCTTAACAACAATTTTTTACACTTTTGTGATAAGAAATTTAAGATAATTTTCCAGGCATGTTTCATTAAATTGCAGGCGCAGATCCAGAGGGGGGTTCCAGGGGTAGGAACTCTTTCTCTTTTTGAGGATCAATGCATTTGAATGGGGACATGTAATTGGAACCCCTCTTTGTCCTGGTTTTCAAAATGGCTGGACCCGGCCCTGAATTGTTATCAATGATTTAAATGTTTTGCTCTAAATTTTGTAGAACTTAAATATATACATATATTATAACATGTTATAATCTATACATATTATTACTTTGTCATGTATGTAGTATTATTGTATAGCAATATAATATTTCCCACAGAAAGTAACCAAAAGTTAGCGTGCAATAAATCTCAAAATGCATGACGTCATCAACGACAAAATCTAGTTTTTACTTTCAAATATTATATTGCTATACAATAAACGGATTATTGCATGAATATTGTGGAATATTGTCCCTCGTAGAACATATATTGCACTCGCAAGCTCGTGCAATATAAAATTCTACTCGGGACAATATTCCCCAATATTCATGCAATAACCCTATATTATTCTACAAATTCTATTTTGAAATAAAAAAGTATTATTAAAAGAATTTGTTGAATTATTATTACTACACATATGACAAATCAAATACATGCAGTTACTGTAAATTCAGATATTATTGCTTGCATTTATTATTGCGAATTTGGCATTTTAGACTTAAATGCGATTTTAATTTTTACGATTTTGTGAAAAATCCTGTTTAATTCATATAAAATATCACAAAATGCGCGTTTAAACTATTGCGTTTACAACTCAGTCGCATTTTTCGCAATAATAAAAACCTCACATCAATTTCTGAATTATAAAATAGTATTAATGCTATTGACTTATTTAATTTTATGCATGTTATAGAAGTCGCATGTTATACATGTTATAAATACTTAATTCTTAATGTATATATTTTTGTAGATGAGATATCGTTGGTTTGAGCATGATTCCCAGCAAGATTATGAAGGGGCATATATATCATATATACATAGGAAATATATAGTGTCACCAAATTACTCTCATACAGTACCTCATTTGTACATGTAGCTGTAAATTGTGAAACGGTGGATTCATTCATAATTTTGAGTTACTTATTGCAATTGGAAATAACGTTGATAAAACTAACAGCATTATGTCATGATGTTGATGGGATGTTCTGATTGGACAAAAAGGAACATTGTGAATTGAACAAAAAGCAAACTTACAATTCATAGGAAAAAAAGTAGGAAATTGGAATAATGAAAATTCATAGTTTCAGTGATTACCTTACAATCATTATGATCATTGTCAATATTACAAGTGCATCATCATGATCATATATATCTGAATTCACCTTGGATAATTATTCATTTAAAATAAGAATTTGGATAAAATAAGAATTTCTATGCTGGCGTTGCTACTGTTGGCTTCATGTACCACCAGGGAGTGTTCAATCTTTTTGACCTTTCATGAGGGTCTGGCACGGTCCGTCACTATTGGTTAGTGTCATATATGCATGATGATGGAAGTTTCACCAACCTAGACAAGCTGTACAGCCCTGGCACAGTTGTTGCTTGGACTTTGAGTCAAATGACAGCTTGCTGTATACATTTGTAGTTCAAATACCGTAGTCTACATGTATTTTGACAATCTTCTAAATTACTGGTCATTCTGAAACTGGCATTTTGTACTTGTACATATAGTAGTCGAACATATTAAACAATACATGTACTTCAAAGTATCATTTTATTTTGTCTCGCCTTACATGAAAGTTATGAAAGTTGTATATATGCAAGAAATATGTATAACAGTCTTGGGGTGATGATGTACGCTATTTTTAATAGAGCTTTACATTTATAAAAGCTAAAAGAGCTGGATGTGTGGTTCAGTGACTGAGTGTAAAATATACTGTTACATTTTATTACATGAAATTGGATACATTGTATTGTATATGAGTACCTTGCAAGGTCTACTTGTCTATCAGGTAAGGTTGACCTGACCTTAATTTCATTTCATGGATAATTTAAGTGATTTAGGTTATTTCAGTTTAATACAATGTTAACATGGTTAGGTTTGTTTCTCAGATACTTCGTAATAAAATTAGAGACTGGAAATTGGGAATGTGCCAACAAGACAACAACCCGACTACAGAGCAGACAACAGCAGAAGGTCATCAATGTTTGAATTGTTTCTAAGAAGCTGTAAGCTACATTGTACATGTTGGAAACAAACATAATTTTTATTTTTGCCTAAGGAGATATGGTATCAGGGGTAAATCCAGCCATTTAAAAAAGGAGGGTTCCTAACCCAGGACAAAAAGGGTGGTTCCAACTATATGTCCTCATTCCATGATCGTCCAAAAAAGGGGGGTTCCAACCCCCGAACCCTCCCCCTGGATCCACCACTGGGTATGAATTTTGATGAGACGACTTTCATAACTTAAACTATAAACCATAAACCATGCAGACCAAGTGATTTTCTTTTTAGTCACTATATAATAGGGACTGTACACCCTTCAGCAATGACCAAAAACTTAAACTTCATAATGAGCACCCTATAAATGGCTCTGTTGGAAAGAGTTAGGCATCTAACAGAGTTAATGTACAAAATTCAGACGAGAAACCCAACAGTGATGACAACTTGATTTATACTAGTATACATGAGCTACAAACAAACAAATATGTGATAAACAGCAATCAACAAAAACACTACAGACAAAAAATTAAGGGGAGACTATTTAAATATAAAAAAGAAGATGTGGTATGATTGCCAATGATACAACTCTCCACAAAAGACCAAAATGACACAAACATTAAAAATTATAGGTCACCGTACAGCTTTCAACAATGAGCAAAGCCCATACCGCCTAGTCAGCTATAAAAGGCCCCGATAAGACAAAGTAAAACGATTCAAACGAGAAAACTGACGGCCTTATTTATGAAAATAAATGAACAAAAACAAATATGTAACACATAAAAAAAACGACAACCACTGAATAACAGGCTCCTGAATTGGGTTTATTAACTAATGTCTTGTACAAGTATTACCCCTGACGTTCCGTGAAAATTGTTTTCAAAAATCTAATTTTTCCATAATTCTTTTATGTAATAAACTTTTTTAAATAACTTCAGACCTTCCCTTGTCTGATCACCAGCATGGCTAAAGGTATTACTCCCAGGTGTATTGGCAGGTGACACCTCCAGGTATTCAAGCGATTTCCTGTCGGTCTTGCAAGTTCATGCATCATTTCACTTCTGTCAGTGTACACGACCACAGGCACTTGTCTCAAAAAAAAAATTCCTATATACCTTATTATAACACAATAAGGTATATAGGATTTTTTTTCTGAGACAAGTGCCTGTGTACACGACCGAAAACTTGAATCTTTCCATTTTAAAACTTTCAGGTGCATAGGTAATCATTTGATAATATACATTTCTGTCCTGCGTGTCCGATAGTGATACACTAGTCATTACTGTTAATAAATAACATTTCTGGTGTAAAGAATATTATTCATAAAAATTTAAATAATTCCATTTTTTCCAATGGTAAATTTGGGGAAATGTAAGTACTCGTTGTCTAAAGTGAAGGACAGTTAGAAAATTCCTGGATCCGAATGAACACCATGCGAATTTGAAAATAATATATTTGTGAAATCACATTCTACAAGATGACATATTTTGTAGGTACGTTATACTCTATAACCTTTAATTCTAATTATAGTATCTTTGAAATGCATTTTATAGCTCACTATGCGGTATGGGCTTTGCTCATTGTTGACGGCCGTACGGTGACATATAGTTGTTAATGTCTGTGTAATTTTGGTTTCTTGTGGACAGTTGTCTAATTCGCAATCATACCACATCTTCTCTTTTGTATTTATATAGCTATTACTTGCAACTGCCATGTGTAAATGTTCCAGACTCATGCCGCTGAAAGAGGTCTCCTTTCAAGTTTGAAAATAGGTGGAGAGGTCGGGAAAACTATCAGAAATATACTAGTATATGATAAAAAAAATCAGTAAAGTTCCCACTACTCTTTTGGAAAACTGTCTTGCTATTCCCGAGTGTGTTTTAATCAAAGAATTTTCTCTTTATTGACACAATGGTATATATAAACTCATCATATATTTTCGCGCGGAAGACGTGCGTTTCGTCTAAAAAAAAAAGACTCATTAGTCACGGCGCCCGAATCAAAAATTCAATGGAGGCCAAATAAAGTACGAAGTTGAAGAGCATTTAGTTCCAACATAACTAAAAGTTTTCCCAATAGACTAGTTCAGGGAAAGCTTTTTCGCGACCTAGAACTCTGAGTGGGTCAAGCAATAACTAAATAGATAAAAAAAATAACGAATTCAAGATACATAATTGTAGGTAAACAAAACTAGCTGTATGGCATTTTAAGTAATAACACGGGCCATGCTTGTAAGAACTGTACGTGTGATAGTGGTTAGCTCGTATAATAAGTCAACGTTCGGTATAGTCAGGGACAATTTTACACCAGGTACGGTGAAATCGAGGACATCAAAAACCTCATCTTCGTTAGCTAAGGGTCACGATCAACGCCCGCTCTCCAGAGTGGATCGTAACCTTTGGCTAGCGAAGAGGCTAGCGAAGATGCCAAAACCTTTGATTTTAAAAACATGGAACTATTTTGTTGCCAAACAGCCAATTATTGTACAACTAAATAATATTTTTGACTCATTGGCACGCATACCACATATGCAATGCACATCTCTTATATCTATCTTTACGATTACGTCGCTTTTATATTCCGTAGTCCTTTGGTAGTTGTTATTGTATAATACAGGCTTTAATCTTTAAAGCATTTCTTAGTACACTAAGAAGAAAGTTTTAGCACTAATGGCTCTCACTGAAACGACGTTTTAAGGCCCCAGGGAACATGGATATAAGAGAATATTAGTATATAATTCAAATATATGGTATCAATAGCTATAGTAATTGTGAAATACAATGACTTTTAAATCAGCGTGTGACCAACGGCTTAATGCAAATTCCCAATCATCACAATAAAAAGGGTGAAACAGCTTGTATGATTGGAGCTTTCAAACTAAATGGTAGACCCAACCCCCAACATAGAAGGGTTCAAATTTTGAGTAGGAGCCGTTAGACTGCTCTATAATTTGATATAATTTGTATAGTACACTGCAATGTGAGTATTTGTAAGATCACGCGCGATTTTATTATTTTAAGGAAATGCTTTACGAAATAACTAAGAACAGTTTATTTGTACTCGTAATAAAAAGGAGAAAAGATTGGGCTGCCTCTCTTCAATTTTGTCCAGTTACCAAAGTAAAATTAAATTTAACTTCTTCGACAATGCACATTGTATTATATTGTATTTGTCATTCCAACACTTACACTTGTTCTTTTATTTGTGTATATTTAATGACCATTTTAATTCAAAGCTTGGACTTGCATCCTTCATTCTCTACAAAATTTTATAGATAAAGATTGGTTAAAAAATGTAATAAAGCAAAGACTGTTAGATCAGTTTCTTCAGAATTGAAATTCATGAATTCAAAATTCGCCAAAAGCTATTAACTACAAAATTTTTAAGAAACACTGGGAATTTGAGGAATATTTTAACATTTTGAACTTTAAAGACGCCGTTGTTCTTTGCCGATTTCGAACGACCAATAACAAATTGCCTATTGAAACAAGAAAATGGCAAAATGTACTGAGAGAAAACCGTGTTTGTCATCTATGTAAAAATTGACAAATTGGTGGCGAATATCAAAGGGCACACATTTATTTTTCGTCTAACAGCACGTATACCCGCAGTTATCGTAAATTATATAAACATATAAAAAAAAATAGCATTATTTTTTAAAGACAAAACAGAGAAAAGAACTGATAAGTGCGGGTAATCCATGCGTCTTGCCTCCTTTATGTTTCGATATTTTAGAAATTAATTATTCTTTTATCTATTTTAACACGTGAAAAATACACCGGTGATTTACATATATGTCTTTAACTTACAGCTGGTCCTGAAAATGCATGAAATATTTGCCACTGGACTTTAAACAACCAACAATCAATCACACTACAACTTATAATATATATAGTAGTGAAATACAAAATGTATATTATAATGATACAATTAGCAAAATAAATAGAATACAAATACACACTTCTTTATTTAACTGACACAATTTAAAGGAATACTCTCTAAACTATATAAGTCTTTTGATCCATATTTATATATATTTACTAAATTAGATATACCATTCTTTACATGCATGCTCATACATATATTTTTGTACTATATTGCTATAAATGTTAAATGGAGAAGACTTCATAAGTCTGTTTGATTTGTTTCTTATCCAATTTGTACTTTAACAAATAAAACATGTTTAAACTAAACTATATAAGTAGAGAAGCTAAAAGTTTCTTTTGAATACTTAACAAACGGCTTCCGAACAGTTCATGTTTTTTGCTCAATTTAAAAACTTGAAAACATAAGCATGTATATTAAAAACTGACGACCAGACATCACTAATACGTGTAAACACAAATTCATTAATTCTTTATTAACGTTTAGCCCTACGGCACCTTTCTATTAAGAATGATGGTGGTAATTGTAATATATAATAGGCATGTACTTTCTTACGTTACGCATCATTGATTTTGTTACCTGTTGACCCGGTTGATTACTAGCCCGTGCCATCGAACCCGACCATTTTAACTAAAACAGATTTTGTTTGAATTAACGCCATATGTATATATATACTAAGTACAATATACCTATCATATGGATTAAAAAATAAATATCATAAGGATACATTGTTTGAATGAAAATTTCTATACGGTGATACTTTAACACCGTCCCGACAGAGACTGAATGAATGCAGTATGATGATCAGGTTTCGGGATCCGAGAAGTCTTTTTTCGAATTTCCGGATGAGTAAATCGCACTTAAAAAAATTAAACATGCAAACAAAAAGCAACAGCTTCAACGGTTAACTAGGACATATATCAACAGAAAACGAATTAAAGCAAATGTCATACATAAAACAAAAATATGCATGTGTTAATTTGCATCCGGTGCATTTCTGTGGATCCTTAACTTTTTTAGGTTACGACTAGGATTTTCCGTTACTAATCTTCAAATACGAAAAATATTTTCACCGGTCTTCACAACATTTTTAGGTTTATGGCATACATTTTGGTGTGTATACAATTAACATACGTCCTTGCATTTAATTACCAATATATATTTATATAAACTAACATTTATTAAAAAAATAAACAACATATATAGACAATTAATGTATTAGTTCCTCGACAAAACAAGAAAAGAAATAAAGAATCAACAGAAGATTTAATTTTTTTTTAATTAATCAAAATATACTTCAAACAAATCCTAATATTAAAAAACATATATACATATTAATCTTAAATGCATTATCGAGTAGAAGGGGCGCAACTCGTGTTATCAAACCGGTATACTGAACGGATCTAAACAGGGTCTGAACATTTTGAACGTAATTTTGTATCCATAGTCTGTTTTGGTCTGACACGGTCTTAACGGGTCTAAAAAACCCGCTAGACGATTCAGTCTTTTCCGTCTTGACACGCCTTAACGAACTGATTTACCTGATGATGCTATCGATCTGAACGGCGACTCAACGATCTTAAATATCTTGACGAATTTTTCTAGCAGTAAATTCAGTCAATCAAGATGTGATCAGACCAAAATGACCGTTTCAGACTGAAATCGTGCTACTAGTGAACGTCACTGTACCACATCCGGAATATTAACGAAAATGTAAACAAAACAGACGACAGTATTTTTAACAATAAACAAAATTGACAGAAATTTAGAATTAGACCAGAGAAAATCAGTAATATACATTGTAAAGATAGAAGCAGAAGAAATTATTACATGTAAACCTTTTATAAATCAACTTCAATATACGCAACATTTAGTAATTAAAGGAGAAAATGTAAACAAACAGACGACACGATTTTTCCGATAACTACTAGTATTGCTTATAAAGAAATTCAAACCACAGAATAGTAATGAACTGACACTGTAAATATACTAAAAACAGTAGAAATTTATACTGATGCATACTATGTATAACTCTTATGTCATGAAATATCATAATCGTACTTTTTCTTTAATAAATGCCGTTACCACGAAAAACAAACCTGATCATATGCGTGGTATGTTGCCTTTATTTGTGAAATACAAGAGAAAAAAATCGAATGGATATTGATAGACTCAAGTCATAGACAAAAGAAAAGAATTGCACAACTTTTATTGAAATATGGAGAAATTGATGTGGTTGACGGTGCCATATGCAGACAATGCGAGCGAAAGTGGTCAAGTCTTGACAATAGCGCCAGAGAATTTAAAATCATTTGATATCCTCCAAACGTTGTCTTACAGATGAAAATACAACCCCTGCAAAACACTTAGTAACAATGGAGAAAATGCTGATAATCCTACACCTTCATCGCCGAAATCAACCCACATGTCAACTTCCAGTAATATTACAACACCACAAAACTGTAACACTGTGAGAAAACAGCTTGGGGACATATCAAATATTACATGCAAATAGTCATAATAGGAAAAACAGTTTCATGTAGTAAAGAATTTTTTATGGATACACCTATAAATGTTGAATGTCATGATCACATCTATAGTGCTGTTAGTACACCCAGGAAGAGATTTAAAATTAAGTCTACAAAAGAAATCTTACCCAAAGAAGAAGAGAGATTAGCAGTGAAAAGTTTGAAAAAAATAATAGTCAAACCACAACAATATGATAATTTATCCCCAGTAGAATTAGCTGAAATCGTGTCAGTTCTGTCGCTAAGATCCAGATCTGCACTTATTCAAACTCTTTTGAATTATGATTCTTTTGCACATGTTGTCAATTTACTGCTATTATGGCTATGACATGAATGTTTTTTGTTAAAAATTTACAAGAAATTATATTTTCAACTGTTTCACATGTATGTGCTACTCCTTATTTTGATAGAAGAAACACAAGAACTAATTAGTTTGGCCTTTAAAATGTATACATGTAGTATAGATCTACACACAACTTTACAATAACATACTTTCCATTGTCGATAATACCCAGCATGAAATACCCAGCATGAATATGTACCCATGCTGTAGGCCTCTGTTGCGAACATCAAACGAATACTGCTGTCCTTCTGTGCCATGCTCAGTACCTTGGATTTCATCTTAAAGATACAAATATATTTCCCAAGATTCTTTTTCAAAAGTTACATATGTACATGTAGTTTTAAATTTATCTTTAAAGTCATATGAAACCTCAAATTAAAAAAAAAATATGCTTATGTTTTTTAAAACTAAATGGATTAGTTTTCATTACAAAACATATGTACATATACTTTTGGCAGAAGAAAATTCTTTGATTTGTCCACAGTTAGAGAAAGTTTTATTTTTAATTGCTTGCTTCTAGGAAGCAATTCGAAAACCGTCATCTGTCATTTAAATACACTATTACACGAGTGTACTTGTTATACACGTAACAGACAGAGAAAAACAAAATGACAATTATACGATCTGTTTGTGTAAAATATAAAATCGTGCACAGAAGACTTAGGTTTATGTTAAGTACATGCATTGGTTAACAAAAAGAATAAACAATATTTTTTTTTACCAGTCGTCAGATTCAGATTTAGCTCCCAATTTGGGAAAACAATTGGTTGCTTACATAGGGCTTCACTGAAGCCTGAATTGAGCGGCACCATCGAAGCAGTCAGTGGGCCCGCTACTGGTCGTTACATTGTGCATATGACTTTCAACACAAGACTTTTTAACAATGTGTTACAGAACGGTTACAGAATTTGATATGATGGCAAGGCAGATGACATCAATTTATCCAGCAGACGTTAAAGCCTTTTAATGCAAATAGACAATCTAGCAACGTTTAAAAGTTTGTACGATACACTTTCCCTTAAAAGGGGTAAACCCTTTGAATCTTACTTTAATGATGTCTTTATAGAGACGAGTTACTTGAATTAAGTGAACGTTGGGTTGTTAGAGTCAGTGATTGTGTAAGATTCATACTCTAGAATGACAACGATGCCAGTACTTCAATACTGGCATGACAATATGGATTTTATGTGGTATTAAAATTTGCTGTTGCAAAATATTATAAATTATTATAAATTAAGGAATGTATCTCCCTCATGCAAAGCTTTGATTCCTCTGATTTGGCTATACTTTTTGGACCTTTTGGATTATAGCTCTTCATCTTTTATAGAAACTTTGGATTTGAAATATTTTGGCCGCGAGCATCACTGAAGAGACATGTTTTGTCGAAATGCGCATCTGGTGCAAGAAAATTGGTACCATTCATTTTATTGCGTCACACACTCCGTATCATTATAAATTAATAATTCAAAAGAAAGCACTTGTAATACCTTGACATGAGCTACTTACTTAGCTATATTCAAAACAGGCTTTAATTTTCAAAAGATATTAACAAAATGTTTAAAGTTAAATGAAGCGAGTGAATGACAAGAATTATATTTTTTTTTACCAGTCGTCAGATTCAGATTTAGCTCCCAATTTGGGAAAACAATTGGTTGCTTACATAGGGCTTCACTGAAGCCTGAATTGAGCGGCACCATCGAAGCAGTCAGTGGGCCCGCTACTGGTCGTTACATTGTGCATATGACTTTCAACACAAGACTTTTTAACAATGTGTTACAGAACGGTTACAGAATTTGATATGATGGCAAGGCAGATGACATCAATTTATCCAGCAGACGTTAAAGCCTTTTAATGCAAATAGACAATCTAGCAACGTTTAAAAGTTTGTACGATACACTTTCCCTTAAAAGGGGTAAACCCTTTGAATCTTACTTTAATGATGTCTTTATAGAGACGAGTTACTTGAATTAAGTGAACGTTGGGTTGTTAGAGTCAGTGATTGTGTAAGATTCATACTCTAGAATGACAACGATGCCAGTACTTCAATACTGGCATGACAATATGGATTTTATGTGGTATTAAAATTTGCTGTTGCAAAATATTATAAATTATTATAAATTAAGGAATGTATCTCCCTCATGCAAAGCTTTGATTCCTCTGATTTGGCTATACTTTTTGGACCTTTTGGATTATAGCTCTTCATCTTTTATAGAAACTTTGGATTTGAAATATTTTGGCCGCGAGCATCACTGAAGAGACATGTTTTGTCGAAATGCGCATCTGGTGCAAGAAAATTGGTACCATTCATTTTATTGCGTCACACACTCCGTATCATTATAAATTAATAATTCAAAAGAAAGCACTTGTAATACCTTGACATGAGCTACTTACTTAGCTATATTCAAAACAGGCTTTAATTTTCAAAAGATATTAACAAAATGTTTAAAGTTAAATGAAGCGAGTGAATGACAAGAATTATATTTGTCCAATTCTTAAACCAATGCCTGATTATATCATAAACTTCCTCTTTTATCATTTATAACGCAAAAATATCGTATAATTGTCAATTGTTTCTGGGATACGCTTGCTTTCAAGTAATCTGTAGACATATGGTTACTCAGAGTATTGCCCTCACGTCAATCGTTTTATTCTAAACAGTAAGGAACATCTCAGATTCTAATGATCGTCTTGCTTTAAAATTTCATTTTTGTTCGGTGATTTATTATTTGTATGTAATGGAGAAGACGTTCTAAGTAGCAAAACTTGTGTCTAATCCTATTGTCAATGTTTTTGGACAATAAAATATGTGTAAAGTTTTTCCATCTACCATTTACCTCTGCTGAGGACTTATGTCCAAGTTTTGACATATCCAATGACACCATTTTTTGTTTTTCTCAATAAATCTTTTTCTACTTTATTTTCATTATTTTCATAATTTTTATACATATAAATCACCAATTTGGTGGCTGATTTTGACCGGGTGCATGTGTTTATTGAATTGAATTAAAGAGGCTTCATTGGCTAGAATGTCAGAGACCCCTATATCTTCTTTTAGTTCAGGTATATACATGAATATTATTGTCAACCTATTATTTCTAATTTTTAAGATTAAATTATTTTTTTTTAGTTTAAAAGTATGACATGTAAACTGATCATAATACTTCCATCTTAAGATAGGTAAATTATAAAGATATAGTTACCAGACAAACTATTGTAACACCTTCCTGAGCCCCTTCTCTGATAAGCTCCGTTTGCTGATGCTGTTATTCCAGTTACATTAATAGGGTCACACACATGATTAGTGTTATATGTTGAAGCTATTCCCCTACTGGCTGTTGCAGTTACTGACCCACTAGCAATGGCATGAATTGCATCACTGCCATCATTATCTGCTTGTAAAGTACCTGAAATGAAAAAAATTATTGGAGAGTTAAAAGATAAAAGCACTACATACGGACAGCAACCCTACAACAGGTCTGACAATGTCTCATTCCTCTGAAAATTCAAGGGAATATAGATCTTGACCCCATATCAAATTTATACTAGTTGCTTTAGATTCAGAGTTATATATAAGCCAAAAACTGCATTTCAACCCTATGATTTATTTATAGCAATGGCAGCCATGTTTGTTTTACAAAACAGAAAATAAAACACAAACCTTGTACTAAAAAGGACTTAGTTTGTTGTTCATTGTTTCATAGCAGGGTTTTTGAAAGTTAAACTCAAATAATAGACAAATTACATGTGAACAAAGTCAGATCTAGCGAGCCTCTTGTTTATCATATGAATGAAGTCCTTTTTGAGCTCACCTGGCATAGCCATGTGAGCTTATGCCATCACTTGGCGTCCGTCGTCGTGAACTATTTCAAGAATCTTCTCCTGAAACTACTAGGCCAAATACTTCCAAACTTTAACTGAATGTTCCTTAGGGTATCTAGTTTATAAATTGTATCCGAAGTTTTGATCTATCAACAAACATGGTCGCCATTGCTAACCAGATGCTCCGCAGGGCGTAGCTTTATACGACCGCAAAGGTTGAACTCTGAACCGTTGGGGCCAGTATGGACACAACATTCAAGCTGGATTCAGCTCTAAATTTGGATTGTGATTAAATAGTTGACACAGCATAGGTTTCTGACACAGAATGAATGTGTTCTAATGAACTTAAAATTTTTGTTTTCTCTTAGAGCAATTCACTATGCTGTTGAATATTAATCCTCTCAAAAAAATGTTTGAAGAAATTTTCTTTTTATTGATGAAATTTCAAATGAGAAAAATTGAACCCAATTTTTTTAATCACATCCCCCTTTCCCTTATTCCAAAACTAATCTCAATTAAAATTTCTAATGGAGTTTGCAACAATAACTACTCATTTAAATACATCATAAAATATTAAGATGTAAAAAAAACTGCTTGTTATCACTGAATGGTAAAGATTATTTTAATTTATCAGTTGGTGGTAAAAAGTGAATATACATTGTATATTGTATATAACAAAGATTTAAGTTAATTCTGGACAAAGAAAGATAACTCCAATTAAAAAAAAATCTTGCTATTGCACAATATTGTGCAATAAGATATTTCTTGCTTACTATTCTGGACAAAGAAAAATAACTCTAATTAAAAAAAAATTGCTATTTCACAATATTGTGCAATTAGATATTTCTTGCCATTGCGCAATACTGTGCAATTGAAAAGACTTGCTATTGCACAATACTTAATATAATAATTTTAGATCCTGATTTGGACCAACTTGAAAACTGGGCCAATAATCAAAAATCTAAGTACATGTTTGGATTCAGCATATCAAAGAACCCCAAGATTTCAATTTTTGTTAAAATCAAACTAAGTTTAATTTTGGACCCTTTGGAATTTAATGTAGATCAATTTGAAAACAGGACCAAAAATGAAGAATCTACATACACAGTTAGATTTGGCATATCAAAGAACTCATTTATTCATTTTTTGTCAAAATCAAACTAAGTTTAATTTTGGACCCTTTGGACATTAATGTTGACCAATTTGAAAACGGGACCAAAAGTTAAGAATTTACATACACAGTTAGATTCGGCATATCAAAGAACCCCAATTATTCAATTTTGATGAAATCAAACAAAGTTTAATTTTGGACCCTTTGAGCTCCTTATTTTGTTGGGACCAAAGCTCCCAAAATCAATACAAACCTTCCTTTTATGGTGACCCCAAGGGTGACTGGGGTATAGAAATATGGTCACTTGGTCTTCTCCCGACCGGTAGTAAAACGCTTGCCGAAGTGGGGCGTCCGTTTGGCTGTGCGGGATGTATCAAGTTCGCAGTCACGTCCGTCAGAAGGGGACGTTAAATCCGATGCCTCGTGTAAAGAGAGTGCCACGCTCTTTGCACGTTAAGAACCCTTGCAACAACTCTTTGAGGGGTCCGTAGGTGGCCTGTTGCAAGGCAAAATTTCTGTCCCTATCCAATATACCCTCATTTTCCAGTGGCAGTCCAAATTTCCCCGACCATCATCCTAGATGGCCTCTATTACAACAACCTACCTATTGTATTTATTGTGAACTTGTTCTCGTCCTGAATATGCATGAAATATTTGCCACTGGACGTTAAGCAACCAACAATCAATCAATCAATCCTTTTATGGTCATAAACCTTGTGTTTAAATTTCATAGATTTCTATTTACTTATACTAACGTTATGGTGCGAAAACCAAGAAAAATGCTTATTTGGGTCCCTTTTTGGCCCCTAATTCCTAACCTGTTGGGACCTAAACTCCCAAAATCAATACCAACCTTCCTTTTGTGGTCATAAACATTGTGTTTAAATTTAATTGATTTCTATTTACTTTAACTGAAGTTATTGTGCGAAAACCACTTTTTAGTTATAATGACTATGTAAAGTTGATCTTGTGTTTATTTTATCTTTTATTTTTTAATCAAATCCTAGATTATGAAAGTATCGCTCTTTGAAGTGGACGAGACCAACATTTAGACGCTTAGCGCCAACCCCAATAGATTTGGGGAATGTTGGCTTGTTGATTCAAGACCAACTAGTTCCCATTTCAGGCTCATTGGTTAAAGTACATGTAAGTATCGTAATAAATTTGATATATCTGTAGTTTATAAACCACCAATAAATGAATCGTTTTATTCTTTTATTTTTAATGTGCACTAACTAATATTTTATCTTAATACATGATATTTTAATAAGTATTTAATGACTTTGACGTTTCAGTAACTGCAATTACTCATTAGATCTGTTCGAAGTGGGTAAAGTTAATACCCAACCATATTCGTTCATTTTTTGAGGGGTTTAGTTTTCTTTGTATCGATCTGATGAATTAAACATTTTTCGATTTTTTCTATAGCACTTTTGTTGTCCTGTTTATCACTGTATCGGTCGTAGGAGCATTTGGGAGGTTGAGCGTCCGCAAACATGTTAAACCCAACCATATTCATTAGTCAGAAGTATGTACGTCGATGGTTGTCGTTGGTTTCTCGTTGTTGGAGGTCATATAAAATTCAGAAAGGAAATGGGGTATGTGTCAAAGCAACAGCAACCCGACCATAAAGCAAAAAACAGCCGGAGTCCAACAAATGGTCTTCAATGTAGCGAATAACTCCCGCACCCTTAGGCGTTCTTCAGCTACCCCCTTAAAAATATGTATACTAGTATACGTTTTGTAAAATCGCATTAAACGCTAGAATGGTACAAGTTACGCAACAAAAAATCAAACTTGACTTGTGAATTGTGGTTATAAGCATTGCGTATCAGTTTCATACAATTTGGTTCAGGCAAAGTAAGAGAACAGAAACGAATTTTGGGATATATACGGAGGTACTTATAAGTAAGAGAAGAATGTACATACTTACAGAAGAACAAGGATAAAAGTCAATACGGTGGGAGCATAACAACAGCAGTATGACCATATGAATAAAAGGTTTAGAATAAGAAGAATAAGAATACTTTATTAATCCAATTATGGACCCTTGCGGGTTTTAAATTTCATACAATGATTACAATGATTTGTTATAACAATGAAATAATAAAATGAAATACATGATAATAGAACTCTGAACAGTTATTGCATGCACATGGAATAGAAAGTAATATGGGAGACAATCAATCAATTTCTGTAAGGATTATTCCCCTTTAAACAGATATGGTGTTTTGAGTTGCATACAAATGATATGCAGCCCCAACTGATTAGATATAAGGGTATTTTTCTCCCATGTACACACAGCAACCAATTACTAGATATGTATGTATATAATTATATTTTTTGACAATTGCAGGAATATGATAAGCACCTTAGAGTTTTACTGCAGTTTGTTTATAAGCATTTACATATTAATAGAAGAAATATGCATACACATAGAGAAATGTGCACTTAAATTAAATTTTTGAATTTAAAATATATATATATAGATAAACTAAAAGAGATTTAGCCATTAACAGAATTTGTGGATCTCAATTGAAAACTCTGGATAAGAAAAATGCATAACTTTTTCAGTATATGTTGATCTTCAGTGGTCATTAACCATAAAATTTTTGATTTGCAGTCCAAGTTATTGAAATTTTGACAGTGTTCATGAGCTTGTGCAAACAGTGATTCTCTACATTGATTATACAATGGACAGTTAATTAAAAAATGAAACTCATCTTCAATATCATTATGAGAACAAAAATTACAAGTCCTCTGTGACCTTTCTATAGGTTTGTTCTTATGGCGCTCTTTTTCTACTCTTAATTGGTGAGCACTTATGCGAAATTTACATAAAATTTTTCTTGATTGAAAACTTTGAATATCAAGATATTTTTCCATTTGGAAATTACTTTTATGAGAAAAATATGTATCTAGCTTTCCATTAACATTATCTTTATCATTGAACCATGCTTTTAAAAATAATGTCTTTAACTTTTTCATAATAAGTTGATTAATTGAATAATCAATACAATATGTTTCTTTCAATTCAAGCTTTTGTAAAATAAATTTAACAGAGGAATACCATGTTATAGTGTTATTTTCATGCATATCTTTGTTACATAAAAACGCTTCTTTCAATAATTTTGAGTTACAATGATGTAATCTATGCAGATAGCTTATCATAGATATAACAATATTAAAATATATAGGAAATCTACCTAATTCTGATTGTACAGCAACATTTGTACTTTTATCTGAGCCAGATAAACATCTATTAAGTTTATATGAAGCTTTTAAAGATTTATTAAATAAGTCTTCTTTTGCATAATTAAATAGGCCACTTGACTGGAATATAACTCCAAGGTATTTATATTTGAAAACAGTTTCAATTAATTCATTTTTAAAATAAAATGGTTCTTTTATGTGGCGTCCACTTTTATTAAAGATTAAGACTTTAGTTTTTTTTTTTAAGTTTACATTAAGGCACCAGGTATCACAGTATGATTCCAATGCCTTCAAGCGCTTTTGAAGTCCATCTGCAGAATCAGAAAATACAATGACATCATCTGCATACATAAGACAGTCTATGCGACTAGTGCTGAGTTTTACACTATCAGGACAATTTAGTAAACAGTTAGGTAGATCATTTATGAATAGATTAAAAAGGGCAGGGATTAAAACATCCCCTTGTCTAACCCCAATATAAGAGTTAAAACATGGACCTAGTTTGTTATCAACTTTTACTCTTAAATTATTAAGTGTATACATGTGTTTAATTAACTGGTAAAATTTTCCCCCAATGTCTGACTTGAGCATTTTGATAAGAATACCTGGGTGTATCACAGTATCAAAAGCTCTTTTAAAGTCAATAAAACAAGCATAAAATTTACTTCCCTTACAGTTAGTATATTTATCAATTAAGCATTTGAGGATAAACATGTGATCTGTTGTCCTTGATTTATTTCTGAAGCCAGCTTGGCAATCAGTCAAAATATTTCTCTCATCCAAATGTTTAGAAAGTCTTGTATTTAACACAACATTAAATAACTTTCCAATACAAGAATTTATAGCTATACCTCTGTAATTTTCAGGGTTATTTATATCTCCTGATTTATGTATAGGTATACAGTATCCTTCACACCATAGCTTTGGATATGTACTATGAGCAAATACTAAATTAAAAAGTTTATTAATGCAGCCTATAAGGGCTGTTTGTCCAGCTTTATATATACGCTAGATTCATAATTTTTTTGTTGTAAGCCATTCGTTTGATATATTATGGTGATCATTGCCTCTGTGTTTGGATGACAAAGCAATTGAACTTCTATTTAAATAGGGCATGATATGCACATGTTTGTCTGTAATCTATATAAATTTTGAGGTGAAATGCAGCCATTTAAGCCAAAGGGTACACTTCATCATAATTTCAAGAACCTTAACCATTTCTACAGCACTTGTCCTCATACCCTGGGCTATGTTATTTAAGAAGTAGATGCTGACCTGGTTGCTTTTAATATGGATGCTATATGATACGAATTTGCGAAAATACACCAAAGGTGGTATGATGTAAATTATTGGAAGAAGACTGAAGAAGAATTGACGTTGGTCAATGTTTTTCTGCTGTCAGTTTGATCCACTTGAGCTTGCTGAACGAGTGAAGGCCCTTATATCCACATTGGAATGTATTTAAAAAAGTTTTCAAATGATTTTTGGCATCAAAACCTTTGAAGTTTCGATCGATGTTTAGACAAAAACAATGCATTTCAGTCGGTAACATATTTACCTGTACTCGTCCATTACTAAGACATTATACATATAAATATTGAGTATTTAATATTCTATCAACGTTTTTTGTTGTAACAAACCATTATCACTTGTCAATTATCTGACGGCTTGCACCTCATTCCCGATTTTTCGATATTCTTGGGCTTTTACCACACTTACGTACGTACATAGTTAACAGGTAAAAGGAGCGGAAAATGTCCAATGAAACTGACGTAGATTTCTTGTGATTTTCTCTTCAGCGTATGGCAGATCCGCGAAGTAGTGTTTGAGATACTCATTTTCAAAATGAAGGTAAATTCATCTGAATCGTCGGCGAACATTCAATTCTTTTTTATTAAAGCTGTAATATTTTCAGTCAAATGAGAAGTTACTCAAAATTTTGAAAGAACCTTCCAAGAATCAGAATTCGAACACTAAAACTAAATTATCTCGGATCAGAATAAATGGCGATAATGTGTCACTATAAGTTTGAGACCGATGGCTATGGAAAGTAGCAATAGCAAGCTATAGCAAACTTTCCAAAAATCATACAAGACTAACAAAGGCCACAGGCTCCGGACTTGGGACAGGCGCAAACTTGAGGCGGGGTAAAACATGGTTATAAGATCTCAGCCCTCCCCTAAATCTCGAGCCAATTTAGAACAGTAAACTCATAACAATACGCACATTAAAATTCAGTTGAAGAGTGGTCCGATGTCTGAAGATGTAACAAAAAACATTAAAATTTTTATTTCATACATAGGTATCCACCAAAGATGAATAGCATGGACAGACAGAGTAGTAATGATATTCACCCTCATGTTTTGTCTGCTACATGATACGCAAATATGTTTACGTATATTATGTTGGTATATAACTAGAGAATGGGCACATAGTTTATATTCACATGATTTTGCCATGTGATTAAGGACTTTCCGATTTTATTCTCCTCTGAGTGCAGTATTTATATGATTTTCCTTTCACTGAAAACTGACTTGTCATTTATAACGGTAAGCCAGATACTCTTCAGAGTACAATTATCCCAATGAATTAACTTTCATTAGGAGATGAATTTTGCATGGCCATTTAACAGTTGTAAAAGCAGAAACTTAACAAGATATTTAAATTCGTGACCACTCAAAATTGTATGTTTTTCAAGATTCCGAATCATAAAACCGGTTCTTTGATTTCGAAAACCTACATAGTGGTTGAAAATTTCACTTTATACACATAACCTTGAAATAGGAGCATGTTGATTAATTAAATATGTCTGTTAAATTCTATGAAAACCACAGTTGTTATTCGTTTGTTGTTTTCACATGGTCAGCTTGTTAGTAGTATAGATATGTCAATTGTGAAATATCCTTTGTTTATAGTTGAATGTCTTAATCTCATGTACCCTTGTGTTGATTCAATGCCAGACATGGTAGTCTAATAGAAAACCCAAAACCTTCGCCTTGTACTCTCATGTAAGGCTATGCGATGCACGATATACATAGGCTTATTGCATACAGTGTTAGTAATGATTTCCTTAAACCAAATTTATTGGTTTAAAGAAATGTTTATCTGGACCAATTCAAGAAGGTGTGCTCTTAGTGGCTTCGCACGTGGTGTTTGGAATTTAAATGTTGTTTTATTGGACTTTGTGTAAACAATAAACGGTAGCTCGACATAGAAGGAGAGAATACCCGGTATTAAACTGTATGGAATTTCTTCTTCAACCTTGGGTTTATTTTCTCCATTTTTTTCTTTTTATGCCCCACCTACGATAGTGGAGGGGCATTCTGTTTTGTGGTCTGTGCCTCCGTTCGTCCTGCTCAGGTTAAAGTTTTTATTCAAGGTAGTTTTTGATGAAGTTGAATTTCAATCAACTTGAAACTTACTACACATGTTCCCCATGATATGATCTTTCTAATTTAATGCCAAATTGTAGTTTTGACCCCAATTTCATGGTCCACTGAACATAGAAAATGATAGTGCGAAGCTCAGGTTAAAGTTTTTGGTCAAGGTAGTTTTTGATGAAGTTAAAGTTCAATCAACTTGAAACTTAGTATACATGTTCCCAATGATATGATTTTTCTAAATTAATTCCAAATTAAAGTATTGACCCCCAATTTCACGGTCCACTGAACATGGAAAGTTATAGTGCGAATGGGGCATCCGTGTACTATGGACACATTCTTGTTTCTTCATATTGCAATTAATTTAAATATAATATTATACTTTTCACAAATTTTCCCTGTGATATATGTACCTAATGGTCTACATCAATTTTTCATTATCTTGGCTATTTTAATATTATTGCAGTATGATAATTTTGTAATTAACAGGCCACATAAATGATCATTAACCTTAAGGATTATGTACCCTTGTGAGGACTCATTGCTAAACATGTGGAAATTTAATAGAAAATCCACCTGTAATATTGTAACTTGCATTCATAAATATCCCACAGCCTTTATCCTTCTACTCTCATACAGGCAATTTGATGACTGATAGGTGTAGGATTATTTCATTAATGTTCAAAAGATATAGGAAGATGTGGTTTTAGTGCCAATAAACAACTCTATCCAAGTAACAGTGTATAAAAGTAACCCATTGAAGGTCAATGTTGACACTGCTGACACCACACTAGGGTCTCATTATCTGTGTTATCAGACACTATGTTGACTTGTGTCTTTTGAAAACTAACAAAACTTTGTCAACTTCAGATTTATTTCTTATATGAATCTGAGACCTTCCTTTTTTAAAAATTCCAAGGAACTAAAATGTGGATAGTACAACCTTAATATGTAAGACTTACGAGCAAACCAATTTGGCTCCACAATGTAGGTCAGATCCCCGTTGTTAACGGTACATCTGATTGTTCAAACAAAAAGGTTGGGAAGATGTTTCTCATCAAATCTTGGGTTTCGCTAAACACCCCACGTCCTCTCTATATATAGACAGTCATTCACTGAAAAAAGTAAGACTTCTTGCATGTTGTTTTTTTTTTGTACGTTAGCTCTTGTCGGTAAGGCATTTATACATTTTTAGGAGATTGTTGGTTAATGTCTCTTCGAGAGATTATTTCATGGATATGTCAATAATCTACATTATTTTTTATATAAAAGATACAAAAAGGAGACCTCCATTATATTTAAGGTAAATGATAGATTACATGCAATTATCATAGCTTCATTTAGATGTCCAGTACATTGCAAACTATTTACTTCCAAGTTCATTTCACCTTTTCTTATTTTCTGTTTCAGTCTTAAAAGACATGAAAGGGTTTGGTTTAATGTATTAATTACCTAATGAAGGATGCACCAATTATAAGTCCCTCTATTGTTTCTTCAAACTCTGTGTCATTCTGCAATTTAATTGAATTTAAATTGGATTAACAAAAAACAATGTTATGTGGTTTATATAAGTATCAGCGGATAAACTTTTATACAATTGTAAAATTGCAAGATGAATGGAAACTATTTTCTCTGTCTTGATCTTCGAGGTTTTTTTTTTTTTTTTTTTTTTTAATAGTTACTTTAAAATTAAAAATAGAGATCCAGTATATATTGTGTATAATAATTCTAACTGTTACTGAAAATTAATGTGTTTTAGTATATATATTAATAGATTGGATTTTTAAACATGTGGTACAATACAAGTAGTATATTTGACATATTTATCATTTGAAACATCAGTTAATATTTATTTGTTTTTTAATTATATTTAATTGGTAATAAAGTGAAAGTTATGGTTATTTTAGAAGATAAAACTTTTTAAGTCGTTTTTATATTTCATAGGAATGAAGATCTTGAAAATAATCCAGCTCACCATAATCTTTGTATCCGACATGGAGTTTAGGAAGATTGACCCTCTAAACTCCATGACCTTCAAATTCTTGACCAAAATCTTGTCCCCAACAGAGAAACCATTGGTCATGGAGGCCTTCTTCCTCCCCAACTTTACTTTGATGGAGGGAGGCCTCATAATTGTATTGGTCAGCCGCAACCCCCTGTTGGGGTTTTCTGCACCCTCTGAAGGTTCCAGCTCTAATGGAATATATTTTACAATAAATAAACAATGTAAGTTTTATATGTGTTTATCTTGTATGATTTATACAATAATTAATCTAAAAGAGATTTCAAATATAAACAAGAGGCTCTCAAGAGCCTGAATCGCTCACCTTAATTCTTTTGGTTAAATCTCTCATCAATGATTATTTTGGCTTTTCAATTTATTTAAATGTTTTTTGGATCGTCCTATTTTCTTCAAAAGCAAAAAAAAAAATCATTTTCTCCTATGTTCTATTTTAGCCATAGGAGCTACATGTATGTTTCTTGACATACAAGGAAATAAAATATAAAATTTATACTAGATACTCTGAAACTCATTTAGCCTAAGTTTGGCTGAAATTGATACAGCAGTTTCAAAGGAGAAGATTTTTAAAAGTAAGTCAACATGATGAACAAATTGTGAAAAAAGTCTTTAAAGGGCAATTACTCCTTAAGGGGTCAATTGACAATTTTGGTCAAATAAACTTATTTGTAGATCTTACTTTGCTGAACATTATTGCTGTTTACAGTTTATCTCTATCTATAATAATATTCAAGATAATAACCAAAAACAGCAAAATTTCCTAAAAAATATCAATTCAGGGGCAGCAACCCAACAACAGGATGACTGATTCATCTGAAAATTTCAGGGCAGATAGATCTAGACCTGATAAACAATATTTCCCGATGTCAGATTTGCTCTAAATGCTTTGGTTTTTGAGTTATAAGCCAAAAACTGCATTTGACCCCTATGTTATATTTTTAGCAATGGCGACCATGTTTGTTGATAGATCAAAACTTTGGATACAATTTAAAAACAAGATACCCTAAGGAACATTCAGTTAAAGTTTGGAAGTATTTGGCCCAATAGTTTCAGAGGAGAAGATTTTTGTAAAAGATTACTACGATTTACGAAAAATGGTTAAAAATTGACTATAAAGGGCAATAACTCCTAAAGGGGTCAACTGACCATTTCGCTCATGTTGACTTATTTGTAAATCTTATTTTGCTGAACATTATTGCTGTTTACAGTTTATCTCTATCTATAATAATATTCAAGATAATTACCAAAAACAGCAAAATTTCCTTAAAATTATCAATTCAGGGGCAGCAACCCAACAACAGGATGTCTGATTCATCTGAAAATTTCAGGGCAGATAGATCTTGACCTGATTAACAATTTTACCTCATGTCAGATTTGTTAAAAAATGCTGCATTTTTAGCTCAAAGTGAGCTTATGCCATCACTTGGCGTCCGTCGTCGTCTGTCGTCGTAAACTATTTCAAGAATCTTCTCCTCTGAAACTACTGAGCAAATCTGACATGGGGTAATATTATTTATCAGGTCAAGATCTATCTGCCCTGAAATTTTCAGATGAATCAGACGACCCGTTGTTGGGTTGCTGCCCCTGAATTGGTAATTTTAAGGAAATTTTGCTGTTTTTTGGTTAATATCTTGAATATTATTATAGATAGAGATAAACTGTAAACAGGAATAATGTTCAGCAAAGTAAAATTTACAAATAAGTCAACATGACGGAAATGGTCAGTTGACCCCTTAAGGAGTTATTGCCCTTTATAGTCAATTTTTAACCATTTTTCGTAAATCTTAGTAATCTTTTACAAAAATCTTCTCCTCTGAATTTACTGGGTAAAATACTTCCAAACTTCAACTGAATGTTCCTTAGGGTATCTAGTTTGTAAATTGTATCCAAAGTTATGATCTATCAACAAACATGGTCGCCATTGCTAAAAATAGAACATAGGGGTCAAATGCAGTTTTTGGCTTATAACTCAAAAACCAAAGCATTTATAGCAAATCTGACCTGGGGTTATATTGTTTATCAGGTCAAGATCTATCTGCCCTGAAATTTTCAGATGAATCAGACAACCTGTTGTTGGGTTGCTGCCCCTGAATTGATAATTTTAAGGAAATTTTGCTGTTTTTGTTTATTATCTTGAATATAATTATAGATAGAGAAACTGTAAACAGCAATAATTTTCAGCAAAGTAAGATTTACAAATGAGTCAAATGACCAAAATTGTCAATTGACCCCTTAAGGAGTTATTGCCCTTTAAAGACTTTTTTTTCACAATTTGTTCATCATGTTGACTTACTTTAAAAAATCTTCTCCTTTGAAACTGCTGTATCAATTTCAGCCAAAATTAGGCTAAATGAGTTTCAGAGTATCTAGTATAAATTTTATATTTTATTTCCTTGTATGTCAAGAAACATAGCTACTATGGCTAAAATAGAACATAGGAGAAAATGATTATTTTTTTTGCCTTTTGAAGAAAATAGGACTATCCAAAAAACATTTAAATAAATTGAAAAGCCAAAATAATCATTGATGAGAGATTTAACCAAAAGAATTAAGGTGAGCGATTCAGGCTCTTGAGAGCCTCTTGTTCTTCATCTTCATGATGATATTTCCATGTTCTTCTACTTTACTGTGTCATTCATGTTATACTGCGCCTGTTCAAAGTAATGAGCCTCTTGCCTTTACAAGTCTTGGATGTGTTTACTGATTTTTTTTAAATTTTATTTAGAGTTTAGTATAACGTTCATTGTTCTTCGTTTGATCAAAAGATGAAACTTATTGAAAAAAGATGAACACGAATATACCTCAAAGGTTATTGATGGAGAGGCGTTATAACACCTTGCATAATTAAAATCATTGGTAGGTACCACACACTTGATGTGGTACAGCTTTCCAGCCTGGAGATCGCAGCTACCAATAATGTCTGTCACTCCATTCCAGGCCGTCATCTTGGCTGTACGGCCACTATATTGTGTTGATTTCTTTCCTCTTGGAGCCATTGGTTATCTGTATTTCACCTATCTACAATTCATGAATATGAAAGTTAACTTAGTTGGAATCAACTGTCTATCTCCATTCAATTGCAAGAGGTTATTATAGTATCAGATGAAAAAAATGTATACTTTTTAGTTTCTTAATTTTGAAGAAAATGTATAACATTGAAACTAAAAGGGTCGTTATCACTTTTTAATCACAGCAAACAGTTGAAAGGCTGGGATTTGATTTTGTTACTAGCAAAATTTGTCATATATATACACACTCAAAACACAGGGAAATTAAAGAGAGAGAAAAATAGCATTTTGACACGAAAAATCAAAGCTGTGGTTATAATGTTATTTTGCACAGAAGGCGTTTCAAACAAGAGAAGAATACTATTGTAAAATTGAGAGAATATAAAGGTGAAGACCCCAAAAATCTTTCCCTGGATTGAACAATATATGTACATGGATGTTGGTTACCGTCTTATTAGTATTATAACATAATTGGCTAACATGTGATTATAAGATGTTATTTTCTGTGGATATTACTCTGAAATAGTCGGTTTATATTTCGACTTAAGGACAGACATGTCGACTTTTAATACATACATTTGTAATGCCAGCTTTCTCCAACGAAATTCGGACCCCGTTGGAATATGACAGTTCTTGTCTATTCGTTTTTGATGCGTTTTGTTATTTGATTTTGCCATGTGATTATGGACTTTCCGTATTGATTTTCCTCTGAGTTCAGTATTTTTGTGATTTTACTTTTTTGGATATGGATGCCGCTTGGTACATTATATACACTGAGGGATTGAAAAATTGTTCTTTCAAACCCATCTCTGTTTGTGTGAGGGGACCACTTGTTTTCATTATCTAAAATAAGGAATTCGTGATGCAGTTTGTTACTATTTCATGGATATTGAAACTAATGTTGTACTAGTTTATCAAACAAATAAGTACAAACAATATAAAAGAGATGTGTAATTTAGATCATTTCATATTTGGATATTTTAATTTGAACACCGAAATGCTAAAATAATGTATATGTATTGCTACAACACCTTCTGCTATGCTGTCACATAGTCTGTGTTATATTTGAAATTATGTATTATTGATATTTTTGCAATTTAAATGTATACCTATAGTTTACATATAGACTTCCATAATACAAATTTATATTACTAGTATCGTCTGCCTCAAAATCTGCAAGACTTCAATAATTGTTTCTTTGATTGCATACAAGGGTCGACCTTACTTTCTATAATATATATATATATATAAGGTTGATTTTCTAGACACATATTAACATTATAAACAGAATATTTGTTCTTTTATGCAAAGAATAGGTTTTGTATCTTTCGTAAACAGAATATATTATGTCCCCTTTATGCAACGAATAGGTTTTGTTTCTTTAAGCTTGGGCGTGTCCATGTGATCTTAAATGACGACTTACGGGGAGGTCGGGCTTGCATGTGTAGTCGCTACGATGACCATTCATGCGTTTGTTGAATGGTTGTTCTGTCTCGCAAACATACTGCATGCCACATCGACACTGAAGAAAGTATACAACATTCTTGGTTTTGCAAGTTACATTACAGGATAGTGTGTAAACAGACCCAGTGGAATGGCAAGTAAATGTTTGAGTATTCACTATTAGTTGGCAAGTCAGACATCGTTTGTTACCACACGACTTGCACCATCATGTAGTTGAACAGCTTTTATTAGAGGAGACGGCAGCTTCTACAAACAAGTCTTTTAAACTTGCTGGTCTCCCAAAAAAGCTAAGACGGGAGGATCAGGAAAGATTTTGGGTGATTGGCAATACTTTGCCGATTGGCACGGGTCAAACGTGAAAGGTAAGAAAAGGCGGGATTGTATGTTCAAACAAATGGAACTTTTTTACTACGCCTCTTCTTTTTATACAGTAACCGGTACTTTCGGCTGTTATTGTTAGCACGCGCAAAACCCCTTATTTATGTCCCATTTCTTATAACCTCGTTTGATTAAAAATCCGCGAAGTTCCTGTATCCGCTGAGTGACAGAGCTTTACTCTGAGAGCTTGACTGTACGGGATACTTTTTGTACAGTGTTTTGGGTGACAGCTTTGGGGAGAAAGGTACTGATGTTTATCTGTAGGTTTACAGTAGAGGTCTGTTGATACGACACCGTTCTTTATAGATATAGTTGTGTCTAAGAAAGATATCTCAAGAGTCGGATATTTCATATGTAAATTTAATTGACTGGTGGGCGTTGTTTGTATGTCTGATAAAAGCATCCATTTTTTGTTGGGATTCAATCCATTTCTTGTCAACATCATCGATGAAACGGAACCAAGACAGAGGTTTGGATAAATATGTTGAAATAATGTTTCTCTAATTTTCCCATGAAAATATTGGCGTAAGACGGTGCTATTTTCGTCCCCATCGCTGTCTCGTTTATTTGAAGGAAATTATCACCATTAAAAGTAACATTGTTGCATTTAAGGACAAGAGAAAGCAGCTGGGTTAAACATTCGGTCGGTGGTTCTAAAGTGTTTCGCAAATCCCATATTTCCCTACACGATTGTATTCCGTCATCATGAGGTATGTTGGTTTACAATGAGGTGACATCTAAAGTGACAAGGAGGGTTTCCGGAGGAAGAGGGTTCATGGATTCCATTTTGCGAAGATAATCTGTAGTGTCTTGAATGTGAGAAGGACAATTTTCTACATGAGATCTAAAATGACAGTCTACAAATTCCGAGTTTTTTTCAGTCGGGTGGCCGTTAGCGGATACAATGGGTCTACCAGGGTTGTTAACCTTGTGTATATTAGGAAGAAGATACAATCGACCAGGCTTGGCGTTCTCTGGTTTTAAATATCCAATTGTATCCTCATCTATGTGACCGTCGTTGTGCATGATTTGTAACGCAGTGATAATTTCGGAACTAAACTCGGAAGTAGGGTCATAGTCAAGTTTCTTATAAAATCTCTCATCAGAGAGCTGACGCTCTGCTTCCGCGATGTAGTTAGCTTTGTCCATTATCACAACGATAAATATATATATCTTTATTGTTTATGCAACTGTCACTTCATAATTTTTTTATTTCCACAAAGATCTTCAAGACTTCAATAATCCATCCTAATGTAATAAATATCATGCAGACTATTAGAGGACAAAACTTATAATTTTTTTATTCTGCGATGATACAAATTCATTTTTAAGATGGGTGATTATAAAATTTTTATTCTGCGATGATAAAAATTCATTTTTAAGATGGGTGGTTTTAGTGTTGTAAGCATGTTTTAAGCTTGAAAATTCCCTCAAAATTAACTCATAAAGCAAGAATTAAGGATTGTGACAGCAGGCCCTGTACATATATTTTCCCCAAGGGTGACTGGGGTATAGAAATATGGTCACTTGGTCTTCTCCCGACCGGCAGTAAAACGCTTGCCGAAGTGGGGCGTCCGTTTGGCTGTGCGGGATGTATCAAGTTCGCAGTCACGTCCGGTCAGAAGGGGACGTTAAATCCGATGCCTCGTGTAAAGAGAGTGCCACGCTCTTTGCACGTTAAGAACCCTTGCAACAACTCTTTTGAGGGGTCTGTAGGTGGCCTTTTGAAAGGCAAAATTTCTGTCCCTATCCAATATACCCTCCTTTTCCGGTGGCAGTCCAAATTTCTCCGACCATCATCCCAGATGGCCTATATTGTATCAACCTACCTATTGTATTTATTGTGAACTTGTTCTTGTCCTGAATATGCATGAACTAATTGCCACTGGACGTTAAGCAACCAACAATCAATCAATCAATCAATGTACATATATTCTTAACTGCCTAAAACAAAACTGCTTTTAACTACTAAAAATGTAACTAATGTTTTTTTTTGCGTAGATTTAACATAACAAATCACTACATTGTGTGCAAAGTGGCGCAAAAGCATTACAATAAAGCGGTCGTAAGGATTTACAGGCTACCCGTAGGTCTTTAACAATGAGAAAAAAATATCACTTACTATACTCATGGTCGATTCAACAAAACTTAATCTTTTTCTGTATTTTGAAAAAATATATATTGAATAAAATTAAGGGATATCGAGATGAAAAATATGATCGAATGGAGCTATAGATTGTTTAAAAATAATTTAGATTTAAAAACTCGTTGGAAACGCTTTACTTCATTCAAAAAACAAATGCATACATTTTACGAACTTGACTCGACGATCTTTCAAATCGTTCCCTCAAGATACTATGTTGTTCCCACAAGATAAATATCTCGTTTCCTAAAGATGATATGTCGTTCCCTCAAGATGTTATGTTGTTCCCCCAAGATAGTCATCTTGTTCCCTCAAGATGATATGTCGGTCCCTCAAGAGATCATGTCGTTCCCTCAAGATATTATGTCTTTCCCTCAAGAAACGATGTTTTCCCCTCAAGATGATATGTCGTTCCCTCAAGATGCTATGTTGTTCCCTCAAGATAGTTATCTCGTTCCCTCAACATAGCAATATCAATACAATGTTAAAACTATGTTGAGGGAACAACATAGTATTTTGAGGAAACGACATAATAACTTGAGGGAACGACATAACATCTAGAGGGAACAACATAGTATCTTGAGGGAACGACATATCATCTTGAGGGAACAACATAACATCTTGAAGGAACGACATAGTATCTTGAGGGAACGACATACCATCTTGAGGGAACAACATAGTATCTTGAGGGCACGACATAGCATCTCGATGGAACAACAACATCTTGAAGGAACGACATAGTATCTTGAGGGAACGACATAATATCTTGAGGAAACGACATATTATCTTGAGGGAACGAGATAACTATCTTGTGGGAACGACATAGTATCTTAAGTGAACGTCATAGCATCTTGAGGGAACGAGATAGCTATCTTGTGGGAAGGACATATCATCTTGAAGGAACGACATAGTATCATGAGGGAACAACATATTTTTTTTTTCTTTCATGTTCGCAATCTGCCACCGTAGTTTCATACGGTGGCAGAATGCGGCCATGTAAGAACAAAATAATATGTTGTTCCCTCAAGATACTATGTCGTTCCCTCAAGTTACTATGTCGTTCCCTCAAGATGTTATGCTGTTCCCTCAAGATGCTCTGTCGTTCCCTCAATATACTATGTTGTTCCCTCATAATAATATAATTTTATTGCTATGTTGAGGGAACGAGATAACTATCTTAGGGAACAACATATGCATCTTGAGGGAACGACATATCATCTTGAGGGGAAAACATAGTATCTTGAGGGAGCGACATAGTATCTTGAGGGAACGACATAGCATCATGAGGGAACGAGATAACTATCTTGTGGGAACGACATATTATCTTGAGGGAAAGAGATAACCATCTTGTGGGAACGACATAGCATCTTGAGGGAACGACATAGTATCTTGAGGGAACAACATATTTTTTTTTCTTTCATGGCCGCATTCTGCCACCGTAGTTTCATGACCAAACTACAATCTGAATGTTTTTTTTAATTGATATACATATTTAGACTAACTTAAAGACCTTATTGCTAAACAATTGATAATTCAATAAAAGGCTATTGTTACAGTTTTCAGTCATGATTTACCTCAAAATTTAGTGAGTCAGGGGCCTGGTTTTCGAAAGTATCTTATGACTAAGACATGTCTTATGATGGTCTTATGACATGTCATAGTCGTAAGATATGTTTTCGAAAGTGTCCTAAGTTACGAATTGTCATAACTTTTGTGGTAAACTTAAGACCCCTCGCGACATGACTTATGATGGTCTTATGATTGTAAACTAAAATTTTAATTACTTTTCATGTTTAATTTCATGTTAATTGCAATACAAATATTTGTTGTGTATCTCAGTTAGCTTAATAGTAAGGATTTTATTTTTCTCAACTACGTGAACTAAAATTTGAATCTCCTGCGACATATAATTTTGAATTCTTTTCTAATAGTCATGGTTTTGTATAATACATATACATATTACTTAGTTCCTAGTATAGTTAATAGAACCAGAGACATATATATGTCTCTGATAGAACTATATCAACGTATGTGTACGGGCATTTCGATAAGCGGGTACTCGATGTACCGAATCTAAAAAGTATTCACATTTAAAAAAAAGTATGATTATACACGAAAACGAAGTTCAAGTTTATTATTTATCACAAACTAATTTTTAACAAATTTTCAAGTCAAATATCAATTCCTTTGTATATAAAATTTCATGTCCATTATATGAAAGAAATAAAATATTCGTAAATATTAATATGTTCATACTTTTCATTTTAATTTTTATATTTATCACTTTTTAATCATTACTTAAAATATTAGAAAATAATGTTCACTTATGACAGTCATAAGAGCACCAAAGTATTAGAAAATAATGTTCACTTATGACAGTCATAAGAGCACCAAAGCTACGACTCAGCTTTGATTTACATCCTATGACATATCATACGATAGTCATAAGATGATCATAAAATATGTCCTAAGATATATCTTATGACATATCTTATGATACTTTCGAAAACCAGGCCCCAGGACTCTAAATTTTTGTTGAATAATAAATGTTTGAATACAATATATATATTTCTATCTTTATAAGCCTCTTTTCGTGCTTTTAGTTTGTTAAAGGAGAAATAGTGAACAAAGTTAATAAGAACAAATAACACATTATACGTTTTTAGTAAGTTTAGGTAATTTTTTTTAACATTATACTTTTGTAAACTCCATGGTATATAAGGCTACTTTGATAAAATATAATCTCCAAAGTCATGAAATAGTAAATACAGAAATGGTTTGATCCTTTTGGTAATTCGGTATTTTACAGATAAATGCATGGATTCAATTTAACAGTCAACATTACGCTTTCAAAATGACAGCAGAAATCACTATTCCGTTGAAGCCTTTGCGATTTTTTTTTATTTTCAAGCGTCATAAGTTTATTTGTCTCTATAGATTTGACCGGTTTATCTAGAAACAATATTCAACTTATTAAAACTGCAAGTATTCTGCATGCATGATTTATTTCTCATGCCATAGTTTATTAATTTAGAAATATTTACATAGCCATGCAGTAGTGAACAGACAATTTGTGTAGTAATCAATCCTCCTGAGAAAATAAAATGACCAACGATTGCATGATAGTTATTAAGTAATGTACGAGATAACTAATGACCGCAAAATCTGAAGTTTATCCCAACAAATTCCCATCTGCTAATTCCTCAATGTCTTGTTTCATGATTTACATGAACGATCAGATTCAGTATAATTATTTCCGGAGTTACTAACATGACTAACATGTTTAACCCCGCCACATTATTTATGTGTGTGCCTGTCCCAAGTCAGGAGCCTGTAATTCAGTGGTTGTCGTTTGTTTATGTGTTACATACTTGTTTTCATTAATTTTTTGACATAAATAAGGCCGTTAGTTTTCTCGTTTGAATTGTTTTACATTGTCTTATCGGGGCCTTTTATAGCTGACTATGCGGTATGGGCTTTGTTCATTGTTGAAGGCCGTACGGTGACCTATAGTTGTTAATGTTTGTGTCATTTTGGTATTTTGTGGATAGTTGTGTCATTGGTAATCATACCACATCTTCTTTTTTATATTCTCACTAAACATGCTCAGTATACAATATATGTTATTTCAATTGAACACAACACTACTGCACAAAAACAAATACAAAATAAAACCGCGAAGAGCCTTAGGCCGCCATCATCGTCATTGTATTTAACTAAAATATGAAATCTTAGACTACTTCAACATAATATGCTACGAAATGAGGCCTGTATGGCTTATTGCTTAGGGCTACGTAACGTTTTCCCTTGACCCAAAATTATCCAGTTATGCAGGGTTCTGTTCGAAGAATGAAACCAAAGTACTGAAATACTGAAAATCGGATGACCGAAAGTTCTTGTGAATGGTCCGAGAAGCACTTGTCTCAGAAAAAAACCCATATCTATACCTGAAAATGAGGTTTTATGTGCAGATATAATTTTTTTCTTGGACAAGTTCGTGCGTAGATAAATTAATGACAGGGAATTCATCCTCACCGTAATGACTATTATATTGAAGTACGTGATACAAATCCGTATAATTACTCAGGTATATTATTGTTATATAGTATATTAATACTTGTATATTACAGTTACGTGTATTTTCATTGTATATCATTCTATTCTTCTATATTAATAATAGTGCAGTGCTAGTGCATGGTTGAGTTATCATTGCTTAAGATTGCAAACGTTCTTGAGATATTCTACCGCATGCGTGTGCATATTTATTTTGAATGATTTTTCACTAAATGTTTATACGTATAACAAAACATTTTAATATTATTAATTTATCTTTTTAAAAAAAGTATGTGATGAGTATTCATTGAAGAAATGGATTTTTAACAAGCGATAAGGAATATAACTTTGCACTTGATGATGTCTTCATCATTTTTATAGATCGGTTCAAAAAACCAAAACGAATATTACGTAATGGAAATCTAGGCGATAGCAATACACCGGAATGCCCTCATCCGCTGTAAAAATTGATAATTTACAACACCTGGCATTCTTGACCTTGAAATACATTTTAAAGAAACTAATTATTATATCTATACACACAGAAATACAAAAGTAGCTGTCAATCACAGCATGTATTCCTCAGATGTATTCCGAGGATTTATTATAGGTGAAGCAATACGGCAAATAAGAAATATAAGTGGCCATAACAAATCAATAAACGATGTAACTAATGTCAAAGTGAAATTATTAGATAGGGGTTATTATAACGTCTAAATATGTGAAATAAAATTGAGAATGGAAATGGGGAATGTGTCAAAGAGACAACAACCCGACCAAATAAAAAAACAACAGCAGAAGGTCACCAACAGGTCTTCAATGTAGCGAGAAATTACCGCACCCGGAGGCGTCCTTCAGCTGGCCCCTAAACAAATATCTGCTAGTTCAGTGATAATGAACGCCATACTAATTTCCAAATTGTACACAAGAAACTAAAATTAAAATAATACAAGACTAACAAAGGCCAGAGGCTCCAGACTTGGGACAGGCGCAAAAATGCGGCGGGGTTAAACATGTTTGTATTTATATTGATGCTTTTTATCAATTGACGTAGTGAATTATTACAACAAAACAAATCGAAACAAAAAAAAATATTCGGTTTTAATGATCTTTAAAAACTAAATATAACCCATATACATGTATACGTAAGATTAAGAAAAGTAAGTACTAAGTAAGTAAATTTTGTTTAGGGTCGGCTTATATATACACAATAACAGACAAAACATGAGCTCTGACTACTGATGCTAAATTTGGTTGATTATGATATAGGGAATTACTGAAGCAGGACCGGAGCGGGCCCCCTCTTAGGCAGTCAGTGGGCCCCGGCTTGTGAAAAATTCTGGATCTGCCACTGATCAATGGTATAGTGTTTCATGTATACAAACCTTTGGATATGGTAATTAGGTGCAAATGTCAAAATAATCGGATTTATAGCATCTATATGACTAGCATCAGTGGAAATACTACATTAGAATAATAGAGATTAATTAGTTTGACAAATAGCTAATGCATTTACAAGTCGACTGTGGTTTAACCGCATTAAAAATAAATACTGGCATCTGATTTGTTTCAGATACTTCTGATATTATCAAGCAAGTGATAATATGAACCCATAATTGATATTTAAATTTATCAACTATTATATATCATGTAGCAAGAAATTTTAACCTATTCCAGCGGCCCGTTCCTGTCACTCATTGCATAGTAAGTGCCCCCTCTCCACCCCCGAGTAAACTTAAAGCATATCTTACGATATCATTTTATTAATGATTTTATATTAGACATTCACCATTCATTTTTTGTGGAGGTGGAGGCGGCAAGAACTTTTTAAATAATTATTGTGGGTTCCCATTGAAAATAACACGACTTAAAAACAAAATTGTTCATATTGAGATAAAAATCGAATGTCGAAAAAAATGATAGTCCGAGAATCAAAAATTCCTTAACACGCATGATAGTAACTACTTTCACAACGAGAGGGTTTCCCTCAATAATCGTGGTTAATCCTTTAATAACAGATAGAAATATTAATATACCTATTCCAATCAAAATGTACAAATGCATTAATTATTTTGTTTATATAAAAGCTTTAAGAAGTAGGCACTTCACATCGGTGTTAATATTTACGCACCCAGCGGCAAGTTGTCATAAATCACGCACTATGAAGCTGGGGTTATAAAACGATTTTTTTGGCACAGACATTTTATGAAGATAATATGGTATTGAAAATTAAAACTATGATTAATCTAATTGATCGATGTGTGCAGCCGATATGTTTTATTACTAGATGCTTCGTTCACTCTGCATTGTCATAAAAGGAAAACTAACATAGACCTAATAGGCCTCAAAAGAATTTTCTACCTTTTGCGTGATACTTTTTTTATTGCATAATTGATAGGCATGGGAGATACTTTTATTAAGTACAAATTGCGTTAAAAAAAGCAACAGCAACCTATATTTTTTTTTTACTAAAACATACTACAATTTTCTTTAATACGGTTTCGTTCTTAAAATCAACATTCAAAGGCTCGAGAGAGAAAAAAGGCTACAGTACTATTGTACACGTTTATGACTGAGAAAATAAAATAGTTTGTCTTGTCTTGTCGTTTTTTATGGGAAAATCAATTGTTTGCCCCCCCCCCCCCCCCCCCCGAAAATGAAATGGTTGCTGCCTAAGACATGTACTAAAAAAATGGCGATGGTCAGTTTATTTTGCTGTTGAGCATAGTTTACAAAGTCATTGCATATCGGTTTTCTTTAATAAAATAAAAGAAATATATTTGGGCTAGTGAACAGGATAAAGAAGAAAAAACGGATTACTTTTGAAAAGTCATTCTCATGTTGTACCGTTGTACCACTGTTCCAGGTTAGGGGAGGATTATGATCCCGCGAACATGATTACCCCCCCCCCCCCATATTATGTATGTATGTGCCTGTTCCATGTCAGGAGCCTGTAATTCAGTGGTTGTCGTTTTTTTATGGGTTACATATTTGTTTTTATGAATTATGACATGTGAGAAGCAAAATGTATGTTTAACACGCATATTCATTAGAATATTTTTTGTATGGAGCGCGAGAGGGTCAAAAAGCGGAATTGAGTATTGTGTTATTCAAAATCAATTTCTCGACCATGCTTTCATGGCATCACTTAAGTATTGGCAGGCACACCAGCAGCTGCACTTAGTCAATGCACTACTGTTGTGGCCACAAAAAACTTGTCCCGTGTTGACGTAAAGCGAATGTAGCGCTCCTCCCTTGACGATGGTTGTTTTTGGTCTACGACATATTGACCTATCCATTGCTGTTTGTTGATAACTGTTTTTTAGTCTATAAACTGTTGACTTATGCACATTAAATCGATCCACTACGTCAGTAACACTCATGCAAGCATCAACCATTCCAAGAGCCATCTGACGGTCATTTTCGGAGAGGCCTGGTTGACGCCCCATGCAATTTTTTCAAACGTGTATGTGTTTTTCTTACCAATGGTGTGTTTCTGAACGTTAGTGCAAAAACAAATTAAATTTCGTCTTAAAAGTACAGGTACAGAAGGTAAAACATCAATTACACGAGCAAAGCTAAAATGGCGCAAAATCAATCACCTGGAAAAAAAGTACGACTGCTTAAAAATACAGGTAATACTAAGGATTATATCAATGCTGTTTATTAAAAAAAAATCCAGAAACAACCAAAAAATATTTAAAAAAAAATATTTTCTAAACTTTTTTGGCTCAGTATAGGTTAATTTAATTATTTAGGAATTGTTTAATCATGTCATTGTTTTAATGTCATTTACAATGATTATTTTATTTGACGACACATTTGTTCTGCTATTTTACACACGATTATCTCTGCCTTTGCCTTTACTTGTATTGATTTATTTGAAATAGAAAAGCATGTATTTCATAATCATAAATGATAAATTTATAGAAACCACCATTGCAGAGTGCTGGAATGTGACAAGAGATCAATGCCACCAAAAATTACAATTATAGATCACCACACAGCCTTCAACAATGAGTAAAATCAATGTCAATAATCAGCTATAAATATTACAAAACAACAATGCAAATATAGAACAATTCAAACTAGAAAATTTCAAATAGCCCTCAGTAGAAATGATCCGAAATAGTGCGATACACAGATTATCAGTTTTGTGCATACATAATTATATTGACTGAAAAGATTCACATTATGACTGACTAAATTATGCTATTACTAGATAGTAATATCTATTAAACCGATTATCTTTACTTTTCCACTTTAAGGATGAACTACATATTAAGTTCATGGTTAATCATGAAGAGACATAAAAAAAGAAATATCATTTTTTTTTGTTATCTGTTAGAAGTCAAGCCTACTAAAATGGTACAGCCTCGGTGGTTTAGTATTCTTATAGAATATTTTGCATTGTAATTGAATATAAAATCTATGAAAAATTTATATGTGTTTACATGCATACGTATGTGTTTAAGTCGACTTCTGCGGGTGTCTGGGACATTCTTAATACAATGTATCTTGATATACAAAAAGCAACATGGATTTCAACCAATATTTTGTCTTTTCATAATTAATATCGAAGTTTAATTCGGTTATGTTACAAATATAGCATATACCATACCACATCAAGAAGGGGGAAAACATTACAACTACGATGACAAAACAACTAAAAGAAACACGGTAGGGAGGAATAGCACATATTGGTGTGTATGTTCATTGGACATACTGTACTTGCTAAGGCAGTATTATATACTTGCAATTATTTTAGTCAGCTACAGCTATTTAGTGGACAACAAACTCCTGTTTTGACACATCAAGTAATGAATGAGCAAGATAAATAAAATAACATGTTTAAGGTTTGAATTATAATTTTTGCAGGGTGGAACGTTGCCTCCAGTATTGTATATTCAAGCGGACAACTGCTGGCGGGAAAACAAAAATAAATATGTTTTATCGTTTTGCGAGTTACTGGTGCACATGAAAGTATTTCAAGAGGTAGACATTTGATATCTTATAGCCCACAGTAATCATACTACTGTTAGATAATAGAATTCCTATCTAAAAAAATTCAGGGAATACAATCATGACAATGGACACACGTATTTTTATGCCCCACCTACGATAGTAGAGGGGCATTATGTTTTCTGGTCTGTGCGTCCGTTCGCCCGTTCGTCTGTTCGTCCGTCCGTTCGTCCGTCCGTCCGTTTGTCCGTCTGTCCCGCTTCAGGTTAAAGTTTTTGGTCAAGGTAGTTTTTGATGAAGTTGAAGTCCAATCAACTTCAAACTTAGTACACATGTTCCCTATGATATAATCTTTCTAATTTTAATGCCAAATTAGAGTTTTTATCCCAATGTCACGGTCCACTGAACATAGAAAATGAAAGTGCGAGTGGGGCATTCGTGTACTGAGGACACATTCTTGTTCCTACTGAATTGATCGGTGATTCCTCCTACCATTTTTATAAGGGTCGTATCATTATGTATTAACATGAATAACTGTATCCAAATGAACATGATGAATAAGATATAATAAAGCGAGACAATATACCGACGGAGAATCATAATGAAAAGTCGATTAAAATAAATCATCTCAACAGTAAAACAACTAAGACAAACCATTACATAAAAATATAAAGTAACTCCAATACCACCGGAAAACTCGGTTAACAGCTCCTCGAGGGACATCCGTCGTATTTTTAGACTAACTGAATTCATGATATGGAACACCGTCCCTGAAATAATGTATCAAGTGTAATATATAAATACTCCACATACATCCACTATCATGACTGTCGCAATATTGCTTCAGAGAAATGTCAAAACAATTAGCAAAAGAATGCACATACAAGAATCGTAATGCGGACAGTTTTAAAATATAAATCAATATAAAATTTGATAGAATTTTTTATGAAAATATTTTTTTTTTGCAGGTTCACCTTTCTTTTCTGTATGTTGGACACACACATGAGGATATTGACGCCGGTTTTCAGCAAAATAGTAGATTCCCTCCGTCGAAATGACGCAGAAGAAATCCCTGAGCTTATGGATCTCTTACCAAATCCAAGCAACTTAATTTGGCAATACGATATTAGGAACTGGCTTCAACCATTTATTGCTGATGTACGGAAACATATCAAGCCATTACATTATAGATTTACAATGGATGAAGTATCTAATAAGATTAAACTGTGTTACAAATCCAATCATGCGGGGCCTTGGAAGATTTCAACAAGTGGAATGTTCATGTTTAACGATAAAGGTGAAGTAGAATTGCCAAAGGGTGTACCAAAAGTATCCACGCCAGTTTTTGACAAAATATTTATCGAAAAAATTGAAAGTGGAATTAATGACTGGAAATGTCTCTTCACGGATCAAATGTCAAACGCGTTGTCTTTGCTTGCTAATATCACTGAGAAAACTAAATATTTATCTTCTTTTCAAATTAAATATTTTTCATTTGAGCAAAACATCTGGACGTTTTATTAGCAAACTCAACTCGAAATCGGTAATTGACTACTTTATAATATTTATTTGTTTTTCTTTAATCATCAACTAACAACATTTAAGGTCGAAATCAATCGTTGTTTTTTATGTATTTTCAGGAAATACGAAGAACATGACAACTAGACGCACCATATATAGCTCATATGTATATGGCTATATATGTCAAACGAAACAGATATTTTATTCTATAATACAGGAACTAATAGAACTCCTTTTCTTTTTTGATTTGATTTGTTATATACATGAGGTATCATATTTGTTGTGGCTATTTAACCTAGCAGTTGAACAACATATGGTTTCAACAGCAACAGTACAATTATGTTTTATTCAAAATAATGTGCATGCTTTAATATGTAATTTTCAAGAGTTTAAATTTTCTACTTGTGCTGTACTGACATTAAACAGTTTGTAATTATGTTTTCTCTTGAAAAAACATTGATTTCTATCTCGTTTACTTTCCTTTAATTTGATGGATACACGAATACGTGGTAGCGTGATCACCCCGAGTGCGAGAGGTCGTAGTTTGGAACCCAGCTGGATGAAAACGGAAACTTTAGAATTTGTATTTGTTGCTTCTCCGCTTAGCACGCAGCATGAAGGAGTTTGATCAAAGGATTGATTGGCTCGAAGTGATAATGCTATGTCCGTTTCGGTGGACTGTTATCTTATGAACAACGTGACGGTTGTCACATGTGAAGCAGTATTTTCTTCCCTTTCGGAGTTGCCGAGATCACCCCAAGCTTTTGGTGGGATGCGTGTTGCTTGTAGGTTTTAATTTCTTTGACGTTTCTTCTTCACTATTGTTTGTCTTTTCTTTTGTAGCCATGGCGTTAGTTTACTTTCGATTTATGAGTTTGAATGTCCCTCTGGTATCTTTTACTCCTCCTTTATGAATTAGCTTGTTGAAAATCCGACTCTGCGTGTGGTTCAAGTGAAAAGTAAAGTTATTTTTCATGTTACATTAACTTGTTCTTGTCCTGAATATGCATATTTATTTCCCACTGGACAGTGCGAATCACCAAGATTCATCTTTTATTTCGTATTTGAATGTTTCAAAGTCATTTAAAGTCTTGCACATGTACATTAGTTAGTGTTAATTATGACCTTCAAATCTAAGGCCCGCTATCTAACTTTGCAAAAAGAATTTAAAGCAGTATTTTCATTAGCTTGACTTGTTTGCAATATAAAAAAAAATCAGTCGAAAAGTGCATTGAGAATCACACTGCTTTTCCAAGCTTCACCTGATAAATGTTCGTCATTTTTATATTCAAGATTGACATTTTTAGACGGAAAGTAAATCTTTGCAAAATGCTGTAGAAATGGATAAATACACATAATGGGGACATTTCCCCATTCCATGTATATTTTTTATTTCTTCGACATAGAAAATGACCAATTACACAGCTTGTTTTAAAGATTATTTTCATGTGGGGAAATTTCCCCAATATTGTTAAGTGTTCACGTATGTGTTGTCTTCCTGTATGGATGTTTTCCCACTACTTGTAATTTAATGGGGAAATTTCTCCATTTCGTATTCTTTTATCACCATATTGAAAGTCATATTTAATTTGGGGATATTTCCCCTCTTTATTCATGATGTTAATTACAGGTACTTACACATTCTTCTCAAACTTATAATTATATTTGAAGAAAAGTGGGGATATTTCCCCAGTCTGAAGGTCTTTTTCTGGGGATATTTCCCCAGTCTAAAAGTCATTTTATTCCGGGGATATTTCCCCATTTTCATTTATTTTTAAATTCATTATGATAATAGATGAGGAAAAATTTCAATGAGTTTCATCATTCTTTGTTGCTGCATGAATATAAAGTTAACATCAGGTGTAATTCTGGATAAATTTTCACTAATTTTTAGCAACTAAATCGCCTCGCTTCTTCAAATAAAGATGTTTTTTTACAATAAACGATGACAATCTTTTTGTTTACCGAATTTGAAACCACACTAAAAAGAGAATAAAATAGATTTTCTCTTTTTCAAATAGAACGCGTTATGTTTATCCAAAGTTAAACTATTTTTTTAAATTAAGGTATAGTTGAAAAACTGCAAGGTGATCCATATAATGTTTATCATTTTTTTTTTAAAACAGCTTTAAAAAATCTTCCTTTTGGGAAAGTAAAAGAAATTTCTGTTATTTTTTTTCTATACCCCTGCCGGAAGTAACTTAATGTTTCCGTACAATAATAACTTCAGGTGGTTTTTTTTTTTTTATATATATCAAATTCTATTGCTGTTTTTCCAGACAAAACAAGAGAGAAAGAAGTTCGGAAATCGTTGTATGTTCATAACAGTTGTGCACTCAAACTTTCTCCGAATAATTAGGCATGTAAAAAAAAGTTTTGAAATTGCTAATTATTCCGGGTCCGTTAATAAATTCACGATGACATTATAGATGCTTCGTCTCTTGTGTCGATAAAAAAAAAACAGAATCTTGAAAACTTGAAAAAAGAGCCAAAAAAAAAAAACACTTGAGAAAGTAATTCTGAAATGCTCGTAATTGTCGTAATAATATTTTAAGTATGTTTGTCTCTTTCAATGATTTTTGTTAATAAAGACAACTTCAAGGAACTTTTCGCAAATTTCAAGTGTGTGATTGAATAGTAAAAAAAGAAGATCTGGTATGATTGCCAATGAGAAAACTGTACACATGAAATCAAATAAAATAATAATGAAAGGTTTAAACTTACCATTACATGTTTCTTCTGTTTCTTCCAAAAAGTACAAATCTTCGTCATCAGATAGTAAACCTTCTTCATTGTCAGCTTCAGTTTCTTCTAAAAAATAAACATCTTCGTTATCAGATGCAGCTTCTGCATTGCCATCTTCAGATTCTTCAATAAAGTACACATCTTCGTCGTCAGATAGTAAACCTTCTTCATTGTCAGCTTCAGTTTCTTCTAGAAAAAAAACATCTTCGTTATCAGTCAGATGCAGCTTCTGCATTGCCATCTTCAGATTCTTCAATAAAGTACACATCTTCGTCGTCAGATAGTACAGCTTCAGACGCTTCATTGTCATCAAGAAAGATAATATCATCTTCCAGAAATAAGGCATCGCTTGCATCCATCCCATAAATTTAAAAATAAAAAGACTATTGATCTTGGCAATTTTAAATTGGTCTATGATAGTAAATTTGTACTATTTGTTGACGTAACTAGATATCATTGAGATGGAAGCCATCTCTGTGGGCCCCGCTGTCAATAACGTGGGGTAAATAAGTGTGTAAATGAGTGTAAATACTCATGTGTGATTTCAATCTAAGATTTTAAGTTAAAACTGATAATTATTCTCATCTTACTTTCATAGTATAATAGTGATATGACTGCATGATGTGAACTAATTGTTGACTTCTCTAAGGTGACTTCTGGATATATGGATTGATGTTTGAACAATATGTTTAAAGGTGCTGCCCAATTGATATTTGTCACATATTTTTAGAATTATGCCTTCAATATATTATGACCCACCAAGTATAAAGTATGAAATATTAACGGTTCTCGAGAGGTAGAGCGGACACAATTTGTTAAGAACAACGAACGGATGGACAGACAGACAGACTGACCTTAGACCTAGGATGCATACATTATGACACATTCTCTGGTGTTGGTTTATATATATGTTAAGTTGAAAATGTTTGTCAGGTATAAAGTATGACATAATAACAGCTGTCCTCTCAATATATAGTGTGGATCAAATTTGTTAGCGATGGACAGACCAACAGACAGACAGACCTTTGACCTAGGAAGTGGTACATACATCATGACACACCCTCTGGTGTTGGTTAAAATGGATGTCAAGTATAATATTTGAAATCATAATGGTTCTCAAGATATAGAGCAGACACGATCTTCACCACAGGACACAGGATTGTCAACTGAAACCAAAGTTTTTTTGACATTGACCTTTGACCTAAGAAGTTGTACATACATCATGACACGCCCTCTGGTGGTGGTTAAAATGGATGTCAAGTATAAACTTTGAAATCATAACGGTTATCTAGATATGGAGCGGACACGATCTTCACCACAGGACACGGTGTTGTCAACTCTAAACCAAAGTTTTTGACCTTGACCTTTGACCTAGGAAGTTGTACATACATGATGACACACCCTCTGGTGTTGGTTAAAATGGATGTCAAGTATAATATTTGAAATCATAATGGTTCTCAAGATATAGAGCGGACACAATCTTCACCACAGGACACAGGATTGTCAACTGAAACCAAAGTTTTTTTGACGTTGACCTTTGACCTAAGAAGTTGTACATACATCATGACACGCCCTCTTGTGGTGGTTAAAATGGATGTCAAGTATAAACTTTGAAATCATAACGGTTATCTAGATATGGAGCGGACACAATCCCACAGGACACGGGGTTGTCAACTGTAAACCAAAGTCTGTGCATCAATTTCTGAATCATATTAATCTGACATGTTAAAGTGTGTACATTATGAAGTTACTGTTGATTTTGTGTATTTCAGATTATTATTGAAAAAAGAGCACTTTGAAGTACTAGGACAATTTGAAAACATCTTGTTGAAATAGTCTGACTGGATATGACAGAACATCAAAAGAAATGACGAAAAATTACTCACCTTATCAAAATAATAGAAGCCAAAAGCCACTTGCAATTTTCACTGGTTTTGAGCTCAGTTGGTTTTGAGCTCAGTAACAGTCTGACAAGGAAAGAATTTTATGAACATGATTCATCTATCTTATGATGTCTCTTGATAAATATTAAAACATATTGACTGTAAAATAATTACAAGCTCACGAATTAGATCTGTTGTTCACAAACTTTGTTATTTGTAAATAACTGTTGAATGTTTTGTAATTAAAATGTGTAACTTAAATTATTGAAGAATTGAAGTCTTTAAATGATACAAAAGCAAAAATACATGGAATGATTGCAATTGAGACAACTACTAACCCTGCATTGTTGGGCACTGATGTAAACAAGTACAGGTCACATGAAGTCTTCAACAATGAGCAAAATCCTCAACTTAAAGATCGATATACATGGGCTTATTAGGTCCCAAGATAATGGTATCTTCATCCTTTGCTTTTCAATTTTTGTTGTATGTTTCTGATGAAGGTTAATTAAAATAAGCCCAGCACACTTAATTTGTGTTTTTTTTCAATTTCAGAAGAGAAAGCTAATAGACAAATTTAAGCAAATAACAAAAAAAATGAAATCCATTTAATATGGCAGACAGCAACCAAACACAACCAGTGGACATAATGAACCTGTTTTTTTGGGGCTCAAACTGCACTATAACCTTAGACACAAAATTATTTTATATGATGCTGGATTACACAATAGTTATCATAGGTACCAGGATTATAATTTAGTACGCCAGACGCGCGTTTCGTCTACATAAGACTCATCAGTGACGCTCATATCAAAATAGTTATAAACCAAACAAATACAAAGTTGAAGAGCATTGAGGATCTAAAATTCCAAAAAGTTGTGCCAAATACGTCTAAGGTAATCTATGCCTGGGATAAGAAAAAAGAGTTTTTCTTTTAAATCGTCTGCTCTTCTCTGGTGTTTAAAATGTACATTGAAGGACGCGTCTGGGTGCGGGAATTTCTCGTTACATTGAAGACCTGTTGGTGACTTTCTGATGGTTTTTTTTTCTAGGGTCGGGTTGTTGTCTCTTTGATACATTCCCCATTTCCATTCTCAATTTTTACATGTACAATATATACAAATAAAGGCAACAGTAGTATACCGCTGTGCAAATCTCATAAATCCATGGACAAAAAACAAAATCGGGTTAATAAAACTAAAACCAAGGGAAACGCAAAGTTAGCTGCTATTGAGACAAAGGCAAAAACAGTGCAACAAAACATGTTGATTACAGATTAATAACACTAACCACTGCTAAATGATTAGGAACTTTCAGGAATTAATTGCAGCTACTGTCCAGATAATTACCATTGAAATGAAATGTGAACACATTCCAATCTTTTGGCAGACGTGAATATTCTCATACAGCATTTACACCTCTATCCAAGGGTACCTATATACAGTGGTGATAATTAAACATTCTTTCTTTCTTTTTATTTAATTTAAAAAAAAAATGGAATTTAAATTTTTTTCTGAATTTTGGAAAAAAATAATTTTGTAATTTTTTTTTAAAGAAAAAAAACCATTAAAATATTTTTATTTTTGTAATATTTTGCATTTAAAATTTTGAATTCTCATCGGATTATATTTGTAATTCTCATTGGATTTTGTCAAATGTGTTGACGTTTTTTTTAATTATATTTAGGAGTTACGGAAAGAAAAATTAATCACCGCCTTTAATAATTATATTTAATTTTATACGGCCCGTTGGCCAAGATGGAATAATGTATATATGTATAATCCTGGGGCGAGTGTCTTAGGGATCCCAGGGGTGTCAAAGACAGGGGGCCACCTGTTGTATAAGTTCCAAAGGGCGGGGGTACGGGGCGGGTCCACTGTATTTCTAATTCTATATTTTAATGATATTCCCCCAGCATAGGATCTTTTGTTTTTCTCCGGTGGTTACCCCTTTTTTATAAAGTCAGGGGGAGTGTAGTACCTCGGGTAAAATAGGATAAACAAATATGACAGATATCAAGCACTATCAGACCTTTTACAGATAATGGACTTTTGACCACAGGTTATATAATTTACCTCTTGTGTGGAAGAACATCCTGGTAATCAGTCAAGTACAATAACCAGAATAGGAAAACTTTAAATTCCCTCAAAAGTGTACTGGTTAAAATCTCTAATTTACTCATTAATGTTGCTGTTACTTGACATAGTGCCAAGTATATAGGGATAATATTTCAGGATCAAAGGACACACGATCAACCACCATTATCTGTTCATTAACAAAGATTATGCCACAGTAAGTAATATTACACTTAGGTCATAGATGTCTGGACATCTTTAACCTATCATAAATGTCAGATGTATAAAAACTTTTTTTTTAAAACTTGTACCGTACTTCATTTGACCGTAATATTTATTTATTCGAGCTTCATTGGCGAGCCTTGTGTATACGCTGGTGTACAAAATCTAGGTACTACTATCCTCTTAAATATTGCACACAAAAAAATTCAGTAACAATTTATAGAAATATCTTGGTTTGGAACGGCTACCGGCACCGAAAAAGAAACAATTTACCTATACTTATGTACATGATTTAGGTTCCAATTGGACAATTGGTCGCCAAAAACTCGTATACACAGAACTGCCCATCCCTTTCAACCGTGATATATCGTTTAAACAATACATGTAATTTATTTTTTTAAACTTAACTTTTTGAATACATAGATCAAATATAACAAGAAAAATTCTATGAATTATTAATCTATACTGTTGATCACGCGTTTAATATAACATAAAACCAGGTTCAACCCACCACTTTTATTCCCCTTTAAAAGTGTCCTGTATCAAGTCAGGAAGATGGCCATTGTTATATTATTGTTCGTTTTTGTGTGTGTTGCACTTTAACGTTGAGTCGTTTGTGTTTTCTCTTATTTTTGAGATATTGAGATAAGACGTGGCACGGTACTTGTCTATCCCAAATTCATGTATTTGGTTTTGATGTTATATTTGTTATTCTCGTGGTGTTTTGTCTGTTGCTTGGTCCGTTTCTGTGTGTGTTGCGTTTTGGTGTTGTGTCGTTGTTCTCTTATATTTAATGCGTTTCCCTCGGTTTTGGTTTGTTACCCCGATTTTGTTTTTTGTCCATGGATTTATGAGTTTTGAACAGCGGTATACTACTGTTGCCTTTATTTATATATCTTTTATTTTTAAATCTAATTCCAGATTATGGAAATAAGGCCCATTTGAAGTGGCGCAACCCCCATAGATTTGAGGGATGTTGGCAAAATTTGTTGCCATTTCAGGGTCATTTAAAGTAAGTATCGTGACAAATTTGATATATCTGTTGTTTACAACCAACCAATTAATCATTCGTTGTTTGACTAACTGATATTTTGATAAGTAGTTGATATCTTTGACGGTTTAGTAACTGCGACTTCTTCTTAGATCTGTACGAAGTGGATAAATACCCTACCATATTCGTTCATTTTTTTGGTTTAGTTTCCTTTGTATCGATCTGATGGATAAAATATTGTTCGATTGTTTCAATAGCACTTTTGTCACTATATCGTGCGTGAGAGGACTTTGGAGGTTGAGCGCACGCACACATGTTTAGCCCCACCATATTCATTAACCAGAAGCATGTACTTCGATGGTTGTCGTTGGTTGATTGGTTTCTCATTGTTGTAGGTCATATAAAATATAGAGTCCATATATAGAGGATGTAAACTAATTCATGTTATCGTCATTTAGTGAAAATTCATTCTTTATTATATCCATTCTTTAAAAAAACGGATGTCAACATTACATTCATAATCATCTGTTTGAAAAAATTATCTTTCTCCAGTTTTACTTCCATAGAAATAAAAGTTTTAATGGGGTTTTTTTCTTCAGAAATTTAGTAATGTGGTGCTTTATGCTCTCATTTTGGAGGTTGCAATCCGTTATAGGAACAATTTAATGGCTCAACAAAACGGCCATGAGGATTGTAACAGATATGCCACCTATAGACAATATAGTCTGTGGACCCATGGACATTTGGGTGCTGGTAATAGGACAATACCAAGCTGCTGTGAAAAAACAAATTTAACCAATCAGAAGGGAGTACATGCTTTTGATTTTTAATTAAATGTTTTCTTATTTTATTTTCAACGTTCCATGTGTAATGGGATGATTATTCAACAACCCGAATAACTTCAGCAAGAAAACAAAAAATATTTAACAAAACATGTGCACATTCTGTCCTTAACACAGCCATGAAGAGAATGAAAAAGCCCCATTGAAATTAATTTCATCTTCCTTTCACTTATTATTGCTGTTTTTATTACCAACATAATGAAAAAACATGATCTGAAAACAATTTTTTCCCTAAAATGAATTATTGCATTTTTGCAAAGATTTGAATAGGGAGAAGCTGAATTCAAAAACCCCATCAAGCATCTGGAAAAACAAGAAACACATTTTAAATAATTCCTTTATTACGAAATATTAAAATGGCATTTCATTAAAACAAAGATATGATAATTATTATGCATTTGTAGAACGATGTAATTGATTGATTGATGGTTGTTTCCTTAACTTCCAGTGGCAAATATTTCATGAATATACAGGACGAGAACAAGCTCACAATAAATACTATAGGTATGTCTTGAAATAATAGAGGCCATCTGATGGTCTGGAAAGTTTGAACTGCCACTGGAAAGTGAGGGTATAAAAGATAGGACAGAAATGTTGCCTTACAACAGGCCCCTCAAAGAGTTGTTTCAAGGGTTCTTCACGTGCAAAGAGCGTGGCACTCTCCTTACACGAGGCATCAGTTTAACGTCCCCAACCTGACCGGACGTGACTGCGAATTTTATACATCCCGCACAGCCAAACGGACGCCCCCCATCGGCAAGCGTGTTACTGCCGGACGGAAGAAGACCAAGTGACCATATTTCTATTCTCCAGTCATCCTTACGGGTCACAATTGTACTGACATTGTATTCCCCGACGAAATCATTGTAACTTCAGGATAACAAATTTGTTGTTTGTCGTTCAAGGAATGAATATGCTACACCAATTCAACTACCGAAGCATCCATTGAAAGTGCATGTATGGGGAGGTATTAGTCGTAGGGGAACCACACGTCTTCTAATTTTCGACGGGATTCTAGGTCCGAGATTTTCGTTGAAATTTTTTTGAAAAGACAAATTTGTCATCTTTTTTCAAATCTGTTTATCCCGATGGTCACCGTTTTCAACAAGACAACGACCCAAAACATCGCTCCAAGCTTGCAAAAAGTTTTGATTGAGAATGGCATTAAGTGGTGGGACTGCTGGTCTTTCGAATCTCCCGATATCAACCAAAATGAAATGGTATGGAATATCCTGAAACGCAGACTTGCTAAAAAAAGATAAACTTCAGACGGCCTTACAAGAGTTTTGGACCAGAGACCTTACTTTGAGTTATACAACCGCTTTATTGACCATTTATACAAAGTTGTCGCAGTAGTAATAGAATTAGAAGGACGTGCAACACCCGATGTACTTCGTAAAATATTTCCAGAAAGGTCTTTTGGTAATCCGATTCGATATTTCAAAACCAAGTTAGATGACCCCAGTTTCACCAAGAAGATCGAATTCCTTCTATCGCACTGAGAACACAGAGAGATGCAGCAGAAAATAAGACTTTAACTTCTATACCTAATTCACTAGTAAAATAAAGGTGTCAATAAAGTAATGGTGACAATTTACTTTAATATATTAGTATATGCCTATTTATGGAATACTGTTGTCTGTCCGTTATATATTAGCAAAATATGTTATAATACGAATGAGATAATAACCAACATGCATATATATTTCAATCCAGAAAAATAAGATTTTTAGGGTCTTCAGCTTTATCAGTTTTACAAAAGTATTCTTCTACGCAACATATCTCTTGTTTGAAGCGCCTTTTGTGTAAAATAACATTTTAACCACAGCTTTAATTTTTCGTATCAAAAACGCGATTTCTCTCTCTCGATATCTCCCTTTGTTTTGAGTGTGTTTATATGACAGATTTTGCAAGTATTTACAAAATCAAATCCCAGTCTTTTAAATTTTCGCTGTGATTATAGAGTAATGACGACCCTTTTGGTTTCAATGTTATACAATATTTTCAAAATGAAAAAACTGTAAAAATTGCATCTAATACTATAATAACCTTTTACAACTGAATGGAGATGGATCGTTGATCCCAACTAAGTTTACTTTTATATTCATGAATTGTAGATGGGGGAAATCCAGATATCATATGGTTCTACGAGGAGGGAACTACAACTAAAGTAAAGTGGCCGTACATCCAAGCTGACCTGAAATGGAGCGGCAGATACTGTTAGTGGCTGCCATATCCAGGCCGGACAGATAAACCAAATCAAGAAAATTAAAAAAAGATAAGACGGATTGATTGATTGTTGGTTGTTTTAAGTTTAATGGCAAATACTTCATCTATGCACAGGACGAGCACATGGTAACAATAAATACAATAGGTATGTCGTGTTATTAGATGCCATTTGGGATGATTGTCGGGGTAATTTGGTCTTCCACTCGAAAATGAGGGTATATTGGATAGAGACAGAACTTTTTTCTTTAACATTCTCATCTTAGTTTGCCTCAACCTAATATTATTACAATATGCATACTACCAAAAAACAAAGATCATGGTCGAGATTGATTGATCCGTATCTGCAAAATGTATTGTTATAGGAGCCCCTCGTTGAAGTATCCTAGTCAAATAAAGTGTTACCTCAGTGACAATATTTATATTTTGGATTCCCATATATGGTGTCTTCCTCCTATTCCCCCTTTTAAAAATAATATTCCTTCTATTTCCACTTGCAAATAACAGTAGATGTTTTGATAAATAATTTGTTTTTATACCAATCAAGATTAATTAGATTTTCACTAAAATTTACCTGTATTTCTTTCAAAGCATAACATATTTGATATATTGTTTTGTTATAATACCTTGTTTATTTGTAATATTTTTCTTATTTATCAAAGAAATACTTTAAAATAAAGAAAAATTATGATAAATATATTGGAGTTTTTTCTATGTAACAACATACTGGGTTGAACAGAACAATCACCTTTGGAACCACTACCAACATGGTTCTAGGACAACAATTCATCATCTAGTCATGCATGCACATCCAAACATCTTTGAACTAATTAAACATCTGAAACATGGGGAAGCCTTCAACGCCCTACCATGATTCAGTATACAGCCGGTAGGAAGAGAGTGGCCCCAAAACAGAAGTATGTAGAAATCAACAACATATTAGACGAACTTGAGGTCAGACACTGCAACCAGGAAGTCACAACAGTAGAGTTTGGTGATGCAGCCTCCCACCTTCTACAAGTAGAACAGATTAATCACCTTTAATAGACTTGTATACAGTGATTGTCTAATGTTTATGCTACAATGTGTGATTTGATTGATTGATTGTTGGTTGCTTAACGTCCAGTGGCAAATATTTCATGCATATTCAGGACGAGAACAAGTTCACAATAAATATAACAGGTAGGTTTATACGATAGAGACCATCCGGGATGATGGTCGGGGAAATTTGGACTACCACTGAAAAATGAGGGTATTTTGGATAGGGACAGAAATTTTGTCTTGCAACAGGCCACCTCAAGAGTTGTTGCAAGGGTTCTTAACGTGCAAAGAGCGTGGCACTCTCTTTACACGAGGCATCGGATTTAACGTCCCCCTTCTGACCGGACGTGACTGCGAACTTGATACATCCCGCACAGCCAAACGGACGCCCCACTTCGGCAAGCGTTTTACTGCCGGTCTGGAGAAAACCAAGTGACCATATTTCTATACCCCAGTCACCCTTGGGGTATGTGTGATTTGATGTCTGGCTGTTGTATTATTTGTGTTACATTACGCTTGTTTGAATCCAAAGTTGAATTTGTGTTATAAAAGTAATAAAATAATTTATTTACTTATATTTGTTTTAATTTCTTTATGAATTATTTTGTTAAATTAACGGAATTCATACAGATGCAAAAACAACTTATTACCTTTTTATGCCCCACCTACGATATTATGTCCCACCTACGATAGTAGGTGGTCTGTGCGTCCGTTCGTCCGTCTGTCTGTCTGTCCCGCTTCAGGTTAAAGTTTTTGATGATTGATTGATTGTTGGTTGCTTTACGTCGCATTAGCACAAAAAGGCTATATCGCGGCGAGAGCTAATTCGAAATTTGTTACAATTTAAAGCAATTGCTGCAAGTTAGAATATCAAAATGATACAAATAATATTAAAGTTGTTTTTCAAGATCATAATGTCTAGTTTTTAAATTCACGCATATAAATGTTTACATACTTGTTTTTTCGTTCATTTTTTTTATATAAATAAGGCCTTTCAGGTCAGGTGAGCTAATAATAGTGATCATTTATCGTATTTTAATATAACATTTTGATCTTTTAGTACTCATTCAGGAAAAGAACTTGCATCTTTCTCCTATTTTCTTTCTCTTTTTCTCTTGTTTTTTACCTTCTTTTCTAAAAAAGAATTACATATATAAATATATATTGTCTGAGTCAGTGACAACTCTACAACAGATATTAATCTGGGTCACATATTTTTTTTTACCTCCAATTGTAAACGGTTTTTTTTTCTCTTAATACTTTCTTAATCTTCTATTTCCTGTTCCATCCCATAAAAAAGAATAGGAACAACAGTATATAACTAAATTCATCAGTTTAATAGTCCATTCATTAGGAACGTTTATGCTACGTACACATTAATTATCTAAGCGTTATAGGAATTTTTACACCGTGGGATTATAATCATTTAAACAAGCCGAATCAACAATATAAACAAAATCATATGAATCAAAACTTACAGGGCTGAAGAAGAAGATGCATCATCAAAGATTCTATTTTCATAAAACCCTTTCCCGGTACTGTAAAAATTAAAAAAAGAAGTTTTGAATATCTACGATTGGAAAACATACATGTTGAAACATAAGATAAAATGTATGCAAATCCTTTTTTTTTACGATAATAAATACACAAATTTATCATCCGAAAACGAAAAAAAAAAGAAACAAAAGAAGAAATAATGTGTTGCATGTTGAAAAGAAACATTTTCATTCCGAGAATAAACTTGGGAATTGTTGACCAAAAAAAACCTCCAATAGTAAGTAAAATGCTGGTTATATTGACATCAAGTTACAAGAAAAGAAAAGAAACTTGCGAAACTATTGGTTTGAAAGTCGTCCCGAAATGGATGGGACTGCTCTACACTCCCCTCTCCTCGTCACCAAATCCTGGCAAGAAATCGATTCATTTGAGAACTGTAAGGAATAAAAAGATAAATCATTCATTTTTATCTTTCACACTTATTGAAATATATTTTATGATATTGAAAAGACAAATTGTTTCAATCGTTCAAAAATTTAAATTGATTATTAATGAGACTTTAGATTGAGTAAAACGAATGTGTGCAAAATAATTACAAAAAAGGAAAATTCAGGTAGATACTTACTTGCTCCAAGTTTAAATGGAATCATCATCAAAGATATTTAAATTTGCTGCCATTTTTCTTCTATCTGAAATAGACAGATTCATACCGGTCAGATTCACCAGAATTACGTACAGTAACACATTCATACAAGACAAAACACAGATTGTTCATTCACAGATATTAGACAGAGTAAGAAAATTGTAACAAATTACATTTTTTCAAAAGAAAATCGAAGAAGTCGTAACAAGATCAATAAAAACAATCTGTTTCTTTGTTGTTGTTATTTATTTAACATCTGAATGTAATTAATTTAAATTAAAACTATCCTGTCAGCACTTTATTAAATTATAGCAGCAAAAAAAAGAAATTTTCAAGATTGTTAATAAATATCGTTATCATGTAATAGAACTTAATTTTCTCAGAACGGAGTTTTTATTTAGTTTGAAATACTGATAATTTTCAGCTGTATTCAATTCAATTCAACTTTTTTTAAAAGCACTCATTATATCATCCGGCTGTCATTCGTGTCCTAAACATCTATGACAGATTAAGAACATCAACCTAAATTAAATTTAATTTATTGGTCATGCATTTTTTTTCAATCTATCTTTCCGCTCATAAAAAGGTCATGACAATCCATCTTTAGCAGATGCATCAAAACATGTTTAATTAGGGCGTTCCAATTATAGTACGTAACCTGGGTTATTCAGGGTAATTTTTTTCAGTACCAAAAAAGGAGTCGGAAAAAGTTTAGTATTAAACTTGATTGTTTTTTTCTATAATCAAATCCTATTTTCTTATTTTATTTTAAAAATCATATCATATATAAAATATACTTATTAAATATGTATTGCCAAAAAAAAAACATATCTTGTGTCTTTTCGTTATTACCCGTGGCCCTGACCCCACCAAGTATTTTACAGAAAGCACAGAAAATGCAACAACTCTTTGAGGGGTCCGTAGGTGACCTGTTGCAAGGCAAAATCTCTGTCCCTATTCAATATACCCTCATTTTCCAGTGGCAGTCCAAATTTCCCCGACCATCATCCCAGATGGCCTCTATTATATCAACCTACCTATTGTATTCATTGTGAACTTGTTCTCGTCCTGAATATGCATAAAATATTTGCCACTCGACGTTAAGCAACCAAAAATCAACAATCAAGTGTCTGGGTCGGCCACTAGTAGAAGGAACAGGCCTATATGTTGAGTCCCGTCTCTTTGAGGCATCTCTATTTGGTGTAACCACCAATGATTGATGTAGGACTTGAGTTAAGTCCTCTTGATACATCTCTGTCAAGTGAAATTAGTCTTGATTGATCCTACCTACATGTAGGACTTGAGAGTTGTGTCCTCTTGATACATCTCTATTAGGTGAAATTAGTCTAGCTCGAGCAGGCGTAGGAGAAGGACTTCAAGTCCGTGTCCTTGACTCATCTCTGTTTGGTATAAATGTAGGAGTCTTGGGTGCAGCTTGTTTTTCTTGGTTCCTGCCAACTATCTTCAAGTCGTTGGTATTATTTACAAGTACGAACTTTAATGGTATCTGTTTTGCCACCAGTCAAGTCTAGTATGTTGCTAATGACACCAGAGATAGTGTGCATGCCATCGGTCTGCATCTGCTTAAGTCTATCAAAATATGGTAGTGAGGTGAGTGGATGGATAATACCCTTTACACAAATTTGCTTTTTATTTGGTTTTTAATCGAACTCTCGCCTTTTTCTTTCTCATTAGTGAAAGACTGGTTTCGGACTTTTTTTGTACTCTTTATGGCAAATGATTTTGTGTCAAGTCGTAGTGGCGAATTTGTAGGTAAAAATGGTCTACCACAAACATGTATAGCCTTGTTGAGTGTGTTGCTTCGGACACCATCTTTACAAAACACACACGATCCCAATGCAGCTTGACCTGATAAATGCAGTTCCTGTGCACAAGTACTGCATCAAAGCAATCTTCACAGGAACAAGTGCCTCTATATGGGAGTCATACATCTTTCATTCCATGTACCCAAGTAGTTCATCAACTAGAATTGATATGTAGGGGTTGAGAGATTTTGGTTCTTTACGTCCATGACCTGGTACAATTCCCAACAACATCATTGGACCTAAGAAATAGCATATATCCTGTGGAAGAGTTATCCAAGTTAGAATGATAGGCCAGATCAATTTAATGGCTGCAGTGTTTTTATTTGGATTAACTCCATCTGTGAACAAAGCTAGCGGCACACAGCCAGATTCATCAAAATCTTTAGAAATACCATGTTTCATCTGATCTTTGAATATTTTACCGTCAGTAGACGTTTATTTTCACCTTATTTGCATGTATAAGTTTTGCCAGATTTTTTGTACCGTACCAGCGGTTGACCCCAGGGACAACATGCACGCAGTTGTAAGTTTTCTTACACCTTTTACTGTCTTTGTAATGTAGCAATTCATTACACACTGAGCAATTGCGGACATTGTCATTTATTGGAAAGCATTTACAGTCATTAATGCAGCATTTGTACTGTATACTTGGCATCAGAAGTGGATTGGTGATAATAAGTGCTTCTTTATAGGAAGGATATATTTCGCACGCTGTAAACTCCCTGTAAGAACTGCTTTTGACATGCCATTGTTAGTTGAAAATATTAGCATATGTTCTGCTGTTGCGTCAAATATTGTTCTTAAAGATCCATCAAAAAGTGGTGTCTGACAAACATCTTTCTTATGGCTTTTCTAGCCATGGCTAAAATAGAACAGCCTTAACGAACCATTGAAGACGCAAATGAGGAAATTGTGGACAGAATGAATGATAAGTGGTACGAACAAATACACAAAAGGCGGTAACAAGAAACGAGAAAGTTATCAACAGGTTTGCGAGTTGACAATCACATCATGGGATTCCATTCAGAAGGAAACTGTCATCAAGTCCTTCAAGAAGTCTGGCATTTCGAATGCAATGGATGGTTCAGAAGACGACTCTCTACGATGATCTCATCAAATCATCAGACAACACTACTGCAGCAGAGGTTGAACCAGAAGAAAGTGAACTTGATGATATCTACGGCGACATTCCACTATCCGATCGCCAAATGCAACTCCTATTCCAGGAATATAGTGATGATGAAGAAATTTTTGGGTTTGGGCTACAAGATTCACGTGAATAATGACAATGTTGTGAACTTTATGATATTCTCGTACTGATTTAACATTGTGCTAAACATTTGTGCTTTTGACTTTGAACAGTAATATTCATTTTTAATATTGATGGTGTCTATGATATGTCTCAATATATGAATGATTTAATTGATTAATTGAATTTTATAATTAGACTTATATTTTATTTAGGTTCATGTTGCTTTATACTCGGTGGTTTTTTTTTACACAATATGTGTTTGGTCATACACTACAAAATCATTGATGCCTTACGTAAACATCACGAGGCAAAATCAAACAGTGAATAAAAACAAGAATCAAGAAATGATAACATCTTTATTATTATCAACAGAATACATTTTTAGGATGAACATCAAATCTATATCATCATTTCAAGAATCAAAACATTCATTCAATGCATAAAACTCAATTTATTTTCTTGATTTTACCGATGATCAGTTACAGTCTGCTGCAAAAAAGTCCCAATTCAGACCGACTTGTAGGAGGGTCGAGACTGAATCCTTAGATTTTAAAGCTGAAAGGGGCATCCACTTGTGTCTGCACTCTGAATCATATAAGATACATATTAAAAAGAGAAATTACCACGGATCGACTTTTACTCGAGTACCTACGGTACAACCATCCTCGCCATCATTCATCTGACCATCGACCTTTCCAGAGCGCAGATCAGCAGCACCACCTTCAGAATCGTTCATCTGACCATCGTTATATCCAGAGCTCATATCAGTAGTACAACCTCCACCATCATTCATCTGACCTTCGTCCTTTCCAGAGTGCAAATAAGCAGTTCTACCTTCACAATCATTTATCTGAACATCGTCCTTTCCAGAGCTCAGTTCATTAGTACAACCCCCATTATCATTCATCTGAACATCGTTATTCACAGAGCGCAAATCAGCAGTACAACCTTCACCCTCATTCATCTGACCATCGTTTTTTCCAGAGCTCAGATCAGTAGTACAACCTTCACAAACATTCATTTGATCATTTCCAGATCTCAAGAGCAGCAGAATAATACAAAATGACAATAAATCAAAACATGACTCAATCAACATATTTTTTCGGGTAGGGAAAATTATTTAGACTTCAGAAAATGACTAATCCATAATTCAATAAGATGTGTTTCAAAGGTTATTATAAACACACCTTATTTCCGACTGGTTTAATCGTAGTTGTGCTAACAAGATCTATAGACGGTGGCTTGATGACTTATAATTAACCCGCCTTAAAAGGAAGGACAATGATGTCATGAAAATACAATACCTCTTACATACGAATATAATAAGCATTATCGATACCATAGACTTTCTAAAAGGAATGATCACCTTTCCTGGGCTTTAATGACATTCATCAGAACATGAAACGACTAAATTCAGTCCTAGGATGTTACGGCACATGAGAACACATACCAGACAGGCAATGTAGTATTGCCTATTTTTTTGTAAATTTAAAAGCCAAAACGGAGTCCAAAGTTACAAAGGAATTAGGATGGCCCATAACTTGTTGTAGAAGTTATATCGGATTTAATATATAAGCTTAAAAGACAGCGACATCTAAAATGCAAATTGTGCATCATGATAGGCTTAAACCATTCTCGTTCAAAACTGGGTCAAAGAACAAGAAAATGACTATTAATTGACTAGAAATCAAAGCACTGACCATACTCTTGACACTGTGGTTGCCGCTGAAATCTGTAAAATAAATAAAATATGTTTCAATTTCGTACTTGAAGAACTTTGAAATTTAGTAAATGTGTTAATAATTTAAAAGAACGCATTTAGTGTGTTCATATATATTTATCAAAGCAAGGTTTCTTGCTGTGTGTTAATAAAATGAGTTATTTTCAATTCGATATTCCTCTTCAAAGCCTCATTACCATGGACATTGATATATATCTTTAGAATAAATTGATAAAAAGTGGAAGAGAAGGTGAATTTCCGTGATTGAATTATTGATTGTTATTTGCTTTACGTCCAGTGGCTCATTACCATGGACATTGATATATCTTCAGAATGAATTGATAAAAATTGGAAAATTGATTGTTGGTTGCTTAACGTCCAGTGGCAAATATGTCATGCATATTCAGGACGAGAACAAGTTAACAATAAATACAATAGGTAGGACTTGTCATAATAGAGGCCATTTGGGATGATAGTCGGGTAAATTCGGACTGCCACTGGAAAAATGAGAGTATATTTTTTAGGGACAAAAATTTAGAAAAGTTCAGTCACGTCCGGTCAGATTGAGGATGTTAAATCCGATGCCTCGTGTAAAGAGAGTGCCCCGCTTTTTTCACGTTAAGAACCCTTACAACAGGTCGTTGAGGAGTCCGTATGTGGCCTGTTGCAAGGCAAAATTTGTGTCCCTATCCAAAATACCCACATTTCCCCAGTGGCAGTCCAAATTTCCCAGACCATCATCCCAGATGGCCTCTATTTTGACAAAACCTACCTATTGTATCTATTGTGAACTTGTTCTCGTCCTGAATATGCATCAAATATTTGCCACTTGACGTTAAGCAACCAATAATCAATCTTCAGAAATTTATCTGGTTCTTCAAGTGGTAATATGTGCCCTGCCTTGTTTAATTTTAACACCAATAATTTATAAAATTAAATAATACAAGACTAACAAAGGCTAAAGGCTCCTGACTTGGGACAGGCGCAATATTGCGGCGGGGTTAAACAATGAGATCTCAACCCTCCCCCTTTACCTCTAGCCAATGTAGAAAAGTAAACGCATAACAATACGCACATTAAAATTCAGTTCAAGAGAAGTCCGAGTCGGATGCCAGAAGATGTAACCAAGTCAAATAAACAAAATGACGATAACACATAAATAACAACAGACTACTAGCAGTAATACATGTTCATAGTTTAAACAAATAAAGAAAAAGATCCGGACTGACAAACCCACAGAAAGGAATTTTTGAATAAAACATTTAATGTAAAAGAAGAAACAAATAAAACTCAAAATATTGTCATGTACAAGTTATTACCTTTTTCTCAACAAAAATGTACAAGTAATTACTGATACAATTATATTTTTACAAGTAATAACTTGTATGATGCCATACAAGTAATTACTCTTACAAACTTTTTGTACAAGTAATAACCTGTACAAAATAATAAAATGTACACGACATATATAAGAAACTACATATAATTATCCCACTGACGTTGATTAACGCTCACCTCGACATAGAACTGCACTTCTAGACATAGACGAAGGTTGTGTATTTCGTCCATCTCTGTCTTTGCGGACTTTAATATATTATCCCTTTCTACCATTATATTATTCGTGTCACTACTCAGAACATCTGAATCATCAATGCTGTCCAGTTTTCTACCTAGAACTATTTTGTAATATATCTATAGGTTGCACTTTGCAATTACAGCTGTTTCTCAAACCACGCCTCTGTTGGGGAGATGCGGAATATTCATAGATAATTCATTTTGTTTACATACTGGTTCCCAGTTCTGATCTCTAGGTTGCATCCCATAGAGACATAACTTGTGAATGTTACCAGTAAATATACATGTGAATATTGTTTACATTGAAATCTGTGGTTACCCTACAGTCGAGATAGCGGTAGTCAAGAAATTTAGTGTTAGTTTAAACTCTAAGAAGTTTTATTAATGTTGAAAATATGCCGCACAGCTGTATATTTTGACCTTTGAAAAAATAGTGCAGAAGGATAATTTTCTGACGATCACGGGTTTCTGGTTGCATTCACGTCCGAGTAACAACTTGGCCTGTCCAGGTCCTCACCTGCTGTTACCTTCTGCTCCTTCCAGTTGTGTCGCTCCTCGATGGCCGAAACAGTTGAAGCATATCATTGGTATCTTTCGTCCGTCTTTGACTATCTTTGAATTTTCAATTGCAATAACTGTAACAATATGTAAGATCAGTTGTCTGTTCACCTTGGACATTTTCATGATGCTTTAAATTATGAATTAATTGACCAAACACTGTTTTAAAAAAATGGTGATTTCTCTTTTTTATATGCATTTTATATGATTCAGAGTGCAGACACAAGTGGATGCCGACTTTGTTACCTGCTCTTGTTAAATTACTAAAAAAAAAAGAAAAAAAAACCTACTGGTGTATTGCATAAAATATTGTCCTCGGCTACGAACATTATAAGGCAAATAACTATGTAAGTGTAAGACAAAATGAACAAGTAAGAGTTGTTGTGGACAGTAACTGATATCGATGGCGAAAAGAACAATACTAAATAAATTCCAGGAATTGCCCAACTTCTTTATTCTAGTTTGAGGCTGGTTGAATTCAGAGTATGACTGACAAGCTTACACAATAGGAAAGGGTAGATGTAAAATATACTTTCGTATGTACCAGTAGAAATAAGAAGATATGGAATGAAATTCACAATAAGGGTCGGTTGAGAACAAAACTTTACTACAAAAGAAATGATTTTAGCTTTCCAATTGTGAACAAAAGTAGCAGATCACCAGTAGCACCTGCATAAGGAGTTTGGAAATGAAATTTTGAAAGAAAATATTAAGACTTAATTAAGTCTCAAATAGTTAAAAAACATTTCAGGTGGGATATGAAGACTCTATAAGGGAGGTATATGCATCACTTCTAACAATGAGTATGTAATGTCGAAAAAAATGTTCGCATTGTTCTAAAAAAAAATGAGGGGTTTGGCTAACAGGTTTCTTTAAAATTAATGAATAATTATTTTTGATGTAAATCGTCTTCTGATTCGCTGACAGATTTTGGTTTATCAGCTCAAAGACATGTTTTTGTCTTGTGACTAACGTGATAATGATACCAAACCTTCACCCATATCTGAAACAACATCACAACATAGAAAGATGCACTTAAGTATTAATTGAATTGGCTTGACTCAAGCAAAAGACACATTGACACAAGTGAACATACACTGAACATATAAAAAAGTACAATGTAAAAACAAAATCAATACAAAAATATTTTATAATCTTTATTTGGACCTGTTCATGAATATGTATCTCGCAAAATTTGTTGTCACATATAATTTCACTATTAGTACATATTGTCTTATTCATTCCTATATCATTGCATTTTCTTTATTTTCCCCAGTATTCCATTAAAGCTAAAGTAGTTGGATTTGTATCAGATAAAGACGAAATTGTGGTTTATTGTTCGAAAAAGAGTAAAGAGAAACAATGGTATCTGACAAATCATCAAGAATAACCGTGGTATTGTACCAAACCTAGATATATAAAGAAAACGGAGAATACATATGCGCGAATCTTCCATCAAGGTTGAAACCTGTTCATCTATAGACATTTAAGAGATGTATTTATTTATCAAAGTTATACAGAGAGTTAAATACATGAAAGTTGTTATCATCAGCTGGTGATATTGTGGTTGTTAATGAAAATGAAGTTTTTTGGATGTAGTTGTCAACAGATTGTCAAGTTTTTGGGTTAGGTTTTGTTAATATAAGTGAATTATAATTAGTTTTTGGCAATCGAAGTCATTGCAAAGCGGGACATGCTTTTTCTGCTCTCTATATTAAACATGGAAGCTTTTCCTGATAGAGATGCATCAGACACTGAAGAACAGGAACCTTAACAAATTCCGATAAAAGAGAAACGAAAGTCATTATCTGACTCGAGAGCGCGTTTGCTGCCATGGATTTGTCTAAGACTTATTTAGACAATAAACTTCATGACAAACCTGGCTAACAATTTTCTTAAACAGTTGTTTAGCTGATTTGTCTGCTGTCTGGTTGGTGGTTTTTCTTTTTAACAAAGTTTTTCCTCTGCTGACAGACTCTGCCCTGCCATACAGGTGCCCATTCCTTCATACCTTGGTAATCCTCTTAAACACAATATTTAAATCATAGTTTCCAAAAACTTTATAAAATAAAATAAAAATGTTTGAAAAACTTTGTATTGTTCTATTATACTTCATTTTTCCATGTCACATTATAAAATGTATTGTATAAAAAATATATATATATATTACTTCAAAGCTTTCCATGTGCCATTGGCATTTATGTTTTTCACTCTGTGCATGTAATAATACAGGAATATGAATAGCTTTTCCTGCACAATATTTTGTAGTTTTATCTATATGAAGTATAACAAATATTTTGGAAATGCAGACAGAAGAAAATGCTTTCGTGGATGTGAAGTGTCTTCAGTGCAGTCAACACCACTTTCAATCAGAGAAGTGTTAAATCAATTGATGACACTAGCAGTCAGCTACTTGTACAAGGATTTTTTAGTTACTTGAAGAAGTAAAAATAAAATATATAGAGTATTGAAGATCTTGCAACATGAAATTTGAAAGTACACAAAACATCACTGAATTCTATTTTTTCTAATACATTATTTACATATTATGTTATATATTATATTAATTATATGGACTTGTTAGATAATATTGACACCCGGATTCCTTCTCGGTCAATTTTATCTGAACAGGTTCACCATATACAACTTATGGATCTCGTCAAAAGTCCATAATTGGTAAATACTATATTCAAAACACATATGTGCAATGCTTACTTCCTGTATGTTATTTAAACATCACGGATAGGTATTTTGACCATATTTTTTTTTAACAAATTAACACACTAATCTACCATCTGAATTATTTAAAGTCCTGCTTAATTTTGAATTTTTGAAAATCTAAGGCTTTTCTACCTTAGGCATAGATTACCTTAGCTGTATTTGGCAAAACTTTTAGGAATTTTGGTCCTTAATGCTTTTCATCTTCGTACTTTATTTGGCCTTTTGACCTTTTTTGGATTCGAGCGTCATGAAGATGAGTCTTTTGTAGACGAAACGCACGTCGGCGTATATACAAAATTTGGTCCTGGTATCTATGATGAGTTTATTTACAACCACTGGGTCGATGCCACTGCTGGTGGAGATTAATTTCACTAGCCCAGTAGTCATTTGGTTGTAATTGAATGTGTCCATATAGATCAAGAAAAAAATATACCATAGTCATAGTCATCATATCGACACGGTTGGCTGATTTTCCTTTATGGTGTCGTCTTTTCTTTCTCTTCTTCCTCTCCCTCTGTTTCTATATGTGAGGTATCCTCTGCTAGTTAGCAGCGTCTTGCGGCTGATTCATAATCCTCTATTTAATAAATGAATATAAAAATGTATTATGTAATTTCCTCAATTAATAAAGTCGCAAGCTTATCTATTAAGTTAACTAGTTAAACAATCATTGGTACTTAACCGATGATCTCATCCACTGAAGCAACAAATCATAAATAACGGTTTAATAATTTATAGACAAAAAAATGATTCGAATGACCTTAATTTACATACATTTTGAAAAAAAAACTCTTCTTACATGGTAGATATCAAATAATTGAAAGATTTTATTAAGTATTATTTGTTACATCAATAGATATAAACAATTAACCAAAGTTTCATGGACATTGGTGAAAGCCTTTTTGAGTTATTGTCCGAAGTGTTAAAAATCCCCCTTTTTGAGTTATTGTCCGAAGTGTTAAAAATCCCCCCTTTTTTATGAATAAAGCCCCATTAATCCAAAACTTAAAATCTGAAATTTATAAACATTGAAAGGGAGCTTACATCAATAGATATAAACAATTCACCAAAGTTTCATGGACATTGGTGAAAGCCTTTTTGATTTATTGTCCGAAGTGTTGAAAATCCCCCCTTTTTTATGAATAAAGCCACATAAATCCAAAACTTAAAATCTGAAATTAAAAAAATCGAAAGGGAGCTTACGTCAATAGATATAAACAATTCACTTAAGTTTCATGGAAATTGGTGAAAGTGTTTTTGAGTTATTGTCCGAAGTGTGGACGACGGACGGACAACGGTATACCATAATACGTCCCGTGTAATTAGTTATCAAAAGAACCAGGATTATAATTTTATACGCCAGACGCGCGTTTCGTCTACATAAGACTCATCAGTGACGCTCAGATCCAAATAGTTAAAAAGCCAAACAAATACAGAAAAGACGGGCGTATAAAAAGGCTCACACATAGATTGCAAATCTGTCTCAAAATTTGCAAATTTAGCTAAAGAACAAACCAGTTAATGAACTGCTATGGTACAATACAAGATAGGTATACAGTGAATCTACCTTAAGTGTTGAATATAAGTCAATATAATACTTCACATGGGACAGCTTGATAATACTGATGATGTCATTATACCCTGAACATTTGGAATTATTATTCAAGTTTGATTCACTTCTGAATTTGGATCGTGATTAAATAGTTGACACAGAATAGGATTTTGAACAGAATAAATGTGGTAAAAAAACTTTTAAACTTGAGTTTAGTCTTAAACAAACTACATGTATATGCAGTTCCCCAAATTACAGTTGATTACTAGAAAGTTGTGTTACTACAATTGTATGGCAGTTATATATCTTGACCGTAGAAATTACCGAAAATATGAAACTGAATTTGTCTGTCAGCACTACTCCTCTGAAACAACTGAACAGAACTTCATAAAATTGGTAACACTAAGAGACTGTATGTATGTAAAACCTCAAATCTAATATTTATAAATTATTATCTAATACAAGGAGAAATTTTTTTTTTCACATGGTATGTATATTCATCGAAATGAAAATTAAATACATTCTCATCTTTGATTTCAGGGGTTGCAACCGTAATTTGAGGAAAAAAAAAAAAAAAAATGTTCGCCATTCCATTCGTTGCAAAGTATGTCGCATTTGTAAAAATGCACAGAAAAAAAGAAATTCCAGCCCCTAAACATAAATGTGCAAAAAACTGGACAGGATCTGCCAAAGATTTTTCTGCAATTTTCAATAAGTTTCCAAAGTTACCCAGTCTAGGATACAATTAACTTTATATAAATTGTTTGAGCTTGTGTCTGAAAATGGAGTTAAAGAAATAAACTGTGACTTACAATTGTTGTTTGTTTATTACATTTGTTATAAGGGATGATGAGTGAAAAAAAATGGATTTCAGAACAGGTTAAAAAGCACTAGTGCACAATGAAAGATTACAGGGGTACATGAATAAAATAATTTTGTTAATTTAATGACTGCTGCAAATACAAACATGCGTTTCAACATTTATATTACTAATTGTATTTATACGACCAGGAATAATTGTGGTCACATAATGGTAGGGAGATGTATTGTACATTTTGAAATTATGTGTTTGAAATAGCCAACGCTCGGCTTGGTGCTTGTAGTCGGATGACTGAATTAATACAATCACGAGGAGGCTATGGAAGGCATACACTGTAATTTCACATTGCTAGGAAAACTGGAATCTGGGAATACAGTTGAAAGGAGTGAGTTTCAGCGATTGACAACGGAAAATATTAACTTGAAGGAAAGAGTGTCAGATATGAAGTTAACGCCCTATTCTTTGTATGGAAAAGAGGACAAGATGAAGTACCTAACAGGTCTACCAGAATATCTTTCTCTTATGAAAGTTTTTCAGCTTCTGGAACTCTATATTCCCGAGTCTTCAAGATCTCCTATTTCTAAATTTGAGAAGTTAATGCTGGTTTTGATGAAATTGAGACTGAACTTGCCAATACAGGACTTAACATACAAATTTGAAGTATCTAAGTCAACAGTATCAAGAATTGTCAACTCTGTTATCCATGTAATGTATGGAAGAATGAAGGATTTTATATTTTGGCCAGACGGGAAACAATTGCAATTGACCATGCCAATGGAATTTAGAAAAAAAGTTTTGGTCTAAAAGTTGAAATAATCAAGACTGTTTTGAAATTTTTATTGAGAGACCGTCCAAATTACTTGCTCGTGCTGAAACCTGGTCAAGTTACAAACACCATAACACAGTCAAGTTCTTGATTGGAATAACTCCTCAGGGAGCTGTGTCATTCTTGTCTTAAGGATTGGGTGGGCGATAAAGTGGCAAACAAATAGCTGAAAATTGTGGATTATTATCCAAGCTTTTGCCAGGAGATGTTATATTAGCAGACAGAGAATTTGACATTTTAGAAAGTGTAGAGCTTATGAGCGCTGAAATTAAAATTCCGGCATTTACCAAGGGAAAAAGTCAGCTATCGCCACATGAAGTAGAGTCCACAAGCAAAATCGCACATGTCCGCATACATGTTGAAAGAGTAATTGGACTTGTGAGAAACAAATATACGATTTTGCAAGATACATTGCCGATAGACTTCATGCAAAGTTATGAAGGAAAGGATCCTCTTGTTGATGAAATTGTGGCAGTCTGTTGTTCTTTGACAAATTTATGTGAATCTGTGGTACCATTTGATTGAATTGTAATTTATCATTACACATGTCCATATACATGTATAAAAATATTGAACACAAAATCATCTTCTATCTCTAGTTAGCCATCTTTGTACAAGCTGAAACCAAATTAAGTAAATTTAAGCAATTATTTAAAAGACCAACTTATGCACTTCAACAATGAGCAAAATTTGTCTTTCATATGCACCTGTCCTAAGCAGGAGCTTTTTATGTCCTTCAACAATGAGCATTATCCATACTAATATAAACCTGCTGCATTGTATATGCATCTGTCCAAAGTTGGGGGCTTTTGTTCAATGGTTTAAGTTTGTAGTTGAAGTTCATGCGTTTTCCTTTTTCTGGTTTTGTACATACATGTATATATACATTTGCAGAACAAGTCGATGACTGCTCTTTCTCATGTTTATTTTTTTTTACACTTGTAATGTTGATGCCCTTTACACGCTTAAATGCTGTTCAGTCATTCGGTGTGCGCAAAGACCAATATGTATGGAAAGGTGTAAAAGAGGGGCGAAAGATGCCAGAGGAACATTCAAACTCATAAATCGAAAATAAACTGACAACGCCATGGCTCAAAATGAAAAAGACAAACAGACAAATAATAGTTCACAAGAAACAACATAGAAAACTAAAGACTTAGCAACATGAACCCCACCAAAAACTGAGGGTGATGTTAGGTGCTCCGGAAGGGTAAGCAGATCCTGCACCACATGTGGCACCCGTCACCTAAAATAGTTTCATTTTGACCTGGAAGGAGAGTTGTCTCATTGGCAATCATTTGTATTGTATACTATAGTAAGCTAATGTCACTCAGGCTTGCCAATTCTAACAATGTTAAACAAAAAAAATCCCAGCGGAAAACTGAGACACGAAAATATTAATCATTTTGAATAAGCAATTTTAATTGTTGGTGATGGTCAGTTGTTTACCAGTGACATGTATAATGAGGTTGATTCTGTGTCAAGTTTTGGTTGCTGTCTCATTTACATGTATTAATACCCTCTATTACCTTTTTATTTAACTGTACACAAAATATGTGACATTAACAAATTCACACTGATTTAAAAAAAAAATGAAGAGGTAGGAAGATTTTATAAACTGTACACGTAATTTTATTTTTTTTTATTTTTTTTTACTAGAAATCTTTCGACAAGCCGGGCACATCCAATCTTCTTTAGGTACTCGTTTGATTTTTGCACATTTGAAATGGAACCAAATGTAAGGACAATTTTCATTGTTGCAGCCAATAACATCATCTTTCTCAGGATTATATTCCTTCTGACAAATGCAAATGATTAATCTACTTGATCCAGTTCTTGAATTGTCCCATGAATTAATAGAATTATCAACATTCACACAAGTCATTATCAATTTCTATCCTTTCGGCATGAAAATCTGCTTCAGTCCAAACAATAAAGTCACAATATTCCTTTTCGCACACTAACAGCTGAGATTTGACCTGATAATAGTACTGGTAGTTTTTTTTAATGCTAATTTACTATCACGCATTTCAAGACAATCTCGCTTATCTAGTGCTGCGTCTAGTTTTACATCCCTCTTGCGGTATGGACATTTGATTTCGATGCAAATATCGCCACAGTAGTCACAATTGGCTATTCCATCTGGAGATGCACCAAGATATGGAAATTTGAAGAAACTGGAGTTTAGAACTAACCCACTATCCTTCATTTCAAAAATTTCATGGTTGTCTTTCCTACGGTCAACATATTTCTGTCGGACAGTTTTTTCATGGTCACAACCCCACCGAGTAGCTTTATTGGTAAATTTAACTGTTGAAGGATGGCAAATAGATTTTATTAAACTCTGCGCTGGTTTGATTTTTGCCTAAATATCATGGCTTTTTCTTTATTTTTTCAAGTATTCCATTAAAGCCAAAGTAATTGGAATTTTATCCGTTAAAGAAGAAATTGTAGCATATGATGCCAAAAAAAAATCAAAAGAGAAGCACTAGTTTCAGACCAATCTTCCAGAGTATCTGTAGTATTATATCAAGACTTAATAGATAAAGTTGCAGAAAATAGATGGTACATTTTCCGTAATCTGTCATCCAGGTTGTACAGAGACAATTTCTTTTTAAGTACAACCATGTCAACAGAAATCACCAAAATAGATGACATCACTGATGACGTATCAGATATCATGTTAACAGCCAGTTTAACAACAATACATGGTTCGATTGTCCAAGTGCTTGGCACTGAAAAAAACTAAATGCCAATGCTGTGACAAGAATGTGCAAGTTATTGATCTGGATGCACTTACTATCAAGTGCAGTAATTGAAGTTAAAATCATAAGTTATATATATTTTTTTAACAAATAATAAGATATAACTCTTGTACTATCCATATATTTGTTGCTTATAGAATTTATTACATATTTTTAAAAGAAAGTTAAAGTCAGAAGTTTTTTTTTTTTTTTAAACCAAATTTATAATAAAGGAGAACTCTTGTACTATCCATATATTTGTTGCAGATACAATTATATTTTTTACAGACAATTGAAATTAGTATTAGTTTTTTCTTACTTTTTTTACAAATAATGTAGGATAAGTCTTGTACTTTCCATATATTTGTTGCAAATAAAATTTATTACATATTTTTAACAAATATAACATTTGCTATTAGAGACAAAATATAATATTGCTTGCTGATTTACTTCTATGGTCACCAGTTTTGAAAGGGAAGGGATACTTTATGTATTAGTCATAACAAACATGATTACATTTTGTTCTGTTTCTGTTGCTTTTGGTTGTTCTAGGAATATTTCTTTTTTTTCTTTATCTCTTTGAACAACTATTTCCAGCGTAACATTCTTCTTATGAGGTTTATGTTTCAGTTGGAACCATTTTTTCCGCATTACAGGACATTTCCTACAAAACACAAATTTTGTCAGCCACAGTTCAAAATCTATGCTGCCTGAGCAAGAATAGTATTGCTCCTGCTTTTTGCAAAATACATAATTGCAATTTCTATAATTCTATTACTTAACGTTTGGTTTCTATGATAATGAGAGACGGGACAAACTAAATGCATGGAAGAGATATTAAAGGAGTTGAAGAGCAATTTCATGCAATTGGAAGATGACTCTAAATATCATATTTTTTAAAAATAACAGCATAAACTAGAGGCTCTAAAGAGCCTGTGTTGCTCACCTGCATCTTCAACAATATCCATTTTTTGATAAAAATCATCATGAAAGGGCAATAACTCTATAAAGTGTTGACTGACAATTTCAGTCATGTTGACAAATTTGTAGATCTTGTCCTGCTGATCATTTTTGCTTTTTTAAGTTTCTATCTACATGTGTATCTTTTACACTTTATAAGGTAATAAGCAAAACCTCCAAAAAATGTCAGAATTTCTCTATGCATAGCGGTTTTCAAGATAAAAGACAAAACTTGAAATTTACCCCTATGTTAAATTTTTAGCCGTGTCCGCTATCTTGGTTGGCAGGCGGGGTCATTGGACGCATTTTTTTAAAACAAGATACCCCAATAATGATTGTGGCTAAGTTTGGTTAAATTTGGCCCAGTAGTTTTACAGAAGATTTTTGTAAGAGTTAACAGACGACGACGAACGCCAAGTGATGAGAAAAGCTCACTTGGCCTTTTGGCCAGGTGAGCTAAAATGGAAGCTTATGAATCCAAGGAGCCTTAATTGCCTTGATCAAATGACCGATTTTAGATAACATCAAATACAGTTATCAAAAATGTTGTCAAATTTACATTAAAATGTTGAAAAATATCTCAATATTGGTAAAAATGAATGAATATCCAAAAAGTAGTGATATTTACTAAAAAATTGTTACCATGGAAATGCTGCAATTTTTAAATAAAGCTGTGGTGATTCAATTTTAATTCTAATACATTTTTCAATACATAGAAAATTATCTTGATCAAATGATCGATTTAAGGTAACATCGTATATAATTAGGTGTACAATTTACATTAAAATGTTGATATTTTTCAACATTTTAAAAAATGAATGAATATCCAAAAAGTGGTGAAATTTAATGAAAAAAATGTTACCGAGGAAATGTTAACATATACAATTATCCAAAAAATTTACTGTAAAATGTTGAAAAATTATCAATAAAGGTCAAATCTGAATGAATATCCAAAAAGTAATAATTACATAAGATGTATGTTTCATTATAATACGTTATTCTGATTGGCTAACAGCACATCACATGTTATTCCGTAAACAATTGCATGAGACAATAACATTTATCATGCATGATGACACGAGGTCCACAAAAAAAAGTGGACAGGTGAATTAAATAAAACTAGATAAAATCGTGTTTTCGTGATCCTAGCTAAAAAAATGTAATTATAAGTATTGAATGCTTCTTTTTGTAACTTTAAAGGGTTGATAAAGCGTTGACCGTGCGTACATTTTTTAGAATTAAGCGCTTCCGCGCTTCATACAAAATGTACTTCGGTCAACGCTTTTACACCCCAATAAATTTACAAAAAGAAGCATTCAATTCTTAAGTAAAATTTTAAGTAAAAATATTTTTTAAGAAAATGCTGCAATTGATAAATAAAGCTGTGGTTTTAATTTTGCTTTTAATACATTTGCCAATACATATTAGAAAATTATCTTGATTTAATGACCGATTAAAGGCAACATCATATACAATTATCTAACAAAATGTCAAATTTACAATAAAATGTTGAAAAATTATCAATAAATGTCAAATCTGAATTAACATCCAAAAAGTAGTAAAATTTACTGGTTGTTAAAATTTTGCTTCTAATACATTTGCCAATACATATTAGAAAATTGTCCTGATCAAATGACAGATTTAAGGTCACATCAATTACAATTATCAAAAAAGTTGTCAAATTTGCAGTAAAATGTTGAAAAATATCTCAATATTGGTGAAAATTAATAAATATCCAAAAAGTAGTGAAATTGACTGAAAAAATGTTACCGAGGAAATGTTGCAATTTTTAATTAAAAAAATTCAATTTTACTTCTAATACGTTTTTTAATACATAGTAGAAAATCATCTTGATCAAATGACCGATTTAAGGTAACATCATATACTAATATCCAAAAAAATGTAAAATATACAGTAAAATGTTGAAAAATTATCAATAAAGGTCAAATCTGAATGAATATCCAAAAAGTAGTAAAATTTACAGAAAAAAATATTGACAAAATGGTGCAATTTATAAATAAAGCTGTGGTTTCAATTTTGTTTCTAACACAATTGCCAATACATATAAGAAAATTGTCTTGATGAAATGACCGATTTAAGGTAACATCATATACAATTATCCAAGAAACTCATTCAGAAGGTTATTTAAGTTTTTTGTACCATTTTGTTGATTCAATACTAAACATATGGAAATTTTATAGAAAATCCACAGCCTTTTTCCTGTATCTGTATTAAACTAAATTAGGCTGTGAAATTTCTATAAAAATCTTGGTTTATTTGCAACAAAGTCTTTTTCTATTAAATGCAATGAAACAGTAAATAGTAATGCTTTACATCAAGTTTCCTGGGGCCATTTGGATAAATACAAAACGGCCTACCTCTATACCTGTACAGAAATTGCTAACAAAAGCGCATGAGTTCCACATATAAAGCACATGAGATGCACGTAAGAATTGTATGTGTTCCAGACCATATGAGTATTTGGACCTTACATGTATGGTCCGGACCATTTGAGTATACGCGTATGGTCCAATACCAGCTGACTATACATGTTAATGGATCATATGGGTTACATTTAAACAAGCATTTATCACAATCTTTATTTTAAGTTTTACAAATTGTTATGATACAATTAGATGGATAAAATGAACAAACAAACATTTGGAAATAAATATTTGTTAAATTGTATATCTGAATCCTATTTAAGTACTCTCGTCCAAGGTGACACAAGTTACGTAATTTCTTGACATTATCATGTTTGCAGTTCATGCATGTCCCTTTGCATTTTTTGTAAAGCTGCTAAATATTCTAAAACAATTGTTTTCCCACATTATGTTTACTTTGATATCTTCAATTTCAGTGATCAAAATCCAATTAATGTATTACAGATCCACTTACTAAATACAAGTAGAGATTAAAACGTTTAATCCCGATGTAAATGTTTGCACCTGTCCTAAGTCAGGAATCTGATGTAGAGTAGTTGTCGTTTGTTTATGTAATATATACGTGTTTCTCGCTTTGTTTATATAGATTAGACCGTTGGTTTTCCCGTTTAAATGGTTTAACACTAGTAATTTTGGGGCCCTTTATAGCTTGTTGTTCGGTGTGAGCCAAGGCTCCGTGTTGAAGGCCGTACTTTAACCTATAATGGTTTACTTTTTAAATTGTTTCTTGGATGGAGAGGTGTCTAATTGGCACTCACACCACATCTTCCTATTATTAACAGATTTTCAGTTTTTATTTCACTTAAAATTGAACTATTTCTTTTATTAATTTGAGAGTTAAGTTATGTTGATCTGTTATATGCATTTGCATCTAATAACCTTGACCAACTTCTTAATATAAGTCAGACTGTACGTGTACGGTCCGGTCCGACCGTAAGAGTATTTTGAAAAAGTATGCATACGGTCCAGACCGTACTCGTACGTACTAGTACGGTCCAAATACTCATACGATCTGGAACATATGCAAATCAGATTGCTCACATGTGCAGTTTGGCAGTTTATATGTGCACAAAAAAATCTTTTTTTTTTTTTTTTTTAAATCTAACATAATGCTCTTATGTGCAATTCAAACCTCAAGTGAGCTTTTATCATCTATGTTAGTTTTATGTTAGTTTTGTCCATTCTTCTAACCATTTTAAACTAGCATTGAAAATTGCTCATATCAGCTTTTTCAAAATGACATGCCCAGTCATGTACTTCTTGTAAATTCAAACTCATAGCATCATTTTGGAGGAAGATGAAGAGCAATTATTCATTATATCTGAAGTTTTTATACTACTGAAGTTTGAAAAGTTTGTACACAAATGGCTACTGAAAAGGTCATTAACCTTAAAGAAGAGCCATTTTTGTCATTTTTATTACTCTTGTAATGTACACAATTAGAATTGAAAAATTAAATTATTTGGTAAATTGCAAACAACAGATTATTTTCCCAAAAACAATCATTTTCAACATCAGATCATGACTATAACATACAATGGTAAGAATTGAAAGAAAGGTTTCCTTGTCTCAATTTGGAATGTGAGATATTACTAAAATCTCAATCTTTCTTTTGAGGTATTGAACCTTCTTATTATATTCAAAGTTAGGGCTATATAAATTTCAAATCCCCTCAACTTTCCTTTATAAATTTTTAACAAAAATATTTAAACCTGGTAGATTTTATGAGTTTTAATTTTCGGCTACTTTAATATATATCTTACAAATGTCTTTAATATGTGAATAATATATTTATCAAATTTTTCTTCAGATCCAAAATGAACCAGTTGATCAGTTAAATACATATGATGAAGTGTTAACAGCAATGGAAGAGTCGGGAATAACATCAAGGTTATCTCCAACATCCAGATTATCCATTGCAAAGGCTTTGATAGCTCATTTTTCTCGAATAACATCAAAAAAAGGAATACTTGACCAGTGTTGGGAAGGAGCAGAAGAATTAGGTCTACAGTCATTGCTTAAATCTAACCCAGGTAATTTAAAAAGAATAATTCTAATATGATTTGCCTTCAATATAACAAATACTTGAATATATTATAGGTCTGTTACTGTTTTTTTTATAAACACTTTGATATAGATAGATACAATAATATGTATATAAAAACTATCGCTAGGGATGAAGGGTCTATCAGATTGATTTTAATTTGCAGTTAAACTATGCAACTTACTTTAAAGGACTTTATATTAATTGAAGAAGACACAGAAATTCTTATTTTTGGCCCTTAATTCCTGAACCTTAAGAGCAATTGCCCCAAAATTCAATCTCAGCCTTCCCTTTGGGTATGGTATCTTTAATTACAGTTGCAGAAGCATATACCCTTTAACCCAAGTTATTGTCTGGAAACAAGAAAAAGGCTTGTTTTTGGTAACTTTGTGGTCCTTAAATTCCTAAACGCTTTCTGCAATTACTCCCAAACTTAATCCCAGCCTTCCCTTTGTGATATAGAACCTTGTGGTACAATTTCAGAAAGATCCATACACTTACAAACACGTTGTTTGGAAACTAGAAAAATGCTTATTTTGACCCCTTTTGGACCCCAAATTCTAAAGTGTTGTGACCAAAACCTTAAAATATATCCAAAACTTCTACAATTTCAGAGCTATTCAAATACTCATACACAAGTTATTGTCATGAAACTAGATAAATGCTTGTTTTGGGCCCCCAAACTCAATTCAGACCTTCCTTTTGTAGTTTCAAATCTTGTATTGAAATTTAATAGAGATCCATTTACATAAACTGAAGTTATTGTCCTGAAACCAAGTGTCTTTGGACGACGTGATACCAAAATACTTTGCCGTTGTATAAAACCTAGAAACGAGAAACACGTAAGAAAGAGATCCACAAACAACACCACTAATCATCAGGATCCTGACTTAGGACAAGTGCAAACAAATACATTGGGTTTTCATTTTTAAATAGGTACCGACCTTCATCCTTTACTGAAACCAGAGTGTAACATCACAACATGTTTTTTTTAAACCACTGCTACAGCCTTTTTAAATATAACTCTTGTATTACAATTGCTATTTTTAAAAATAAACTATATTTCAGGAACAATCAGAAGAATCTTATGCAAATGCTGTGGCAAAACACAACAACTCACTGCCGACCATCTCATTGACATGATCAAAATAAAAAGTTTTGGTGACAGGGGCAGCAATAATCGACAGTTGTCTGAGGATGTTGCTCAACAATTTGAAAGCTTTGTTTTTGATTGCCAAGGTAATATAAAGCTTTTAATTTTAATTGACATTGATACATGTATTTACATATAAATCAGGGGTTTATACAAAAATTGAAGATAAAAGAGATGATTTTTTTCCTATAGTCATGATCATCATTTTTTAGATGGTGACTTTCCCTTGTAACCATCTAATGGAGTTAAGTCTTTAACCTGAAGCGAGATGTACCGACGTAAGAACAACTGGACAGATGCACATGTATTTTTTATAGTCAAAGTACCTAACGATAGTTGTAGCTAAATTAAACCCTCAGAAGTTCAATTAACCAAGTAGTTTAAACAAAACTTAAAATAGAGAGGGGGAGGGGGAGGTACAATTCTCATCTTAAACTGATGAACATTTTTGTTTTTAGTTTAGAGCTACAATTGTATAATATAATAATCAAGATATAAATCTTAAAAAAATTATTCAGGGGTATCCTAACATTCGCCCAGTATTTTCAGAGGGGTTTGGTCAAAAGAAGGGAATGAGTTCATAGAAAATGTTGACGACAGATGCCATTAGTGATTCCAAGATGACACAGAGACATTACCTTTTACAGTGACAGTACTAGGACACAGACAGTACCTAGGACACACACAGTGACACAGACAGTACCTAGGACACACACAGTGACACAGGCAGTACCTAAGACACACACAGTGTCAGTACCTATGACACAGACAGACATTACCTTTTACAGTGACAGCACACACGACACACACAGTGACAGTACCTATGACACAGACAGAGACATTGCCTTTTACAGCGACAGTACCAATGACACGCACAGTGACAGTACCTATGACACGGACAGAGACATTACCTGTTACAGTGACAGTACCTAAGACACACACAGTAACAGTACCTATGACACAGACATTACGGGGGTGTTCATTGATCAAAGATCTCTTTTCCAAGATGCGTTGTCCGAGCTGATTCAATTAGACACCATTAGATATCCAATTAAAGTTGGATTTTATGATGAAGAGGTGGAAGCTTTAGGGGACCAAGAAAGGAACCTTTTGCAAATTTAATGATAGATTGATTGGTTGATTGTTGGTTGCTTTATCGCGCCGGGAGCTTATTTGAATATTTTTTTTTACAATTTAAAGCATATTTTAAAATAAGACAAAATGTCCTTCAATAAACTAATATCCTAGACTATTATTTACAAATAAAAATCAACAGTTATATAACGTGATAAAAATTAAAATCGAATTAAACATTTAAGATAAGAAAGTATCTGCTGATGATATTTATGAGCCACAAGTAAAATTTTTAAATGCAATCAGGAACACATATATAAAGAGATGCACTGTTCCAAAATTCAGTGATTTATTAAATCTGCTGCTTACAGCAAAGAAATTATGTTCGTAAAATAAATTTGATGTACCCGGTACAGTAACAAAACCATCAGTTTAATATTATTGTCATTTAATGTTTCGTAGCGATTTTAGTTTGACTGTATAATTTATTATTATGGTAGATGTCTTTCTTTAAATACATAAGGGTTTAATTACATTTCTACAGGGCAATGCCAAGTATTTTTATTTATTTGAACGGTATTTTTATCGTTTAAATTCACCGCCCGGTATCTTAAGGACCGCCTGGTACCCCATCTTTGGAACCGTAGGGATACCGTCCGGAACCCCATCTTTGAAACTGTCAGGGTACCACCCGGTAGCCAATCTTTAGAACCGTTGAGGTACCGCCCGGTATCCACAGAACAGCCCGGTACCCCATCTTTTGAACCGTCGAATAATTTTATCTTTTTGTCGGGGATCTTTCCTGTTATTTCCTTTATGTCTTTATTGACATACTTCTTGACAGGAAGCTCTAGATGCTGGTACATAACTGTCAAGGTTCCACTTCCTGGCATTTGAGAATATTTTACTAAATCAAAATGCCGAGATATACGTGTATGCACATCTCAATCACAGTAATGTAAGATATGTTGGTTGTAACGAGCCAAACTGTTATTGTATATTTTTTTCGAAGGGAGTATTTACTTATGCACCTCCATGGTCACAAGAATAGAAGAAGCTAAGGAACTGTCCCATGAAGCTTACCTGGGTTATACCTCCAGGGAGAACATTGAAACCTGTAGGTCGCAGGAAAAGAAGTTAACGAGAGCTGTTGTGTAATTTTTGTATAAAGCTGTGGTGCTTTAATTTTACTGGGGAGACATTTATCATTACATATTAGAAAATTGTCTTGATCAAATGACCGATTAAAGGTAACATCATATACAATTATCCAAAAAACATTAAAATTTACAGTAAAATGTTAAAAATGATCAATAAAGGTCAAATCTAAATGAATATCCAAAAAGTAGTAAAATTTAGTAAAAAAAAATGTTACCCAAAAAATGTAGCAATTTTTATATAAAGATGTGGTGCTTTGATTTTACTTCTAATACATTTATCTTTACATATTAGAAAATTGCCTTTATCAAATGACCAATTTAAAGTAACACCATATACATTTATAAAAAAAAATGTTGAAAAATGATCAATAAGGGTCAAATCTGAATGAATATATAATAAGTAGTAAAATTTACTAAAAAAAATGTTACCGAGAAAAATGTTGCAATATTTATATAAAGCTGTTGTGCTTCAATTTTACTTCTACTACATTTATCTTTACATATTAGAAAATTGTCTTGATCAAACGACAGATTTAAGGTAACATCATATACAATTATCCAAAAAAATGTCAAATTAACAGTAAAATGTTGAAAATTTTTCAATAAAGGTCAAATCTGAATGAATATCTAAAAAGTAGTGAAATTGACTAAAAAAAATGTTACCGAGAAAATGTTGAATTTTTTTATATAAAGCTGTGGTGTTTTGATTTGACTTCTGATACATTTATCTTTACATATTAGAAAATTGTCTCGATCAAATGACCAATTTAAAGTAAAAACATATACAATTATCCAAAAAATGTTATATTTACTGTAAAATGTTGAAAAATGACCAATATGGATGGGTCAAATCTGAATGAATTTCTAAAAAGTAGTGAAATTAACTAAAAAAAAATGTTACCCAGAAAATGTTGCAATTTTTATATAAAGTTGTGGTGCTTTGATTTGACTTCTAGTACATTTATCTTTACATATTAGAAAATTGTCTTGATCAAATGACCAATTTAAGGTAACATCATATACAATTATCCAAAAAAATGTCAAATTTTCAGTGAAATGTTGAAAAATGATCAATAAAGGTCAAATCTGAGTGAATATCCAAAAATGTAGTAAAATTTAGTAAAACAAATGTTACCAAGAAAATGTTACAATTTTTATATCAAGCTGTGGTGCTTCAATTTTACTTCTACTACATTTATCTTTACATATTAAGATTGTGTTGATTAAATGACCGATTTAAGGTAACACCATATACAATTATCCAAAAAAATGTCAAATTTACAGAAAATTGTTGTATATTTTTTTCAAAAAGGTAAAATCTGAATGAATATCCGAAAAGTAGTAAAATTTACTGAAAAATGGTGCTATTTTTGTATAAAGCTATGGTGCTTCAATTTTAGTTCGGACAAATTTATCATTACATATTAGAAAATTGTCTTGATCAAACGACAGATTTAAGGTAACATCATATACAATTATCCAAAAAAATGTCAAATTTACAGAAAATTGTTGTATATTTTTTTCAAAAAGGTAAAATCTGAATGAATATCCGAAAAGTAGTAAAATTTACTGAAAAAATGTTACTGAGAAAAATTGTGTAATTTTTGTATAAAGCTGTGGTGCTTTAATTTTACTTGGGAGACATTTATCATTACATATTAGAAAATTGTCTTGATCAAATGACCAATTTAAGGTAACACCATATACAATTATCCAAGAAAATGTTAAATTTACTGTAAAATGTTGAAAAATTATCAATAAGGGTCAAATCTGAATGAATATCTCAAAAATAGTAAAATTTACTAAAAAAAAAATGTTACCGAGAAAATGTTGCAATTTTTATATAAAGCTGTGTTGCTTCAATATACTTCTGATTGATTTATCTTACAAATCAGAAAATGGTCTTGATCAAATGACCGATATAAGGTAACATGATATACAATTATCAAAAAAAAATGTCAAATTTACAGTAAAATGCCAACTGCTTAAACCGTCATGTGTTACAAGTCAGCATGTATGCATACATGGAGCATGTTGGTCCGTTTGACGACAATGAACCCAATGAGTAAGTTTTGAAATAGAAGTAGGCTAGGTTCATGTTCATGTTTGATCAATTTCAAATGAATCAATGTTCATTTTATCAAATTTTACCTGCAAAGCATTCAATGGTAGGAAAAGCCAAACATTTTGGGTGCAAAGTGGTTTATAACAGAATGGTTACCCTCCAAGGCTGATGTCTGTTTGCCTGGTGACAATATGACAATAGTCTGTTTCATCTGCCAGTGACACACAATTCCCTGCAGCTTTTCATACACCTTTGTTCCTGAAATTAAATTAAATATTGACAGAGGTGTTGTAAATTATTGTTACACTTACGGGGACATATGTTTCATAACATTGGGCTAAAATAAAGTTAGAGAATGGAAATATAACTTTTTTTTCATTTGTAAAGAGGCACAACTAAAGGAATGTAAAAGTGACTTCCACCAAAATTCAAATTTAATCTGTGTTTTGGTGTCAAAAGCAATTTGTATGAGTTTTATAACAATTGGTGAAGCAAACTGAAAATTGAAACCAATTTTGGAGTGTAGACAGAGTAGGGCAAACTTAATGTCCTTCCCTTACGGCCGGGGCATATAAACAGCTGAGAATAGCCACATATTACATATAAAAATGTCATAAAAACAAAAATGAGTCAAGGCTCTTGTGTTGAATGCCCTTAATTTTACAAATCGTTATTAAGAATCATCAGAACCTGGTTTAAGCCATTTCTTGTGCCTTTCTCTGCCTTTTAAAGGCCCATGCTGACTTGCTGGAAATTCATCACCATGCCCATCATGCACATTTATGATGTAGTTCAGAATGGAATACCACTTAACAACATGACAACCTGGTCCTGTCCTGTGGAAGAGGCAGCAGTCCAGTAAAGATGGTTGACAATACTTTTTTACCCATGAATGAAGGTCATTACAGTCTTTTTCTAATGAAAGTTTGACCAACTTTTTCTTTTACCCTGAAAAATAGCCATTTTATTATATATTTTAACTTAAAATAATGTGTTTATAATACATTCATGCCACAGTAAAAACTGGTTAGAAACAAAAACCTGTTAGTAAGGCCATTAATAGTAAAGTACTGTAAAAAGTATTTCATTTAACAGCATTTTATAAAAACTATATAACTTTATAACGGACAGACATACAGACACCTGGTGAAATGGAATGATGTACAGGAACATTGATATTCTAAGTCACACTTAACGGTATTCAAAATTATTTAAAGTGGTAATTTTTTTACCAAGGGACACAATGTTTTCTTCCGTACAGTACTGTTTGTATTGTCGAATTGTGCTAGATGGAGCAATGGCTCGAATGACATTTGGAGTTTTTATGATTTCTCCAGTGGAAAGTTTTAAAGTTTTTTCAACAAATGGGAGATCGTTAACAATGTGACTTGATGTAATAAAGCCTTTAAAGTTTTCCAAAGTTCCTTCATCAATCTTCTGTTTTTTGGTATCCTTGACTAATATAGGCATCCCACATCCTTCAGATTCTTCAAGTCACGCTTCACCACTGTTGCCTTTATTTTACTCTATTCTTGCATTTAACTGACGAATCAATGTTTATGAAGCAGAAATGTTTTGGATGCAGACAACTTGAATAAATGTAGATATCTAGGAAACAAAAAAATGTTTTTTGTTGCATCTGGTAACTAGAAGCTTGATTTTTGCACTTAAAAGACTGAAAATGCATAAAGTATTTATATTTAATATGAATATTCACATGTTGTCTATTAAAACATCAAATTGTTAAAAAAATGTTTCCTACCGGTTTCACAGATATCCATAAATATAAATATTTGGTGTATATCAGCATTATTTGATTTCTATATATATTTATCTGGGTATGTTTTTAGGGAAAGATATGTTGAAGAACTTTCTTCTAGTGATGAGCAATCTGAAGGAGAAGATGAGTATTACAATGAGCCGGTCCAGAACATTGATAACCTTTCAAATGAAGACAACCATTTTGTTACACAAATGTCACAAATTTTACCAGAAAGAGCTATCAGTATAAAACAGTTGGATGTTCAACATGCTGAAGACAATATTTCTCAAGAATCATAGAATGAAAGCACAACTGATGAGTCTGTAAGATTGAACAGAAGACAGTTGATTAAAAGCATCACCACAAAGGCAATAGGGTTCAAATTTCTTGACATATTTACTTTAAAAGTAAGTAGGTGTTGATAATGCTCCAACTACAATTGGCCTTATTGACAGATAAATTCGATTACAAAGAATAAAGCTTTTCTGAATATGATGTATATATAGTGGATGGGAACCACAGTATAAAAGCATAAAAAGAGGCTACAAAAGGGGTCATTTTTCTTTAGCATGATAGACATTTTACATTAACAACATTACATACATTTTTGAAAAGAAATTTAAATTCAAATTATATTAATTTCCCATTCGTTAAGTTAAAAGTCAAACAAATATGTTTACAATTTCCACGTATTCATTTTTTTTTTATGATTTTCACAAGTGTTGTATTTGACCCTTTTGGTTCTGGAGGTTAGTAGTCCAGACCAGTTTTCACATTTCCTTCATTCATTCGTATACATTTTTCTTGCATGGCACTTGAAACAGCTTCCTGGAGTGTCTCAGGCTTAGTTCGCCATATAAGCATGCGGAACTCGTCTGACTGTCCTCGTAAGGTAGGAAAGAACACCAACCTTTTTCTTTCTTCATTCAATGCATTTAGTGTCGCAATATTTTCAAAGTAACGTAAAAATTCGGCTAGCACATCATCGTTACTGTCACTAGATGTTATCTTTACCCGAACTTCGAATCGGCAACATTGCAAAGGTGATGATGAGTTCATCAGTTCAGTCTTTGCATTCCCCCTAATATGTGGAATGTTCTGGTCGAAGTTCACTATCTGACGTACGGTATCGGTTGGTCTTCTTCTGTCTTCATTTTGCTTTTCAAAGTGTTCCAAACGTCTTGAGGCTTCGTCTGTGGATAACTTCAAAATTAAGGAAAACCATCCGATCAACAGTATCAAACGCTAGATAAAGCATATCCATCTAAGAACGAATTTTTGCCATTTATGATCAGTTCTGGCTGTATTAGCATTTTGTTGTCTCTGGTTCATATCAGACATCGGTGTGCTCGAAATAAAAGATTCATCCGTCCAATTAACGCTACCGTCGAAACCACCCAACATGTTTGTTATCGGCACCGTCGGCAATGGGGTTCCAGGGACCGTCCGGTGTGCGGTTCTGGCATCTCCCGGTGTCCTTGGAATGGAATTGGGTACCCCTTTGAATTCTTGAGATGGTGAAAATAATCCTGGTGAATACTGATTTCTGTTCCTAAAGTTGTGTTCTCCAGAAACAGTCTGCTCTTCTCCAATGTTCGTAAAATCCATTGGATAAGTATTATAGTCAGTTCTATTTCGACCCATCTCCATTAATAATAAAACACAACTTTTAGTTTAGTCTCACTGATATTCCAACAATTATTCTCATTACGAATCTATAAAACTTGGTGTATGGCTATCCCCGCTGCCGCCATTTGTAGCGTTGTCGTTTTTGTATGGATTCGTGTTTGTCGATGTGTTATTTTGGTAGCGTAAATTACGTAAAATCCATATTCAAATGGCACAAAGAAAACAAGCCACAACACAAAGTTTCAAATCAAATCACTATGTAATCTGTTAAAGGATCCCCTTATATACATAAATACAGGCGGTACCCCAACGGTTCCAAAGATGGGGTACCGGGTGGTGAATTTAAATGAATTAAAGATACCGTTCAGATAAATAAAATACTGGGCATTGCGCTATAGAAATGTAATTTAACCCAAATGTATTAAAAAGAAAGACATCTTACATAATAATAATTATACTGTCAAACTAAAATCGCTACATTCGTGTTTAAAACATGAAATTCATGAAAAGTATGTTGTATTAATTTTTTAACAACCCATCTTACAGAACGATAGGGATGTTATAGTACTGTAATAGATGTGCCTTGGTGTGTCTAGGTTAATTCCCCTTAATTTGGACAGATTAATTATTTAGTATTTAAATGTTTATTTTAAGTTAAATTTTATTTAAATATAGTAGGATAAAAGTAAAGAAGGTTAATTTTACTGTTTTAGTATTTAACTTTTGATGTTTTTAATAATGTTTTAAGAATATTCATTTATTTAACTTTTCTTCAGTACCTTTATGTTAAAGTTCTCCTGATAAATGACAAGTTTAGGATATGGAGTTGGGAATCAAAAGCTTTTAAAAGATATATCAGAATACCAACGCTAAAGTTAGCAAGTCAAATTTAATATGTGTCATCATTTAATTGTTTGTATATTTGTACATTATTGATTTGAAATTTGAATACTCGCCTGATCGTCACTTTAAGACTTTCAGGTCAACAAAAGAGTGTTTGGTTGGTGGGTTCTTCAATCATCAAACATGCATTTGTACATGCTAGAAAGTCTGTCGATGGTGTAAATTTAGGTTTGGAACGAATAGAAACTACAATATGGTGTCAAGGAAAAAGTGGAATGAGGATTTGTGAGATAATACCCAAAGTCAAACATTTGCGGAACCCCCACAAGTATTAGTATTTCACTGTGGTGGAAATGAAATAGGACAAAAAGGTTCATGTGTATTAGGACACGATATTTAAAAGTATTTGATTGCCTTCGGGTCTTATTACCACAGTCAAAATTTGTTTGGTCTCAATTTTTACCCAGATTGAAATACAGGAATGAGATTGTTCACAGATCTTTGAACAGAACTAGAGTTAGATTAAATAGTTTAGTAGCTACATGTATCATCAAAAATGTCGGTACTTATATTAGATATCCAGAAATATCTGAAGACAACCCAGATTTATTTTTAGACGGTGTTCATTTATCAGATATGGGAAATGATTTGTTTTTGTATAGGTTACAGCAAGGTTTATTTTACATTAAAAAAAAATTCACATACAATTTGTCCACAAAACGGCGAAGCAGGTCCTTGGCTTCGGGACACTTGCCAACAGATGATTTGATATTGGAGGAATTACAGCTTGCAAGGAAGCAGAACAGTTCAAGTGTCAACTGAAAATTGTACAGCATGTTAATAAATTGAAACAAGAAGTTATGAAAACAAAATATGAAACTCAAATTAGCCAGTCCAAACTGCAAGGTGAACAAAAGTTAGAAACTATTATAAAATTTGATAAAGAAGTATTAAAATTGGCAGCCAATTTAACTGAGCAAGAGTCTAAAACAGATACTGGAAATCAACATAAAGCATTAAATCAACAATTGGAAAACAAAGAACAAGAAATACTTAGTCTTAAATTCATAATTGTAGAGATGAATCTGGAGGTGATTTCACTTCTGTGCAGAGTAAAATCGAATCCGGGGAAAATTCTTTCAGAAACATCCAGCCTATTCCATCAGTTACTATAATAGGAACTTCAAACACGAAAGGCATAGACCCACACGGAATGTCATCTCGTTAGTAGTTGCATATACTTTGAGTGAGACCGACAGTAAAGTTTCAAGTTTAACAAATGTATCAAAAGACGTGGTATTTCACTCATTAACCAATGACATTAAAACTTGTCATCCAGATGAATGTATATTTAAAATGGAAACAATTCTCAATGTATCACTGGAACTTTTTCCTGATACTAAAATAGTTTTGTCATTACCAACCCCAAGAGCTGACAACCATACATTTAACAATAGAGGATCATTGATTAGTGCATTACTAAAGGAAAAATTCAATGATAACAAAATGATAGCATTCTGTGATAACAGTATCCTCTCGTACAAAAAACGAACCTCTCCAAATATTCCTAGACACGAGGGACGGTGTACACCTAAATGAAAGTGGAATCAGAGCGTTTGCGTCAAATCTGAGAGACTGCATAGACAATATTTTGGATCTTCTCAGTAGACATTCATATAATTATGGCAATAGACATCCGTATGATGGACAACGATAAAAATGATATGGAATATGGATGAATCTGAAAAATCTTTCGAACACAACCCTGTAAAGGTGGTAGGAAAGGGGGCAAAAAATGTACCAGGACGCACAAGAGCTATCAACACACATGTGTCGATAGTTGTTTGTGACAATGCTACATGTATAGTACATAAGATGAGTCCTTTGTTGGTTGTTAACGGTAAAACAGAAAGATCGATATTTGGTTTCAATACACGTGTATGATGCCGATATTTTGTTACTTGTATAGGTGTGTAACCCAAGTTAATTGTTGGAAATGGGTTACTTGGGGTAGGTTCACCATCTACAAAGTGTTTGGAGCAAATTCGAGATTCAGAATTAGGTTGCCAATTATTGTTTCCCTGTTCTCGATTCACAATTGCTGTCCATTTTTTGCGACCAGCAGGATCTTTTCTCTCAGTAGGAAAAGGTATGAGTTGAAATGGAGGCGAACAGTCACATGATCTAGTTCCCTTGTTACAATTATGTATTTCACATTGTTCTTGCATCTATTTTTCTATTTTGTACCAACTGTTAGAGCAGGATATAACTGAACAACTTCTTGAAACTTTAAACATTTTCAATAATTTAACCAAACTAGAGGCTCTACAGAGAACCAGAAGCTGTAACACTGATGAAGTACAGACTTTGGCCGTCAACAACAAGGTATGGTATAACTTTTAAAATATAATGCTTAAATAAAAATAAATGGATTTTTATAACTACAGGTAATATTATTTAAAATAAATGTGTAAATTAAGTGATAATTATATTCCAACAGCAGCTTGCATTATATGATGGATTCAGGGTAAAACAGTTGACATTGTTAATTAGTTCACATTTCAAGTTTGAAGATTTGGTCTTGTGGTCGCATATTTACAGAAACTTCACTTCAAACCTTTTGCTGCCGGAGGGACACATATGTTCACACCGACTGTGCAAGAGATACACATATGTCCAGATTTTGATTGATGCAAGATTTTCATCATTGATGTACCTCTTTCAAAAAAAAGATTTGAAATGAGGACATGACGTCATATATTGAATAAAGTCATTGTAGGGCATGTCGAGTCACAAACGTCGAGCGGTCGTATTTTCTTGCTCATAAATTGCAACCTTGAAAAACAACTGGCAGCAAGAGGTTTAAGAAATCTAACACCCGTCTCCTTGAGCACACATGTCAGGAATTTTTTCCGTTATTCATTAGGATTAAATTTCTGCCCTTTGAATTTTTCTTCCTCTCCTTGGTTTAACTCTGTATCAATAACTACCTGTACATCTTTTACAATGTCATCTGTTTCCCTAAACTCATTCGTAATTACATTTTGCTTATCTTAAGTTTGGGTGTAAGCCAAGTGTTCAAACATTCAGATCCATTTGAACATTCACATATTAAATTTATTAAAGAAGTTTTTGGAGTATAGTGCAAAACAACAAATGTAGCCTGTTTAGCTGAGACAAACAGAACCCCTTTGTACTTTAAAATTCAGCTTTCAGCTATAAAATTTCAAAACCACATTGTGAACTCGCCTTACACTTAAGTCCATAACTTGTAAGTCTCTCCGTTTCGGTCATATTCATGCTTCAGTGATTCCCTATATAATCAACAAATTTTTTCCTAAGATTAGGGGGGGGGGGGGCACGCCCCCACTGGATCCGCCTATGAAGGCTATTTCATTTTTTCTCTTTGACATTCAAAGGAGGTGTATAATAGGTATTTTTTTTAATGTGTTCTATGGTGTTCGGAGGCGAAGATGAGGAATCTTTAGGTTCATCAACCAAAAACTGACAACAAAAAGACTCATTAAGCAGTTAAGCTGCTTTATGCGAGCACCCTAGATTTATGTTCTACCCAATAAATGCTGAAATATGTGCCACTTTTATTTTTCTGGCTGGCGATCATGTTATTTATAACTAATTGGACACTTTTTTAAAACTTTTTATTCTGGAATATAAAAAATATTACCATAAAAACGTTAAATGGTCGTCGATTTTCCCAAAAGTTTTGTAGTTGCACATAGGAAGTAGTGATCGATAGAAATCCTTTTATAGTTTATTATTCCCTGTGCTGTTGGTTAAGATGTCAAAGAACAATTGTATGAAATATTTGATCGCCGAAAATCTATAAAGATTAGTCGTTTACATTTCTCAAATGGCAAAAGTCGTAGGAATATTGTGTGTCATCGATTGATTGATTGATTGTTGGTTGCTTAACGTCCAGTGGCAAATATTTCATGCATATTCAGGACGAGAATAAGTTCACAATATATACAATAGGTAGGTTGTTGTAATGGAGGCCATCTAGGATGATGGTCGGGGAAATTTGGACTGCCACTGGAAAATGAGGGTATATTGGATAGGGACATACGTCAGTAGTCTATTAATCAGCTGATATAAGTTGGCGGCAATTTCTAATTACATAGAAGACGAAATGTACGTACCTTTAAAATTGGGAGGATTCTGATGATACATAGGTACTTTATTATTAATCATTTTATTCGTTTTTTGTCTGAAATGAATGAGATTATTTAAATATCAGTTTTAAGTAGCGGCGAAAAACAGATAACTACCAAAACACTGACCGACCTTTTAGTAGAATTGCTCTGTAATAGTGTACCACTTTCCAGACACTTTGAATCGGGCGGCATAAAAGTTACTTAGTGGTGACTCTCTTTTGTAGAAAGATTTCCTCTCTGGGATTGGATGATGAACTGAAACATGCATATAAGTACATGCATATTTAAAACTCGCAAAAGGCAAAGACGTATACCTTCATTAAATGTTAAACGACCTAACGAGATTGTTAATAAAATATGTTTAAAATTAAAAACAAAAAAACAAAAAAAAAAGGACCTAACGACTTGGATGTAAGCAACTATATATATACTTATCACAGTAATGCTTTTAACTATGTATAAAACCCACACCGTAATGTAAGGACCCTGATATTCCATGCATCCCTTACTATGGGGTGTTTTCAAATACATCTAGAAGCAAAGAACGTATTTGAAGAAAAACAAAATGTGTCCGCTTTTATAATCAAAACCTCTACTTAAAAGGTTAAAACAGATCGTACCATAAAACAATAATTGTCTTTCTTTCGAAAGATTACTGGTAAATGCTTTAAATTGGATTACACAGTGACCATATGGTTTGTTATTATTGAGGATATTTGCCACATCCAATATACAGTAATAGATAACAACCGTATCAAAACTTATTTTGTTTTATTTAAAATATTAAGTAGTCCATTTTCAACAGAGTCTATAGAGAAATTTGTAATTTAAGACTATTATGTGCGTGGCCCAGTACTTTCTTTATAAAATGGGCTACATTTGTTAATTATTTCACAATTAACATCAATAAAAAGCAAATTTCAATAATAAAACTTAATTCAAAATTGATATAAATGAATGTTTTAATTCACAAAAGCGTATTTCTTAAATAATGTCTCCTGTCCTTTTAAGACTAATTTTTTTCTTAATTTTTTTTGCAGTACTTTAATTGGGCTTTAAAAATTTTGAAAAGTATAGCACTTTTGCATTGGTTTACAAACTTGTAAATAAATGTTAACTTCACAAACAAAATAAATCATCCTTAGCAATATCAACATATTTCAGTTTTTATACATCCTGGGCTTTCAAATATTCAGCTTTGAGCATTTCTTATGAGATTAACTTTAGAAAAGCGCTTGCATTTATAACATGTTGTTTTTATCCATCCTGAACATGCATGAAATATTTGCCACTGGACGTTAAGCTACCAACAATCAATCAATATTGTTTTTTTTCATTTATCAAATTATTATAAAATACATAAATAGTTATGGCTAAGAATTTAAGTTAGATTATTCAACTTTCTTTGGTGTCGAAGCTTTTGGTTTCATTTTCATTTTGGTTGTTTCATCAGGAACACTTTCTGGAAGAATTTCAGGAGACCGTTCATAAACATTGAAAACAGTTAGATTCTTTTCTGTTGAAATTCCATCACGCCTCAAAATAAGAGATGTCACCCGTAAAATATACTTTATATCAGTTTCAGAGATTACAATGCCAAGCAGCTCTTTTTGTGATTTCTCTCGAGTTGATATAATTATGCCCTGATGTATTTTTAATAGTCGAATCATGGACCTCATTTGAAGTGTCTATCAAGGACATTATTGGTGTTACTGTTGCACCAGATCTAAATGCCTTGATAACATCTTGATGGTCCATTTCTCTATGAGAATCCAACGCACAGTTGTCATTGCTTCATTAATGTGATGTTGTGAACAGAGTTGTTTTCATACGTCTATAAAATGGTCCCGATTTGAAGCGTTCATTGAGGAGTTTTGTGCAATATGCTGCATAAGATGATGCTCCATTGAGAAAAGAAAATGGTAGTGATGTCTTTGCAGCTGATTATAGTAAGATATAGCCAGCCTCCCCTTCAAGTCTTTCTGAAAAGGTTATTACACACACCTCGTCAGAGTGGATCATCATGTCAACATGCAATGCAAAAGTGGGATTATCTGCTTTTCCCTTCCCCAAAACCAAACCGAATTATGTTTCCCATATTGTCCCAAAGATGGTTTTGTTTGTGCTGTGTTCCAGCATAACTTCAGCATCTTCTATTGACAAAATTTGCATATATTTGCAAATGAAGGCCAAATGAAAAAATAATGACAGTCGTCTTATATATCTTGTAGCCTTGTCAATGTTGTCAGGGTTAATCAGCTTCTTCCATTCCTTAACATTGTCGTCCCTCATGTACTTGAATATATGAACTATTCCAGCATGCTGGTATCCGCTGCAGAAGTTATTTATAATATACCAGATTAGGTAGGATATCATGATACAAAATTCACTGTTAAATATGATTCTTCTTTAAAAATCCCTCACCCCCTTTCATATCATAAATGGTCAAGGGAAGGTACATATAGCTGTAATGGTTGCCTGGATAATTGTACGTTATCTGTTACAATTATTCCTCCTATATTGTAGGAGCACATGCCAATGTCCACGTTTAAAATATGTAGAACGTATACAGAACAAACTATATCTATAATTATATACTTTTTTCATTCAAATTTGTTTTCAAATATGTGGATTTAAAAAAAAAATTGAATAATCGACTCCATTATAAAGAGAAACAGTATATTTAATTTTTACCTTTCTTGTAGAAATGGCAACTGGAGAATCAAGAGGAAGATTGAAACCTTACAATAGGAAGAATTTCAAAGACAATGGGGGTTTTGAAACAGAAAACCTCTGGGAGGGGAAAGCAAGGGCAGACAGTTATTTAACAAGAGGGAACAACCTTATAAAGAGAAGTGAGGAGCTGCACAAAATAACAGGGGCCCATGTGAAGACGTTGATTCTTCCCATAATATATTAATCATATTAATCACATTTCCTTGAAAAAAAAGCGGTTGGTTAATATTTTACACAACACATGCGCAAAATAAAATAACACCCATCTTGAATCATCAGAGTGAATGAATTTGCTGTACACGTGTTTGAAGGAATAACTCCACATCATTCGAAAATTTGTTGCTCATTTTTATTGCATGTTATGTATGTGAGATTTTAACTTTGTATAACAGGTTGTTTTATATGTCAATCAGGACTGTTTTTATGTTATTTATATGTTTTTATATTCGGTCAAATGTACCTTAGAACTTGTGTTGCTTATTTGTACTTATGCCGAATCAAATTAAAGTTTTCTTATATTATCTTATCAGCACTCGTTATTTGATTTTTGAAATAAATTTGATAAAGCCAGCATTTAATAATTACTGCCTATTGTTTTCTAGGTATACCAGTCACCAGACTTCCAAGAGATAACGGAAGTAACTAATGATAATCCAGCTGAGACCAATGAACCAGCTGGACCACCAGACATGCCAATGGAAGAGCAGCAACCACCTAGTCCAGTGGTAGAGCGACTGCCACTGGCCGAGATTTTACCAGAACATCAGCAACCAAAAATCATTTGTGGGATATGTAGAATTATATACAATTCAGATGCTGACTTTGAGAGCCACTGGGTTCAGTGTTCTCAAAAAGGTTGTAGTTGGTGGGTACATTGTAGATGCATATTGCCAAAGGTTACTAAAATTTATTGTTCTATTGTTGTTTTTGTCAGAGTTTATCCTTTTGTGTGATATTTTTATCTTCTGTAGCAATAACATATTAAAACTATTAACTGTCATTTGTACATTTCTAATGCATCGAAAGATCGCTTTTAAACAATTTGTTCTTGTATGTACAGTTTTTTTTTCCTTATGGGAATCAGTTCTTGTACAAAATGTATTTATATCATGTGTCACTCATATACATTGTACGTGTATAAAGAACCTAAGCAGTTACAAGGACTATGTAGATTGCGTCGTGAGTACTATTACAATGAACAAAACCTCTGTACAGATTTTCAAAAAGATCAATCAGCAACTAAAATCATTGATCAACCTGAAGATATCCTATAGTTTTACACGAAACGCTTTCCGTTGTACTAATTCTTCATCAATATATTCATATATTATATATATATATATGTCATACCTAGTAAATTTGTACAAGATTTGTTTTAACAGAACGACATGATTTGAGTATTTGCACTTAGAAATAGTAATGCTATGTTTACCGCTGAATCTTATAACAATTGGGTTCAAAATACAGTTACTGACCCCAATTACATTTTCTTACATGATCTATGTCTAATATTCTTTGCCCCGCTTTTTTTTGCTGGCAATCATCCTAAGTATTAAGAGTTATACATACGAGACCTCATTGACAGAGTTCAATACCCCCAGAATTAGCAGTAGAAATGAACAAAACTGAATCTTTTTCAGTAACAGGTGTCGTCTTTAAAGGTCAAGGGGCTGACTTAATACATGAAGAAAAAAACAAATTTATTAAATCTTTCCTGCCCCCTGGTGTCCCTACGGGCAAAGGGTTTGCCGAAAATCTGAAATGCTGAAATCACTAAAGGAAAAGTCTTTTAATACATCAAATCAGAGTCATGTTAATGTTGTGTCCAGACGTCCGAGGTTTGACCAGGAAGAGACGATGATGCGACAAGAAGTTCGGAAATACTTATCAAATATTTCAAAATGTCACATGTCAATGAACAATGAGCCACTTGATCCAGTTTTGCATTTTAATAAACAAACTGGTCGAGAGAATAAACCACCAATAACTCTTTGAGAACAGATTGAAAAAATATAAATAGTATATAAAATTGTGAATGGAAATGGGGAATGTGTCAAAGAGACAACAACACGACCGTAGAAAAAACAACAGCAGAAGGTCACTAACAGCAGAAGGTCACTAACAGGTCTTCAATGTAGCGAGACATTCCCGCACCCGGAGGCGTCCTTCAGCTGGCCCCTAAACAAATATATACTAGTTCAGTGATAATGAACGCCATACTAGTTTCCAAATTGTACACAAGAAACTAAAATTAAAAAAATACAAGACTAACAAAGGCCAGAGGCTCCTGACTTGGAACAGGCGCAAAAATGCGGCGGGGTTAAACATGTTTATGAGATCTCAACCCTCCCCCTATACCTCTAGCCAATGTAGAAAAGTAAATGCATAACAATATATGTTTAGAACGGTGATGGTTTGTACCTCGCCTTACCACATCTTGTACTTTCTTTGTTCTAAACCCCAGAGATTGGACTAATGGACATAAAATGGTCCAGCAAAAATGTAGTAAGCACTTGGCCATATTCAGTTCGATATGCCCTGGTCCAGGTCAGAAGATGAATTCACCAATTGTTTTTGTGAAACGTTTCAATTTTCACAATGATTACGCAAATTCGAATGGTCGTTTAAAGACTCTAACCTAGTATCAACCAGATCGTCACAAATCGTACAATAAAAAACGTACTGCTGAAGACGCATCCCATACAAATATGGGATCCCGTCAGACCAAACAGCTACCAATTTTCGTTCTTTAGGAATTTGGCAAGAGTTCTTAAAGTGATCTTAAACATGTGCCACTTTTTTTCATTATTAGGGTAACTAAACACGGTTCCCCTACTTATACTAATGGAGCTTCTTGTTCGGTGTGAGCCAAGGCTCCGTGTTGAAGACCATACATTGACCTATAATGGTTTACTTTTATAAATTGTTATTTGGATGGAGAGTTGTCTCATTGGCGTTCACACCACATCTTCCTATATCTATGATAAGAATACTGTAAATTGTATGTATATCAAGATTTCAAAAAACCGGTTATTTGACTTCGTAAAACTACGGCATCGGATTGGTTGAAATATTATCGTTTTTCCAATGAAATTGAACCAGGACCAGCATACATAATATTTAAACGAAACTCGTGTACTGTCTATGCGACCTTAACCGAAACTTTTCATTTAATTTATCTCGAGGGTAGGATCGGCCTATGCGTTCGCTCTAGGTATTCTATTATAGTGATGCCCAACTAGAATATATTAGAGTTTTAGAAGGTATACTAGTATAAATTTTGACCGGTTTATGCCACTAGTTTCTATTTTTTTTTTAAATATGTGTTCTGGAACAAGATGTCTCTGACGTTCATTACTCTTCAAGTCTCAGTTAAGAGTGATTGCTGGATTCTATCACCAATGGTAAATATAGAGGGTATAGATTACTCTGAGGGCCAACAAGATCCTACCCTTTGACCTTGACCGCAGTCATGCTATCCTAGGACTAAAAGAACAACTGAATGTTAGTCTGGACTGTTACCATATATACCAGGATCTGGCAATACCAGTTTAGTAGTCCAGAAATATACTCCACCTCTATAAGTATGTCTAGGTATTTGTATTGCTCAAATATGAAGTACCGTCCCACGCTAATTCTACATTATATATCTGTATGGGTAAGGGTAAAACTAAAACATTTCCAATAAACCTGGAGGTAAACAATAAATGAAGGGGGCCGAAAGACCGACGGACCAAATTTAAAAAGCCAGACCCAACAAGTGGGGTCGTTTCAACTACGAAACCACAAATATAACCGACTTTTCAACCAAAACTAGTTCAGGATTTCCAAACACGTAATTAGATTTATATACCAAATACACAAGCAAAAAGAATCAATTCAGGCAAGGAACAAGGCGTTTCTCTAATAAAATAATTCCGTAGGATACAACTTTCATTAAACAACACGCATATGAATCAGCTGCACATTTAATTCGTTACAGTTTTGCGATGTTTTGTCAATGGTCATTTTCTGCAGTTTATAAAAAGATTTCTAAGACGAAAAATAAAACTCACTTTGCCGTTTTGATGAGGGCTTGCATATGGATTTCGCTTTTTAACGCTTTAATCCTTTAATTTTCCGTCCTTAAGTCCAAGTCATAGATTTAAGTCACTCATGTGAATGTCAACGAAAAGTGACTCCGAACTTTCTAAATAAACTACGCCTCAACACGTAAATATTTAAAGTTTTCCGCTAAATCTCCAATGCAAATCGTGATCAAAAACCAGCCAGTTTTAGTCACTCAAAATATACATGAAAATCATAGGAGGGGGGACTTCTTATCTAAAAAATACTGTAAAAAACATTTTCTTCAATACACTAACTATAGTATATGAAAATCGCGCGTGATTTCTACCGAGACCACTTCCAAAAATATCGCGCACATGGTTGAAAATTCCCCTTGTTACCTTACATCTATACACCTGGGAGTCGGGGCTGAGAATGATTTCCAGCAGACAATATCTGCACGAGCTAATTTTTCCCCGCGAATTAAATCGAGCTCTCTGATTGGCTGAAAAGGGAAAATATTTTTAATGCTAATGCGAGGTGTGTTACGTCACTAAAATTTAATGAATGGGAAAAAAAATCAGAAAGTAATAAAATAATAATAAGCAATCTTTCTCGGAAAATAACGAAAAAAATAGTAATAATGAAATAAATAAATGAATCAAATTGAGTGACTCACAAACGTTACATTACCCCCTTTCCCACAGAACAGATATGTCTGCATATCTGGCAAAACCCATGTGCAAATTAACGCGTGCTGCTATGTAAAGCTTGTGGTCTCGGATGCAAGAAATCTGAATTTCCAATTAAGATTAAAACATCTCCCCTCCTGGAATGTACAAATAATCTTACAAGCTGAAAAATATTTACTCCACATTTTTACGAAAAAATATATCTCAGCCACCACCAACCACTCCACATTAATATATATATAATAAATGACAACACATGGCCTCCTATTGATTTTTATTGTCTAAGAGAAAGCTTTACAGCCCTCTTTAAGGAATAGTAATAAGTCCTCATTTTGGTTTTATTCAAATGGACACCATCTGTTGTCAATACACATTTTGATGTCAACCTCTTTGGTGCCTAGAAAACTTTTTTAAACTCTCTTTTTGTCAAATTTACAAGTTCCAGATTAATCTGTGCTCTTGTGCCTGCATATACAGACATTGAAACTATAGTTTTCAATCTATGAAACAATTAAACTATAACCACCTTTTTTACATTTTTAGAATTCAAATTTCTCAAGAATTCTTTAAAAGTTTCTTTATCTATGAATGAAGGAATGGCTAAAAGTCAATTTATTTCTTGAATAATGTAAATCGATCATTTTGTTTTGTTGGACTGAGAAGGCGTATTACTTTAAATTTAAATGCATAATTTCATTTATTCTGTCAGTGTTGAAATCATTTTTTTTCCAGTTACAATTGCGCCAGAATATATAATTAAATAATAGTCACCCCCCCTTTCCACACACTAAAATTGAAAATCAATCTCTTCCCGGGAGTCATGTACAATGTAACATTTTTTTTTTTTCGTATTCTCCCTACTCTTATTTTCCAGTAAGCTTCTAGAATCCTTATACTTTTATTCCTGGAAAAAGCTTCACGGCAAAATCTATTACATTAATTTGGCCTTTTTAACTTTTTTGGATTCGAGCGTCACTGATGAGTCTTTTGTCGACGAAACGCGCGTCTGGCGTATATACAAAATTTAGTCCTGGTATCTATGATGAGTCTATTTAAAGTAATAACTTGTATTTAAATAATGTTAATTTGTTTTTGTCCTGAATATGCAAGAGATATTTGCCAATGGACATTTTTAAAAGGCTGGATGTACTAAAAATATCTTTAAACTATCAATTTGATATGGCAAAAAAATTTCCATTTCTATGAATTTACGGTATTTCAGGTAAAAAAAAAACTCGGCTAGATATTTTTATAATTTTAACTCTTTCATATTGTTATGTTGCTGTTATCGGGAGGGTTATGCTACTGATGAAGCAATTATAATAAATCTTTAAAATTATTTACATTTGTTAACACATTCCCGATTATATGTATCTAATTAACACCCAAGATATAATTTGTATATAAAATGATACGATTTCTATAATTTAGGAGGGGGTCTTTCAGCAATTTCACCATAGTTAACGGGAAATCATGACAAATGCAAGGTATCAAATTACATTTAACGACATTCTGGTGTAAAAAGTAATTTTGAAGTGTGGTTTTAATGTTTTCACGCAATTTGATTTGAAATTTGAAACATGTATGGATAAATGCAAATAAAAAATACTCTTACATTAACATACTCTTCAAGTTTTCTTTTTTGACGCTGGACCTAACCTCCTCGACTAGCCTCTTCAACTCCGGATTGAAAATTGTCATCCCATCTTGTGTAAGCTTCCTTACTTGGTCCGCCATTCTTCTTTTCAGTTTTGCCAAATGCAACTTTATAACAAAACAGTTTTCATATCATGCTATTACTAATATCTGATACGTACACACCATCGGAACCATACATGTTACAATGCCACTTCATTACACATACAGTACAGCACTACACACATTTATAAATAAATAGCTAGATAGTTATCAAAGGTACCAGGATTATAATTTAATACGACAGACGCACGTTTCGTCTACATAAAAATCATCAGTGATGATCAGATCAAAACAGTTATAAAGCCTAATAAGTACAAAGTCAAAGAGCATTGATGATTCAAAATTCGAAAAAGTTGTGCCAAGTACGGCTAAGGTATAATATTCCTGGGATACAAAAATCCTTACTTTTACTTATAGGTTTTTTGTTGCCTGGTTAATGTTCTGTACAGGTCAATATTGAAAAAGTTTTGGTTGTTCTAACGGTTTTGTTAATTTCTATTATTTGTTTTTGGCAATCTTGATCGTAAAATATTTCTTGGGTTTTATGGTTACTTTTATGTGATTTATTTCAGGCTTGTATAGAGAAAAAGGTTATTTCCAATATTATAACTTGCCTTTCTAGAATTCAGTATATTACTTCTTGTATACGTAGAGTTTTTTGTTGTTTTAATCTTCCTATAGTACTATCTTCTTATATTGCTGGAGTAGAAAGTTTCGGGGTAGTCGGTAGTCTGTACAAAAAAAATGAAGGATTATAGATCAGTAGTTTACGAACACTTACATTATAAAGCCACTAAATCATTATCTGTAACCGATTTTTTTCGAAGCTGTAGTTCAAATATTATTTTGCACAGAAGGCGTTTAAAACAAGAGATATGTCGTGTATAAGAATACTATTGTAAAAGTGAGAGAATATTAAGTTGAATACTCAAAAAAATCTCATTTCTCTGGATTGAATCCCCAAGGGTGACTGGGGTATAGAAATATGGTCACTTGGTCTTCTCCCGACCGGCAGTAAAACGCTTGCTGAAGTGGGGCGTCCGTTTGGCTGTGCGGGATGTATCAAGTTCGCAGTCACGTCCGGTCAGAAGGGGGACGTTAAATCCGATGCCTCGTGTAAAGAGAGTGCCACGCTCTTTGCACGTTAAGAACCCTTGCAACAACTCTTTGAGGGGTCCGTAGGTGGCCTGTTGCAAGGCAAAATTTCTGTCCCTATCCAATATACCCTCCTTTTCCGGTGGCAGTCCAAATTTCTCCGACCATTATCCCAGATGGCCTCTTTTGTATCAACCTACATATTGTATTCATTGTGAACTTGCTCTCGTCCTGAATATGCATGAAATATTTGCCACTGGACGTTTTTTGGTCTATGCCGTTGACCTGGCTTACGAGCTAGACGATTCACATTGGGAATGACGAGTTTCCCATTTGACGAGGAAATCATTTTGTCTGTTAAGGTCGTGCGCGCTTTTACAACCTTCATGTTTTTGTACACATTGACTGGCATATTATAGACGGCGGGGGGTCAGACCCATAATCCGACAGAACGATAGTCCGACAGTCCTATAATCTGCGGAGCAGATGAACAATCTGGCTGCCAAGGGCAATTTCGAGCCTTTGCAAAAGGACTTTTTGCATTAACATAACATTAACATAACATGTCGTCTCTTCCATTAAAGCCGTACAGAGGTTCTCGTTTCAATGTACTGTTTGAGAATGCGGGCACGGTGTATTTTATTAATGAACAAATGACCTTGTTTTTAGAATCATATGGAGCTTCTAATAAACTTTTACAGTCTATATTGCATGATTTCAAAATTCCAGAATATGTAGCCGGTGTAAAAGCACTAGGACTAATAAGCAAACTTATCACTTGTCATTTATGGCATTTACTTGAAGATAAATCAATAAACATACTAGATATGAATGAAAGGTATCAACAACTTGTAACACTTTTAAATACTGATGCATTAGCAAATATTAATAGTTTCATGTGTGGAGATTTAAAAGTATTTGGTGATGTTTATGCATATTCAGGACGAGAACAAGTTCACAATAAATACAAAAGGTTGGTCTTGTCACAAGAGAGGCCATCTAAGATAATGGTCAGTGAAATTTGGAATGCCACTTGAAAATAGGGGTATATTGGTTAGGGACAGAAATTTTGCCTTGCAACAGGCCACCACCTTCGGACCCTCAAAGAGTTGTTGCAAGGGTTCTTAACGTGCAAAGAGCGTGGCACTCTCCTTACACGAGGCATCGGATTTAACGTCCCCATTCTGACCGGACGTGACTGCGAACTTAATACATCCCGCACAGCCAAACGGACACCCCACTTCGGCAAGCGTTTTACTGCCGGTCGGGAGAAGACCAAGTGACCATATTTCTATTCCCCGGTCACCCTTTGGGATATTTGGTGATGTGACATATATTGACAAAGATAAAGTTAATTCGCCAATCACCATTTGATGATATCGTCCAGACATACTTGGAAGTGTTACTACCTTCTTTAGGGAAGTAAGTGCGAGACTTTTTAAGCAGCATTTACCTGGAGGAGAATTACACGGTTTAGATTCTAATGTAAAGGACAAATTCAAAGGGACACCGAAGACGAGTTGTTTTGCGGAGAGCATATTTGGTCAACTTGACTATTTTCTGAAATGTAAACCATCTTTTACCACGCTTGCAGCTGAGGCTTATATTATGTTTGTAAACAATAAAACAATGGGCTGGTTAAAAGGCAAAAGTGATGGGGAAAGAAGTAAAATTATAAAAGAGGCAAGCAAAGATGTCAAAACCGTACGGACAAAATTTAAAAGTAGACAAGCTGAAATTATGACTTATAGAATGGAAGCTGTTAGGCTTGAAATATAAAAAAAAGAAACACTTAGGAGAGAGAAACTTATAAAACAACAGGCCTACACAAAAGATATCCTCACAAACGGGCTTTGGCAAAATGAAGTTGAAGTAGATAACATGTTATTATCATCTACTAAAAATAAAGATAAAATTGTAGCTTTGAAAGCACAGATAAATTTTCGCAAAAATGTGTTATTGCAACAGGCTGAATGTAAAGAATCATTCAACTTTTCCAAAAAGAAGCACCATTCAAATTCACGACGAAATTTATCCACAGATGAATTGACAATAATTTTTTTTTTAATAAAACAAGGAATTGTTAAGAACACAGAATCTGGAGAGACAGAGCATATGCTAGTTGGAAAACGTGTACTTCATAGATAAATAAAGGCAACAGTAGTATACCACTGTTCAAAACTCATAAATCCATGGACAAACAATAAATGTAAAAGTAAACTTTACTTATATTTTGTTTGTTTTTACGTCTAATTGATGACTCCACACTGCTCTGTATTTTGTCTTTTGATGTTTCTGTCATCTCTGTAAAACTATTCTTGAAAATCGAATGCAGTTTGTCTGTGGTACGAAAAAATCATGATGAGCATTCATTAGATCATTACTCCCATTGTTCCTTCCATTGGATTGTCAAAACTTTGATAGACTGAAGGTTCGCCTGGTTCTGTGAGTATTTTGAAGATGACTGAGATGTTGTACCCTTCGATTTTGATTTTTTAAAGCCCTTAGTTTTACTCACTTCTACACATTTACTTAACTTCTCACACGGTGAATTGAATATTCTTTTTGTCCTACATATATTTTTCTTTTGACTGTAGAAGACCGCATTCTCCTTCATCATGATTTTAAATATGTTCCATTTTTCGACGAAGTTCAGACAATTCCGACAAATTGGTGCCTGGCAATTCACCAGCATTTTGATATAACATAAGTATGCCATTTTGTGCTGTTGGGGAACTTATTTCCACACAAGAAGAATTTAGCCGGTCTAAAGTTGATTATCAAATTTTGGAAACTCTGACAAACTCTGTGAAGAATCATTTACAAAAGTTTAACATTACTGGTGTAATAGAAAATGAGGGGAGATTGATAGCCATACGAGCGGGAATTTTTAACAAACCATGGAAACATTAACTGTCTGTTCTCATCATACAACCGTACTTGGTGTTGCATGGACGCCAACAGAAAGATCCAAATGTGACTATCCTGGACATCAGGGTAGAGGCAAACCAGAGAGGATATTGACTTTGAAGCAGGCAGAAGAAATTCAAGAATGGTTCGGGAGAGTGATACCAGTGGGAACAGGTAACAGAACTTTAGTCTTATTATGAAGCTTTAAATGGAGCTGTACTTTTACATACTGAGAATGAAAAAATAAAGAAGTTTGAAATTATTTACTGAATAAATTTGTCCAATTATCAAGCGAACAAAGCTTATAGCGTCTCATGAAGCAAGATGTAAAGGACTTTCCACGCTAAACTTGATAAAATTCTTCCCTTTATAGACAATGCCCATACTCGCCCATAGGCAAATATTTTTGTAGGTGTAGAATGGAATAGAATAGAATAGAATATTTTTCATTTACTATATTAATAGGGCCCCAGATTGTTGTAAAGGCCGATACCACCCGGCTTAAGTCTAATCCACCTTTTTTAGATAATTGCGTATTTCTTTTTCTTAAAAAAAAATACTGGATTCCTAAATTACATAATATTTTATTTTAACTTTATTCAAATTGTGCCTCAATTCTGACTTACTTTATGAATAAATAATTAAAAGCACATTATTTTTTTTGGCAAAAAGTAACATTTTAAATTTCAAAAAGGTTTAAAACAGAAAATAAATCTTTGTCAAAACTATTCGAACAATCTCTATTTTTACTATTTATTCGTAATTATACTGAATATATCCCCATACATTCATAGCTAATTAACCCGTTTAAACTCACCTGAGTATTTGTTAAAACATTACTCTATTACGCCATTCCGATGAAATTGATTTCAGATTCATTCCTATTTTTCCCTTTCAGTGTGTTTAAGGATTTCTCTAAATAGTTTAATCGTATCTTCAAATGTAGTTTTCTTAGAAAACTTGTGCAACTCATAATGATGCAACCCAAATTTCAGAGTCTGCATATCTATCTAACCAGCAAAAATATCTACTGTCAAACACGCATCAGTTTTGCCAATGTTGCCTCTCGTTTGTGGTGTCTACCTAAAACTTTTTGTTTGTCTGGAATTTTTGAGATTATGAATCTCCGCTCCTTTAGAGACACATACTTACAAGATTGTGTATATACCGAAATCCTTCTTAAACTATTTTTTTTTCAAGGGATTTTACATGTTCATGGTCCAGCTCTCTAGTTTTTGTTTTAAATTGCTGTCCACATAGTATGCTTTTAGTCTTTAAGTTGTTTATCATATGCAAGCGAAGTTATTATATCAATAATTGTTTTGCTAAACAGTCGTCAATAAAAAGATGGTTTAGCTTCAAATGAATCTGATGAGCTAGCACAATGCAGGTCAAAATGACAAACTATAATTTGGATTTTCACAAATTTGACAATGCCTACTTATCATGCAATCATCTAAAAGTTCTTGTGTTAATATGGATTTAAAAATTATCATTATGCTTTAATCTAGAATTTTAGTTTATTGAATGAACCTTTGTCTGATCTTAAGAATATAATTTAAATTGTTAAAAAATAATTTGAATTTGCTGCCGCCGCGATATAGCCGTGTAGTGGTAATGCGGCGTAAAGCAACCAACAATCAATTAATCAATGATACCCGAAGTCGCAAGTATTGATTGATTGATTGATTGTTGGTTGCTTAACGTCCAGTGGCAATTATTTCATGCATATTCAAGACGAGAACAAGTTCACAATAAATACAATAGGTAGGTTGATACAAAAGAGGCCATCTGGGATGATGGTCGGAGAAATTTGAACTGCCACCGAAAAAGGAGGGTATATTGGATAGGGACATATATTTTGCCTTGCAACAGGCCACCTACGGACCCTCAAAGAGTTGTTGCAAGGGTTCTTAACGTGCAAAGAGCGTGACACTCTTTAAACGAGGCATCGGATTTAACGTCCCCTTCTGACCGGACGTGACTGCGAACTTGATACATCCCACACAGCCAAACGGACGCCCCACTTCGGCAAGCGTTTTACTGCCGGTCGGGAGAAGACCAAGTGACCATATTTCTATACCCCAGTCACCCTTGGGGATCGCAAGTATCAAAATGGCTGCGTTTCAAAGTAAGTGTATTGAGTCTCACACACGAATACAATGTCCGGTGGACGATTGCTGAGCTAAGTCTTTTGAAAACAGAACAAAATACCCGAGACACTGGGAGGAGAAACACACTATGAAGTGTGAGGAATATAAATGCTCAGTATACGTAGTCGGTTGGTTGTCTTGCTTCTTGTCGTAAAACACATGACATTAAAATCCATGTAGTTCGCAAACATTATATGACAGATATGAGATTGATACAGTCTGCCGTAGAGAAATGCCAAAAGACACAAAGGAACAAAAAAGGGTTCATTGACCCTGTTTTTTATATACAAAAAAACAGAGTGTTGGTACCTAATTCTGCCGGATCACCAGAGAGATGTGATTCATCCAAACAGTTAGTACCTTCACCTTCAGTCAGGTCTACCAAGCAGTTATCGTCCGTTGGGATTTCCAACAAGCAGTCAGCTTCTTCGGATGTCAATCCCGCTTAGCACCTAGCTCTAATTCCGTAGTTTCAGTCCGTTTGGTATCATTATTCACTCCGTCTATATCACTTATTTCATCTGTTCTAGTAGCTAAATGTAATCCTACTAATGAGGAAGATGGACCAGAGTGTACAGTGTCAGTTCCGAGGAAGTTTCCACTTCTAGAATTTCTCTGTCCGAATATCAGAAAAGATCACATTTACTATTTTTACAGATACTTCTTCTACAGATACTACTTCCACAGCTACTACTTCTACAGATACTACTACTACAGCTACTACTTCCACAGCTACTACTTCTACAGCTACGGTTAGGAATTATAATACCTCCTTTGGGTATTCTGCTATCGCTTTAACCGAAAATAACAGCCAGACGTCTTGCCTAAATTACCCTCCGACTCAAGTGCCGGCCATCCCAGAGAGTGAGACTGAGTTATCTTTATACCTAGCGGGATTCAAATCCTCCCCCTAACCTGGGATAGTGGTATAACAGTACAACATAAGAACGAACCATAAAAATCATTTGAAAAAGGCTTAATTCATAACACAAATTGATTTCAGAATTTAATTAGAAATCAAGGCAAATAGTTTTGGAAATGAATTTTTTATTGATTTTCGTTGATATTAATTAAGTGCTCAAGTTAAAACATAATTAAGGACTTGGTAAATTTCTTGCATGCTTTCATGTTGTAATGTACTTTGATCTATTGGATATTTTATCGTTGGACTAATGTCGTCCCGACATAAGGTCTTAAGAGAGGGGGAGTGTAATGGTGGTTGGTTTTACCTTATAATTTATTCATATTAAACCCGCTTTGTAAAAATATAATAGCTTCTAAATTGCCGTACTGGCCGTGCCGGTCGGATGTCTCATGATGGCAAACTAGGGTTTTGCGTTAGTTTTGCACTTAAAAACTGACTGAGAAAGGAAAAACACTGAACATTCTTCAGGTGGATATTTTTATTAATAATACGTTTATAATAGAATTAAAAACATCAAAAAGAAAAGCTCTGGATACTTTTTTGACTGTTTGTGGTCTAGATCCAATCAGCCAGCTACAGTGTAATTGTCTGTGCGCACTAGAATAAATCACACAAATACAGCAACTTCAATCTCTCAAGAGGTTTTGAATGTTATTGCTCCTGGACAAATGTCTTCTTTTTCAAATGATGTGCTACAAAAATTGTTTCAACACAATCAGCTGACAATAATATGCTCGAAGTTACATATAACCAAGCCACAGATTGCGGAACACAAAAACAGATTTTTTGTTTGTTGGAAATTACTTTTTAAAGCAATTTAGGAATTTATTTCTGACTTGTCAAAATACAGGTACACCACAGCTAGAAAAAAATCTTCAATGATTGGTACTGGACAATCTGTTAAAAAAAACATCATATAGTCGAGAGGGTTTGACAGATGAGCAGATAAGCCATTTCATGGACTTCATTATGAGTCCATTCATAATGACAGATGCACTATATGGAGAGACACATCTTAAGATTCCACAGGGAAAGTGTGTCATGTGCCAAAAAATATATTGAACAGTGTAAGAACCCGTGTTCTTGAACAATATAAATACTATTGTGAAAACCCACATTTTGATGCCACAGCAAGTTCACGATCAAGTGAGCAAGGACTCTGCATTAAAGCCTGCACTGAAAGCTAAAATTCTTACTTTAACTACATAATAAACATGTTAAAATCAATCGGGTCCAGGACCAATCCAGGATATCTTATCAAAATCATTCGTTTTTAATATAATTTTCCATGTGCATACATATAGAAGAACTAATGGGTGATAAACTCAGTATATGATAAATACATATTTCCGGTTATGGTATATATTCTTCAGCATTTATTTCCGTATTTTTCTAGAAATTCACAATTGCATGTTTGTAGTATAATAATTATTGTGTCTGTATTTTAAAAATAAATTGAAAATAGATTGAAAAACGTGTCAACAAGTGTCGTATCCCCATAAGAGAAATCAAAAGGGACATAAGAATAATATAAAAGAGAATTGTAACTAATTCAAAGGAAAAAATATATAAATTCATGAAAAAATACATTAACTTCAACTTTTATTAACACTAGACAGTTTACACTGTAACGAGAGACAGACAAATGATACAAGTAATACTTTTAATGGTGAACAAGACAGAAAGAAAAAGATGTAACGCCTAAATTCGGGGGACCTTCCCGCTGGTGTTGTCGACGGATAGTTCGTGACACGAGAAGATCCTTTTGCGTATATAAAATGAGGGATTCTTGTGTTGTTTGGACCTTTTCTCTGACTTACTAAAATAAGTGTTAAGTTCAACAGTGTATTCATGTATCTTAAAACTCGTAAAAGCAAAAGTCTTATTTTAGTCTCAGAATTTGGGTAAATCACATTTACTGAATTACAATTAGTGGCGTTGTCCGTACCATTTACTAGCCTCTAGATATATTTAGAGAATCCTTAGTTTTAGAGGTATAAATATAGATTAACTGTCATGTTTTTTAAGTCTTCCTTGTAGTATTGTATAATGTTGGACCATAAAATACATGTCACATGTACATGTATTGCCAAAATTATTAAGTTGTGTAACCATATCAATGTAAAATTTTAGGTATTTGAATTAGACATTTGTTCACGCATACATGAGTACTTGAGCAAATACAATCAGTTAACTGTCACTACGAGCACCCATGAGATCTTAAATTGAGCAAATATGATCACTTACATTTATGAGTAAAATTTGAGCTAGATCTACTCAATTGAGTTAGATATATCAATTTTGAGACTAATCGAAATGGTTATTTGAGCACACATGTGGCTATTTACACTAATGAGAGCGATATTGGGATTCTGTATGAGCAAACTTAGCAAATCTTTATAGAGACAGACCTATGAGCGCTATATCCCCGGCGAGAAGAAATTCATGACTTCATGAACTATCATGAATGGTTCGTGAATGTTCATGAATGGTACATGAAAATTCATAAATAATTCATAAATGAAGGTTCATGAATTTAATTCATGAACTGTTCATTAAAAGTATTTTATGAATGTTCATGAAGTTTTGATGAATCAGTAGCTGCTCATAAAAATTCCTGAAATGTTCATTAAAAGTATTTTATGAATGTTCATGAAGTTTTGATGAATCACGAGCTGATCATTGAAATTCTTGAAATGTTCATCTGTCATATGCATGTTATGAATAATAGATGATTTTCTGGATAATGAATAACATTTTATCAAATTTTATGAACTAACTATTACTCAACTGTCATTTGTATATAAATTGAGGCTGCAGGAAAAAAAAGTTCGACCAAAAATTTAGCGGTTTAATATTTAGGCCAATTGCAAAATCCATAAAACAAAATTGTATATGATTCAAGTTTGTTCAGCAATGTAATGTTAACTGTAATTTTCCATAAAACATCATTCACAGTTCTGTAATTCTCGTCATAAAATTTCTACAGGACCAATCACATTGTTGTGTAGTAACTACTTTTGTCCGTGAGACAGCATTCACAGTTCTGTTAAGCCAGGTTGTAAAATTTCCTCAGACATTGTTGAGTAGTAATTTTTTAAGGCATATACTTCTATGGATTGCAACTCTATGATGACAGTTCTGTTATGGCAAGTTTTAAAATTTCTACAGATCAAATCACATTGTTGAGAAGTAATTTATTTAGGCGCTAATTATAAAAAAAAAAACAGCATTCACAGTTCGGTTAAGCCAAGTTGTAAAATTTCGGCAGATATGTATTTAGTCACTACTTTTGCCATCCTCAAGCCAAAGTTCTCCAGTGGTAAATAATCTATTTTGTCACTTCTTTTTTGGATTATGATTTTGAAGATTGTTATGATTACTGTTCGGTAATTTTGTTGTTACCCTTATTTAAAGTATTTATCGAGATACAGCTACATACTGTAAACAAATACATGTACAAGTCTACTTGAAAACAGAATGTCCATATGAATTTGGCATCTTAGCAATGAAAATTTTCCCGTTGACTTTTGGATCTATATACCACAAGTTTTCTTCAAGTTCATTTACCAACAAAAGTTTGCATTTATCACAAGCGGTAGAAGTAAATAGATATTTTCCAGTCGTCAACTCCCCAATACGGTACTCTGTTAAATATAATGGAATTACAAGTGCAAATATAAGTTGAGTTTGTTCATGAAAAATAAAATATTTTACTGAACAAGCAATTCCACGTTTAGTTAAAAAGGTGTTGCAAATTCGTCTTTTCATGCGGGTATAAGAGCCAGAATACATTTTTTTACCATTTAACATTACCCTATCCACCTTTTTAATACAAGATGTATCACTTAATCCAGATTCTTCCAGAATAAAGTTTGTATTTTCATCCTTAGGCACTTCTGTTATTGCACCGGCTATTTCACAGTTTGCAACGGGTTTAAGATTCTTCCAGTTTTTTCCTTTAAAGATAAATGGAAGATTGTTTCGCAGCAGTGCCTGAGCCTCCTTAATTTTCATCACTTGTTTGGTGACATCTCCAGTTCCATGTACAGTTTTGGTAATCATGGAGTTGCAATCCTCAAACGGAAAACAGCTCCAACTCGAGAGTGGACCCAACACTAACATATTCAACCATATGCATTCCAATATTGTGGACATTTAGTCCACAAGATCCAGCGGGATATAAATTGCTAAAGTTCCTGAAGAATGCATCTAGCAGAATGTGTGCTCTCTGCAGGTCATTTTTTGATATTTTGTCACCCAGCAGAAAATAAACACCTTCAGCGAGACAAGCAAAATGTTCAAGGTATTTATTAGGCAAAATTCCCTCTACACATGGAATTCCATAATAAATTAACCACGCTTGCAATTCAGTTGCTTTAAAATGTGTATAGTTTTTCTCCAGGTCCCTAGGAAGTCTCTCCATACTTTCAGGGGGTTTTATCGAGTTCAAACGTTTTGAAATCAACTTCACCTTGTCACCAATAAAATACTCTTGTTTACTTTCAGTAGAAGAAAACCATTTGTATAGAAGGGTTTTGGTAACTCCTAACAAAACTCCATGCATATAATCTGGCGGGGTGCCACTGACAATATCAAAGTTTTTCAAATCCAACAATGGAGATGTACCCTTAAATCCCTTAATTCTATTTCTTTCTGTACCCCTTTCCATGGCAAGCTTTACTCCAGCTTGATTCCGATTTGGATACTTCTCTGCTGTTTCCCTGTAAGGAAAGCACCTACTTGTACCTTTTCCCTGTTTCACTGTCTTCCCAGGTTCTTCACAGGTAATACAAGAATCACTACCATTATATTGAGTCATATTCAAAATGGCTGCCTTAGCAGGCAAATCATAAATTCCACATATCACTTTCAATTTTACAGTGGTCTCTTCACCGTTTAATTTTTCAGTAATACCAGTATCATACAAGTCATTCATCAATTTACAAAAGGATCCAATGAATGTATTAAATGGAGGTTTTCCCTTCCCTTGCCAAATCCCCGCAAGGATCACATTTTCCCTGGCAAATCTAGCACATGGATTTAACTCGTTTACAGCCATAAATATTGGCCAAAGCTGAACTTTAGAAGATGAGTATAGGCTTACACCATCTGTATTAATAACTGCTGTTAGATTTGTGTTGTCAGTTCCATTTAAGAAATCATTCTCTGACAACAATTTTCTATAAAGCGATCCATCAGTTATGTCGGTGATTGTTTCATTGTCTTGTAAATAACGATTCCTAATATAGTTCTTATTCTTTAGTACATCCTCCCAAATACCTGAAATTAAAAATATCATTTCATAAACTACGAAAGGATAAACATGTATATTAAAGTGTATGTTCCAGCAGACCTGTTGATAAAGAATGTGTAATAACTATACTAAAGTCTGTTTCACATTTTGCCATTTCTAAGAACATCAAATACTGTAAATTGAATATATCACATTGAAAATTTAATTTAGCTATAATTCCGGCAACTAAATTTAGTGACAACATGCTTCCTCCCTCTTTAGCTTTCTCGGTACTCATGTGGAAATTGATGATTTTTGGACAAAGTTAAAGTTCTTGATAAAAGCAAAATTACCTATTTCCAGTAATCTCACTTAAATAATTTTTCTATACAATATTAATATGCATAAAACTAAATGAAAGAAATTAACACAACTTAAAGTATTTAACTTAGGAGGGTGTTCCGTGGAACACGTGTTTCGCCTGCCAATGGCATTTAAGTAACCTTTCATATTTATTAAATCAAAATTTATATTTAATGAACGGCTGAGCAAAAGGATTGATTAAATGAGCTGTTCTGGCTAAGTGAGCCTCTAAAATCAGAAAAATCAAAATTTAAAGCATTAGGTGCGCAACTTAATCCGTCAAGGAAGATATCCTGAAAGTTTGGTTGAAATATGACCTACAGCTGTGAAGAATTGTTCAGTGAGCTATTTTGGCTCCGTGAGCCTCTGAAATTGGAAACATAAAAACTTAAAAACATTAAAACATTAGGTGCACAACTTAATCCCTCAAGGAAGATATCCTGAAAGTTTGGTTGAAATATGACCTACAGCTTTGAAGAATTGTCAAAATGAGCTATTTTGGCTCCGTGAGCCGCTAAAATCAGTGAAATCAAAATTTAAAGTATAAGGTGCCAGGGTAGGAAATTCGCCTATAAAACATGTTATTACCAGCCCTGATTTCCCTATATAATCCAGTGGCGGATCCAGAACTTTTTATTAGAGGGGGCCCACTGACTGACCTAAGAGGGGGCCCACTCCAGTCATGCTTCAGTGATTCCCTATATAATCAACCAAATTTTTCCACGTAAGGGGGGCCCCCCCCCCCTGGATCCGCCACTGTAATCAGTCAAAATCTGCTAAATATTAGCCAGCCCTGCCAAGAAATTATTAGTCACGGACTGGCGGTCAGGCTAGTATTTCCAACTCTGAAGGTGCACAACTAGACCCCATAAGCAAGATATCCTGAAAATTTGGTTGGAATCTGACAAACAGTTTCGGAGGAGATGCAGATACAAAAGGTGACGACACCAACTGACGGAGACGACGACAACGACAACGACGAAGTACGACGGATAGTGATCCCTATGTATCGACTCTGCTTTCAGCAGGCGACACAAAACTGTGACTCTATGTCCAAAAATACTGAAAATCCCCATTTTCCCACATGAGGGGAGCGAATCCAAAATATACAAAAATTGCCAGAACATCATCTTAATGTAATTTCATATAAATTTCAATATTTGCATCTCACTTATTTTTTGAAAATTAAGAAATGTGAGAGACTCAGCTCTGTGAAATGTACTTTAACAGACCTATACCATGACAGTAAAACATTACCCTTCCGGAGCACCTGTGTTCACTCCCAGTTTTTGGTGGAGTCTGTGATGTTCAATTTGTTTTTGGTTTGCGTGTTTGCATGTTTGTTTTGTCTTTTGTCTCAGTCTTTTGTAGACCAGGTGCTGTCCCTTGTCTCAATGTTTTCGTTTTTCGGTTGCTCTTTAGTAGGGCTGCAATGATACACCTACTCCACGATACAAGAGTGACGATAGGATACGTATCGCCATACTATTTCATAGGAATATTTCATGAATTTATGCACATGAAAAACAGAAGACTTCTTCAGTTGTTACCTGAATTTCACAAGGGTTTCGTTCAGCATGCCTTGCTTTTTTTTAAGTAAAAATACTATAAAAAGCAATACTAAATATGTCTTTTTTTTAAAAATGTTTTTGCATATATTGTAGTTTTAAAATTTTATTTTGAGCTTTATTGTGAATGTATCATCAACCTCAGTTCTTATGATTAAATCGTGATACTTTTTTTTAAGATATGATATGTATAGTAACAAACTGTGCCTATTCACTAAAGTTAAGTTTATAATACATACACATTGAATAGGGCATATTAGTTACCTGGCGACTGAAGTAAGTTCTTTAATTGTCTGTTGATGTTGGCCATGACAAAACTTGCTCTTGGCTGCTTTACTTTATTCAACATCTTGAAGCGGGGATTATTACACTTTCCACACCTTACAGTGTCTGTGTCAGCTGGAAACAATTCAAAACAACTTTCACAGTAATGGAATTCATTTGCAAAGTCATCGTCCAGATATTTTCATAAATGCTCATACTGTATATTTTGTAAACCTTTACAGTCAGGGAATACAGTTTTGAAGGTTTTTAAAATGTCTTTACAACCACTTCCTGGAATGCTGTTTCTTAAAAAACAAGCCAAAATTTCCATTTCAGTGTTTTTCACATCAAATTCTGATTCAGCTGATGTCTCTAATTCCTGATCAGTTGAATTCTCAGAAAAGTTGGTATCATCGTCATCAGATAATATGCTTCCAGATGAAATGTCATCATCATCAGATAAATTACTCAAAAGGTCATAATCTGAACAATTTTCACTACTGTAACTGCTGTGGTCATCATTATCCTCATTTATGTTATTTTCAAAACCTTCTACAGCTATCAGGGTTTCTAAAAACAAAAGAAGATAAAACATAATTCAAAGATCACACTGTATGCTAGTCTGAATTTCCTCTGACTCACAAGATACCGTCTGGTATCGCACTTCAAACACTTCGTATACATTTATTTGACATGCAATAAGGACCTACCCTGTTGATATTGAAAGTTCAATGATTTATCTGTTTGCTGATACCATTTTTAATTGCCTTTCTCTTATTTCAACGACGCTTTGGCTCATCTTTTCCTCGGCATCGTGTATTTTGACATTACTTTCACTTTGTAGCTGTATTTAGAATATTTGAATCATGTGACTCATGACGTTGCTTATAGACTTTTTCGTGGTTTATTTTGTTTGATTTCTAACATTGGCGGCATCTAAAAATAAACCACGAAAAAGACTGTAGCTCGCATCATGAGAAAATATCCTGTCATGTGATTCAAATATTCTACTGACGCAAGCTATAATCCTTTTCATGGTTTATTTTTAAATTCTGCCAACTTTCGTCGAGGGCGAGACAATTAATATTTTAAGAATACATGTTAAAAGAATCTTTTCACTCAGGAATCTATTTGTGAAGTGAAGAATATTAAAATCAAACCTACCTGACTGGCTTTCCATTTCTGTATCACTAAAATCACGAGAACTGTCTATACAGATTTGTTCACTGTGCTGCTCATTAAAATCAAATGAACTGAAATCTGAAAAAGTAAAACCAAGAACAAAATCAAATAATTTTAGGCACCCTCTTTAACATGAATTTGTGATGAATTCCTTACACTTTAACCATGCCTCTGCAATAACAAATGATGCAAGATACATGCATTTATCAAAGTGTCTCAACTGTCAACGAACGAAACTGTAGATTTCAACATCTTCAAATATACTGAATCCTTCTGCAAGTTTCAAAGAAATTTAGCATATATTTTATATGACAGAGAAATTCATCTCTGCATAATTCAAATCTGTTGAAATCCAATTAATCAAAACTCATAATGCAAGAAATTTACCAAAGTTGGAATTGAAATATATACAGATCCAATGATCCATTATGCAAACATTTAATTCATGTTGTTCTTCTTCTACCATGTCTACAGGTCAATCCCAGACATGTATGACTGTATTTTATAAAAAATAATGAATTTTAATCTTCCTTCAGGAAATATACCAAATTAAGAACGAAAATCTTCTGTATTCCTTAATAACTGTTGTTCTTCTAATGCCATATAATTTGTATATTTGGTTATTAGGATACTTTAAAAAAAATATTAAGTCTGGGAATCTTCCAGGAAAATAACCAAATTTTTTTTAAATATTTTGAAATATGTTGTTAATTTGTTATTGATCATCCAAGATCCCTGTGGTCATGTCTAACAAATTTACTAAAATATCATGTAGCCCATGAATATCGTTTATTGTGTGAAAAATGAAAGGATCTGGGGTAAATGTACATTGAAACATTGAACACATACAATGTACAAATGGAATTTATAGTATGTTTATTTTGAATAAATCAATTCCACCAATACCAACCTGTCACACTTGTAGGATCAATGTTGATGTCAATTTCTGCCATCTCTCTGTGTTCTGTTGCACTTTCCACTGCATTTTCAATACCTATAATAAATAAATCTTATCTGCATATCACCTGTAATAAAGAGCTTTGCAGAGTGCAACAAATACTTCCCAAGCATTAGTCAACAAGAGAAACTGTCTGAATTCAGCTATCTAAATAATCGGCTTGTCATTATTAAGTACCAGACAAAAGTTTGTCAAAATCAAGCTTAGAATAAAAAAAACTTACAATTTTTGATATTGCAGCCTTTTGACCCCTTTAATATACATTGTATCTTAATCCTTATAACAATATATAAATTGGGAACATAATCAAGGAAAAAGATCAAGAAGACATGACAAATCCGAGACAAAAAAAGAAGACCATCTGCAAATGCGGAATAACCATTAAAATTCTGACTTGGTACAGGCATTTTCTAATGAAAATGTTGGGTTAAACATGTTTTACGGGCCCAAACCTCCCACTTGAATAATGGTTGCTCAAATGCAGGACAAACAAGTCTGACCTGATAGTCATAGTCACATTAGTGTAAAACAGTGATCATAAGAGTACAAGTAATTCACGGACAAAAGTAAAGAACATACACATTTAAGACAAGGTCCCAGAACACAACGAAAATTTTACGACCACGTGCCTAGAACAAAGAGTGATCCTGAACTTTATCAAAACAGTAAAAGCGACATAAAAACTTTCAGCATACTTTATGAAAGATATTTTCATAAGGAATCTTTTTGAACTCATTTTCATGTATACATGTATGGACGGACAAGATCAAAACCTTGAAAAGGCATATCTGCAATAAAATAAATTAGATAAGCGAACTAGATGTGAACAGCAAGATCTTCAACCAAAACCTATAAGACTTACTAGTAGTTATAATGCAATTGATCTTTAATTTATACAATCAAAACTGTAAGATTCAAACATCGACTGACCCTCATAGGTGACAATAAATGTAGCTTAGTCTTTGGGTCAGAAGAGCTAAAAAGACTACATGTAGATGTACTGAGCTGTCATTTACTGAACTTACTACTTCTTTCACTTGTACTTGTCTCTGCTAGTTCCAGAGGACCCTGTTTTTGCCTTCTTGATATTAAAGTAGTTCTTGGAATCTCTATACTAGTATCTTCTAAGTATTTCTTTTTAGCTCGTTTTACAGGACCTAAAATTTAAAGGTTAAACAAAGGTTCAAAGTTTGCTTGGAGAAACAGCTATTGTCCTGTAAGGTCTGGTGATACATAATGAGACGGAACCCAAGTTTTTTTACTGCTTTTTGACTTCCGAATGGCCGAGATACTCACTTTGCCACTCATCATGGTCTGTGAAGCTTGACAGTTATTAGTGTATGAATTAATTGTACGTAATAACTGATGAGACAATTGCGACGAAAAATTTGTATAGTACAGTGTAACAAGCCACAGACATGTAAAATTTGCGGTCGTATAAAAATATTCATTTTACCCAAATGGATGATATGTCTATCACAGTGACTGTCTACACTAATTGTATCAGCTGTTGCACGGAAAATGTCATGTAAAATTTCTGCTGATTTTTTGTTTGGATGTTATGCAGAAACGGAATAAATTAAACAGCAAAATATTGTTTGTGATAATATTCAATTTAGAAAAATCGCCTGCGCAAACGCATAATACGCCCGTCGTTAACACTGTCAAATGTAAAGGCACTGGCTTAAATTAAGTAAAGCACAATTGAGAATTCCGCAAAATAAACAGATTATTTGACTTTGATGTCCAATAACTAGATCATGCACAAAGTTTAAAAGTGATCTTAGTGAGAGAGTAACCTAGAAAAAAAACTAACATTTGGCAAATAACTAACCTTAACCCTTGAAAGAAAACTGAAATCATGCCAAAAATTATCCACGTTACAGCACACTCATCATACACAAAGTTTGAAGCAAATTGGTCAAGTGGTTCTTGAGTACGACGGCGACAAAGGAAAAATTACCTTAAATTTGACAAATAAAGTCCCATAACTCTTGACTGTAAAATCAAAATGTCGTCAAAATATATACAGATCAGGACCTCATCATATCCAATAACTACATTATGCAAAAATTGAAGTAAATTGGACAAGGGGTTCTTAAGTTAGATAGCGTCATAGGAAAAATTGCAATAATTTTGACGAATAAAGTCCCATAACTCTTCACTAGATTACGATAATGTCGTCAAAACATATACAGACTGTAACATCATCATATAAAATATGTATGCAAAGTTTGAAGAAAATCAGGCAAGGGCCCCCTTTAGTAAAAGTGCAACAAAACAAAAATTGCCTTAAATTTGATCAATAAAGTCCCATAACTCTTGAACGAAAAATATAAATTTTGTCAAAAGTATACAGACTGTGACATTGTCATATCCAAAAAGTATGCAAAGTTTGAAAGAAATCAGTCATGGGTTTCTTAAGTTCAAGTGCGATATAGGAAAAATTGTCATAAATTTGACAATAATGTCCCATAAGTCTTGAACCACAATCTAAATTTCGTCAAAAAGTATACAGACCATGACATCGTCATATCCAAAAAGTATGCAAAGTTTGAAGGAAATCAGTCATGGGTTTCTTAAGTTCAGAGTGCGATATAGGAAAATTGCCATAAATTTAATCAATAAAGTCCCATAACTCTTGAACCGAAAGTTTGGTGGTCATTGGAGTGTGTGATTTTCATTTGTTTTTTGTTTTGCGTGTATACATGTTTGTTTTGTCTTTTGTCTCCGTCTTTCGCAGCCAATGTCTCGGGATTTATGTTTTTAAGATTGCTCTTCGGTTTCTCTGGACTTAATCTAATATAATTCTTCACTGTTCTTATCATCTGCAAGCAGTATCACAACTTTTGAGGACCACTAAAAACTCCCAAATAACATTATATATCTTGTTTGGTATGAGATGACATTGGTATGAGTTTACTGTTGTACGAGTTTTCGGTGGTACGAGTTTACTGTGGTATGACTTGAACTTGGTACGAGTTTGCAATGGTACCACTTAACTATAATTCATTACTCGGGGAGGGTAAGTAACACTTTCCTTGGCAGAAGAGAACTAGAGATTGTGTGAGGATTTAATTATGCAGATTAAATAGGAGCAGAGAATAAAAGAATGTCTCTGAAAGGACCCATCATCCGGATAGTTTTTTTTAACTTCAACCCAAAAGACTTATCTCTAAAGTCTCGTATTGAGTGATAAAATCGAACTGGTACAGTCTGTGCCAAACTTTTTCATCTACTAGCCCGAAAACACATTTTAGGGAACAACCATTTAACTTCAAGGGGGGGGGGGGGGGGGGGGGGGCTATGGTTTTTTCTTAAAAAAAATAATCGGATTCCCAATTTGCTGAAAAAAAATATTCTGTTCAAGCAGATGACAAAAAAAAATATTTTGATTCCAGATTTTCCCCATACCTATAGTGTATTATTTTGAAAAAAATAATTCGATTGAAAGCGTTGAAAAAAAACCATAGGGGGGGGGGGGGGGGGGTTCACATTTTATTTCTGGAATAGCCCATTATGGATTTTATTTGTAAATACAAGGGGCAGCAGCTGTGTGTGACTGGCATGGGCATGACAAATGCAGAACAAATTACAATCGTTAACGACTCCAGTTCTCTACCTGGAAGAAGTCACTAGCCAGAACCAAAGATTCACCAGGCCGGAAAATTTTTACTAGTCAGGGCACAGACTGCTGCCAGTGCTGGCAATCGGACTCGAACCCAAGATTTATTATGCACTTACTCATGTTATGTGCCGAATGCAAATGGTATAATACACTGTGCTTGGACGACAATTGTCTGTAACACCTTTTACATTGGAACCTATTTTTTCCAGTTGCATCCTGAACAACACAATATTCCGATTCTTTACTTTGATCACTGTCCATTGTTGATGATGACGACCATGTTGATTGATTCTCCGAGATGATGCTGTTAATTGTGCTCTGATTGGGCGATACTCCGAGATGGTGCTGTAAAGTGAGCTCTGATTAGCCAGTTACACCAGAAATTCCAAAAACGCTATCCGATTGGCCGACGCAATTCACGCGGGTTTTAAGATTTAGGCGCACTAGAATATTGCAGACCCGAATCGCAAAATTCAAACGGCACCAGAAAAATGTATGTTTTATTACTTTGGACCAAAGAGAACAATTACAGCATCCATTCCTTTAACGCCATAGTCTCCCCGAGAAGGGATTATGAAGATTATGAAGAAAAACAGGATGTATCCGCCAAGTACCAAGGAAAAATATATCCTGCAAGGATAATCAAGAAACACGGTATGATTTTTCTGATATAAACAGATTTCTCAAAAATATATATAAATGGAATGCACTCCCTAAGGTAGTCCAAATAAGTATGCCGTCTCGTATTTGGCCATGTAGAATAGCCTTTACCATTTCACGTCATTCCAACGTTTTAAGATGCTCATCTAAAATGTCCACCAGAGATGTAAATTACTCGATTTTGATTCATTTAAGGACCCTTTTGTGACACAATTGATGGCGGAGTAAACAAAATACAGGTAGGAATATTTTGACATAAAAATCGTTTCATCAGATATTGTTTTCAGCGAAAAAAAACGTCTGAAAAGTTGAGAACAAATTTCATTCTCAACGTCCAGCCGCAAAATGGCGGTTAGCTTTATGACGTCTGAGGGGAACAAAAAAAAATCAAATTGAAAAAAAAACCTGATAGACCGCATAATTATTTGGACTATCCCTAAGGCAGCAACCATTTGATTTTCTGGGGGGGGGGGGGGGGGGGGGGGCTTTGGATTTTTTTTGGAAAAAAAAGTTTGTTTCCCACTTTTTGTGAAAAAAATAATTTGTTTCAGACCATGAGAAAAAAAATTGTTTGTTTCACCCTCAGCTGCCACTCTACGTAATGCTAAAATTGATATGAAAAAAATTGTTTTCGCCGACGTGTTGCGTCGCGAAAAAAATCCATACCCCCCCCAGAAAATCAAATGGTCGCTGCCTAAACACCCCCACATCTGATTTGCTATTTTCAAATAATAGTGCCGTATTTCAAACGGTAGAATTTCCACAAATTTTCCATAGGTTTAACATTGGAATGAAAAAGGGGTACTTAATCCTAATAATCATGGTTTGCAATGATTTTTAAATATACTGTTGCGTGCCAAATTGTTCAGTCTATCTTTTTTACTGATCTAATTACATCCACAAAATTAGATTTCTTTCAAATTTCATTTGACATTGCCCCATGAAAAATACAGGTGAACACATTTCAATTATCAATGGCAATAGAAGAAATCAAAACAAACACCTGTTTCATGCCTGTTCCATATATGGACATACATATGTTTACTTGTTGGGATCATCTCAATCATTCCAAGGTCTTTGCTTATTTAAAAGCTTGGACCGTGTGAACATTTTTCGTATTAAGCGCAGCGCTTTTGCGCATCATACACAATGACAAAAACGTGCTATGGACATGTAGTTTTTAATATCTGCATATTATTTCATAAATTTGTTCTATAGGTTTTTCATAAAACATTATAGCGACTACATGTTCAGAGACCATGAACTCTTAGTTTTTATGTGCATCTGGTGAAATTTAGAAGTTTTAAACAATAATATGCAATCTTCCATTTGACATCATTGTGTATAAAAATTGCTCAGGGATATTTTGTTTAAATGGGTCACTTATTTCAATACAATGATAGAGGAATCAGTCTCAGAGGGGGAATTTAATTCTTTATTTTTAAGAGGGAAACCATGGATATAACTAAAAAAAATGCACAAAGTTTCCTGCTTACATGATGATTTAATCACTGAAGTTTAAGCAAAAATCAATTATTTTGATAAATCACTATTACACAGCACTCTGCATGATTCTTAGGTGGACAGGTACTTAATCATTCTCATTACAATCATTTGCTGCCTCTTCTATAGCTTTCCCTAGATCTGTTACATTTGCTTCATATTTCTTAGCCTTCTTTTCTAATAGTCTTGAAACAGTCAAGTACATTTTTTTCATATGTTTCATGTCCACATTGCAAATCTAAAAGTTCATTTCTCCATGGATAAAATAACATTAAGCGTTCTCTGTAGAAGTTTTCAGAGTCAGTCTTGTAATTGTATTTAACATATCTGATCACCTTGGGTGTTTTTCTTTGGTATATTCTAATACCATTCTTCAGGGTAATGTTGATTTTATTATTGTTTTCTTGTAAAATATCTACATTTTCCTCTTCATTTTCCTGCTGTTCTGTTTCATGATCTGATGACTCTGTTTTATGATACTGTAATTCAAGCTGAGATACATAGTCCGCTAGACACCAGTTATCTAGTTGTTTTGGTCTTCGCGAGTATCTTTTAATATCATTGTCTGATTCTATTTCAGTAGAGTCTGGGCCTAGTTTTTCTAAGGCTGATGATTGTTTTAGGAGGAAAGTTCTTTTCTCTCGTGGAGATGTATTAATGAATACAACTTGTCTTGTAGCTTTTGTTAAAGGCATCTGTAGTGTTAAGTATGTTGCTTCTTGTGCACTTGTTTCAACAGAATTTGAAAAGTAATTACCAATGTGCCTTACTTGATGCTTCAAGTCTAAATTTCCCTGTCGTGCTTCTTTTGCTGCTTGGTCTAATAATGCACTCGTACCTTTTTGTGACTTGCTTATGTTTGAAACAATATACACTGCACATGCAAATGCATCTATAACAAACTGTCAATCATGATTTGCTTGCCACGCTACCAACACAGTTTTTATGTAACCATTAACACGGACTTCAGATGGTTTACGTTTGAGAAAAAGATATGGCAAAATTTTGCAGTCGTATAAAAACAAAATGCTTAACAGAGTCTATATCACTCACTTGTGAAAATAAAACAGTTTTGTTCAAATAGGTATGTCAGTAGTATTCAATGCAAAAACTAGCGTTTAGCATGATTCATATTAGAAATCTTTTTGATAATTAGATAATTTTCTCTCAAGTGGATGCATCCATGATTCTTTTAGGTTTTTTTTTCTCCACTTCGTCTATAAAGGCAGATCTTGGTGTTGTGCCTGACTGCTAAATTTCATTAAAATATCATTTTAGTTCTTTTACTCCAGCATCTGTCCATCTTTTCCTGGTGACCTTTTTTCCAATTTGCACTTCTCCCTCATGAAGTCTTCTTTCATCTCTTCCTCCTTTTCTGCCTCTTCCGCATATAGATTCTACTCAATGTCAACAATTTCTTCTTGAATTGAGCTAAAATGTTAAATGAAGAAACACTTAATTTAGGGACTATTTATAACCTAAGAATTCCTGAACATAACAAGTGAAAGATGATCTTCCATTCTAGAAATTCAATTAATTTCAGTTTCTTTCAAATTCATTGTTACTTGATCATTTTCTCAGACGAAAAATAGTGGCAAACAAGCAAATCTTTTGAGTGTTGCTTAAAAGAAAATCCTCTTTTCAACTGGTGATTTTTTTTTTTTTTTTAGTTAAAATCAATTAAAGTAATTAAAATGGAGCTGTATTTCAAATAGGTAAATGAAATCCAAAGAGCTAGAATCAAATTAGCCTTGCCTTAACATTTGATATCCATTATCTCAGGCGAGACAAAACGGTCATGTAACAGAATGCATAGCACAGACTTTGGGTTGAAGGCTGAGAAAGATAAAAGGTACTGTAACGAATTTTTAACTGTCAAGCGGCAAAAAGTATTTCTGAAAAAAAATATTCCATCATTGCAAGACAAAGAGTGGACTGTATACATGTGTGTTTCACTATAAAACCCCTTATGTATTTACCATAAACCAACACAATTTTCAAACTTTTGATGACTGAATTATTAGAAATATTATTTGAAGTGTTTCACCAACCTGAATGAAAATAACATATGCTAATGCAATATCATATCAAGCATTATTGACCTATGATAAGTAGTCCCCAGAGTTTTTGACACTAAACTTGTTCCTTTTTGACAAAAATGTTATTATTAAACTGAGAGGAATAAGTTGGATAAAATATTTTAAAGATTTGAAATTGAAGTTATTTAGTCTGAGGATGTTTGCGTTTCATAGCTTCCCGCTGATTGATTTTGATGAGTTGTTGAATGTGTTCCTTAAAGGTCAGACTGGCTTACGTTGAATGTGTTCCTTTAAAGTCAGACTGGCTTACGTGAAGTGTCAATCAGTACGAGAGAGAGGATAAGAGATAAAACGTTATTAGATATATTCCATCACTGTCCATATCTGTCTTAAAACAACATTGATTTACATGGGGTGTACGATGCCTTGTTGACATCTATAGGTACAAAAGGTATACCGCTTCCTTTAGACAAATTCGTCAAAACAGAGAGTAGTGAACTCACAGACGACAGAATATTTGTTCTTATCGAAAAATGTCCCAAACTTACTAGTCCCCTTATATATCGTGTTATTGGCCCTTCTAATACTTCGTAGATAGTCTCGCGAGCTTATCCTTTTTTCTTTAATGTGAGTCTGTGTGTTGATGCCCGGCTTTTCGTATTCTAAAATTACTTGACCAGCATTAGCAGGAAACTTACCGTTGATTTGCAAATTGTATGTTTTGACCATTAGAGTCCAGTTAATACCAGATCCTGATGGTATGGATGTCATTTCTTTAAGAAAATCAGTTCTGTCGAAGGAGTAGTTTTCAAAATTTCCATGGTGCTGTTTCGATTTCTTCTTACCTGCTGACTCTTGACGAATTAACTTATGTCCTCTCTTCTGCTCTTACTTTTGATTCAAAACATCTAGTCATTCTGTCCCGATGGTATTGGTTGAATGATTTTCCAGATGAAAGAAAGTTGGTGACATCATTTCGCTCATCCTTCATTACTTCCTCAAATTTCTTTTCACTAACGGTAACGGCTTTCTTAATTTCCTGGCGATGTTCTGCTGCGGTAATTGCTGTATGAGATAGTGAGTCAGCTAATTAACAGTTGAATTTGATATTGCCTTTCTCTTCTATTATTGGTTGGACGATGTTTATGAAAGACTTCACAATTTTGACTCCTTTCTCTTGGGTATTTGATGTTGGAGACACAGTACGAATAAAATGATCTGTAGCTCTCTGGCATGTTTCCAAAATTTGACGGGAGTCTTTGTCTAGAGATTTATGTAAAGAAGACATATCAATGTGGATTGTTCTACATGGATTGCATTTTTCAAGCGTATGTTTTTTGTTTTTCCCTTTTTTTTTAAGATTGTACCAATTTTGTAGTCCAAAATAATCCAGAAATAAATTGCTTTCTTCCGATTTTCCAATATTTCTTTTCAGTCAGGTAAGATTGCAGTCGACTTATCCTTTTTTTGAAGTAAGTGTATTCCACATGCATTTTTGGATATCCGTCCATAGACATCATATAGTTCTGGTGCCTTTCCATTAAACTGAAGTTAGATGTATAAGATTTCTTAATGGAATTAAAGTTGTCATCAGAGTTGTCATTAGTGTTGTAATTCAGAGAATTGTCAGTAAGAATAGGGCGATTGTTCTCAGAATGTTATTTCTTCCACCATTGCAATGAAGATATGTCCGTTGTGGCCCTTGTCAAAATAACGTTTGCATAATTGCAGATATCCATACACCTGAACATGACTTTAAAAAAAAAATTCTAAAACAACCCAAGAAAGTTTAAGTAGGCACACGATTTTAGGGTGAGTCAAGTGCAGGAAACCAACATATTTTTATGTCTGGCCTTAATTACCATATCACCAATATAGTAAGTGTTCCCTTTATAGACTGGATTACACCACAGAGTTAATATTGTCTTAACAACTCCAAGCAAGACTGCATGCAACCAGTCAATAACAAATGTTCTAGGTAAATCCATATATTGCAGTACAATCAGAGCAGTGGCACCCTTAATTCAATGTATCTGGTTTTAGAAAATAAAAAAAATATTCACTGCATTTTCATTTTCATGGTGACAGCCAAGATATGCCAATTAAACAGTGTCAAAACAAACATATAAGCGTTCTGTTTCAAAAAAATTGTTATTGTTTATATCTTTTCCAACTATATGTACACATCAGAAAATCATCTTGATCAAATGACCGATTGAAGGTAACATCAATTCGCAGTAATGTTAAGGCAGTTCTCCATAAGTTTTCAACGATTCTATCGCAATCTAATTGTGACGTCATGTAGTCGTTTCTATTGGTTGTCAGCACATTTATTCTTACACTCAACGTCATTTCAAAGCTTGAAAAGGCATCAAAACAAGCAAGTGCGTGTCAGTTGTGTATGAGTTTTTCATACGATTTGATGATGTTCCTGACGGAAAACATGACTCGAGTATCCAACTGTAAGTACAATATGACTTATGTTATGTTTGTTTTCATACGATGTGTTAACTTCGCGAAACGTTAGGTGTTGTTATCTTTTTCTATACAAAAAAGGGGGAGGTGTTATCGAATTCCAACTTGACCATGTTTATTTTGTAATCTGACCGCGTGATCACTATGAAGTGTTCGTTTTTTAAGTCGAAAACAAATCTGGATTCGGGCATATAACATTATTTGTTATTTGTAGTGTTCTTTATTTACTTACAATAAATTGCCATTTGATTTCAGAAAAAAATCAATTAAATATTTACATAAATTTACTGATTGATTGTGTAATCAAGACTGACAAGTATCATTAGACAAACCTGAATTTGTATTTATTTCATTGGTACTTTATTTCATGGAAAATAGTATAGAAATAAAAATGTGGGAGTATTTTTCAAATTAAAAGTCAATAATCAATTTTAAATATTGATGTATAAAAAAACCAACATAACTCTGAATATATTGAGAGTTCAAATATATTGTATGACAAACTTAATTGTTTATAAATCTTTGTCAAAATAACTATAACTTTCATTCAGGAGAAAGTGGAGGATACATAATTGCACTTTTCATAAATGTGTCATTTATTTCTCTATAATTATCCAGTATCAGGCTATATAGTTGTAAGTGTGTGCACATTATATAAATGTAGCTTGCTAGCAAGTACAAAGTATTCATAGTTTTAGGAAAAATGCCTTTTTTATATCCTCTATCATATCATAGCATGAATAAGAAAATATATATATTAAAAAGGTGTCAAAAAAGATAGCCTTGTAATATAAAAGGTATAGATCTTTAATCATTTATTTGATTGATCAAGATTGTTTGGATAATTTATCTGATTTAATTTTGGCATATCAAGTTTTTCAATTATTCATGTGTTCTCTGTTTTCTTTAATACAGGATGTGACCAGACTGTGCTGTACTTTGAAATTAATTTGTCATCAATTGGAATTGAATAAACAGGTAAATTTCAGTATTAAAAATGAAGATGAGGAGTGATTGCCAATCATGATTAAATAATGATAAGTTTCATTTATACTACAAAATGTATTCTGTTTTATAAATTTATCAGTAGTTTAACCTAAACTCTAGTTTTCTTGTCATTTCAAACTAAATTTGAAATCCATGATTTCATTTAATGAACTGTTTGCATTAATGATTATAATTTAAATATGGTACTAGATTTGAATTTATAGAAATTCCAATTGAACAAAATGCACCTCTTTAATTATATAACTTCAAGCTAATGCTCATTGCTGTCATTATATCTACATGTCAGATTACAATAACACTTTTTAAAATATGATCAGCTAATTTTTTAAGAAACTTCAAAACAATCAAGACTTTTAATAATTTAGAGCTGCACATTATTAGATTTTACAAGCAGTTTCATTACATATGTATACATGGTATAATAACATGTATTTTCTTGGGTCCTGATTTCACAAGTCTTATTGACAGGGTGAATTCCTGATAGTGTGTTTTGAACAAGCATTTATGATGAAGGTGGTCACAATCTTTTGAGAAGTTATAATGATCATAGTATATTTATATATCAGTTAAAATATTCCATTGTATTTGAAACATCTACAATGTACATGACTTGTGTGAAATTTTGTGTTTAATTATTAAAGATGGTTGACTTGTTTACAATGAGTTAAATGCATAATCATCAATGATTTGTTAATTTTCATTATTATTATATTTCAGATCAAATGAATATATCCAAACTGTGATAAAGTGACCTATATATTTACACTAGAAATAAAACATAGCTTTTATGATGTCAACTGGATAAACCCTAAAAAGGAAGGATTGATTCCAAAATATTCATCACAAATCATGTGTTATTTTTACTTCAAAATTGCTATGAGAATAAACAGTGATAAATCAATGTGAATAGAAAAGGAAAATTCAATGTGATTCATGTACTACAAGGATTCAGTGATTAAAATAAATGTGTAGGAAATCATTCATTATTAAGGAGGTAGGAAGTACACATTATTCCTTCTAGGATATTACACTGTTGTATTGGAAATGTTTATCAACAGTTTGACAGGTGACATTCTTTGTCTATGACATTAGTAAAACTACAAATGTATTTTATTCAAAATTTGAATGTAATTTTCTTTACTTTTAGCAATAAAAATGAAAGTGTTCTTATGTTAGACAATATTTCCAATTCTTTATACAAATAGACAAATTCTGAGTAGAACAACTATTACTCCTGTAATGCTGATTTTGAACTTATACCTATATATCAAAATGGTTCTCATTTGAGCATGATATTAAATTACATATATGACTATGCAAAAACCTCTCCAGCTGAATATTATAACAGGGGTATAAAGCAAGGGGAAAAACTAATATTATCAATATAGGGCCCAACTTGTGAAAAATATAAAAGATAAGTATAAGCATTATGGATATTTGCAATTAAAAATATTTAGTGGCCAAGTCAGAAGCCTTATAAACAAGCCTTGGCTACTAGTGCCATGCTTGTTAATGTATTTGCTCATTAATGTACCTAAAGCAGACCATTTAAATATATAGCTAATTAAAAATCAATGAGTCATTCTTTTATGGTCTAGGGACAACATGACATTATTAGAATAACAATGCAACAAGTACACCAGAATAAATTCAACATTTCTCTGAGCAAGAATTTATGATTCATGTATCAGAGTCTGAAAGGGATAATTATGACCAATTATATACTCACTGCCAAAAAATAAAAAGGGAATATAGTGCTGATTAGTGTCTGTCTGTTGTAGTGATTATCAGGCAAAACAGTAAATAACAGAAAAGGTTAACTAGACATTAAAAAATACATTGTGTATGAAATGAAGGCCCCAACAAGCATTCCTAGACTCTAATTTATCTTTATAGAATGCACTGCATTAATGAGTGTTGTACAATGACCTATCATTATAATTGCTTATATCCACACTATTTGAATATCTTATTTGGATAAAGTATTTCACGTTAACTGCGGTCCTACTATACGTACATGCGTAGAAACGCTTCCGGACGGCAACCATTTTTCATTTATGTTTACATTGGTTACGTTCGTTATGGTTTTCAATTGTGTCGTGTTTCAGTGTTCAAACCGGCAAAGTACGTCAGATAAAGAGAATCGTTGTAGTTTTTTCCGTTTCCCAAAGGACTTAAGGAAGAGGAAAGCATGGGTAATAGCTGTAAACAGGGCAGACTGGGCTCCAAATGAGTACAGTAGAATTTGTTCTGCACATTTTGTGGACGGATGGCACAGTGACGACCCAAGTGATATAAATTACAGACCAACACTATTTTCATACAAAGAAAAAGACCTCTCTGTGTCTGAGCTAGATCGAAATGTCAGACTTGCCAGTAGAAATTTGTTGCAGGTGATTAAATGTTGTTTTTAAATACCTCCTTATTGTCAGTGTTAAAGTCATAATTTTCCAAAACATGTTTACTGTACTTTCTTATTGCTAGAGATCTACTTCCAAAGTACTTAATAATTATTCCTATAACCTGTTCATTCTTATTTTTATTCATCCCTCAATCATTTGTCAATGTTGTTTGTCATGTTTGTACATTTTTTTATCACTGTTTACTTTCTTTCTTTCTTGTGTATGAGCTTCCTATCTAAGGAACACCCCTTATTGGGTAATCAGGAGTGGGTAAATCAAAGATTAATTTTACATTTTTATAAGTTAATTAAAATATGGGTTACTTGTGGACATAAAATAATTTATTAATATTATTACAGTTGAATAATATTAACTGAAGGTAATTTCACTAAGTACATGTATTGTAAAGCTGATTACTATATATATATACATGTAATACATTTGTACCTCAATTTTTATGAATAATAACTTAAAAGAAAAACTGTCGTGGTAGCCATAAGCCACCTGAAGAGTTCCTCTGGCAAGGACGAAACAGTTTCATTAACATTGATTAAAGGATATTTATAAATTTAAATTTATCCTAAAAAATCTTGCACTGTAATAGTATCCTACTCCATATACATATGTAGAAACAATTTAGTGATTTTTTTTAATTAAACACACACACACACCCACATCATTTTAAACAAAAAGACAAATATCATGAATATAGAAAATTAGTCAAAAAGTTTTCTTTTCTGATTTTGAGTATTTTCACACGAAAGTTTCTAAAAACTTATTATAAAATAATTGACCCAGTTTTCAGTTAGTTTAGCTTTTTCACTTTGCCAAAAATCAATGCTTGGAACAGTCTATTTCAAATAACTGCTTCCCATAATACATTATCTTTTATATTCTATATCCTTTGAGCATATTTTAACAAGGCCAATTGTGTGTAGAAATGTTATAAGACCTAATTGGCTATTCTTCAAGACCATATTTCATAAATCTTTTGGTAAATTTTGTTTTTGAGACAAATGACCAATACTAGAAAGATGACATGTACACATACTTTTTTCTCATGATAAATCTAGACTGTTAAAGAACAGAAGTTAAAGGTCCAGGAAACAGAGACAGCATGCCTTACCAGCTCAGTAATGATGCATTCATCTTATGCTACAGCTGGACCAGATGTGGAAATGGAGGAGTTACAGGAACCTCCAGTGTATAATCAGCTTGATAAGAGTTTGTCAGATACAAGCATGTTACTTACATCTAATGTTGGTAAGCAATTGCACAAGCCTCATTGAAATTAAACAAAGTGCCATTTTTAAAAGATCAAAAAAGACAGATCTCTATGCTGCTACCCACTTTAAAGTCCAATTGAATTCTCCCTCTCCATGCTCACCCAAATTTAAAACATTTCTTTACTAAGATCCTTGGTATAATAATTAAAACACAACTCTAGATATAGGTTTGGTTGCTCTCAGTAACTTTTCTCTTTTCTACTTAGCAATGTTTAATACCATTATAAACCAACATATTATAACATAAATATTTATAAAGTACAAACACTATTGTCCAATTTTTAAGGAACCAGTTTTATTTGTTTAAAAAATTAACTATGCGTCAAATTCAAGTTTATTCAAATACACCCCAAAAAATACCAAGCCCTTTTTGTTCTATATTTCCTCTTAAAAAAAATCTCTATAAAACCTTATAATGAGTGGTGACTTAAATTGAAAAAAAAATTACCTTTCCATCTTTCAGTATATATTCTTATAAATTGAAAACTATCTTTATTATTTTTTAAAGTTGCTGAAATGCCAATTTTGAAATTCAGGGTCTCAGTGTGATACAGATCCATTATTAAAGGAAAACATGTTGCTGAGGAAAGAAAATGAAGAATTGACAGCTGCACTGCAACACCATAAATGGACTATTAAAAAAATAGCAGACAATGACCAGAAGACCAGGTTTTACACAGGACTACCTAAATTTGTAGTGTTTATGTGGCTCTTCAAGTAAGATCTTAATTATTTTTTTTTTCACAATAATCTAAACCCAAAATTGCACTCACTCAAATGTGTCCTTGTTTTACTTATAACTAAAAATTTGTTGAAACTATGTATTATTAACTTTTAATTAATACAAGTATCGCATGAAGTTTACATTGAGTAAATGTTTTCTTACCATGAAAAATTGCAATTGGGTTAACGAAAAAAAGACGAAACACACTGAAATAAGAGAACTAATACATGTACTAAAATACAGTAACATCACTTTAATCCTATTCTCCCACACTACATGCACTAAGTATCAATCAGTTCACATAAATCCAATAAATTGTATATAGTTAATGAACAGTTGGAGTTAAATCATACATGTTACGATGTACCAGTATAAAGTTACCACAAGATGAATGAACACAAACTGAGGTGCTATTTTTTTTATATAAACATAAATCAACATATATGGCAAAATATATAATTAAGTTCAGTTTTAATCTTTCCAAAAAAAAAATCAATGTTTATAAGTCAACGTTGTCACTCATGTTAAATCTTTTTACTGAATTTGTAGTATTACTCATACATGGAAAAATTGTAAGATACTATCTTTCGAACTCAATTTTCCTTAAATGCAGTAAGATATTGTCAATTACTATTTCAGTTATCTGAAACCGAAGGCAGAGATAATGCAGTACTGGACTGGTTCAGAGACCTACCAGAAGCAAGACAGGCAAAGAGCATCAACCAACTGCATTGATTTAATTGATCAGTTTTTTGCAGTCTTAATGAGACTTAGATTAGGCCTTTTTGTTAGAGATATAGCCGAAAGGTTTAAAATTTCAGAATCCACATTTTCAAAATATTTTTCCTCATGGCTTTTATTATTGTATGAAGAGCTAAAAGTCATTAATCCATTTCCAAGCAGAGAAATAGTTGACCGTACCATGCCAGATGCTTTTAAGACCAGATATCCCAAAACAAGGGTCATTATAGACTGTACAGAAATTTTTTTACAACGTTCTGCTAGTCTTGTTAACCAAAGCCTTACATATTCTAATTACAAAAATCATAATACTGTTAAATTTTTAATTGGAATCACTCCATCTGGTGTTATATCTTTTGTTTCAGAAGGTTGGGGTGGTAGAGTTTCTGACAGGCAGATAACTCTTGAATCTGGTATACTGGATTTGTTGGATGAGAATGACTCTGTAATGGCCGATAAAGGCTTTACTATTAAAGATTTATTAGAAAAAAAGAATTGTACACTAAATATGCCACCCTTTAAAGGTATATCTGCTCAGTTTACAACTGAACAGGTTTTTGAAACACAAGAAATTGCAAAGTTAAGAATTCATGTGGAAAGAAGTATTGGAAGAGTGAAAAATTTTCATATTTTTGATGGTGTTATGCCTTTATCTATTGCACCACAATCTACACAAATTTTTAAAGTGTGTTGTTGGTTAACAAATTTTGATGAACCCCTAGTCAAGTAATAGGCTGTAAGTCTTATAGTCTTTGAAAAATAAAATGGTACACAAAGTTTACTGAATATAAGAATTTAAAGGTCTACATTTGCATTTTCAAAAAGTCTTCAGCAAATAAAAAGAATCAATGATGATGGTCAGTTATTTCCTGATTGCATTACTGATTCTGTTTTTCAATAATTATTACACTTGTTTACTCTTCTCAGTCTGTTTGCCAATTCTGTAATAAGATATTCATTTCCTTGAGTTACTTCCCTTTGGACATAATATTTTATTGACCACGAGATAGCAGAAATATTTATCTTCATGTTATGATTGAGATCTTATAAAGTTTTAAAAATATTGTCATTCCATTTAATCTTTTATTAACCTAAAAAGTGTGATGTTAATACTTGTTTCTTTTTTTCAAACTGATGACAAATTGGCAAATGGACTATTGAAGATATGTTTAAAATAGCATTGTGTCTGTCAAAGTTGTAGATGGGCTTCTGAATTAACTCATAATATTTTCATGCTATGCTCAATAATATTGTAAAATATATAAAATGATTCTTGTTCAATGGTCTTTTTATTAATTTACAGTGCAATTTCCAGACATTCTTTTGTCACTTTAAAATAATTTTAAGGAGTACAAACTTGAGGGTAAACGCAAACATCAAATCATTGGTTTCATGATGGATAAGTTTTTGAATGAAAGAAATTATACATATTCATTAATTTTGTTATTACTAGAACGAAAACTTAAAATTAAAAAAAAAATAATGGTCATATAGCTCATTAAAATTTGCTAATTTAGGCTGTATATACAAATCATATATTATCTCCCTTTGATATAATCTCAAATATACTAAATTGCCACATACAAGTTTTATTTTAAAGGATTTCTGCATTTTAAAAATTAGAAAAAATAGTTACACAAACACAACAATCATTTATATGGTGATGTTATGCAGTTAAATAATACCCTCAAATTGCCTCAACTATTATACTTATTCTTAAAATTGTAATAATGTGTTTACTGATAAAAGCATGGAAAAATGTTATCCATATAGAATTTTACAAGTTTCTGTAGCATGTTTTGTACAAATTCAGCATTAAAGTACACCCTGTCAATGCAAATGTTGTTTTCTTTTGCTGCTGTCCACAGAACAAAGTCACACCAAGGAAGTTCTTTAATTGCCATTTCACCTTGGACTTGTGCATAGTATTTGTGAAATGGGTTCAATGTTGGGCCATCAGGTGTAGAAATCAAACAAAAACTAGGGTCATTCATCCCAAGAATAGTGTTAATTTCCAATGTGTTGACCCTCACTCCCTTCAGAGAAAATGGACATTTAATCTCTAGGAGACCAACACTATCTCCTTCAATCACTATGCCATCACTAGTTGCTCCTAGAAACGAGTAGATGTTGTTTAAAGTTAAGCCTGCTGTTTCGACTTTGAAATCATCATATTCCATGCATTGCTTTAGTTCTATATACTTGGCCCTTGCCCTGTCCTCATTGTCTACTCCCCACTGAATAGCCTGAGGAAGTGATGAATACCTGCAAAACAGAAATGTACATGAAGATTTTTATCACTACAACTTTGCAAAGATAATCATGGACTTTCATATATGCATTGACCAATTAAAACGATAATAATTTCTGTATTGACTGGTCAACAAGCCTTTGTCCAAATTAGTAATCCAAATGAATTGACTGATAGTATTGATTTTCTGTCAATTATGTGGTTATTGGGATATTTATACATGAATAACTATTACAGAAATAAGAATGTTTGAATGTCACACTAAATTAAAATCAAAATCCTGTATTTTTTTGCATCCGATTTATCAACTAGTCTAAATGGTCATATAGTTTACCAAGACATCCTGTTGAAAATTCAAATGTTCTGTACTTATAAGTAGTTTGTACTATTCAAATTACATTTATCACTTTAAGTACTAGTACTTTTGTTAAGATCAAATTAAAAAGAAATCTGTTGTTAATTATTTTCTGATAGAGAGTTGTCTCCTTGGTAATCGTACATCTTTTATGTAGAAATTTATGCCATTTAAATTTGAATACCTATCAAGGGAGGATCCCTCAGTTATTTGTCTTATAAGAGAATTTGGACTTCTTCCTGCTGCCATTACATCACCGAATATGGAACTCGTTATTCTTCCTTTATGGAGATCTCTCCACACTGTACTCCCTCTCTGCAACCTTGTATTGCTCTCTATATAGTCAACCAGCTCTCTTTCTATTGATGGTGGTGGTACTGTTTTAAAGTATTATATAAGGTATAAGCTAGGGTGTTTGCTCAAACATTTAAATTAATCATCAAATAAAAGATTTTTTTCACATCAACTTCTTTCAATGTGTCTCAAATCTATTGCATTGTTTGGACACCCCCTCCCTTTCTGGGTCCACCAATGATTAATATTTACATGTATTTGTGAGTATATAATATTGTATTTATAAAACAAATTGGCATGAATTCCTTTCAATCAAATAATTTTCCTCACTAATTTGAGTTTATCTTGGATAAATCTATTTAGAATCATGCTAAAAGCCATTTAAATATGTTTCACAAAATAAATTAAAATGTGTTAATATAATTACAGTTGTTTTCTGTATATAGCATTTCTTTCATCTTTCTTTCCATTGGGTCAACCCAAGTATCAACCTCCACTTCTTGGTGTACATCAGGAGTAGATTCAGAAATATTCCATTAATGAGACATGCCTTTTTAAATAAAATTTCAAAAATTAATTATTTGTTTAATAAAGACAAAACAAACTTTGCAAAACTTTGAACACCTAATATTTGTGTTGTAATAATAAGTTACATCCCTTATGAAATTATACACTTCAATGTAGTTCAATGTTTTTTTCATACTTTACCTATAAGATAAATAGATGATTATTTAAAAAAAAATAATATCTTGGTGTCATTGAAAATTATTTGATTGCAAAGAAAATTTAAATGTTGTGGTTTCCACATGAGATGTATATTTCCATTAATATAAATAATCTCCCCTTTTCTTCGATACATAAACCCATAATCTACAAAGTAAACTGATTCATAACACTTGATTTTTATTTAAGAGAAAATGTGCTAAATTTAAAAAAGAAAGAAAACTTACTTATGGGAAAATTGAGCAATTCAGTGAGAATTTGGGGTTCATTTTCTTGTACATGAATAAAATAAACTCATCATAGATACCAGGACTAAATATGTATATAGTGTTTTAAAAATATAACAGAAGAAGCAATATTGTGGTATGATTTGTGACCTCTATAAAAATGAGTTAAAGCATTGACAATAATTGTATTTCAATATTTTTACATCCAATCACTTTTTTATGATGTTGTTTGTTTCAAAACTGTTTTTATAATATAATGATTGTTACTATACCTGTATTAGGAAACACATTCTTGAGTTCCATTAAATGTTGTAATGTTAAGTCCAGATTTACTTTACGGTCAGCTGTATGGCGTGGGTCAAAAGACTGGAATGTGGTATAACCAGTCTCAGATGTACCTGCATTTCTTTCCTCAGATGAAGAAGCCAACTTTGAAGCCATGTAACATAAGGGTCTTGGTTGAACATCTTTCCTCGGAACATTCCATGTACAGGATTTAGAGGTACAGCTCTTTGCTTCTGTTATTACGACTTTATCTCGGCTCAATGCAAACAAGACACTGCCAATATGGCTACATGACTGTGCTTACCTAAATATAAAAAAAATAATATAAAAAGACTGTATTGTTGAAATAAACATTTTTGTTACAAATTACATAACAAATAAATAGAGCATTGGTTTTTACTATACTATTATTCATAAGTTTATAATTTTTTTTTTATATATTTAGGGGGTTAAATCATGATGTCTTAATTATTTTGTTCACGAATCAAAAAATCAGAAGTCCCTTTCTGTCCTTACTGTGTACGTTTGGTGTCAGAATAGCTGTCTATACCGAATACGTCATTGGGACGCTGGTCACATTATTTTTTTTGGTAAATTACTCCACTGAACGAATTGTTGTTTATTTCGTGAAATAGCCATATTGATTTGATAAATAAGTGGTTAATATTCCGGTGTATGAATCTTTTACTGTTGGTGTAACTCAGGAAAAAATCAAATCGGAAAGTCCCTAATCACATGGCAAAATCAAATGACAAAACACATCAAAAACGAATGGACAATGAAGTGAGAAGAAATTGGGTTTTGGAATCGAATGGGAACCATTATGTCTGTCCTGGTGTCGCGGCTTCGTTCCTCGTAATACTCTTGTTCATCCTCGTCATCTACAGCTTCATTTTCTTCTTCAAAATCTTCATCGTAATGATCTTGGTCTACGGTCACACCATCTACGAAACTGTCAGTGGGCTGAGCCTGAGTAGCGCTATCCGTGCAAAAATCATTCTTGTTATTTTTACAGTTTACTTGGGTGGAAAAATTCTGTACACGCAGATGCCGATCAGATTCATAATGCCGGTGATTAATTGCACTTTGCCTGGTTTTGTACCCACAACACTCACATTTAAAACTATCAGATACCTCAAATTTTGACGTCCGATTGCTAGACATGTCAGTGGCTTCATTGACAACCATCAACGTTGATGAAACGCTTTACTGTAATCAACGAAATCGCATCTCTTTGAAACGTATATGTAACCCTGTTTAAACATGACGTCATAATACAGACGACATTTCTGACAAATTATCTCCCCTTTTCTTCAATACATAAACCCATAATGTACAAAGTAAACTGATTCATAACACTTGATTTTTATTTAAGGTTTATGTACCCTTCTGTAGCCATTTTTGTACGAATTTTTCAAACCTCAATTGTATCAAAACTAAAGATCCAATAAATAATAGAGATAGGCCATTTAATTTAGTACATGTTCCAAGGGAATTGATGCAAAGCATTATTTTTTTACTGTGTCATTGCATTTGATAGAAAAAGAGGACTTTCTGGCATATAAATCACGATTTTTATAGAAAATCCACAGCCTTTAATACAGAGATTTTTGTTATAAAATTTGAAACATAAATTACTCACTTGATTTTCTATGATGTGCTAGTGTTTATTTTTTACAAAAAGTTCTAAGTAACCTGTAAATTCCAAAACACCTCGTGCTGAGTCACTAAAGTCGAGCGCACCCTAAAAGGTGTACTTGATTTTTGCCATAGTTATACTTGTCTTAACCAATAACTACATTTATCAATGCTAGCACTGCATGCAATAATCCTATATCTACCAGTCATCAAATTGCCAAATATGAGAGTACAAGGATAAAGGCTGTGGATTTTCTAAAAAAATCTTGATTTATTTGCCACAAAGTCCTCTTTTTCTATTAAATGCAATGGAACAGTAAAAAATAAAGCTTTGCATCAAGTTTCCCCTTGGAATATGTACAAAATGGCCTATCTCGATTATTCATTGTATCTGTAGTTTTGATACAATTGAAGTTTGAAAAGTTCGTACAAAAAATGGCTACAGAAGGGTACATAAACCTTAAGAGAAAATGTGCTAAATTTTAAAAAAAGAAAGATCGTCCCGGCATAGTCCTTGTCCACGACCTTTGTCTTAACGGCATCATCTAGGGCCTTAGTTTTGTAAGGAACCATTACTTCTTCACCCACTTAAACTGTTGTATCTTCTAAGTTTTTAATTCTCTTGATTATATCGAAATCGTCATCAGGTTTGGCAAAATAGACATATACAAACATTTTGTGGCCGCGATTGGTGTCTGGGAATGAAAGATATCTGACGAAAGTTAATAATCTCTGAGAAGAATCTGCATACCCCTTATACTCTACCATCTATACTACATTTTAAAAGTCACCTGGGGCCAACACGAATTGATTTTTGTACCATATGATAAAGTAACAACCACTTGAGGTAGTAGATAAAATTTGTAATGAAAAATAAATGGTTTTTTTTTCTGATAATCTTATACCCGCCAGCCTCCTTTATACTTGAAGTTCTGGCGACACGTAATAATTGTCCATGTACACATGGTAACCACTGTTGTAGTTGTATTGCATTTATTCTCACCAAGAACAAGGTCAGCTAGTTCATCAATTTGAGAACAACCGGTAAACACACCAAACCTCATACAATAACCACTACTAGCCTTGCACATTTGATACCAAATTTGGTCGGCTTTTCTAGATTGTAAACTCTCAAGTTGCCTTTACAGCCGCCACACGTAGCCTCATTAAAACTACTTTTCGGGGCAATAAACTTTAGAAAACTTTCCATTAATAATGTTACAAGGGGACGAATTTTTAACAAAGGGTCAAACCCTACGCGTCCCCTTTGCACCTGTCCCTCGTTATAGGTGCAAGTTACTGTGGATAGCAAGGAATCAATCTCTACTCAAATACATGACTTCTGAGGGTTTTTTTCTAGAACTCCCATGGCAATAATTAATGATAAAAACACCTTGCTTTCATCCTGAGTGACAACTTGCCATTTTTTCGTGGAAAACCAACAATCAATCAATTAAAATTAAATGTTTGCACATCAACCATGGTTTAAGTTTAAATGTACAGAAAGATCATTGCTTTTTTTTTCTTCAAATAACAACACTTTTAGAAAAAAAATCTTAAAATTCCTGTCATATATATGTGATATGTTGTTGAATGCATTTGAATTGTTCACTTTCACTGTCTTTCATTTCTTAGACCTCCCAAGGGTGACTGGGGGTATAGAAATATGGTCACTTGGTCTTCTCCCGACCGACAGTTAAACGCTTGCCGAAGTGGGGTGTCCGTTTGGCTGTGCGGGATGTATCAAGTTCGCAGTCACGTCCGGTCAGAAGGGGGACGTTAAATCCGATGCCTCGTGTAAAGAGAGTGTCACGCTCTTTGCACGTTAAGAACCCTTGCAACAACTCTTTGAGGGGTCTGTAGGTGGCCTGTTGCAATAAACCCTTTTTTCCGGTGGCAGTCCAAATTTCCCTGACCATCATCACAGATGGCCTCTATTGTAACAACCTACCTATTGTATTTATTGTGAACTTGTTCTCGTCCTGAATATGCATGAAATACTTGTCACTGGACGTAAAGCAAACAACAATCAATCATTTCTTGGACCCCTTTTTCGTCATTCATGGAAACTGTTATCTTTTTCCACGCCTCTCCATTTTCCGCATTCGATTTGTTGATGTTAAATGCATCGAACACAGCACCTGAAAAAAAGTGATTGTGTTTACTTTTATTCTTACACTTTTGACTGATATTTTTGAATGCTTTAATATAGCTGTACTTATAATGATAACCTATAATGGTTTCTTTTTTCAAAATGAAACCTGGACAAATAGTTGTCACGTTGGTACTCCTACCACATCTTATTACATATATATATTACCTAGTGGGAAAAGACAAAATAATGGATTCACTGGCATTTATTTCATAATAAAATAGGCATTGATTTAAGCAATCAAATTCAAGCACTTAATTATAAAAATACACTTTTTTTATGATAATTAAATATCGAATTGAAATTGGAGCCTACGGATGGCATCTTTGTTAGCCAATGGTTACGATCCACTTCCTTACCTGTAATTTCCAAATTGAAGAGTTCAAGTGCTACCGTTGGTCAAGAATAATATATTCTGAACGGGCGCGACTTTATTCTAACATTAGATGGCACAACATTGTTACCACAAATGTTGGCTTAATCTGCCAAGGGTGGAAGTGGATCGTAACCCTTGGCTAGCGAAGATGTATGGATGGTAGCATGTTATAATTATGAAATATAATAAAGTAGAAAGAATCACTTCTGATTGCTCTTCTCGTGTTTGAATATATGGCCTCCTTCTTAAACTGTTTATTGCCATAAACAGTGCAGTTTTGGATTTCCAAATCTGTCAACAAGGGCTGAATAAGTCCTATAGCTAGTTTTTGGGGTACGATTGATTTCAACTAATCCGTAGACTTTTACCGTTGACTCATGCTACATTCCCTCACGTCATTCGTTTTATTCTAAACATTCAGCAACATCTCAGATTCTTATGATTGTCTTGATTTAAAAGGTAAAAACAAGCAAAAGGATTGAACATAAACAACTTTCCTGTAATGTTCTTCTCATAATCTTCATGTGTGATATTTCCATCACTTGTATGCGTGTTTTTAACAACACGGAAAATCAGAATTAAACAGTATTTATATTTAGTGGTTTTATAAATTTAGAATCACGTCAGAGGGAATTCCCCAGTTTTGATAAATGCGAGAGTTTTTCTGAATTCCGATAATTCTATTTCTGTCATAAGAACTGAAGTGGAGTATTTCTATATTTTACCGTTATGAAACTGATATTTGATACTGTACAAACATAAAGAAATGAAGAACCATTCATCATATCATTTAATAAAAAGTAAAATCACAAAAATACTGAACTCAGAGGAAAATCAATTCGGAAAGTCCATAATCACATGGCAAAACGTTCTTGTTCCAAATCGCAAGTCGCGGTTTTTTAATGTATTAATGCGCATGCGTATAGTTTTCCTGATTTCAAGGGGTAACAAATTGAGTGGTTGCTTTGATTCCCCGCTTCATTGATTAATTTGAAACTCATGGGATTCTTTCTATGTCTGTCTGCTGTTGAGGGTTATTGTTGTTGCATAATTTTAAATCATATGCATAATTTATATTAAAATAAATGAATTCCACATCGTAAAAGTTACCTATAACACCCTTTCAGCCGAAATGGAGTCTTCCATATTATCGTTTCGAGTTGTCTCCTTTCCGGAAGTATTTTCCGTCAAAAACGAAATACAATACGACTCGTCAAGAAAAATTAACTCGTTAGATGCCGATAAACGTCGTATTATATTAAGAACGATCTCAGTTTAAACAGAGGAGTGTGTACGGAAAGGAGTCATGCCCTCTGACCCAAAGGAACTTCAATATTTAAAGAGTTAGAAATGGGGTTCCACCTAGAATTATGGTGATAAGATACGGAAGCAAGTTAACTCGTACCACGGTAACTCGTACCAAAAAAGTTAACTTGTACCACTGGGAAGTCATACCATTCAAAACTCGAACAACTGTAAACTCGAACCATTAAAAATATTTTAAAAAATATGATGTTTTATGGGTTTTTGTTTGTAAACTTTATAAAAATTAAGTTGAATTACTTGAATTTTATACTGGATTTTAATGAAAACTTAGACAAAAATAAAAGAAAGTTTTTAAGCAGTATTGTTTAAACTGATCTTTCAAACTAGAACTCAATCCAGAAGAAACATAAAACATTGCGTTAACTGTACATTAAATTGAATATATATATATCCAATTTAAGTTAATTAAAGCTGTAATCCATGATCACAAATTGTATGCTATGTTAACAATTGATGTGCTTTTTTGGCGGGAAAATTCCGGACCCCATAACAGGAATCTGTTACATTTCATTGTTATTTATTGAAATTTATTTATTTTGGAAATCATTTTCACTAACTGCTAAGATTTATTCATGAAAAATTAATATTTTCTTCGGGTGAAACTGTTAATGCTTTAATAATCTATATCTGCCACAGTATTTTCTATCCAATAGACCAGGAACATTAGCTACAAATTGGTCATTGTACTTTCAAATTATATACATTTTACAGACTTAAGAGGTATTAAGTGAAAGTAACGTATATCATGTATATTCACCATTTAACACTATTCTAATGCATTTAAATAAGTTGATACGAGTAAGCAGTGGTACGAGTTTGCATTGGTACAAGTTTTTTTTAGTTGTACGAGTTTACAATGGTACGAGATAACTATAATTCGATAAAACACAATAAGTACATGGCTCCTACACTTGTAACCGGGATTGTTTTTTTTTAAAGTTGAGTTGGTTGTAAGGTACATAAAAAAGGGGGGACAAAATTAGACCAATCATGGACATCGAATGCTAGTAATGCTAGACAAATTGTACAGTCTACTCACACTTTTTGTAAAGTTAACTGGTCATCAATAAATAATTAACTCATAGTCAAAGTATAAAATTTAAAGTTTTGACTGTAAATTACAATGTTTTAAATGAAAAAGACTGTCTGAGTGGACGGAAGAGAAATCTTAATTCTTATAAGAAATGACAACAATAGTTAATAATAATAAGAATAGGAATTTTATTCACCTCCTTAGGGGGGTCAGTAGTTAACCCTATAATGAATTCATTGCACACTGTTCCTTCCCTGCTGTGTTTTGTGGAAAAATAAACAATGAAAGAAAACAACATTAATAGATGACTCTACCATTAACAGTTATGATTTTACTTTGTTTGGCATTAAAACCAATATTAGAGTACATTATATAAATGAAAGTCCTGTGCACATTATCAAAAGTAAACTGACATCATATTATTACAAATTCACAGCATTTGATTATCTTACTTAGATCCAACAAGTAAAATGTTTCGCTCGGTAGATTATGAGAAGCATGTGCACAAAATTTGACGAGACTGTTTAGAGGTTTAGCACTATCAAACAAGGTAGTTAATCCACCTTTTCTGGTGACCGTTTATTCAGCTTTATATTTGACAAGTTTTAGTTTGAAACTGATGTTTCAATTATATATAGATTGACAGTTGTGTTTCATATAAAATATAGCATCGGCGTTGGTGTGCGACTATCCACTTTACAAGTCTTTGGTATTTATTATAGCCTTATCAGAACGTTAATAGATCTACTTAAATATTTGGTACAAGTATTGGTTTTCGTCTACAAAGATAGGTGGTTTATATCTGGAGAATTGTATATGGTTCGTGGCATAGTTGATTAGCTTGTTTTGTTATATTTAATTTTACGGAAGATTTATCAACTTGGTACTGTTTATAAAGTACACAATTTTTTTAACTAATGCAAAATTTAACCCAAGACGAAAACCGGTTTATTGATTTGTAATCTTGAAATTTATACCATTTAGAGTGAAACTTAAAATCGCAACTGACATCAGAGTACAATTCAAAAGGTATCGATTCAAAAGTCAAGACACATCAAACGAATACACAAAAGTTGTAATATTTCTGACCTAGTACGGTTTTAGTTAAAAAATGTTGGATTGAAACTTGATTAACAGCCTTTATCTCTCACTTGTATGTATAGATTTTAACAAACTACTTTATAATTCCAAAACGTTGCCCGAAGCCTATAAATCGATCAATCATTAGTAAAAAGGATATGTCTAACGAAAAGAAACGTACAGCAAACACCATTATTACGTCTGACTGCATTCACGGAATAAAGGAGTATTTTCAAATACAACTAAAGATTTATCTTCTTGATTTTTTCTTTTACAATCGTCAGGACATCTTTTTCAACTATTGGGGAAAATTCAGGATGAATCCAGCCATAATCAAAGGGATACAATGTTTACATCTGGTTTTGGGGACAATGACTACACTTCTCGGGAAACATTTTTTTAATTTTTTTTAGACCAAAAAATTGACACTTCACACCTTGCGTAAATGAGCAACGGCTTAAAATTATTAACATGTAATTTCCGTTTTTTAATTGTTCATATCTAAATTCGGACACTGATGACATGTATTTTATTTTATATTTACCTCGGTAAATATGTAAAGGGAGTGAGGATTCATATTTAATGGTGAAAATATTATCGCTAAATAAAAGTTTTAACATAATAAAATAGATGCGGTATTATTTATTAAAATTGAACGTCAACTTCGGAAGAACAAACATGTGATTATACGGTCTGTGGAATAGCCGTCGAAAACAATCTGATAATAATATACATAACCAGAAGTCCAGACTTCTGACACAACATAATAATAATATCGACAAATATTTTGGCACAATAAAAACTATTAAATGCCAAAAGTACGTTTTTTTATGTACATTGGTTATTTGTTACCCAAAAATGGCATGATAAAGAGTATGCTTGTGACAGGATATACATTATGTGTTAGTTGTTTATACTAGTCTGTATTTTCGTTCCTATTTGAAGGAATCGATCCTCAATTTAGTGTCCTTTTAACTGATTTGGTTTTCATTTAAAAAACGTGGACGTCGCCATCTTAACCGGAAGTATGTTAAATATAGGTTTTGCTCATTGTTGTAGACTTTTCAGTGACCTATGTAGAAAAGTGCATGTCGTATCATTTCAACTAAAATCATTTATTTTATTGATTTTTGAGTGAGCAGTTAATCTCAAAGAGGTTGAGGTATTGTTGGAGTTGTAGGTGTGGTGAGTAGTGTGACTGGTAACAGCGTAGAATGTGCTGTTTTCTGTTATTGCTCTACGCTGTCATGATGCGTTTTCAAGCTAAACAAAGCTTTCACTTGTATGACATTCACATAGATATTCCATTATATTAACAACGATGTGTACAGTCATAACAGGTGTAAATGTCAACACCTAATTTGTTCTGCTGTGCCAGTAGCGCATAAAATATACATTTACCTTTCAGAAAATCAGGTTTTTTGTACTTCCCTTTCGAAAGAATAATCTTCAAACCAAGGAATTTCATTACAGATGAAATGAAAGTGCGAGTCTGAAAAAATTTGTTGTTTTTGTCTAGAGAGAAAAAAGTGCATCCTACTTATTTCTAATTGACAGGTTATCTTTTTAATTATGTGTTTTGTTTCAACAATATCTATAACATATGGCAGGGACGTCTGATCTTTTCCCGGTGTTGTGGATTGACAAGAATATAAATGATTTCGAACTTTTTATTTCCCTGAAATATACTTTCACATTTACAACAACATTCATTCCACTGCCGAAAAAAAAGTTTTGAATCTTTCTAATGTTTATATTTCTGTCTGCTGAAAATTTTATAACGTCTTCAATCCTGTAAATTATGGAACTTATGGTATGTGACTAGTACATGGCATGGCGGTAACTGTTTATGAACAAACGTTATACATTTCTCTATTTAATGAACTGATTGACACAAATGTCTTCAATGTAAGCGTTTTCTTGGATGATAAATTTCTGTTTATATTGTATTTTAACATCATTATGACAAAAAACATCCTTTTTTCTCAACCTCTGAGTTTCTATACTAACGTTAGTCCCTGTCCCACTGAAAAAAAATCGTGAATAGTCATGCATTGCTAGTTTAATTACCTTTGATTTTTCTGCAAGATTTTGATTCTTATCAAGTGTGCACTGTTACCTCGTTTCTTTTGGCTGTTCTTTACATGTGAAATCCAAAGATCGGATCACATTCAATGTGGATGTTCTGTTAACCAAAACATCATTTTGTGAATTGTCTCTTTTTCAAGGTACTTGTGAAATGTGCTGCAATTTCACTGGAGACTTTTGAGTGCTGGCTGATCGGAAATGAGAATTTTTTCCAACGTCGAAGCAGAAAATGTTGATTTTTTTTCTATTTGAGTTAATAGTACCATCAAAGTATTTGTTGCTTTGTTGAGAAGTCTAAATGGGTGACACTTCTACAAGACAACCGCTGATTTAATGTTTTCTTTGGTCAGTAAATGGCGGGAAATTAGAAGTGAAAGCTCAATGTATCGGAACCCATCGCAGTTTTTCTAAGGTTTGCAACCAATAATCCGAATATATATTTATAATAATCTGAGGGAGCAAACATTTAATATTTTGTTTTATAAATATTGTAAAAAGGGTTAAATGTTTGTAGAATTTTGTAACTTTTTTTTTTAAAGAATGACCAAGAATCAGCCTGCTTTAAATGATTGCTTTTCTTGTTCGCGGGCGGGGCATCGAACACAATTTAAAAACTAGGTACCCTTGTGATGATTGTGGACAATTTTGGTTAAAATTTTAATTAGTTATTTCAGAGGAAAAGATTTTTGTAAAATTACAAAAATTTACAAACATTTACAAAAATTACTATAAAGGGCAATAACTACTTTTAAAAGGTATCAACTGAACATTTTTGTCATGCTGACTTATTTGTAGATCTTACTTTGCTGCTAAGACAATAACCAAGAACAACAAAATTTCCTTAAAATTACCTATTCGAGGGCAGCAACCAAACAACGGGTTGTCTGATTCATCTGGAAATTTTCAGGGCAGATAATTTGCTAAAAAGATACACAAATTGTTACGGTATTTGAAATGGCTTTCATTAATTGAACACATCAGAAAGTAAACACTGGTATGTTGATGGCTTTGAAAATTCTGAAACTGAAAAAGAAAAAAGTGGTCTAGAAGTTTGTCTGTTTGTGTCAACATCAACATTATATTTATGATAAATTAATTGTTTTGAATTCCAGGTACAACTGATAAAATTGTACAAGATGAAAAAGTTTGTACAATTATAATTTCAATGCTTAAATAGCCCTAAACAGTTATGGGACAAAAATGTACACAATATTCACGCTTGATACAGGTTTGAAAGATTACGGTGAACCATTGTCAGGTGTCTCATTTGATTGTTGGTTGCTTAACGTCCAGTGGCAAATATTTCATGCATATTCAGGACGAGAACAAGTTAACAATAAATACAATAGGTAGGTTTTTATAAAAGAGGATGATGGTCGGGGAAAATTGGATTGCAACTGGAAAATGTGGGTATATTGGATAAACACCGCAATTTTGCCTTGCAACAGGCCACCTACGGACCCCTCAAAGAGTTAATGATGACATTGTTGAGGATGAAATTCATTTCCTTCTTCAATGTCCATCACTTAAAACTGAAAGGTCCATTTAAGATTTATCCTCTCAATTTATTAATTTTAAAACTTTTAACGACGAATCTAAATTTAGCTATCTAAATATTAGTGTTGAAATATCGGAACACACTTTCTACGGAAAGTCGAGTGCACCGCGACACGTGGATGAATATGGCTAACCTATTTATAAATTAACATTGCAAAATTACTAAATAAATCTAGATTCAGAAGAACACATTGCGGTGAACGATTGAAAAGTTTTACCAAATAAAATTCTACTTTTTTATCTTAAATTTAGCCAGTCTACTTAGAAGGGGAACAATATTTAATCAAACTTTAATCACTGACAAAATCTCGGCTATGTATATAGGGAGAGGAGAGAGAAGTAGACCTTACTCAAGTCACTGGCCAAGAGACAAACTTAACTTCGAAACGGCCGCTGTTATACCACCGTTGACCAATCAAATTCATTATACAAATTTATTTTCCATAACCCATAATTAGCCAATGAAAATCGCGGTATCAGACATCATTCGGAATCAGTGCCAAAATGGATGACATAATAACATTTGAAGATTTCCAAAATGAAATATCGGAACTATCTACTTAAAAACACAATTTACACCCAAAAATATGTAAGACAAAGTTAAACTAGATGGTAAGTGACAACGTCTCTCCCTCTTATGTGAACACGAACTATAAAATTTAAACTATATACCGAAAACCGGCAAAAGTTATTTCTACAGGCAATTTTATCAAAACAATTAATTTGCATAATCCAATTCCGCTACACTCATCCCCACTTAGATCAAATTATCTGTTATAAAATTAAAGATAATTTTATCAACTTAAAAGAAATTTCCCAATACCGGTACATCGAAAATGTACGCCACTTTGTCTCGGGGGACAGTAATGGCACCTACCAAATTTGAAAATTCAACTTTCTGTTCAGCAGCATATCTTTCACGTTGGCGACGTGCCGCTTCTCGTGCCTCCACATTAACACAGGATTTTGCCTGTCGTGGCAAAACATCACCTGGATCCCGGTAACGCATGTTTTGCAGCTGCTCTGGTTGCACTTTACAAAGTGTGGCATTTGTGTCTTCGACAGTCAGGTGATAGAAGAATCTAAGATGACGGGTCAATTCACACCTTCTGTCGAATATTGACTGGCAAATCGAACACTGGTATATGGGAACAACTGGGATGTGTTTTGCCTTCCAGTGTTTGATATAAATAGAAAGGGATGAACAGATAAAGAGTTTCACCCCCCTCTACTTCACATCTCATTCCCTCTGGTAGCCAGTATTCCCTTTTCTTAATGTGGAAACTAACTGCCGTTAATTGCGCTTGTGCCATTTTGAAAAACTGAAAAATATAACACTTAAATATAATAAAAAAAATCAAGATTTACATGCATTTAACATTATCTTAATAAACATATCTATTTAATTAATCAGGTTTTTTTAGGAGGCAATACATCTCCGGGAGATACATAATTATCATTAATTATATTCCTAACAGTAACATGAGCGAATTTATTTGCCAGTTGAGCGCCATTTAATTTATGAACAAATCGAAAATGTCTATTGAGACGGCACTTTCTATTGAATGTCATATAACAAATTTCACATTCACTAATTGAAATGTACTGTATGTGTATCTTTTTCCAATGTTTAATATATGCACGATATGAGGTATATATATGCGTGTTACATGCTGGCACATTGTAAGCCATTCCTTCAACAGGCCATGGTTGTCGGAGATCATCATCTAGTCTCATCATTTCATAATCCTGAACTTGTAATTCGTCCATTTTGATTTTCTACAAAAATTATTTTAATATTTATTTCTCAATGTGTGTCGTGTATTTCAGGTTTGTTAACAGCAAAATAAAAGCTTAAAATCGCATTGTTTCGTCTTCATTATCTGTTTATATACAAAAATAGACTAGACACCCTTACTCTATTTTCAGAAGTGCTGTTAAGTCTTCCATTGACATCTATTCCTATCCATATAACTGTTCATACTTATACATGTATAAATCCTCTAATTGCTCTTAGAATTAATACATTCCAAAAACTATTATTGTCAAAAGATAGTTTATGATGAACAAATTTTTGTTGTTACTTATCCTGAGCAATTCTACAATACAGCATAGAAATTAGGTTATGAAACATTTTTGAATAAAAACTGCAATGAATGCGTATACCACAAACTTGTTTAAATACAAAATATCAAGATTTTTTTTATTGTTTTTACTTATTCTTAAATGATGAGAAATTAAAAATTTGATCTCATTATTGAATCATACATGTACGTATTTGTACATTGTACTGTGTACCTGAAAAAAGTAGCATTTCTACCTCATTATTACATTATACTTACTTTTTATGCCAATCATGCTAAGTAGAAGAAAATATAAAGTTTTTCCCATGTCTGCATGTATGTCAGGAAATTCATTAATGTTCTGTACCTAACTTGTTTTTTAATCAAAATTTATTTAACCTTAATCCAAACCATGTTTACACTGCCCATAGAAGACATCTCATGTGTACACAAGAATTATTTACATCTTTGAAATCATGATAATATTATCTTTTAATACTTTTCTTATATATATAAATATTATAACCATATACCAATTATACAACAATCCAAAAGCTTATTTAAACATCAACAACAGGTTTCTTAAAGGTGCCATATTTTTTTCTCACTTATATGAAGTCTTATCGTAGTAACTCATTTACTATGAGTAATTCCCAGGCTCCATTGCATGTGTATGAAGTGCACATTCCTGCACTAATTAAAGTTCTTGTCTGGTTATTTGTGGCTATACAAATCTGAGTAAGAAGTTCCATTGTACAAAAGAGTTTGAAGAAATTTGCTGGTGATTTAAGTCCTTGTAGTTGTTTCCTACCAACATAAAATAGTAATATTTAAAACAAAGCATATACTGAGAAAAATTTACAGACAAGCCAACATAAAACAAATTAATTTCTTTTAATAAATTTAACTGGCTAACGGATTTATACCCCACATGCACATCTGCTGTCACCCAAAAGAAGTTTAAAATATGGATGACTGTTGCAAATATTGCTTCAAATAACAGTAATTATGTTGTGGACAAAGACAACAAAGATTTAAGGTGTTTTACTCTGTTTTTGTTGCATAGATAGAGAGAAGATCATGATGTTGATTAATTAGATAATCATATGTTCATTGAATACTTATTTAATTAATATGAAAAGATAATTTGCGAGTGTCATAATATGAAATAAGTAGGGGCCCACTGGCCAATGGCCCTATAATTTGGAGTGGACTTATAATATTTCTGCTTTACAGCTCATTGTTCTTAAGGAGCTGTGAGCTTTTGCCATTTCTGTTGTCCGCCTGATGTTAACTTAGTATTAGGGTATTAGATCTGATTATTTATCTTTACTGCAGTAAAGGACCTGTAGGGCCTGGTGAAACAAATGAATGAAATGAACAAGTCCATCGCAGAAAACAACAGCAGCATTTAAAAAAAATGCAAAAAAATGCTGCTCTTGATCTAGACACTTCAAGTATCAAGGTAAATTTATTTTTAACTTGACGAACTCTCAAAAGCCATTAGACAACACAGTGTATTTCATAGGAGGAACTTTAACCATACCCTCATAAAAGTAAAAATGTGTTTGCCTCATGAACAGTATTTCTTCAGAATGAATAAACTTTAACGTGAATTTATTTGTAAAACTAAGTAACCAATTTAAGATTTGTTTAAGTGTCAGTACATATATTACAGAACACATTTGTTATTTTCATCGGATTTTGTCTAATGGTTAGTTCGTTTCGATGTGGGTTACATTTGAATGTTGAGTCGTTGTTCTCCTCTTTTATTTAATGCGATTGCCTCGGATTTAGTTTGTAACCCGGAAAAAGCGAAGTACATTTTGTATGAAGCGCGGAAGCACTTCATACTAAAAATGTGCGCACGGTCAACGCTTTTACAACCCTATAAAGTTACAAAAAAAAGCATTCAATACTTATAATTTCATTTTTACCTATAGGATCCTGAAAACACGCCTTTTATCAATTTTTTATTTCTTTTACCTGTGCACTTTATTGTGGGACCTCGTGTCATCATGAATGAAAAGTTTTATTGTGTGATACAACTGCTTAAGGAATAACACGTGATGTACAGTTAGCCAATCAAAATAACGTATTATAGTGAAACATACATTTAATGTAATTATTCTTAAATAACATTTGATATTTCAACAACTATATGATTACTCTAGAAATCACTCGTGTTCATGTATTTGTGCTCCACCTCTCCAAAAGATAAAGAAAAAAATAGAGGGAAAGAGAGACGTAAGATACCAAAGAAATGTTTTAGGACGTGACTGCGAACTTGATACATCCCGCACAGCCAACGGACGCCCCACTTCGGCAAGCGTTTTACTGCCGGTCGGGAGTAGACCAAGTGATCATATTTCTATACCCTAGTCACCATTGGGGTACTCAAAAACCGAAGGACTGCTTGGCAGTTTTATTTAATGCTGGGGAAGTGTCTGGTAAAAAAACAAGTCCATACACAGTTTCCAATCAAATGCGAAATGAGATTGATTCACAAGGAAACACAGTTTTCTCACCATCAGAGTGTTTGTCTCATCGACTTCAGTATGTATATTAATGAAATTTATCCTGTTGAACTTACTTTAAATAAAGCTAATACTAACAATGACCACTGCCCTTTTCTCGATCTTGATATCTATATCACTAATGGAAAGCTGAATACTAAAATTTATGATAAAAGGGATGATTTTTCATTTCCTATTAATTATCCGTTTTTAGATGGTGACGTTCCCTTGTCACCATCTTACGGTGTTTATATATCTCAACTTGTACGATTCGCTCGTGTATGTAACAATGTTTTAGATTTTAACGAGAGAAATTTATGTATTACTGAAAAATTATTACACCAGGGTTTTCGATATCACAAACTAGTCAAAACATTTACTAAATTTTATCATCGGTATAAAGACATCATTCGTAAATATAGCTCAATATGCAGACTTCTAATACGTTCAGGTATTTCACATCCAATTTTTTATGGTAATATTCTTTATAAAGCACAAAGGTGTCAGTATTCACCTCAGAAACTTACAAAACCTTTGAATAGACTTATTAAGAAGGGATATAATTACGATACTGTTGTCAAGTCATTAAAGATTGCATATTTTGGCGTTAATATTGAGTCACTGATAAGGTCTTTGCATCGGAACTAAACACATTATTTTTTTAAAAACAGTTGTTGGCATGACACGGGTTATGTTCTTCTCATATATGTTATGATGGTATGATACTAAACCCCTAACGGGAAGGATTGTGCCTGATGTTCATATGATGAAATCATAATCTTTCAGTCAGTTTAATTGAAGTCTGGAGCTGGCATGTCAGTTAACTGCTAGTAGTCTGTTGTTATTTATGTATTTTTGTCATTTTGTTTATTTTCTTTGGTTACATCTTCTGACATCAAACTCGGATTTCTCTTGAACTGAATTTTAATGTGCGTATTGTTATGCGTTTACTTTACTACATTGGTTAGAGGTATAGGGGAGGGTTGAGATCTCACAAACATGTTTAACCCCGCCGCATTTTTGCGCCTGTCCCAAGTCAGGAGCCTCTGGCCTTTGTTAGTCTTGTATTATTTTAATTTTAGTTTCTTGTGTACAATTTGGAAATTAGTATGGCGTTCATTATCACTGGACTAGTATATATTTGTTTAGGGGCCAACTGAAGGACGCCTCCGGGTGCGGGAATTTCTCGCTATATTGAAGACCTGTTGGTGACCCTCTGCTGTTGTTTTTTATTTGGTCGGGTTGTTGTCTCTTTGACACATTCCCCATTTCCATTCTCAATTTTAAATATTTCTTCATTTTACTGAAATTTTTTTACCACCATTATTATTTTGTATTTTTTATAGTTTAGAATAGCTTTTTTCATAAAATTAAAAGAATGTCAGAAAAATCATACTAAAATTTTGTTCACATTGTTTAAAATAACCAAAATTATTCTTCTTTTTATCAAAAATGATACTATTTTATTTGAAATCAGTTTTTTTACCATCCAGAAACAAGTCTGCTAATTAGAATTGAGATATAATGAGAATTAAAATACTTACTTTTATTTTTTGTGGAATAAGAATGCAGTTATTGATTTATTTTGATACAAATAATTAACCGTCATATGATTTCAGTACTTTTTGTACATCAAGATTGACTGTTCTTCATAAAATATGCTTACTTTAAGGAAAAATATATTAAACTTTTGTACACATTGCCTTAAATGCAAATATTTCTTCATTTTACTGAAAATTATTGACCGCCATTGGATTTTTGTACTTTTTATAGTTTAGAATAATTTTTTTCATGAAATTAAAAGAGTGTCAGAGAAATCATACTAAAATTTTATTCGCATTGTTTAAAATAACCAAAATTATTCTTTTTTTGATTAAAATGATGCTATTTTAATTGAAATCAGTTATTTTTACCATCTTGCATTCTTGAGACAAGTCTTCTAATTAGAATTGAGATATAATGAGATTTAAAATACACAAATTTTTATTTTTGTGGAATAAGAATGCAGTTATTGATTTATTTTGCTACAAATTATTTACTGTCATATGATTTTAGTACTTTTTGTACATCAAGGTCGTTCTTCATAAAATATGTTTACTTTAAGGAAAAAGATATCAAATTTTTGTACACGTTGCCTAAAATGCAAATATTTCTTCATTATACTGAAAAAATTTTACCACCATTATTATTTTGTACTTTTCATAGTTTAGAATAGCTTTTTTCATAAAATTAAAAGAAAGTCAGAAAAATCATTCTAAAATTTTGTTCACACTGTTTAAAATAACCAAAATTATTCTTCTTTTTATCAAAAATGATACTATTTTATTTGAAATCAGTTATTTTTACGATCCTGAGACAAGTCTGCTAATTAGTATTGAGATATAATGAGAATTAAAATACTTAAACTTTTATTTTTGTGGAATAAGAATGCAGTTATTGATTTATTTTTATACAAATTATTAACCGTCATATGATTTCAGTACTTTTTGTACATCAAGATTGACTGTTCTTCATAAAATATGCTTACTTTAAGGAAAAAGATATCAAATTTTCATACGCGTTGCCTAAAATGCAAATATTTCTTCATTTTACTGAAATTTTTTTACCACCATTATTATTTTTTACTTTTTATAGTTTAGAATAGCTTTTTTCATAAAATTAAAAGAATGTCAGAAAAATCATACTAAAATTTTGTTCACATTGTTTAAAATAACCAAAATTATTCTTCTTTTTATCAAAAATGATACTATTTTATTTGAAATCAGTTTTTTTACCATCCAGAAACAAGTCTGCTAATTAGAATTGAGATATAATGAGAATTAAAATACTTACTTTTATTTTTTGTGGAATAAGAATGCAGTTATTGATTTATTTTGATACAAATAATTAACCGTCATATGATTTCAGTACTTTTTGTACATCAAGATTGACTGTTCTTCATAAAATATGCTTACTTTAAGGAAAAATATATTAAACTTTTGTACACATTGCCTTAAATGCAAATATTTCTTCATTTTACTGAAAATTATTGACCGCCATTGGATTTTTGTACTTTTTATAGTTTAGAATAATTTTTTTTCATGAAATTAAAAGAGTGTCAGAGAAATCATACTAAAATTTTATTCGCATTGTTTAAAATAACCAAAATTATTCTTTTTTTGATTAAAATGATGCTATTTTATTTGAAATCAGTTATTTTTACCATCTTGCATTCTTGAGACAAGTCTTCTAATTAGAAATGAGATATAATGAGATTTAAAATACTCAAATTTTTATTTTTGTGGAATAAGAATGCAGTTATTGATTTATTTTGCTACAAATTATTTACTGTCATAAGATTTTAGTACTTTTTGTACATCAAGGTCGTTCTTCATAAAAAATGTTTACTTTAAGGAAAAAGATATCAAATTGTTGTACACGTTGCCTAAAATGCAAATATTTCTTCATTATACTGAAAAAATTTTACCACCATTATTATTTTGTACTTTTCATAGTTTAGAATAGCTTTTTTTCATAAAATTAAAAGAATGTCAGAAAAATCATACTAAAATTTTGTTCACACTGTTTAAAATAACCAAAATTATTCTTCTTTTTATCAAAAATGATACTATTTTATTTGAAATCAGTTATTTTTACCATCCTGAGACAAGTCTGCTAATTAGAATTGAGATATAATGAGAATTAAAATACTTACTTTTATTTTTGTGGAATAAGAATGCAGTTATTGATTTATTTTTATACAAATTATTAACCGTCATATGATTTCAGTACTTTTTGTACATCAAGATTGACTGTTCTTCATAAAATATGTTTACTTTAAGGAAAAAGATATCAAATTTTTATACGCGTTGCCAAACATGCAAATATTTCTTCATTTTACTGAAATTTGTTTACCACCATTATTATTTTGTATTTTTTATAGTTTAGAATAGCTTTTTTTATAAAATTAAAAGAATGTCAAAAAAATCATACTAAAATTTTGTTCACATTGTTTAAAATAACCAAAATTATTCTTCTTTTTATCAAAAATGATACTATTTTATTTGAAATCAGTTATTTTTACCATCCAGAGACAAGTCTGCTAATTAGAATTGAGATATAATGAGAATTAAAATACTTATTTTTATTTTTTTGTGGAATAAGAATACAGTTATTGATTTATTTTGATACAAATAATTAACCGTCATATGATTTCAGTACTTTTTGTACATCAAGATTGACTGTTCTTCATAAAATATGCTTACTTTAAGGAAAAATATATTAAACTTTTGTACACATTGCCTAAAATGCAAATATTTCTTCATTTTACTGAAAATTATTGACCGCCATTGGATTTTTGTACTTTTTATAGTTTAGAATATTTTTTTTTTCATGAAATTAAAAGAGTGTCAGAGAAATCATACTAAAATTTTATTCGCATTGTTTAAAATAACCAAAATTATTCTTTTTTGATTAAAATGATGCTATTTTATTTGAAATCAGTTATTTTTACCATTTTGCATTCTTGAGACAAATCTTCTAATTAGAATTGAGATATAATGAGATTTAAAATACTCAATTTTTTATTTTTGTGGAATAAGAATGTAGTTATTGATTTATTTTGCTACAAATTATTTACTGTCATAAGATTTTAGTACTTTTTGTACATCTAGGTCGTTCTTCATAAAAAATGTTTACTTTAAGGAAAAAGATATTAAATTTTTGTACACGTTGCCTAAAATGCAAATATTTCTTCATTTTACTGAAATTTTTTTACCACCATTATTATTTTTTACTTTTTATAGTTTAGAATAGCTTTTTTCATAAAATTAAAAGAATGTCAGAAAAATCATACTAAAATTTTGTTCACATTGTTTAAAATAACCAAAATTATTCTTCTTTTTATCAAAAATGATACTATTTTATTTGAAATCAGTTATTTTTACCATCTTGAGACAAGTCTTCTAATCAGTATTGAGATTTGATGAGTATTAAAATACTTAAACTTTTATTTTTGTGGAATAAGAATGCAGTTATTGATTTATTTTGATACAAATAATTAACCGTCATATGATTTCAGAACTTTTTGTACATCAAGATTGGCTGTTCTTCATAAAATATGCTTACTTTAAGGAAAAAGATATCAAATTTTATACCCGTTGCCTAAAATGCAAATATTTCTTTTTTCACTGAAATTTTTTTACCACCATTATTATTTTTTACTTTTTATAGTTTAGAATAGCTTTTTTCATAAAATTAAAAGAATGTCAGAAAAATCATACTAAAATTTTGTTCACATTGTTTAATATAACCAAAATTATTCTTCTTTTTATCAAAAATGATACTATTTTATTTGAAATCAGTTTTTTTACCATCCAGAGACAAGTCTGCTAATTAGAATTGAGATATAATGAGAATTAAAATACTTACTTTTATTTTTTTGTGGAATAAGAATGCAGTTATTGATTTATTTTGATACAAATAATTAACCGTCATATGATTTCAGTACTTTTTGTACATCAAGATTGACTGTTCTTCATAAAATATGCTTACTTTAAGGAAAAATATATAAAATTTTTGTACGCGTAGCCTAAAATGCATATTTTTCTTTTCATATTGGAAAATATAGTAATTTCAGTTGTTATAAATAAATTTCATATGTTTGTTTTGTAGAAAATGTGAACTATTCAAGAATTAATCTGCTGAAAATTATTTATTTCTTTTAAAGAAATATATTAATGTTGACCACCTTTGGATTTTTGTACTTTTTATTGTTTAGGAGTAGTTATTTTTTTATTAAGGTTTTATCTGTACGTTTCTTTTCATTTCAATTCATAAAACTTTGCTAAATAATTAATAAACAAAATGTATCATTGAACGTTCGATTTTCACGAGTCGCCATTTTAATTAAATCAAAAGAAACTAAGATTCCGTAAATTGTATTAGTTTATCATGTGACGTATTAAGGTTTAATCCGTCATCAAGGTCGATCGGTACTATCCGTCCGATCAGTCAATTACTTTTACGATAAGTCTGACGGATTGCTGACGTGAGTTTGACCCGAACTTGACTGATCGGTGACTGATCGATGACCGCTGATTGATCGCTGAAATAGTAACGGCTAAGGTTGCAAGTACTGTATATATGGCTTACGAGTAGGGATCTCCACCATTTACAAGTATTCAAACAGGAGGGGTTGGTGGTGACCCCCAGGGACTTTACCTACATTTCATTTGATTTGTTTTATTGTCCCCTACAAGAATATATATGGTTTAGGGGTGGGGATCTGGACCGTTTACAAGATAATAGCACATTCTCAAATTGAACAGGGTGGGGCGACCCCCAGGAATTTCCCTTTTATTTCATTTGATTAGCTTTATTGTCCCATACAAGAATATATATGGTTTAGGGGTGGGGATCTGGACCGTTTACAAGATGATAGGACATTCTCAAATTGAACAGGGTGGGGCGACCCCCAGAAACTTCCCTTTAATTTCATTTGATTAGCTTTATTGTCCCATACAAGGATATATATGGTTTAGGGTGGGGGATGTTGACCATTTACAAGTTTTCAAACAAGAGGGGGTGGGGTGACCCCCTAGGGACTTCCCTTTTCTTTCATTTCATTTGTTTTATTGTCCCCTACAAGAATATATAGGGTTTAGGGGTTGGGATCTGGACCATTTACAAGATAATAGCACATTTTCAAATTGAACAGGGTGGGGATGACCCCCGGGGACCTCCCTTTAATTTCATTTGATTTGTTTTATCGTCCCATTCAAGAATATATATGGTTTAAGGGATTGGGATCTGGACCGTTTACAAGATAAAAGCATATTCTCAAATTGAAGGTGGTGGGGATGAACCCCAGGGACTTCCCCTATATTTCATGTAATTTGTTTTATAGTCCTGTAATCTTTTTCTGAAGACTGCATGTATCTATCACTTACATTTTTCAAGTTATATTTATTTGAAAATTTTAGAAAATAAAATCCCATAGGATTCTATTGTAAACCCCTCTCTCCTTTCTACCCCCAAAATACCCTTTAATAGACCCCAAAGCACAAACGAAAGATTGATGGCTCACCTAGACATATTAGTCTACCATTTTATGAAATCCTAAGTCAATCTGACAAGCGGTTTTGGAGAAATGCTGCGGACAAGTTCATTTTTAAAGTGGCGGAAGAAGAAGAGGAAGAAGAAGAATAATAAAAATAAAAAGAACTGAGCAAAAACAATAAGTCACCAAACTTTGTTTGGGAGACTTAATAAAAAAAGTAATACAATAGGTAGGTTTTGTAATAGATCGACTGAGATAAAGATTAAGAAATGTGGAAGCAACTGAAAAATTATGTATATATGGTATGTGTTTCTTTGTTATTGGAAGTGTCCTCATGTCAGAAGACTATGTTACTCTCGCCACACCGCGCATCAGATTTATTGTTTCTAATGTATCAAAGGCCCAAAACATTACTATACTAGAGTAAAACATTTGAAACAGTAAAAACAACAGTCTTATCTATATGAAAAAACGAGAAACACTATGTATGACTAATGCATTTGCATATATACGTACGAAAATTATCTCTGTACAGAGTATTCCAGTGTAAATTAGTTTCATTTGAAGGACAACAGTTATAAGATAGGTCCATACTGCACTCCATCAAAACTTTGCTATAACCCGAAGCACAACAGCCTTCGTTGGCGAAGCATGAATACGCACATTGCACTTCCGACACACCTAATAATCTAACATGTAAGTTATCCTTAATTTTCACCCCAAAATACTCTCTAAAAGTATCAGCTGTCAAAACAAAGGTGCAAAGAACTAAAGTAATAAGTAAACCGTAAGTCTTTGAAAGCAGAGACATCTTTTTTGTATTTCACAACTTACAAATCGTAGTTGATGATCTGTTGAAAACACCACCGTTTGTTTATACACTGTATTTTAAATGTATATGTTTTGCAATCAAAACTACTTGTTTCAACTGTTTGTTAACAAATATCAACCCTTTATACATAATAACTAATTCCATTAATATTAAGTGGTAATTTCATTTTAAATTCAATTTATTTACAGGGATACTTAATCACATCCATTTAATTGTTTATTTATCTTTTAGTGGTGTGTTGAAGGGGCATCAGATACGATACGTTTGTCCTTTGAGTATGTTTGTTTTACACCGATTTGACGCCAATCGCTACATTTGTATATCGCTTGAACAAACTGATATGTATTTATAAGATCGAAACTTATTCTGTAAAAACAATAGGATTTTTGTCAACTATCCTTTAAAACCAATTCATTTACATATCAGTGATATTCAAGATACAAATGTTTAAAAAGTGTAAATCAATTGATATCACATTAATAGTTAGATTTTTTATTTAAGAACAATATCATTTTCTATTAAAAAAGAGACAATTTGATGGCCAGGAGGTGCGTTTAATAATAAAAAAATTGAATTAGAATTAAGTAACTTGAAATGAAAATTAAAGACAGTAATGTTCTAATAAAAATAAAAACATATCGATTGATATCACATTAAGAGTAAGAATCTACAGTTTAGAATACTACCAATTTCCTTAAAAAAGAGACAATTTGATGGTCAAGAGAAGCGTTTTACAAATAAAATATTTCATTATTATTAACATACTAATTTTACAGACGGAGTCAAAAGCTAGACATAGGTATGCGGGTGTCGACATTGGTGCGGCGTCATCAACAATGTATTAGTTTATGATTAGGTCAAGTTTATGATGAACCACTAGTGGCAGGTCAATGATATTTAGTATGCAGTTGTATAATCATTGGCATATCTCATTTCCATGGAGAAAATTTGGTCCGCCCCCTAAGTCATGGTCTATTGACATTGAACAGTTTGCTAAGCTATAAACATGTATTAGTGATAAGGTCAGTTCAAGGAGAACTCAGATATATACCTATAATTTAAATATTTAAATTTGACAGCAATAAACCAAATCATTAAATAACCTGATATTTTATAAGATAAATATAAAATGGAGATAGCTGTATATTTTGATGAAAATTCAAGCTGCTTTGAAATAATTATATATTTTTTTTTCTAAATATGGCTATCTGAATTTAGTCCGATCGGAAAATTCTAGCTGTTTTTACCTTGATTAATTTAATTCTTAAATTTTACAGCAATGTGCCTTACAACAAAACAATATGGGATTCAGTAAGATCAATATACAACTGAGAATGACCATCTTTATTCAGTCAAAATACCCAGTAATTAAATTCTTTAACTTGACAGCAGTTAACCAAACTACCAAACAACTTGGCGTTCTGTAAGATCAATTTATGAGATAGCTGAACGACTTTTAATAAGTCTTTGTAATTTGGCATGCAGTTGTATTAGCATTAGCACAGCTCATTTACATGGAGATTGTTTAGCCATATTCCTCAGTCATGGTTCATTTACTTTGAATATTTAAATAATTTATGTATGATGTTTCAGTATTGCTTTCTAATTTTAAATTGTGCATCATCAAAATTACAAAAAGGCGAGAAATATCTCTGTGATCACAGTTTATTAAGAATATCAATAATAAAAGTAATTAAAATTGATCAATGTATTTCCCATAAGATCTCCGTCTATTATTCTGTAGCAATTAGGTATCTTCTTTACAAGTATGTACAAAAATACCAAACTCGAAGGTAAATTAAAAAAGGAGGAAATATAAAACAATTGACAAAATCAAACTATATTTGACTATATCTACCAACGGAACGAATGAAGAATAACTCGTCATATTTTGTACTTGGTTAGTTAAACCTGGTGTTATATCAAGCTAAACATCCGCCTTGTAAAAAGTAAAATCACAAATTACTGAACTCCAAGGATAATTCAAAACGAAAAGTCCCTAGTCAAATGTCAAAATCAAATGCCAAAACACATCACACGAATGGACAACAACTGTCATATTTCTGACTAGGTACAGGCATTTTCAAAAGTAGAACATGGTGAGACAGTTGTGTATATTTCAGTTTTATTGACAAAATTGGGTTACCAATCCATATAGATATATCACGTTAAGTTGACAATAATTATATATAAAACGATAATTAAGGCAACAACAACCATCAATTATCGCATGGTAAGAGTTGATTCTGGTCGATTTCTGATTTGCATTTTTTTTTCATGAAAAAGTACTCGGAATCCATATATGAGGTAATTAATATACATTAACTTGTCACTATAGACTAGAAATGACTTTCGATCAATCTCTGAACAAATGGTTTTAATTATTAGGTCTTCCAACTTTTCCGTGGAGAGACCCTTTAGCTTTTTTTCTTATTTTTTTTTTGCCGAATATTTTTCTTTCGCTGTTTTGTTGTTTCAAAAGATAAGGCTTAGATATTTTGCATATTATATCAAACTGTTGCGATTTTGTAACTGACCCTGTTTAACCAAACTCTTTATTTTGTAAGAGTTATCTCACAGAACACTGTTTTTCTGTGTACTACTCTTTCGCAAATGAATAAGATTACGATATGAGAGCTATTTCGTCTTTTATATTTGATTAAAAAATATGCATGTAAAACTGGTAAACCAGAAGTGATAGAGACAAAGGGTCTTTTGATTTTAGGTCCTCAGTCCAATTGAAAGAAAATACGGTCAGGGTCAAAGGTCAAGTTCATATTCTAAATTTTGATTTTGGCTTATTTTACCTTCTTTTCAAAAACCGTATAAGATATGGACAACATATTTTACTAAATTGTTAATTGCTACATATCGTAACACATACATTTTGGTTGACAGGGTAAGTGGACATTTAACGTGATTTTTTCCCACCTTTATATAATATTACGCGTATGATAATATAATTCATTAACCATATATAATAAAGACCTATTTTTTATTATTTGAGGTCCTTGGTTTGTGACCTTGAAAGTGGGGTCATGGTCATAGGTAAATTTGACGTTCTAAATTTTGTCCTTTGCTTAAAATTCATATTTATACATGATAAAGCCATTGAACTTTTATATTAGGTTGCAAGCAACTTGACTAATAAAATCCAACCGGAAGTGACATTGTGTTCACTGGAAGTTTTTTTTTTTGTACTTTTGTAATGTTAAAGTATACTGAACCAAATTCTTTTGGATTTAGTGTCAAGCAAACTATCAAAAAAACCAGAAGTGACATTTTAAACCGGAAGTAGCAAATGATCTCCCTTATTTAGAAAAAAATGTATAGAAAACATATATTTTTGGAGTCAGCGTACAACTAGCTATTATTTGACAAATCACAGAACATTTTAAACCGAACTTTAATGGTTTCATATCAGAATAGATCTTTACAGTTGGAAAGACCTTCAATTGTTCTCAATTAAAAAAAAAATCTTCCACCAAATTTTATTCTTGTGATAAATATTTCATTTGCAATATGTCGCTTTGAAATTTCTTGTATTGTGTCGTACAGTGTATGCACTTTTAATGTTCAACCTGCTAAGCCGAACAATTTGCGTTGTAAGAATTATCTCCCTTCTCACTGTTTATCAAATGTGAGCAGGTCCTTCGTAACAAACAAAAAGATATCAACAAAATTCTTTCTCTAAATAGTTCAGGAATTTTTGGCTCATTTGAATCGAAGCGATTCGATAAAATTTTAAAGGAGTAATTTACCTTTACCAAATAAATTTGTTCAGTATGCTTTTAAAAACTCATGAACTGTTAACCGCATAACCCTGGAATGTTTTTATATGAAGCCCCCAGGGCCTAACTTAGAAAATCAGGTCGAGGTCAACGTTCAAGGTCAAGTTCTCAATTTGACTTCCTTTTTGTTTGCATTTTCTCCAACACTTTAACAGGTATATAAAAAGAACAATTGCACACTGTTTGTTTTATTGCAATGAAGATATGTTAAATTTGGTCTGAAACAAACTAATGGCATCTTATAGGAGTTATTGCCCCTGAAATGTCTTAGTATAAGGTTAATATTGATTATTACTTCCACTTGGTTCATTATAAAGCCATATGACCTTTTTCAAAAGGTTGGAAAAAGCGGAAGTAGCAATTTTGCACTTTTTTCATTGAAAAGTACTCGGATTCCATATATTTTGTAATTTAAAAACATAAACTTATCACTTCAGACCAGAACTGAATTTCCATAAACCGGTAGAGATCAATTAGTCCTAATTTACAGGCAAAAGTATATAAAAACTATATATTTTTGGAAACCGTGTTAAAGAAGCTATACTATGAGACCGGAATTGAAATAAACTTCACCGGAAGTAGCACATTATCTCCCTTAGTTCACTCAAAAATATATAGATACCATTTATTTATCGCATCAGTATGTAGAAATTTATGATTGGATGCCAATTTTAACTTTAAGTAAACCGGCAATAACTTATTTTCAATAACTTTCAAAATTGATGTGGAAAGACCTTATTTTCTTCTGTGAACTATTGGTTTTTAATCATTATTAAAAAAAAAAATTCCCCGCCAAATTTTGTTCTTGGGATAAACATTTGTTACGCGATGTGTTGCTTTGATATTTCTTATATTGTATCGTACAGTGTATGCGCTTTTGAATTTAACCCTTCTTAGGTGAACAAATTTCTTTGCAACAGTTATCTCCTTGTTCACAGTTTATTAAGTGGTTGCATTTCCTCCGTAACAAAAAAAGATAGCGACAAAATGCTTTTTCTAAATTGTTCGTAACACCTTACAAATGTTTTTACTAAATAAATTCGGCGATATGATTTTACTCATTAACAGTTAACCGTTTAAACCTGGAATGTTTTTATTTGAGACCCCTTTGTCTTCACTTGGAAAATGAGGTCAAGGTCAAAGGTAAAGGTCAATTTCTCAATTTTGACTTTTCCTAGTTTGGTCATTCCCCAACACATGCACTTATCAATAGAGGGTAGGAGAGACTTTCGATAAACCGGAAGTGGGAAATTATCTCCCGGTTTATATGTAAAAGTATATAGGAACTATATATTTTAGGAATCAGTGTGAAAGAAGCTATCATATAAGACCGGAAATTACATTTACTTTACCGGAAGTAGCACATTATTACCCTTATTTCACTCAATAGTATATAGAAACCATTTATTTATCACATAAGTATGAAGAAACTTTTGATTGGGAATCAATTCTGACTTTGAGTTAACTGGACTAGCTTATTTTCAATAACATTGAAACATGAAGAAGAAAGACCTTCAATGGTTCTCTGAACAACTGTATTTTTTTTGTAATTGGGACACTAATAAATAAATCATACGTTTTATATTATATTAACATTGAAATACTTCATTCAAAATATCAGCAAAGTCAAGACAATCGCTTAAAGCATGTTTATTGATTACTTGCAATTGCAAGGCATACATTGTGGTTCATCTTCATTTTAAGAAGATACTCGCGTGTTCTTCTAGTATGCCCAATACAGCATCTTAAAATAACACACTGATCTTTTCTGAACATAAAATTATTGAAAGGTCATGTAATTTGTTATCATCTTTTTAACTTCTTTCATTTTTCGATATATTACAAACATATTCTCTAATATTACATCTAAAATCGGTAAATGGTATATCACAGTTAGATAAAGGTTCATCCATGCATTTTTACTTCCTGGTCTACAACCGTGTTTCTATGAATTATATGTGTAGTATTAATTGATCCGTTTGTGTCATAATTTGTATTAAAACAATTCACGTAATACATAATACTAATAATACAACCATATCATACTAGCATGATTCTGAATAGGATTAGAAATCAAGATGTTATATTATGCTAGGCAGTTTGAAGTACAAGTTAGCCTTCAATATGTTAAATTCACAAGTGAATAAAAGTCAATACTTCTGGTGCATTTGAAATCTAGACACATTTTATATTAAGAAGACAAATAATGAGACGAAAACAGTAAATATTATCCGTTTTCTGACTTGCATCTTTCGGTATCGCAGTTTGTTTTTGAGGTTTACAACAATATACATTTTTGTTGTTTTAATGTGCGTGGTTATTTTTTTCTTTTTTACATAGTTGTCTATCCAAATAAAGTATCTAATCATGAATTAATTTAGTACTGTGCATTCATTATTAATCGTTGGGTACCCTTTTTTTTTTCGTTAGTTGAAATTCACCACAAATTTAAATGTTCAACGAATTAAATATTTTCTATAAATGTGTAAGCAGACATTAACAAAACAACGAAATCGCATATCAACAAACTGCAAGTTTTTCTCAATCAGCGAAAATTGGTACCTACGAAAATGAAAGAATGCACAGTAATCGTATCAACTTTTGAGAATGTGCATATTATACAAGCGCATAAGATATTATTTATTGATTGTCGATTCATATATATAGATATGATACATGTGAATGTTATTTTAATTTGTTTACTAACCATCGCTCATCCCTTGTGCATCCTGATAAATAAAAACAAAAACTCTAGTTGTATATATAAAATAGGAACATATGGTATGATTGCAATTGAAAAACAACACTATCCAAGAGTCCAAATGAAGTACATTTTAGCAGTTAGGCGTCACCATATGCCCCGTAATATTGATAATAATTGCAAAACCCATAATGTGTAGTCAGCTATTTTAGCTTTCATCGTGACAAAATGTTAATCAACTCAAACGAGAAAACCAAGAACTTGATTTATGTATAAAACAATAAACAACAAGGACACCCAATGACAACTCAGAATAAAAAAATTAGTTTAGCCGTGACCGATATTTAAAGTAAATTCACAAACGTAATGAGCCCTGAGGAAAATTCAAAACGGAAAGTCACTAATTAAATCTCAAAATTAAAAGCGCAAACACATCAAACGAATGGATAACAATTGTCATATTCCTGACTCGGTACAGGCAAATTTGCGATTCTTTAGACAATTGTTTGATAAAGATGTTCAACTAACCAACAAGTATAGCATACGGAAGTTCATCGTTATATTAAGGTTATCATTATGCAAACTTTATGGGTGTAAATAATCAAACTTACTTGAATATAGTGTATACCTATTGTTACATATATCCAAATATACATCATCTTGATTAACTTCAACTATTGTACTGCTCCTAGAGCTAAGTAAATGTAGTTACTTTTATATTGTCTGCAGCTTATAGATATTCGTTGATTTTTTGAAAAGTTATGTAACAATAATTAAAAAATGGAAAAATCCTATCGTCCAAGATTTAACAAATTTATTATAGTGAGCGTGTTTAATTCACATACAATACAGTTTAAATACTAACTGAAAAAAATCATACATTAAAAAACAATTATTCCACATATGATTAATCTAGATTCACGTTACATATTGCATTTCTAGCATTTTAATATATTGATAGTTTAATAAGAAAAATATTTTCTATATATATATCCTATGACACAATCGTGTATACCTTAAAATTAACTGTTACTATAGAAAACGTCAAAATGTTTATTCATGGCTTGTTTCTTTCCTCTAATATTCCTCCAGATATTAACTAATCTCCGTCGCTGTTGAAAAAGCACCTCTTAAATTAACTTGGCATGTCAATGGAACATTAAATCATTTAGTCGGAACAAAGCGTTGGTCTATATGACACTTTTAACAAGATGGATTTTTAAATAGTGTGTCCTTAATAATCAATGAAGAGACATTAATTGTCAAAATGTTTATCTTGTGAACAATAGTTTGGGCCGTTCATTTTGCTTTAAAGATCACAGGAAGTGATTTTCCATATAATATTATTTCTTGTTATCATGTGTCCATAAGTATAAATAAAAGATAAAAATCGGATTCAATCTTTTATTCCGTTTTATTCATAAGAAAAAAAAGATGATTTTATACTCCTTTGAATTGCCCGCGTATTTTTTACTCGTGGTGATCTCCCTTTACGTACTACGTCATACGTGCTATCGGCGACTTTCATTTTACCTAAGCAGAAGTTGAAATTAATGGAGCGTGTATGAATTGAAATCTATATTTAGTATGGTGTATTGTGTCGCATTTAACTGCAAAACTGGGTCAGGTCTAGGGATAGGATTATTTGAGTTTCCGAAAGATGACAGACTACGTAAAAAATAGACAATCAAAGTGAAACGGAAGAACTTTCAACCATCCAACACATCCAGATTATGCGCAAAACATTTTAGCAATGACCAGTTTGTGGTAAATCCGCTATTTGCAGCTTCAATTGGATACAAAATGAAAAAGTTACAGTTAGAATCAGACGCAATGCCGACGATTTTTGACTTTTCTTCCCCAACAAAGCCACAGGACACAACACTGTCAACAGAAGATAAAAAGAGAAAGAATGTTAGGCAATCGGGAGCGGTTAGGAAGAGAAAAAGAATAGAGGTATTTTAATTTTTACATTATCTTTTTTAATTTTTCATGACTCGCAAAAATTCGTTCAAACAATTTAATTTAATTTATAATGAAATTTGTTAAAAGGGCAGTGGCGGATCCAGTTGGAGGGTTCGAACCCCCCTTTTTGGGGGCGATCAATGCATTTGAATGGGGACATATAGTTTTACCTCCACACCGTTTGTCCTTGGTTGGGCACCTTGTCTCTTTTTAAAATGGCTGGATCCACCCCTGTCAGAAGGGGGCTATTATTTATTTTTTTAAGGGTGAGTTTGGGTGTTGGTGGAGGTGTGTCCCTTGGATGAAGAATTTTGTTCAGGATTTTTTTTTCTTTTTGTAACCCTTGTTTTTTTGTTTTTTTTTCATAAATTGTCTGTCATCCTTGCAAAGTTGAGGTTCCTCGTCCTGATTTGTTTTGATCTTTTTCTGTCCTTTCTTTTTTAAAATTTCATCTGAGCCCCTCCCCCTGCATATCAATTGGTACAACATGTACAATGTAGCCCCCTATGTCTGTTTTTAGCATTTTGATCTATCTTATCTCATTGTAATGTATTACTATATATAGTTTAGTATCAACATTCATGGCTTGATGCTTAGGGACGACATCAAAAGATCGATGTAGGATAAAAAACTTAAATCGAATAGTCTCGGTGTGGGAGGAGGGGTCAACATTGCTGCAAGTTTGGTTAATCTAAAATCGATTTTACATATATCCATATAGGTAAATCAATTTTTCCCAAATTAAGTTAAGAAGGGGTAGGGGGGTCAGCGAAAAAACTATGTGAATTAAGTTATTTTTATCCTACTTTTGATGTCGCCCCTTAGTAATAGTATGAATTTGAAAGAAACAAAAATTCTCAGCTATATATCTGACTGACGAAAAATGTACTAATTAGTAATTACATTATAATCATGATAGCCATGATAATGATGCAAGGATATTGCATGGTAAGAATGATTAAAATAATCATTAGTTAATTTGTCCCATTAACAAAATGGGTACTTGCACATGTGATGTAAGTCAGTCAACTATGTTATATTACAATGCTATACAACATGATTAATATACTAATTATATTATATTGCTCTGAATTATATTTCCATCTATCAGAATCATGCAGAGACAAAGGCTATATTAATTATGAATTGCAATGATTTTAAATTGATTTCATCATATAATTAAGAGGATCACCAGAAGCAGACTCAGACATACATGGATCGAATGAATGTTATGAACTGGAAAGCAAAGACATTTCTTTGATAACGTGACATCTGAAAAAGAGGAAGCCAAATTTGTTGATATCTGTTCATGAAGAATTGTTTGTAGACTTTGTCGATAAATATTTTTATGATTTTTATCAGGTTATGTTCAAGAATTATTCGAGGATCTGCTGTTCAGAAGGGAGCGTCTAAAGAGCTACAGTGAAGCAATTGTAGAAAGACACAGTAAACCTCATCCCCCAAGGCAGACATTGTTGATAACCACAAATCAAGATTTAATTTGGAAAAAACATTAATTTATTTATTTATCATGTATACATATATTTCAACATATTAATATTAAACTGACAAACTATAAAATTTACTCAGCACAGGGATAAAAATATTTTGAAAAATTCATTTAACTATTTCAAAATATACGTTTGTAAAATTTATCTGAAAATTTAAAAAACAAACAAGTTAAATTTGCATTAAATGACAACAGAATAATATATTAAATTTAACAAATTAACAAATTAACGAAGTGTTTATATTTTTATTGAGGATAGTTAAACCCACAGCATTCCTGGGATTGAAATGCTCCTCTAATGGCGGTAACAACACATGATGGCAAAATTCTTCTGTTTTTCTTTCCCAGTTTGTGCCAAACACATCTTACAAATCTTCTGTAGGCCAAGTATCTATAAGTCCTAAAATGAGTTTTAATGTTAATTATTCACCAAACCTACCAATTTTTTAATGTCCTAATTAGGGGTTTCTTGTAATTTTGGTCTGTCCATCTGTTTTGCTTTAGGTAAATTTTCTTGGTTAAGGTAGTTTTAAAGAAATCAATCAACTTGAACCTAAGTACACATGTTCTTTGTAATTATGATATGATCTTTATAACTTTACTTTCAAATTAGGGTTTAACGTTTTGACCACAATTTTACGTCACTAAACATAGAAAATGGTAGTGCAACATGTACTATATATGGACACATTATTGTTAATTATGTAAATGGTATATTTTGGGGGTTTCTTAACCATGTTTAATAAAGTACTTTTGTATATTTTATTACTTGTGAAATTGTTGTATATATATGAAAAGATCTGATTTGGTATAACTGCCAATGAGACAACTCCCTAGAAAAAAACCACACATTCACAACTTGTACAAGTCAGAAATTATACATGTAGGTTCTGGTACAGCCTTTAATGTGGATCATTGACTCGCATGCATTGTGATAACAAAGGGACCAGTTATATACACACGTAAAATACTTCAAACAAGAAAAATCAACAGCTCGATTTATTTATCTACATGATGTACCTAAATCGAAAATAAAATGAAACACAATAACAAGCAAAACACCCATAAATTACAATATCTTAACTTGGGACAGGATAATTACTGTAAGGACCAGGATTGATATTATTTGCATGTTCTAAATATTGCTAAACGTCAAAATATATTGTCTAGGTCTTTGAATTGAGCAGAGAACCCACAGCCCCTTCCAGCCTTGCTTGTGAAAATATATTCCATGTATTCGGTCTTGTTGATTTTTGTAAATAAATAATCTTAAGAAAAATTCAAAGAATCATGAATGCCAAATGCCAAACCTTATTGATCATTTTTGTCGAGCCTGCAACTTTTGTTGCAGAAAGCTCGACATAGGGATAGTGATCCGGCGGCGGCGGCGTTAGCTAACTTCTTAAAAGGTTTATATTTTAGAAGGTGAAAGACCTGGATGCTTCATACTTTGTATATAGATGCCTCATGTTACGCAGTTTCCGCCAGTCACATGTCCAATGTCCTTGACCTCATTTTCATGGTTCAGTGACCACTTGAAAAAAAGTTTATAATTTTTGTAATGTTGAATTCTCTCTTATTATAAGTAATAGGATAACTATATTTGGTATGTGCGTACCTTGCAAGGTCCTCATGCCCGTCAGACAGTTTTCACTTGACCTCGACCTCATTTCATGGATCAGTGAACAATGTTAAGTTTTGGTGGTCAAGTCCATATCTCAGATACTATAAGCAATAGGGCTAGTATATTTGGTGTTCGGAAGGACTGGAAGGTGTACATGTCCAACTAGAAAGTGTCATCTGACCTTGACCTCATTTTCATGGTTCAGTGGTCAAAGTTAAGTTTTTAAGTTTTGGTCTTTTTATCTAATATTATATGCCACATGTCACTATATTTGGTGTATGGAAATATATTATGATCTATATGTCAGTCCCGCAGGTTTATTTGACAATGACCTCAATTGCACGGTTCATTGCACAGTGTTAAGTTTTTGTGTTTTGGTCTTGGTTTTTCTTAAACTTAAGTAATAGGTCAACTGTACTTGTTGTATGGAAGCTTTGTTAGCTGTACATGTCTGCCTGGCATGGTTCATCTGACCTTGACCTCATTTTCATGGTTCATTGGTGTTTGTTTAGCTATCTTGGTTAATGTTAAATTTATGTGACAGTTGTAATAAAGCTTTATACTTATGAATATCAACATAATAGCAATGATTAGTAAAGAAGGCGAGACATTTCAGTGTGTGTGCACTCTTGTGTGACTTTTAGTTGTATTTGAAAATATCTTACTCACTCATGAATCATGGCATTGTCCTCTAATGGTCCATTATCTTGAACATATTCATAATAGGTTGTCTCTAACACGTACTGGTTCAGACAGTTTACTTGAAATCCTTCATGATCTGTAATGCATTTCAAGTCAGCTTCCTTTACTTTACTGTCCACGACATTGGTATTCCTGCAACATTTGCACTCTCTTCTTGTTGGCATTGCTGAACATCTGCTACAGGAACACTTATTAGAATCAAAAACAACAAGTATGTTAATTGCTGTTCTGGAAAAAAATAGTCAAAGTCAAAATAAGGGTACAAGAACCTGATTAAGTATTTGTCAGGGTAAAAAAAGAGCCTGGTGTCCAAGTGGTCTCACTAATTAGCTACGGGGAGAAAAATATAACCGACAAGAAGAAAGCATTAGCCAAAAGAAAGTATGTTAACAATTAAAAAAGAAATTTATTGATAAAGAATAATCTGATTAAATTCTAATGGGTCCAAAAGGATATAGAAAAGAAATAAAGAATGAAGAAATGGTCAGAGGTGGATTTAGAGGGGGCCGGGTCCCCCCTTTTCTGGAAAAAATTTGGTTGCTTATTGAGGGAATCATTGTTCAAAGCATGACCGAAGCAGCTCCCACCTTATGAAAATTTCTGGATCCGCAACTTATGATGACCCTTTCCTTTTTTTTTATCCAAACACATGTGTTTTCACTATGATGATTACCACCGTGTATAATCGTACAGTGGATATAGGTACTAACCAAGCAGGGATAATCGATTTTGAACTGACACGGTAATGAAAATCTTTGTTTTGTTTTATCAACATTCAGTGTACATTTCTCAATATCTGAAATTCCTGCTCCAAAATAATTTTCTCATCAATTTTTTCCCATTTATAAGACAACTTTTATATTCTAATAAGCAAGGTTTGGCGATAAATACCAACCCCGGTATTTACCAGTCGTATTAACCGGTATTTACTGCCCCGGACAATACTCCCCAAGTGGTCAAACCTGGGAAAAATTGATCGATTGAAATTTTTATGGTTGTTTTTACTATTAATTGAAGGAAAACCTTGATAAAAAGTCTAATATACTTAAACTTTAATCTTTATGCATGTGTCAGCTTATAACATTAATGAATTTGATATTTTTTATTCACCATGTTCATTTATAACATTTATTCCTACTGATTTAAAATTTAGTTATCATGAATTATGATATTGTATACTTAAGATATATATAAAAATTTACCTATTATTTCAACATTTATGAATCAATATATTTTTTATTCAAAATGTAGGATTTTACAGGCAATCAATTTTAGAACTGAATAAAAAGAAAGGCTGATTTATCATAAATTAACGTCATCTACTTCTGTTTCTAATCCCGGCAATGGCATATCGTCGTCCGATGCATCCAACTTGCTATCACTGTCACTGTCGGGGTCACTTTCAGACTCGGAAATAACTCTTCCCGTGAGAACTGTTGGTTCATACTGATGCACAGACGAACCTTGAATTTCTAATTCTGGTAACTCGTCAACATCACTTGCTCCGGAACTAGACATACATAACATTTTGTTTTAGATCAGTTGTATACTAAGCATGGTGATCAGCTGTAAACAAAGCTATGGCACGTATGACGTAGACAAAATATTTAATTCAAGGGAAGTAAGTCATGAGCACACCCGATACTGACCCGATACTGACAGAACTTTTGGAGGGGGTTTTATGGCTATATATACGGATTTTGACAATATTTTTTATTTTTTTTGCATAAAACAAATAAAAAGTTTATATCCAATAAATAAAAACAAAAGTTCAAAATCGTTTCCTGTGATCTTTAAAATATAACATATATTGAAAACCATCCGATGTCCCAGTATCTTGTCTCTCACTCGTTATAACCTTATATTGATTGATTGGTGTTTGCTTTACGCCACATGAGCACAAAAGGCTATAGCGCGGCGAGTGCTAATTTGAAAAGTTTTACAATTCAAAGCATATTTTTAGACAAATCAGACAAAAGGTCTTTCAATAAACTAAATTGATAGACTAAAGCAAATTGATTATTTACAAATAAAAATCAACAGTAAGATCTTATAAGAATCCCTTGATTGTTTTTTTTTCATGCATATTTAAATATTTTGAATTTTCTTCTTCACTTTTCGTAAATGATTTAGCAATATACTTTAATGAAACTACTTCATTACTAGGATTGAAGAAACTGCAAGTCCTCGCACAGCTTCTTTTCATATTACCTATGCACAAAGCAGCCTTCAATGCTGTAGATGTATGACATTAAAGGGGCGTTAGCTGTCCAATTCATGATCACCGATTTGACTAAACTTATCTTATTTGATTCATAACAAACTGAAACGTATATCCAAATTAGAAAAAAAGTATAAGATAATCAACGAACAATGCTTCAGTTCGATTATGTGTATCACCATTTCGTTGGTAGTTTAGTCTAGACAACATCTTAAAAATCATCAAAGAGACCCCCGAAGACTGCCGACGGTAATTTTATCCGATAAAAAGATATAAGAAGATGTGGTATGAGTGCATACGGAACAACTCTCCATCCAAGAGACAATTTGTAAAAGTAAACATTTATAGGTCAAAGTAAGGCCTCAAATACGAAACTTTTGCTCACATCAAACATCATGCCGAATAAAAAATATATAAATGAAGAGATAGTGGGCAATTTGATTTGTATAGGTCTGCTTGTTTTCAAATTACAGGTTGGAAATATATGTGAAATCATTGCTACCTGTAAAAGTATTTAGTTGATTTAATCTGTCAATGAAATGGTTTACCCTGGGTTCACTTTCAATATTGACATTCATTTCCTTTTGATAACTGCAATGGCCTATTTCATGCGTAACCCATATCTAACTAACGGGTTAAACTGAAGATCACATGAATACTGTTTCATTGAGGTCGCATTTTTTTCTTGCAAATGAATAAATCATCAGCGATGTTTCTTATCTTATTTTGACAAAATTGAACCAAACTGGTTAAAAGCAAATTATCATTTCACTATTTCACTTTCATTAAGGAATGATTGTAATATCGTTTTCTGTGTATGAAGAAATACCTTTAAAAATGTGATTCACACTGAATAACCCATGTAGCGTGTTATATTAAAGTGTGCACCACATTTTTATGCTGTTTCGAATAGACAGAAAACATAGAATATTCATTCCTTATAATTTGATTCTAAATTTCATTTTTAAAGGCAATTAAATCATAAACGTCGATGACGTCATGGTCACGTGACACAATAGACCACTTTCGAGTTCATCCGTCACCGGCAAAAACTCGTCAATTATACACGCCTTTATGACGTCATTTACCAGATAGAGGGGCTCGCCTGTATCCCTGCACTATTTACGTTCATCAAGCGTCTTAGTGATCGTCTTTGTGCAGGATAAACTAGAAATAATGGTTGCTCTGTAGGTACTTACTGACATTTCCCTAATGACAGCAGTGTTGATTGTCAATTTTGAGAATTCAATTTGCCGAATAATTCGTACAATATAGAATTATAGTTTTCCAACCACTCGCTCAACATTGGAAGGAAGTGACGACGCCCCCAAACGCACAAATGACGATGATAAAGGCGCGTATAATTGACGAGTTTTTTCCGGTGACGGATGAACTCGAAAGTGGTCTATTATGTCTACGAGCTGATAGAAAATACACCGTTAGCCAATCAGAAGACGCGGTACATCCAAAATTAAATTATTTAATAACAAAAAAAATATGTTTTAATAAATTTCGTAGCTAATGCTTCATCTAAGTAACCAGACGTTCTTAAAAAATAAAAAAAAAACAACGTCTGGATGTCATTTTTGAAATATTTAATTACCCCATGAGTAGCATCATCGAATGATTACTAACATGACCAACTTGACGGTACAGCATGTGAAGATGGATCTGCTTACCATTCCATAATACGTGAGTTCACCAACGAGTTTTTTTAAAACTCATGTTGCTTAATCTTAATTGGTTTGTTATTTTTGTTTGTATGGCGTTGCAGCTTTTCTTCGTCTTTTGTTATTTTATATTCCATTAGTAGCTTTCGCCTCTCTTTTTCCCCTTAAGGTTTGCAACCTAAAGTGCTACATATACGAAACAATTCAATATCGTTTCACATCAGCCTGTATAAAAGGTTCTATATATAACTTATTTGTCTTATAAACGAGATCTCTGACTACAACTGCAGAGACTAATACAAAATGTTGTAATGAAGGATATAAAAAGGGAAATTTATAGCTTTTATCAGAATAAACACAGTTTTAAATCATTTCTTTATCAATACTTCGTTTAATTATAGTTTTAAATGCACCGACTTTAGACATGCAATCCGTTATCGTTCACTTTTCCAACGTAGCTGAAAGTACATTTACTTCCTTAAACCGGGAAAATATCGTGTTTTCTTCCTTGTAAGTTACCTTCAATTATTTTCTATATGAAAATTTTATTAAAAAAAAAATGTTTGAAAATTAAAATTAAAAATAGCATAATCAATAGGTACTTTCGATTGACAAAATAAAAAAAAAGGTGCTTTTTAAAAGACGATTGTATGTATTTAGACGTCTAATTTATGTATTTACTGTTATTGTATTTAACAGATTGCTTTTAGACAAACATTTCTAACGAATAATTTGACATACATATTCTCAATTATTAGCGGTAGTTATATACGTTTTTGCAATATCGACCTGCCATGACTTTTATATAAATGTTATACAATATTTAATAAATATTGAGAAAATACATGCTTTATTAAGTCAGAGATTTCGTTACCACACATTACTGAACACGTTTACTAAATTTTTCCATAGATAAACAGATTTTGATTTGAAGTATGGTTGTACCATAGAAAACTTATTTCAAACAGCAAGACACATTTCTACGATTTCTGTATCTTGGCATTGCACAAGATCATGTTTTCTCTGACTGTTTATAACGTCTTCACACTAAATCCATTGGATGTCGGATGTTACTGGTTGATAATTTAGTCTTATATGCATGCATTATAATAGTTGTTTAGGCTTTGAACTAGCTTTCAGTAACTGCGAGTACTCTCATATCTGTACTTAGTGTCTTTCTGTTGTTGGGATGTGTACCCGGTCAAGTCCACTCTGTTATTTTGTGTATGTACTGTAAATTCAGTAATTAGAGCGATGTTTTTATTATTGCGAAAATTCATCAGGTTTATAATTGATTAAAACTCTCATTTTTAAATTTTGTATATGAATTTTACAGGATTTTTTCTCAATAGCTCAAAAATTAGTCAAATAAGTCTAAAATGACGAAATCGCAATTATAAATGCATGCAATAATTTCTGAATTAACAGTATTACTATTTGTGTCCATATGAGGAGGTTATCCGTGTTCATCTGATTTTTATATTTCTTTCATATGCTTTACTTTTACACGACTGTACCATGTTCGGGGAGGGTTTGAAACACAGTAACATGTTTAACCCTGCTACATTTTGTTGGACGTGCCTGTCCCAAGTCAGGAGTCTGTAATTCAGTAGTTGTCGTTTGTTGCTTTGTTACATACAGTCGACTCTCGTTATCTCGAAGTCAGCCGGACCAGAGAAAAATTTCGAGATACACATAGTTCGACTCAAACGAACTCCGGAGGTTTGACAGAACAAGGGACACAACTCTTGCTTAGCTTGGTAAAGCTAAAATAAATCCGGGTGAATATTGGAAGGAGGTCGATATTCTGGTATCAAATCGATGTACTTGTATGTCAAGGTCTTTCATTATTATAATAACATTATTTTTACTTTTTCAATCGTTTCCGTTACAACCTTTTTCTATGGCTCTTATCCGAGAGAGTAATTTCCAATCAATAGTTCCGTTATTCAGGTCGTTTATAGTTAACAAAATTGTTTATTCTTGGATACAAGAGACTTTAGAAAATTTTGATTCCTCTTCATTTTGTTTTATCTCACTCTTTTTTTCAAAAGAAAATACAACAAGATTAAAGACGCCGCTTGAGTAGTTTTTAGGTGATCATCAACGGAAGTCATACTCCTTACTTTATACACACCCAAGCTCATTAGTGTAAATCACAATTAATTGTTTTGTAAACATTTTAAATACTTTTTCATGAACATTAACAATGCATCACTAATTATTTATAAAAAAATTTATAAAAGATAATCTTAGGTAAACACTCGTGGAAATAGCATGTCATAAATCAATACAGTGGTCAGTGACTGGAAATTTAATTACACGTGTATTGTCAGATTAACTCTTCGATCCATTTAAATGCCGGAGGTCATGTTTTGACATATGTGTACTAGTTCGAGATAAATAATGAATTTTTAATGCTTTTGTTAACCTTGGGATCGTAAATTTAGTTCGACTCAACCGTAATTTCGACTCATCCAATTTCGACTCATCAGGAGTCGAATTACATACATTTATATGGAACAAATTTCGGGACCACGTGAAAACTTCGACTCATCCGATATTTCGAGTCAACCGAGTTCGAGACAACGTTATTGAGGTCGTTTATAGTTAAGTATTTGTGTTTCGTTCTTTGTTGGTACATTAATTATGCGCTTAGTTTTCTCGTTTGAATTTGTTTAACATTTATGACTTCGGGGTCTGGTAAAGCTGATTATGTCATCTTCGGTATATGCTTTGCTCATTGTTGAAGGCCATACAGTGACACATAGCTGTAAATGTCAGTTTCATTAAGTCTCTTGTGGAGAGTTGTCACGTTGGCAATCATACCACCTTTTCTTTGTTTCATATTTGTCATCTCATATCATAGAGAATGAAACATTGCCGAATGCCAGTGCAGCTGGCAGAGGACAAGTAACTAGGTCTATAGCGAAATACGCATGCAATGATATATAATTTTTTTTATTGACAATATTGTAATATGCCTAATCTTTAGGTGTAAGTGCAACAATGTCAAATGTTATCGTGCTGTTTCGAGGTATCCTACAGATGGGTGCAGTCCTAACCTGTACAGCAAGTTAACTTGATAACCAGTCATTTGGACTGGTCAAAGTTAACCTGTGACCAAATTTAGGACTGCTCTGACCAGTCCTAGGACCAAAATCTAGTTAACTTGAAAAGCGAAAAAAATTTATGATGATTTTTTAAATGATCACCTTTTTCAGTTCCTTATAAATTGTTAAAGTTCATATCTGAAGCAACACAACAATAGAAATTGGAAAGGTACTGCATTTGCAGGAGATACAGAAACAAACGCAATAGATATAACTAGGTGTTGCCAATGGGAAAACTGTTTATGGATCAAATGACCAAACGAAGACATGAACAATAACAGGTCAAACTTCAAGTATTCACCTGGTTTGGGTTTAAATATAAACGATACCAAATTACAAAAACTTGAGACCCGAGAGTAAACATTTAATTGATCAATACAATTGATAAAATATTTCAAATGTGGTTAACATGAAATGATCCGTGTTATAATCTAGTTACATAAACCTGAAAATGATTAATTTTTCTGCTTAAAAAATTGTCAAAAGGGATTTTCAAATGTATGTGGCTTCTTCAGCCACAGTGAATTTTTCGGCATTGGTATGGCAAGCAAAAGACTATATGTCGGCGAGGGATAAGTTGAATAGAATAACACAAGGTTTATTTCTAAAAACAGACACAAAATCGTTCAATTTACTAAAACTTTATTTTAAAGCAAAAACACCCATTTACAAATAACAAATTATCAATAAGAAAATATGATAAATCTTAAATTATTTTAAACTAATATAACAAAATCAAATAGTGTCAACAAAATTAAATGTGTGATAAAGCCTTTACAATCGTAACTAATACCGATATCATCACTTACATCCCAGCTCCTTTGTTATACCTGGGTGATCTGAGCCGAATCACCCCCACCAGATCATCCTATCTTAAGTTTCTTTGTTTTGCATGCTTTACTTTGTTCTGTAACATTTTGGCGGGAATGTCAAATCGACAATAACACTTACAATTATTTATACCGAAAAGACTAACTATAAAAATGTATGTAGAAACTCCAGTGTCTATGATGTGATTCGAACTCCAGACCTTTAGCATATAGACACTAGTTTCATATCTCTACACCAGGGTAACTTGATACACACTCTCCTGTAATTCAACACATTTAAACATTGTGTCCGGGGCTTAAAAAGGGTATACACTAAATAGTAATATATAAAGTATATCAGAATGGTTGTGTTGCGTTTTAAACTAAATTTTATGAGGCGTAAATAGTTTTTTTTTTTTATCTAATCTAAAACGGCTGGGATGTAAAATAGTTATCCCATTCGGACTTGGTGTGTCAGTGTAAGATCACCCTCTGGCCTCCTACAATCGGAATGATCTTAAACACTGACACATCGCGTCGTAAAGTGATAACTATTACGGACGGCTGTTAAAGCACGATTGACGTTGACCGTATTTCAAATGCAATTTAGCTGTACTTGCTGCTAAATAATAAAGTAATATTGTCTTTAGAACTCAGTTCAAAACAGTCAAAATCTATTCAAGAACTTTTGAAATAACCTTAAATAACAACATACAAAATAATGTTATTTTTTCTATGAAGGTGGTATGGGAGTATAAATTAAAGTTGATAGAATTTGTTCATATTTCGCCAAAACGTAGAATATATTGATATGCGTTCAAAAATAAAACTAAAATGATAGGTCAACGCGCATTTTATCAAGCTATAGGTTGTAACAAAATGAAACATTTTGTATGGATTAAACAGGAAAAAACATCATTATGTTATTATAAGCTAAACTAAATGATAGGTTGTAAAATAAAGTACGAGAAGATAGCTGTTTGAAAATGCTTTGAGAATATCAACAGAAAAGATAGGGTCATTGTGCGTTTTTTCCGGGTAAAATACAAAATAGAAAAATACCATGTAGATTCCTTCACAAAATGCACTGTTTCTATCATATGCCAATTTACAAACATTACAAATCAAGCTAAAATATTCTACACTTGTAAAAATATTATTATGTATAAGTTATAATCTGTTAAATGTGTTCTTTTAAATGAAAATTCACTTTTGCTATCTAGTTTAAATTTTTGACATCAGGTTCTCTGTTTTTCACAACCAAAGACGACGAAAGACACTCATACAACCTTTATATGCTTAAGTTAGTGTGAAACGTATCTGTTTGCTGAAATTTGTGTCATTTTTTTTTTTATAAAAAAAATGAAATAAACTATAAATCAAATGCTCAAAGTGTTCAGAAGAAAAAAAATCATCATATAACATATGAATTTAAAAGACACGTCCTTTTAAAAACATCAATTGCCAGGTATTTGAATAAGTAAACATTAAACGATATGGAAATTGTACCACCATAATTCTGCATTAGTTTATCATTCCAGTTTCATTGCTTTTTGCTATGCATATTTCTATCAATGTTTATTGACGCAATGCTTCATCTATTTTTTCCCAGAAAACAATATTTCCTTGTTCATCATATGGATATTCAATGTACGAGTCTTTTTGTACAAGTTCCAATAACACAAGGGGCATGTTTTGTGGAAGGATTTGTTCCAAAAATATCAGAAAAATTATATTCCTTTTATCCCTTGCATAAATGCTTTCCATTCGCGCCATATTAAACTCAAACATACAATAATACGAATCGAAAAATTGTTTTGATACAATGCATATAGTCTTTCTGCTTTCATGTATTGCATTTGTAATATTAGTCGTAATTTCTTCACCTGGTAAAAAGTCGCGTTGATGTAAACATAGTTTGAAGTTTCTTTCCATTTCTAAATTTTTAATGCAATCATTTACTACAAATGAACTGTCATGTTCACAGTAAGAAATGAAAGCATCATACACATAAAGTTTACAATCGGTGCTTGCATTATGTCTATGATGTTTGCTTTTAGCCAGGTAAAACATATATCTAAGTTTCCATCTGTATTTATAAACAACGGCAACAGCGATACAAATCAGAGTAGCTACCAGAACGATTGAAGCAATGATGATGAAACTGACATATGATATGCACTCTTTTTCTAACTCCTGAATTCTTTTATTTATAGACATGAATCGAATGACAACTCCATCTTCCGATGAACATCGTCGATCATAGAATACATTAACACGAGTTCCGACTACCCATTTCCAAAATATCAATGTTTTGCACGTGCATTGTAATGAATTATTCGATAAATAAATCGTAAGGTTAGAAGTTAGAGAAATATTATCAAACATTCTCATTGATGTCTGATCTAAAGCTGTGATGGAATTGTTGGATAAATCTAGAAAACGTAGATTACTTGACCGTGACACGTCAAATAAGACTTCTTGTAAATGGTTGTGACTTAAATTGATATATCTTAGTTCAATTTGTCCTTGGAATATTGAGGGTTTCAATGTGTAAATATTATTCTCAGATATATCAACGTATTCTAGTTTGGAATTACTTCCCATGTGTTTGAAAACTAAAAGATCACCAAGATGGTTGTCTCTTAATATTAGTTTCTGTATATTCGTCAATTGCAATACAAACTTGTCAAGTTTGTTACTTGAAAGGTTTAATGTTAGAATTGATGGTGGAACAGGGTCTATTCGTGATACTGGAAAGAGACCAACTGGGTTGTTTTCCGTAATTTGCAAATGTCGCACTGACGAATTGTTTAAACCGGAGGCAAGTATGTTCCATACGTCGTAATTTTCTTTTGTTCCATGCAAAAATGTATTTCTAAAGACAATCGTCTGAACAGGTGTCATGCGTAATTCTTTTATTGCATCGAAAATTGAAAGAAAATCATAATAATAGAAAAAATGCATTTCTATTTTGTGCAGTTTTTGCAAACTATGGTGTGCTCCAGGTAGAATTATAATCTCGCACAATATGTCAAAGTAAATGTTCTTCAAGTGAACCAGATGAAAGAACGTGTATTTTTGAATCTCTAGCAAGAAACATGTACCAACTTTAAGGGTTTCAAGATGTACTAAAGAGTCAAAACTTTTACTGAAAACTACTTTGTATTTAGTTATTTTTGGAATATCTATTTCTAATGATTCGAGCAATTTCAATTTTGATAGCGCTACTTCTGGTAATAAACTTTGATATAGAGAAGTATATCTTATACATATTTGTTTCAGGGAAATTAACGATTTAAAAACTTCAATAGGAATTGCACGTTCAGTGTACGGTAAGGGATTATTGTTTAGATTCAAGATTAGAAGATTCGACAATCCGTTGAAAGAGAATATATTTAGACGTGTGATTTTATTAAACGATATATCCAATTCAGAAAGATTTCTTAATTGACTAAACGTGTCATCGTTTATCCGTTTAATATTGTTCTTTTTCAAACTCACAGTATACACATTTGCTGGTAAATCTGGTATATCCTTCAATTTTCTATTTGAACAATCAACATTCAGCAACACCTCTCTACCCATTTTAGCATTTTGTGGTATACTGGTGCAGCGACATTTTTCATTGAAATCACATGGTAACGAAATTGCCAGGAGAACATTCTGGTAAATACCAAGAACAATTGCAAAATGTTTTAAAGTAATTTTTGAAGCCATCATGTTCCTTGTGGAATTCTAAAAACACAAATTAAGAAATAAAAGGTAATTTTGTTTGTATTCGTATGGGACAAGCTACAGAGAATAAAATTGGTTTTGATCAATTCGGTCAAGTTTAATGAAACAAAAATATTGAGTTGATATCCTCAATTTGAAACATTCAATTTTTAACGCCAAACAAACAGCTTAATACTAAATATGGTCGTTGAGCAACTGGATAAACAATAATAAAACAAAGTTAGACCTCACTTGGTCATGAAGGAAAAAGTGTCCATTAAAAACTTCGATAACCAGGGTGGACATCGCCTGCTAATTATTTCTTCATTTTATAATTACGTGATCATGAAGGCGACATGGTTTACGGTTACGGAGGGGAATTTTGTCAAAGTTTGGCGGAACAAAAAGAATAATAATAATAATTAAAAACCAATTGTTCAGAGAACAATTGAAGGTCTTTCCACTGAAAACAATGTATTTTAATATGAAAGTTGTAAAATTAAGTTTAAAATGTCATTTCAATCGTCAACTGATAGGTTATTGTACGCTGATTCCAGAAATATATGGTTTCTATACAATATTTTTTTAAATAAGGGAGATAATTTGTTACTTTCGGTTTGAAAAATGTTACTTCCGATAATATTTGAATATTTAATTGACACTGATTCCAAAAAGATCTGGTTCTATATACTTTTTTATTAATAAAGTACAAAAATATCTACTTCCGGTTTACACAAGGTCACTTCCGGTTGTTTTTTTCAAGGTTAAATGGTTTGATACCTTTTGCCAAAAGTCTCATGGATATATCATGTATAAATATGAGCTGAAAGCAAAGGTCAAAAACTAGAACGTCAAATTAATCTATGACCTTGAGATCAATTTCAAGGTCATAAACCAAGGACCTCAAATCAAAAGACCATAGGACTTAATTATATTTGGTTAATCAGTTATATCACCATACACGTATTTTTAAATACAAGAGGGGAGAAAACTCACTTTTACGTTCAACGTACCCTTGCAATCAAAATTTACGTGTTACGACATGTCGCAACTATCAATTTAGAAAAAATAATTTGTCGATATCTTATACAGTTTCTAGAATTAGTGGAAATAAGCCAAATTCAAAAATTGGAATATGACCCTGACCTTTGGCCTTGACCTAATTTTTTTGGACCAAGGACCTCAAATCAAAAGATCCTTGGTCTTTAGCACTTATGGTTTACAAGATAGAAATGCATATCACTTATATATATCAAATGCATAAGGGGAAATAACTCTCATATGGAGCGTTCATATCACTTCGGTCAAAATAGGACAAATTATGCGAAGGATATAACGAGCAATTTTGTAAAATAAATTTGTCATAATATTTTACGGTTGCAAAGGAGATGCGCTAACAAGGAAAACAGTGTTTGGGGAGATAACTCCTACAAAGAAAAGTATTCGTTTACGCAGGGTAAATTTCAAAAGTTTCGCAATATGTCGCTTTGATATTTGGTATATGATATCGAACAGTTTATGCACTTTTGAAATTTACCCTGCGTAACTGAATACTTTTCTTTGTAGGAGTTATCTCCCCAAACACTGTTTTCCTTGTGCTCACAACTCCTTCGCAACCGTAAAAGATAACGACAAATTTATTTTACAAAATTGCTCGTTATATCCTTTGCATGATTTGTCCTATTTTGACCGAAGCAATATGACCGCTCCATATGAGAGTTATTTCCCCTTATGCATCTGATATAAGTGATATGCATTTATATCTTATAAACCATAAGTGATAGAGACCTAGGATCTTTTGATTTGAGGCCCTTGGTTCAAAAAAATGAAAATTAGGTCAAGGTCAAAGGTCAAGGTCATATTCTAATATTTGAATTTGGCTTATTTTCACTTATATCCAAAGACCGTATAAGATATCAACAAATTATTTTTACTAAATTGTTAGTTGCGACATGTCGTAACACATACATTTTTATTGCAAGGGCACGTTGAAGGTAAAAGGGAGTTTTCTCCCCTGTTGTATTTAAAAATACGCGTTTGGTGATATAAGTCATTAACCAAATATAATTAAGACCTATGGTCTTTTGATTTGAGGTCCTTGGTTTATGACCTTGAAATTGATCTCAAGGTCATAGATTAATTTGACGTTCTAGTTTTTGACCTTTTTTATATGTATACATGATAAAGCTATGAAACTTTTGGAAAAGATATCAAACCATTTAACCTTGAAAGAAACAACCGGAAGTGACCTTTTGTAAACCGGAAGTAGCTATTTTTTGTACTTTATTAATATAAAAGTATATAGAACCAGATATTTTTGGAATCAGTGTCAAGTAAATATTCAAATATAATCGTAAGTAACATTTTTCAAACCGGAAGTAACAAATTATCTCCCTTATTTAAAAAAAATGTATGGAACCAAATATTTTTGGAATCAGCGTACTAGAAGCTATCATTTGACGATTGAAATGACATTTTAAACTTAGTTTCACAACTTTCATATCAAAATACATTGTTTTGATGGAAAGACCTTCAATTGTTCTCTGAACAATTGGTTTTTAATTATCATTCTTTTTGTTTCGCCAAACTTTGACAAAATTTCCCTCCGTAACCGTAAACCATGTCGCTTTCATGTTCACACTTTGTATCGGTGTCAGGAATACCTTGCCGGAACTCACCCTGTGAGTCGAAATATTTTGTCGGTTCGGAGTAATCCCTCCGAAACCCAAAAACCTTGTTATCGTTCCAACACCGTAACCGTAATAGGTAGAAAAAAAACAAAGGGTGAAATTTGTTCAGGACCAGACCCCGGTTCTTCGTTACATTTGGATCGAAAAGATCCAATGACTCATTGGTAGGGTTATGCCCCTATGAAAATTAACCAGTGTCGGTTGGCCACCAAAACTCAGAAACCGTAAGTCGTAGACACCTAGGATCTTCACCAATCATCATCAATTCATGTATCATTGAAAAATACCTCAAGGTAAAATTTGTATGTTGACCTTGACCTTTGACCTAACACCTTGTTATGGGATAATCTCAGAAACCATTATACTTACAGAAGTTTAAAATAGTGGAAAATGTTTGGGTCATTACGGCGCAACTTTGTTACATTTGACCAAAGAGATTTGACCTTTTTATAAGGGGCATAACCCCTGTTTTAGGTTTATGAAAAGACAAAATCAGCTTTTACTATATAACCAAAGGTCCTAGACCCATGGGGTCTTCAGCAATGACATTGGGGACTAATGACCTTGACAAAGGTCAAAGGTCAAGGTCATGTCCCATATAGCGAATTATGTGTTTTTGATCTTATTTAAAGGATTTTCAGTGTGTTTTAAAGCTTTTCAATACATTCTACGTCTAATGGAACATATATTTTACATTATAAAAGGAAAGACCTCTCAATTGTTAAAGAACAATTGACATTTTAATTTATAATTACGTGTTTTATCAGGTTTTGAAGTCCTTTGCTGTGCACGAGTTTGACATTTGATTTCTTAAGAAATAATCGCGACTTAAAAGAAGATAACCAGAACACTTTCAATGTGAAAACAGCCTTGTGATGTTTGCAGTCCAAGCTGGAATCCTAGGCTAAACCAGTGATACACTTTACTCGACTAGTATGTGTACATCCCACATACCATAACGAACACCCCTTCTGTGCATTGACTTTGCCTGATTTGAGGTTCTGGTGACAATATTTTTATACTCAAGCTGCCAATATAGAAACACTGATATGATCCCCTTTTTTTAACCAAACATTTGTATCAAAGAAGTTTACTATAAAACATTTATTATTTAGAGCCAGCGAATACTAGGCGAATTGAAATCGTGAACCGTACCATAAATTGTGCATGGAAAACTCCCGGTTTAGAATATTTCGTTCAACTCTTCTCCTTATCTATATTTGAATAAGTATTTTTTTTTTAATTATTGAAATAACAAATATCTTACCATGAGTGGTCCAAGTGTTAGAACATACAGAGAGGAATTAAACATCTTGATGTGATAATATTTGTATTTATAAAAAAATCATCGATCGTAAAACACGTGAGCAGATTGCATAAATGTGCTATATTTTAAGATAAATTACAGTGGAGCCGATAAAACTGTCTAAATACTTCCTCATTTATGCCATTTTTTGCTATGATACATAACTTTCATAATGAAAAGTTAAAACATCAAACTACAATAAAAAGTGATCAGGCTTTGAATTCTTTTTCAGTGATGTTAACTGTTAGTTGTTACTAGGTTTATACAGTTATACTCTAGAAACGGATGTCCATATTTGTATGTCGTTCAATTAACAATATAAAGTCCAGAGATATACATTATTGTGTTTTGATCGTTAGGCTTGAGAGTGTTAGATATCTATGTTTCAACCAACCTAACTTCAAATTGAAATGAACTTGTTTTCTCGAAAGGTATTCAGAAATACTGTGAAATTGTTTACTTGCTTATTCGAATATTCATTTATGAATTATAAAATTCTCTAAAGAACTTGTAGATAATTTTAAAAATCGATCTTTCTCTGAAAATAATTGATTCAAAGCCTTTGATTTTTTAACCCTTTATACCACCATTTCCCCATGTGAAATCGAAAAATAGTCTAAAAGAAATAATTTACAATGTTTTTAAATACAAAATGATAGCATACGCTTTAAATTTATTGCTGTGTGTGCACGTGTAAACATGCTACACTGAAGAACAAGTAAACAGTATGCCTAATTTTCTAGTTAACCGCTATTTTTTTTTATTTTGAGGCAGACTTATTTCAATAAATTGTCAGAATCCTTATGTTAACTCTTCTTTCCTCAATTTTATATGATTCGGAGTTCCATCAGATACTTGACAAGAACAAGAAGTCCAAAAAGGCCAGGTCATTCAATCTCACATTGAGATATATAAGAATAAAAAGGCTATATCGAAGCGAGATCTATTTTAAATATGTTTTTAATCTTCTTTTTCATGTACAATGAAGTAAAATAAATAATTTATAAAGTGTAAACAGTTTGTGTGGTATTTACTTTAATGGTATTTGTATTAATTATGATTTATTTTTAACCAACTTTAAATATTCGATCCATAAACATTTCCTCTCTAACGTAATTGAAATTATATTTTCGTTCTTAATACGGGAAAACTTGCTACTTGCTATTTCTTCCTCGTGACCCTATTAACATCTTCCTGTTGATCTGAATATTTCATTTTCAAAAAACACATTTTAAAAGAAGTCTAAAGGAAATGTAAACAACTTAACTGAACAAATCTAAAAACATCATTGCTAAAAGAGGAACAAACTTTGCAATACACTACATATAAAGGCTCAGAATAAAAAACGCTAACCTCTACAATAAAAGAGGGATACAATTAGGAAGGACAAGAAGATCATTATCTTATTCAATCCTGAATTTCGTATTAAAATTGAAACAAACTTTCATTTATCTCATACATATTTTCTTGGTTTTAACGTCGTTTCCTTTTGTTTTTGCCGTGTCTTTGTGTGTTTGTCTTTCATTTATGAGTGTTAATATCCATTAACTATCTAGCAAATCTCTTCCTTAATGTAATTGTGTACAAAACTATAAAAAAAAATAAAACATCAAATAGCGAGTCAAAGTGTTTTTCATATAACTTATTTCTCCTTTCAAATGATTGCCTAACTACAATTAAAGAAAGTATTATTTTATTTTGTAGTGAACATGAAAAATAAATGAAAATCATTATTTATGATGCATGTACAAAACAAATTAATAGTTTATGCAGTGTACATCATGATGTTGAGTGATAATGTTTTGTGTATTCACCACGTAGAGCCACATTCCCTACAAGAGGCATCGAAACATATGTAGAAGAAGAAAACTCAAACACATGACGAAATGACAACGAACGACAATAAATAGGACACAATTACTTCACATATAAATTATGATGGGATAGCATCTGCTGGAGCCGATCGAATGAGGCGTATTTGATTGAATGATAAAATTGGCGCCGACAATTAAAATCATTGATATATGGTTTGCTCACCAAATGGCATTCAATTAATTAGTGATATTTATTGATTGATTGTTGTTTGCTTTAAGCCGCAGGAGCGCAAAAAGGGTATATCGCAGCGAGAGTTTATTCAAATATGTTTACAATTTAATTTATATTTTTAATATCAGAAAAAGGTCATTTTAATAATCTAAAATTGAAATGTAAAGTAAATTGTTAATTTACAAATAAAAATCACCACTACATTAAGATTGATAAAAATTAAAATCAATTTTGTTTTTTTTAAAATATCTTATAATATATTCCAACTTTTTTAAGAATGAAAAATTATTTGTAATTGGAACACTATTAAATAAATCATACATATTATTGACATTGAAATGCTTCCTACGAATATCAGCAAAGTCAATACAATTAATAAAAACATGTTTAATAGTATATTTGCAGTTGCAAGGTATACCTGAATCCGCCTTGAATCCATGTAAGAAAGATTCTTCGTGTAAAGGGGAACTTCAAACGGATTCCCTCTAAACATTCCGTCTGGAATCCATGTAAAATACGCCAAGGTTGTTACGTACAGGATATTTAAATTATAATCATTAATGGAAACAGTTCCTTAAATGAAATTATAGATTTCAAATATAGTTTGAAATGACAAAAAAAAACTAGAGTTCAGATTTAACTGCTGATAAATTAAAAAAACCAAGTACAATTTGTATAACACATGTATCGTTATTTAATTATTGGCAATCATATCATATTCTTGTTTTATACAGACATTTCCTGTTTTGTCATTTCCAATTGATGGCAAATTAACTTCATAGTACAGCATACAGTATGGATGAATTATACACATCCATACTTGAAAAACTGTTTATGCCAATATTAAATGAGATAATTTGTTATACAATATATTTTAACACTCAATATAATCAGAGTTATGTTTTGTAATACATTAATATTTAAAATGGATAATTCATAGCTTTTCATTTGAAAAAGACACCCACATTTTTTTTCTATACAATGTCTATGAAATAAAGAATCAATGTAATAAATAAAAATTCAGGTTTGACTAATGACACCTGTCAGTCTAGTTAGACAATCAGTTAATGTACGTAAATATTTAATTGATTTTTTTCTGATATCAAATGGCAATTCATTATAATTAACTCCCGAATCCAGATTTATTTTCGACTTAAAAAAGAACACTTTATAGTGATTACGCGGTCAGATTATCAAATAAACATGGTCAAGTATTCGCGAATTTAACATATAGTTTGCAAACAAACATAAGATAAGTGATATTGTACTAACAGTCGGATACTCGAGTCATGCTTTCCGTCAGAGACATTATAAAATTGTGTGAAAATATCATAAACAGCTGACACGCACTTGCTTGATTTGATGCCTTTTCAAGCTTTGAAATGACATTAGGTGTGAGAATAAATGTGCCGACAACCAATAAAAACGTCACAATTAGATTGCGATTGAATCGTTGAAAACTTATGGAGAACTGCCTTTACATTAGTGCGTAGCCTTAATCCTGACAGCATTTAATTCACTCTTAAAAATACGTCATTGAAGTCGTTCTGTTGGTTATAAAAACAATACATTATGAAGAAGTAATATCCTCTTCTGACGATAATGTTCCAACTAAGAGTGACGTTAGCAATTCAGATTCAAGTTCGTGCATCAATGTGTCTGAGGAATCTTCAGATGGTTTTAAAGTCGTCAAATCTAGAAAACGCAGGAGATGTAAAAAAATAAATGACTATTCGAGAGCAAAACGTGTAAACCAATAAAACAAGTGATTAAATCAAAATTATCTGGACAAAAAGAAGACATCTTTAAAGAGATGAAAATTGCAGAACATGAAAGTCTTTCTGAATATCGAAAACTACATGATTTAAAAAAAATCACCCAAAGAGATCGGATGTTTTATTGAAACGCAACGCATTATGTCACCAGGATGTTCCTGTTGTAGGTAATTGTTCTTTGAAGCCGTACCAAGACAAACAACAGAGAAGATGGATGCTACAACACTTAGACAATTACTGTGTAATCATATAGAAGAAAATGCTTATTATTATAGTGACATTTTTTATTTTTTTCGAAGACAACATGTGTAATGAGATATAACGTTGGCGCCTGGAAGATTGATTGATTGATTGTTGGTTGCTTAACGTCCAGTGGCAAATATTTCATGCATATTCAGGACGAGAACAAGTTCACAATAAATACAATAGGTAGGTTGTTGTAATAGAGGCCATCTAGGATGATGGTCGGGGAAATTTGGACTGCCACTGGAAAATGAGGGTATATTGGATAGGGACAGAAATTTTGCCTTGCAACAGGCCACCTACGGACCCCTCAAAGAGTTGTTGCAAGGGTTCTTAACGTGCAAAAAGTGTGGCACTCTCTTTACACGAGGCATCGGATTTAACGTCCCCTTCTGACGGACGTGACTGCGAACTTGATACATCCCGCACAGCCAAACGGACGCCCCACTTCGGCAAGCGTTTTACTGCCGGTCGGGAGAAGACCAAGTGACCATATTTCTATACCCCAGTCACCCTTGGGGAGCGCCTGGAAGATAGTTGGCAATATAACTTATCAGATATCATGCAGTTGACAATAGCTAACCTTTTGGCATTTACAGTTAAGATATACAGCAGCAACCCTGATCAACCAGTTGTAGTAATTACTCCTTCTTTATTAGAGACATACGAGAAACAAGATATTACTCTTGCATACCTTTGTGTTCCGTGACATGAACAATATGACTAAGTAAAAAAAAACCGTGTTATTGGTTTACAATTGGAATCTAAAAATGAACTGGAAATTTGCGATGATCTTAACTGTCAGCTAAGCACCGGAGACGTAACCTTTGAATATTCGAATGAAAATAATGATGCATCCACCTCTAAGTGATGCTGAAATTATGACACCAAGAAAGCAAGCAAAATATCAGCTCGTGTATTAGAGCGGAATTCAATGGGATCAACTAGCAAGAAACGAAAGCAGGTAGCTAGAACATTTACATTTAATGCATAAGGACAAAGTGTTCGAGTCTGCAAAATGTTTTTACAGCTAAAATCAGGAATAAGTAGAAAACCCATAGAAACAACTTTAAAATAGAAGCAAAACAATTCTAGTCTTATTTATATAAAAGAGGAAAGCACACTGCAAAGGTATCCCATTTACTAGGAATTGTAAGCGACTGTCATGCAATTGAGCGATTTGGTTAGCTATGGTCCCAACTTTAAACCATCATTGTCTACTTAGGAAATAAATACGCGACACATGATAATCATGAATAGATGATGCTCATGAAAGCATTTCTAATGATGGTTACATATTCGGATTAAGAAAAAAGACAACCGAAAATTACCGTTAATATCCATAATTCAAATACAGTAAACCCTTCCGGAACTTGAGATTTTGTTCGGTTTTGACAGGTATTCGGTTTCATCAGGTTCCCAATGCATAAAATGTGATATAATTGGTCTTCAATACAGCTAGAAATTCCCGCACCCGGAGGCGTCCTTTAGCTGGTCCTTAAACAAATATATATACTAGTTCAGTGATAATAAGTGAAACTGCGAGCTACTGCTCACTGATGATACCCCCTCCGCAAGTGGATAATTTTAATAGTGTAAAAATATGCAAGTGTTCGGTAAACAGGAAGTTGTTGAGTGATGAATCTGAAAACGCATTACACGGTATAGCTGACTTGTATAAATCCTGAAACCAAATTTCAGAAATCCTTGTATAGTAATTCCTGAGAAAAATGTGACGAAAATTATCAACTTGGCTATCATATGTAAAATCATACAAGTGTTCGGTAAACAGGAAGTTGTCGAGTGATGAATCTGAAAACGCATCAAACAGCATTGCAGACTTATATAAACCCTGAAACCAAATTTTAGAAATCCTTGGATTGTAGTTTCTGAGAAAAATGTGACAAAAATTTTCAACTTGGTTATCATGTGTAAAATAATACAAGTGTTCGGTAAACAAGAAGTTGTCGAGTGATGAATCTGAAAACGCTGCACACGGTATAGCTGACTTATATCAAGTCTGAAACCAAATATCAGAAATCCTGGTAGTGTAGTTCCTGAGAAGAATGTGACGAAATTTATTCATGGGACGGACGGACTGACTGACAGACTGACGGACTGGTGGACTGACGGAAGGACAGACAGAAGTAAAACAGTATACCGCCTTTTTTCAAAGCGGGGTATAATGAACGCCATACTAAACTCCACATTGTACACAAGAAACTAAAATTAAAATTAAAAATAATACAAGACTAACAAAGACCAGAGGCTCCCGACTTGGGACAAGCGCAAAAATGCGGCGGGGTTAAACATGTTTATGAGATCTCAACCCAATCTGATCTGAATTAGACAGGTATCCGGTTTATTCAGGTTTCACTGTATGAACATTTTAATCGACAGAAGATACAGTATTTGTGGTAATTTAAAAATTAAATTAGAATTTCTACATATTTGATAAATTCCTAGGGTATGTACTTTCCCTGGTTTTATTTTCATTAATGATAAGGTCAGCTTGGCAGCTTGGCAGTTTGTTTTAATTAAGAGATTAAGGGATAGGTATTAGATCATAGATAGGAAACAGCAGGATGACAGCATGGATGTTATCAGAGAAACATCTGTATATAATTTTGATAGGATGGTCAGTTGTCGTTTGAGCATTGCACTGTTAGGAGTCATATTTGTACTTTTCATTTTCTTGAAAGTGGCTATATTAGTTTTTGATGCAAATCAAAACCGAAACTTTTAAACACGTTAAATTGTACATTTGGAGCGTCTTTGCATTGAAGTTAATGTTTGTAACATGTATATTGATATTTGCACCTGCTTCTAAAGATGCTGTTATTATTCATTTCATTATCAACTTAGTTAGTTGTTACTTAATGTGCTTGCTTCTCAGTAGCTATTTAGACCTCTCATTCCGCATGTATGGGACGGTAATAGTCGGGAATTAAAAGAGCAGTTAATAACAGCACCGTTAAATGCAAGGAAAATGTGTCAGGCAGATATTGCTTTTCAAGACTTTATTACCAATAATGATAATATAATCGAAATGGAGGACATATTTCGTTATTAGCAGATAAAATTCAAGCTACACCATATATGGTAGTGCGTGATTCCACAATGCATCAGCTAGTACACAGAGGACCACATGGTTTCTAATTCCACTTTTTTATTAAATGGACAGAAGAAATTTATTAACTGGGCGTCCATATTTTTCTTCACCCTTGCTTCAGTGGAAATGTTATGTTTCATCACCGTACGGAAGTTAGTAATCATCTAAAATCTTATAGTTTCTGAAAATACTTGACAAAACATAAAGCAGCCGATTTTTCTACTTTCACTTCAACCGGAAGTTTACAATGTGACAATGTCAACAATTGGAGAAATTTATCCCTACTACATACATATGAAGGATACACAGCCTTCTCTAGGAATTCTATATCAGAGACTGCAGCTAGTAGAAAAACCAGGAAGTTTGTTGTGTTCGGAATACAAGGTGATATGCAGCTGAAATCACTGCCTTTCTCCCCAACTGAGGAAAACATTACATCAGGTACGAACTCCTTATACTCAACCCTTCTCATGCCGGGTCTGAAAAAATAATTTACATTGGGGCTATTCATTTCATTCATCCCTAGGTTAATTAGGTTTTCATCAAGTAATTACAGAAGTGTTTTATTAATATTCACGTTGTTAGTATATTATTTATCTTATATTCATATTAAATTATACGTGCTCTTGTCTTCCCTCAACGGAGAAGTAATGTGATTTCTATAGGAGGGATCATGTAGATATGACCACTTATTTCCCAGGTATGGGTTTCTACGAATTTCACTATTGTTAATGTGCAGCTCATATGCCTCTTTACTATATAGCAGCAGAGTGGTCTATTAGAAACACTACTCTTAGGTTAGGAATTTCGGGAAATTTGTAATATTTTCAGGTATCAGAGGATGCGCAGCTATGAGATGTTGCAATAGTCATAATTGTTCGATTTGTAAAGGGGAAATCTATATATGTTGTACTTACTTATAACAGAGACCATATGAGCCCCAGAGTATCGGATCTGGCAACTTGAAGACATTTTAGATCCCCATGTTCAGTTTTGACTTCAGTTTCCACTTTAAAACTAACAGTTTATCAGAGTACTTGAATGACCATCCGTACTATGGATTTTTAGGTAACTGAATTGATGGATTAATAGCAGGTTTTCATCCAGGATGGCCACTGAACGGTAAGCAACCACAATCTATCAATCAATCAGGGTTTAGTGCCTTACCATCTAGCCCAAGTTTTTTTTAAATCTACCTGAGGATTCTCATCTAAACACTCGTGTTTGATCAACCACAGGTGTTTTGCACATGTATGTTTTAATGCTCACCTATCAGGGTTCTTCCATAGGATTCAAGATTTTCACCTGTCTGGGTTCTGGATATTGAATGTTTATAACTGTCAGGGTTATACCACATTTTCAAGATTTTACCTGTCTGGATTTAGCACAGGTTCATATATTGTTTTCATGTTTAGGTTGGACCAGATGTTTAAGACATGATACTGCTTTAGTTTTATATTTCAGCAGGAATCTGGGACTATTATAGTATAATAGTCCCAGCTGGAATGCTGTTTATGGTTCTCAAGGAATGATAGTAGGTGAAATTGTAACTATAAATCCGCCTTAGGAGTGCTAGATGACTTGTCAGTTCCAGTGAACCAAGTTATGGTATTTGCCAGATGCAGCAGTGCAGGATTCAACATTCATATATCCAGTGAACATTGGGACGTTAAGCAACCAACAATCAATCAATCAATCAATCCAGTGAACATTGGGACGTTAAGCAAACAACAATCAATCAATCAATCCAGTGAACATTGTATCACATTACGTACATTGCACATACATGTAGCAAGGCTTGCAGACCTGCTCTATTTTATATGCAGTCTCAAGAATTTTTACCTTTTTTGGTCTACCAAATGTTATTGTTTTGGTTTTGTTTTTTTCACCTATCTGGGTTTTACCATACGTTATTATATGTCTCGCTTGTCAGGGTTTTACTACAGTATTCAAGTATTTTTACCTATCTGGGTTCTACCTCAGGTAATTGTTGTTTCACCTGTGGGTTCTACCACTGGTTTCTAGGCATCCTTAAGTATAAGATTTAGTTAGAGTTATTATTCTGGCTTTCTATGTTTTAAAACATTTATGGTATGACTAGTTAGAAGCATATAAATAGTGTGCCAATAATAGATGAAGATTGTTTAATTTAATTTGTAACCTATTGCAAGATTTCTCTTAAGCTAGCTCATGCTACAACATGTTCAATTAAATTGTATTTAGCAGGAATTAGGCAGAATAACTCAAGAATAGGGCATCCTGGCCCTTTAACAAATTCAATGACTTACGGTTGCAGTGCTCATTTAATCTAGCTTTTTGGATTTCTCCGATGTTGTGAATTTACGAATAGTAGTAAATTGCAAGGCACTCTTAATTCAAAATATTTATTTAGACATAATTTTTTTAAATTTCACATTACATCTGAATTCCTCCAAATGTGACCTATTTCGAGAAGGTATATTTTCAACCCAAATGATTTGATGTTGATTTGATGAAAAGATATTTACAAGTACGAAAAAATAAGGGAGATAGACCAGATTCCCATTTATTTGTTAGTGATGAGTATATAAGCTCCTTTGTCTAGAGATACATTTATATCTCTGCTTAGAGATTTGCTGTTCAGATTAGGGTATAATGATAGTAAATTTTGTGGTCATTCCTTTCGAATTGGTGCTGCTACATCAGCAGAAGCAGCAGGGGTTGAGGATCATATTATCCAGACTTTAGGTAGATGGTCATTTGATTGATATAACGTTACATTCTAACTGATCCAACAACTGTTTGCAAAGCACAAAGCAGAATGTGTCGTTCCTAATTCTTATACATGTTTTGTTCTACATCAAAGGAGTCCTAGAACTACATTTTGTTCATTATTTTAGTATTGTAGTTATTTAATTTTGTTTGTTTTCATTTTCATACATGAAATTATATTCATGTACTTATTCTTTTCAATGGTATATTGAATTATTTTTTATTTTTATTTTAACTATATATATTTGTACGTGTATCATTTCTTGGGGGCTTTCAATCATTCTACTCATTCAATTTGGCCTACTTAATTTCAGGGAAATTATTTTCCCCCAATTCATTCATACATCTTATATATTATTAAGGCTTTGTCTTATTTAAGGGTGATAATTAAGTTAGTTTTGGTACCTGTTGGGATCTACCGCAGGAATTCTCATTTTTCAAATGTATACCCGTCTGGGCTCTACCAGTCAGGTTCTAATACAATGTAGTACCTGTTGGGATCTACCGCAGGAATTCTCATTTTTCAAAATTCATACTTGCCTGGGCTCTACCACTCAGGTTCTAAAAGTACCTGTTGGGATCTACCGCAGGAATTCTCAGTCTTCAAAATTCATACTTGCCTGGGCTCTACCACTCAGGTTCTAAAAGTACCTGTTGGGATCTACCGCAGGAATTCTCAGTTTTCAAAATTCATACTTGTCTGGGCTCTACCACTCAGGTTCTAAAAGTACCTGTTGGTATCTACCGCAGGAATTCTCAGTTTTCAAAATTCATACTTGTCTGGGCTCTACCACTCAGGTTCTAAAAGTACCTGTTGGGATCTACCGCAGGTATTCTCATTTTTTAAATTTCTACCTGTCTGGGCTCTACCAGTCAGGTTATAAAATAAATTTTTCACCTGTCAGGGCCTTACTGCAGGTTCTTAAAATTGCATAATTTAGGCAATTTATTTTTAATTAATTTAAAATTATGTTGAGTAGGTAGTGTTTTTCGATTTGATTATTTTAATTAGTATTTTTGTAAGTTTTAATGAGTAGCCCCCTAGAAAGCCAAATGATACATTTATTATTATTTTCATATGTATTAAGCATAATAGATTTAGAATTGATTGTGAATATGATACTAGTATACTGTGTATACAATGGTGTCTTAGTATATTAGTTTGTTAATAAAATTAGAATAGTTATTATACAGTTTTGCATAAAATATCAAGTATCCAGTATGGAAGGATAAATGTTCCATTCAAGTAGAACATTGTCTTTTCTACTCTTAGTATCTATATTAGTATAGATAAATGTGGTGTGATGCATGAGTCTCAGAGACTAGTAATTGTCTATAGGAGACATCCTCTGTTCAATGTGGTATGATGCATGAGACTAGTTATTGTCTATAGGACACATCTACTGTTCTTTGTGGTATGGTATATGAGACTTGTTATGTCTTATTGGGAGACTACTACTGTTTCTATGTGGTATGGTATACGAGACTTGTTAGTGTTCTTTAGAAATATCTACTGTTCTATGTGGTATAGTATATGAGACTTGTCAGTGTTTTAAGGAGACATCTACTGTTCTGACAGGAATAGGTATAAACGTTGTTGATGAATGAACATTCGATGATAATGAAATCAAGTGTAAACCAAAACTTTCTCACGGCGAAACAAGAGTATCAGATCGGTTGAAAATGTCATGCTACGATAGAAAGTGATCGTAAAATAACATCACCGGTGTATGTGATAAAAGGTAATGTATTGTGCTATGAAACATCTGTTGATTTGAGCATAATGTCGGTCTTTTTTTCAGTAGAAAACAAACACGAAATATTATTAAAAGAAATAGTGATGTGCTCAATTGAATCGATAAATTAAAAGGTGAAAAAGTGAACTTGTATTGATGGCAAAATCAAATCGCAAAACACATAAAAAACGAACGGACAACAACTGTCATATTTCTGACTTAGTACAGGCATTTTCAAATGTAGAAAATGGTGGGTTGAACCTGGTTTTATAGTGCTAAACCCCTCGCTTGTACGACAGTCTCATCAAAATTCGTAATGTTTACAACGATGCGTGAACAAAACAGACATAATAAAAAAAATAGTCAAAAAATGGGTACATAAGTCATCACTGTTACAAAAAATTTACAAAAGTATATATCAAATTAGAAACACATTCATTGAAAGTGTAAAACCAATTATTCAACCGCATACGTTATCTAGTGGGAGCAGGACTCAAGAAACTTGAAAAGGCAGATCTACTTATAATAGAAAAGGGGATTGACCAACACATTGGGTGTCCCGGATACTTCATACAAACTGGTACGAAGCGCATCGAATTTGATTATCTGAAGGGCAGACCACCTGTAAATTGTAACAATTGTATAGTATTGTTTAAAACTAAAATGCTCTTCCTTGTTGCAAATTAACATTATTACACCAACCCTCAAAATAGGCTTGAAATTTACAGTATAAATATTGAACAATGAAAGTTAATAATTTTTGAATACTTTTTTTTATATATACTTTTATAATTGATATAAACCGTATGTCTTCTTAAACCTCAATACCGAGATAAAAATGTACAAATCTAAACTTAGTCTTGGCGAAGGGAAGATGAATAACAATTTTGAATTGGATACGGACATTGTGGATGCAATTAGTGGAGGCATTAAAGATGATATACCGTGTGGACAAATACATAGTAAGGTCAAAATCGTACCAATTAACTTTGACTGATAACCTAGGTAATGAGAGCTGTAGTAGTGGTAATATAACGGATGAGGTCAATATTGACAGATGTATTGAGAATACTTAAGTTAAAAGGCACCAATAGTGACTCTTTAAAGGGACATTAGAAGATTCGATAGGAATACTCTACGATAATATACCCAATGCTACATGTTCACCACGATTTGGATCGGATGACGCTAGCACATTTCTTTAAATTGAAGCTGCAATAATTCAACAGCACAGTGAAACTTAATTTCCGGGAATTTTAACGGTAACTGTGAAAGAATTTCAGACAAGCTGACAACATAAGTAGAGCAATAATACTGGCATCAAACATCAGCTTCATTCAACAACGGATCAAGCATTGTCCGTCTGAATGACAGAGTAAGGAGCCTTAAAGAAAATGGGCCGATAAGTATAGACATAGTGCTACCAGGGATAGCAAAGAGCTATCAGAACTAGACAGAATCAAACAAGAATGAGAGGTGTTGAGACTACATACCGATACAGGAAAACCGATAAGTGAAACGAACATAATGAAATAGGAAATAGATGACCTTACGAATGTTATGGGAAACAGATACGGTCGTAGGAACCGCGGAAGATGCCGTACAAATTTCCAAAATAACTATTACTGAGACATGAAACAATAATGGATTGGATTCTTTCAGTTCTAATCCAAATTGAATCGGAAGTTGTGCATAAAAAATTATCAGTGTTAAAGACATATTAATCATTCATACACTGGGCTATAAAAATGCAGCTGACCATAACTGAAATCTGCAATCCAAATATATCTTTTAACTTAAATGTACTGGTAGTATTTGATATTTTAAATGTACCGGTAGTACAATTTGAAGAACTAATTGTTATTATTTTTTGTGCAGATAATGGATACAGAAACGATACCGGAGGGCTATGTTCCGCTCTCGGAAGGGCATCAAATATATGTTCCCGTCAGGAGGTTGACTGCATCACAGGGCACCTTTAAGGTAAAACCAAAATCTTGTTGCTTCAAATTGATGGTGAATGGGTTTTTCCAACCACGTGCAGTTGTTGGCATGACAGGTGGCCAGTTATTTGAAACATCATTAGGACAGGCATTAAAAGGTATTTAAAATTATAATTTGAATGTTTGTTTGACACCCAGTGAGCAGTATTTCATTAAATACAGGACAAGAACAAGTAAAATAAAACAAGTCTTGATTCAGGCAGAAATTATGAAAGAATGCATGATATTTTGTCCAGGATTATTGTTCATGGTCTCCAATAGTCAGTTTCCACACCTTTTTTCATCGTGCTTAACGATATTCTTTTGATATTTGTTTTATAGTTTACACCATGACAGGTCAAACATCAAGAATAGCATTTTTCTACAATTTAATGAAAGTTTAACCAGTAAGGGACAATGGTGCTATACATACTATCAGATTACTTGTTTGAAAGCGTTTTAAAGGTCATAAATAATAAAACATACTTTTGAGAAAGGACAGTAAGGATGTCATTTTTGCCCTGAACGCTAAAATAGGAACAATGACAAGAGCATTCAGAATCAAGAGGTCACCAGAGGCACAACTAGAGGACCAATAAACAATGTGTGATACATAATTTGCAGTTTCTCCAAATGCTTTCTGTCTTGTGTTGATTACAAACACATTTACCAACCGAATTAGAAATTTAAAGTGAAAGAGTGGTGCAGTTCTTCATTGTCTTCATTTTTACAAATATGTAGAAACTGTGGTATATTCTGTTTTGAAACTCATTAAATATTGTATTTATATGTTGGTATCATTTTATGAATATTGAAGATGAATTTTATTCATATTGCAGGCATCTTCTTCTCAAAAATGTGTTTTAAGTATAATCAAATATATAGAAATACTGTCTTTTAACTTGTATGGTAGAAAGAAATGTAAAACATGAAGAAATTAATGTAATTTCGAATAAAAACTTTTGCCGTAACGATCTAGAAAAAATATGAATAATAAAGGATCCCATGAGTTGCTGATGTTCCTGCAAACCTCATTCTGATATTCCTGAAATTGATGCATGCAGCTATGACAACATTGTGAAACAGAAGAAAAATATCCAACATTCAGAGTAAGTACTGCTACAAAATATATTCTAACACTTTCTTTGCTGTAACTGCTTAAAACTCTATTTAAAAAACCTTCATTTTGTAACTTCAAAGAAGTTTTCTTACTTTGGTAGTTCTAAAACTTTCTAGCATATGGGGAATCCCCTACAGGGAGCTTTTTTTTTTTTTTAAGTTGAATAAATATAGAATTATTCATTCCTGTAACACCGTTTTTTTTTTGTTACAGGAAAGACAGTTTTTGTTATTGGAAAGAAAAAAATAAGCTAATTTATATACATGTAAGATTTAACAATTATATATGATTTGTTAATTATTTACACTTAATTACTGTAACTCGTAGATTTTTTGTAGTATTTGTAGTAATGTACATATTGCTAGTCTTTGAATATTCCATATTCTCGTATTTCTGTTACGGGAAAGAGGAATATTGTTACAGGAAGGATAAATAGAACTTTATGAAAGATATTGAATATATTTCGATGTTGTTGTTATAATGTTTCCCCATATTTTTTTTAATTAGATAAATAATGTTTATTTGTTGACTTATTTTTTTTGGTTAAAAACGTATTAACGTCAGAATTTCTTTGTCTTTGCATATTTCCGTTACAGGAAAGAACTGTTTTGTTATAGGAAAGACTTTTATTTTCATTTTTGATTACAAAACTTTATGGTTTGAAAGAAAGTTGTAGTTCTCTTATTCACAAGGTCTTACTTAGTATATGGAAAGTTATTCAAACATGAATCTGATGACATTGAGAATTCAATTTAATATTTAACCTTTCACTAAATTTTGTGTTACAGGAAGGAATCATCTTGTTTTCTATTTCAATACACATGTCACATATATCTCCTATTTTTGTAAAAATGGCATGCCTTAACATTTTTCCCACATAAGTTAACTATTTGTTATCTTTTGTAATAATGAAAGTAAAATCATCCTGTCATATTCAGTTGTTGCATTTTGTTATAAGAAGGAAATTATGTTATGTGACTGAAAGAAAATAATGCAATGTGAATACTTTGCGTAAGCATAATGATAGTTTTACACAAAATGAGAAGTTATAACAATTTTTTTCTTCAGTCAGAATGGCGTTGTCAAATACTGAAAGACAGCGAAAGTTTAGAGAGAACAGGGATAAAGATATGACAGAAAGGGAAAAAAGATCAGCAAGGAAATATTGGCGAACACAAAAACAAAAAGAGAAAGAGGCTAAAAACAATTAAGCAATGTTCTTTTAACACCCCCTAATTCGCCCATGTTAGATATAGAGCAACCACAACAGAGAAACCAGATGTCTCGACAAAAAAGGCAAAGTCTGAAACATCAAAATAAAGATAGAGCAAAATGCTATCGGTACAAAAACCTTCTACAAAATCAACTTAGAGCAGAGCGGTTAAAAACTTGTATGTACATCAAAAGGTTGCAAAGGCTGAAAAAAGGACTCCGAATAAAGACACTAATACTAAAAAAGACACACCCAGATCTAAAACAAGAAAACTGTTAAGAAATTTTTCAAAGAAAAAAAAAGTTAGAAAAACATTCGTGTTCCATAATGCTTTAATAGATCAAATTAAGGATTCATACCAACATAACATAAAGAAATCTGAGAAAAGGCAAATCTATAGTTTATTGTTTGGTTCTATTCTTCAAAGGTATAAGTTAAAGACCACTACAATGAAGGCAATAGGAATTGATGTCCGTATGAATCTTAAAAACAGAACGTGTCTGTCAAAAAGAATTTATAAGAACATTCAAGATTTGTTTGAAAGAAATGATGTTTCCAGGGTCAAGACAGGAACGAAGCAAACAGTAACCAAAGGAATGGTAAAAACATAACGTAGAGTTTTAAATGATACACTAACGAATCTTCACCATATATATTTAGCTGAAACGGAATCGCCTAAAGTCAGTTTTTCAACCTTCTGTAGACCTCGTCCTTTTTGGGTTGTTTTCCCAACTGAAAGTGATAGAAATACTTGTCAATGCAAGTTGTGTGAAAACACAGAGTTTATGTGGCCATCTTTAAGAAAATCGAAGTCAGTTAAGGAGGAAAACTTAGAGCACCTTAAAGATGGTATTGTTTGTTCTTCTTCAGAAAAAAACTGCATGTTTGCAGACTGCAACAAATGTAAAGACAAAATAATAAGTTTTAACAAAGTCCTTCTCAAGGAAGAGGGGGAAAATGTGACAATAACCCTGAAAAAAGCAAGTCAGGATTGGTTTCAGATTTACGAGCAGCAAATTAAAAGATAGAAGAAACATCTCTTTTTAATACGAGCACAGTATGGATATTTTAGAGAAAGGAGAGATACATTAGAAGACAATCAGTGCATAGTCAATGTTAATTTCTCAGAGAACTATGTCTGCAAACTTGGCACAGAAATACAGAGTATGCATTTCGGTGCATCAAAAAGACAAATAACCCTACATACAGGGGTATACTATGCAGGAAAAAATCCAAAGCCAAACGCATTTCGTACTGTTTCTGAAAGTTTGAATCACGGGCCAGCTGCTATATCTTCATCCCATCTTGACAGGAAAAAAAAAACAAAAACAATCCGAATATTATATAAATCTCAATTATAGACATTTTATAAGAAAACTTCAAATATCGTATTAGAAAACTAAATACAACTAGGATATTATTTTTTACATTTCTGTCCTGTAACACTGTATTTCCATCCTGTAACAAACATCCTCAAACCAATGAAAAATTAAGGTTAAAGCTGCAGTTTATTCTAAAAACAAAATCCTGAAATATATTTAGACTGAAGAAAAGTTATTTTCATTTAATTTGAATGACAAAAGAACAATATTTTTCTTTCCTGTAACGGTATTGTCCTTCCTGTAACACAATTGATACAAAATGAAGAGAAGGCAAATACAGGATGAAAAAAAATACCAGAGAAGATGATATATGATATTCAAACTACTTCTTGAAGCTATCATTTGTATTGTGAAGTCTGTAAAAAGTTCATTAAGCAAAAAATGCATTTTATTTCTCTCCTGTAACAAATCAATCCTTCCTGTAACATCACCATTTTAGTGCCACAAAAGTTGTATTTGTATTTTATATGAAAAAGAAGCACTGACTGAAAATTTATAAACTATGAAATACTATCAGGTCTATTTATTTTTTTTGAATAAGACTAAAATCTTTTTTTAATTGAAAATTAAAAAAAAAAATAATACATCTTTTAACAAACCATGAAAAATGTTGGTTAAATTTCTGTTGCATTGCTTTTTACAATTTTCCATTTGCTTACAACTTAAGTTTCTGCATGATACTATTTGGCTGGTTAAAAAAAAACAATTAAAAATATTAAATTCATTTTTTGGGGAATTTTAAAATGTGTTACAGGAAGGAAAATTTTCATGATTGCCGAAGTTATATTTGAGATTTCATGTATAATTATGTGAGATTAAGATGTCATTTTAGTGTTTTTGTACTGTTCAAATGTTACAGATTTACATTCATCAATAAAAATCATTGTCCTTGCATTCATTTTTTTTTATTTGTCATCTTTGCATTTTGACCAATTCTGAGAATGACTCTTATACTATAGTAACACGAACTCGTTATGTTTATGATGTTCACGTGCTATGATAAGACATGCATTGTATACTGTGTATTGCCAGTCGCCATTAAATAGTTATAATTCTACTTGGATTATATACATCTTTATGCCTGCATGATATACATAAAATGACTAAATTATTAAACTGATAAAATTGTTAATCTACTACCTAACTTAGTGTTTCCAAATGCAGGAGATCAGTTTTCTCCTCTATATTTCTACTCTTCACGTCATAAGATCTTTGTTTGAAACAGCAAAATAAATGAATCGCGGAACAGTGTATCCTTCAATGTATGTGTACCTGAATACATTCTGAAAGAACACGAACAATTTACTCGAATCCAATAGTCATTTATTATACATGTATTATGGAAAAGAATAAATTGGAAACAAATGTAGGACAGAAAGTCACAGGACAAAAAGTAACAATTCAGTTTTGAGAATATATTTCTTTGAAAAAGAAAAAAACTAATTTTAAAGATTTTTTTGTGTGTTTTTCTTGAACTATTATATATGAAACAACTTTGTTATTAAAATTTATTCAATAAATATCAATACTGATCAAATAATTGTTATAAAAACAAAATGTCAAAGGAGCTAGGTACTTAAATAGCTTCATTATGCCAAGAAATATGTCCTTTGCATGATTAAAATTTAATAATTTTTCGTTAATCAAGGCGTATGAACAATTTCCTACACTTAAAAATAATTGTATGCAATACAAAGAAAATATATCAAGATCTATCTCTCATATATTCCAATAATTGTCAACATATAATTTGTGACTTTTTGTCCTATCAAAATTGTGACTGTATGTCCTGTGACTTACCATCGGAAACGACGTTATTATGAAAGGAATCATTGATTTTAGTTATGTTCGTTATCGAATCTCCTTCTTTGGATATTTATAGTTGTGTATCTATTTCAGCTTCCCTCTACTATATTAATGTAGGATTCAGTTGACATTTTAAGTCTACCATACTTTAATTTTCATTGTAATAACATTTCGTAGTGTTATGGCCAATCTGTATGGAAAATTGTCGTTCCCTAGAGAAAGGTATGTAATATCCATTAAATGACAAAGTTATTAAAAAACTGATGGAATTGTTACTGTACTGATCACGTCAAACATATTTGAATCTGATCTGAATTTCTTTGTTTGAAGCAGCAAAATAATAAAATCAACTAATCTTGAAACAGTGTATATATGTGTTCCTGATTGCATTTTAAAAGAACAAGAACAATTTAAACTGCATTTAGTTGACAATTGTTATATTTCTAAGAATACGTCGGAAACGACAGTGTTATGGATCAAAGGAATCATTGAATTAGTTATGTTCGTCATCGATTCGCCTTTTATGGACATTCGTTATGCTATTTTTGTATCAATGTTAGCTTCCATTGACTACCTTAATGTAGGGCTTAGTTGGCACTTTAAGCCAACTTTACTTTAACTAACATTGTAATAAGATTTCGTAGTTTCTGGCCATTGCGGTATTTGGAAAATTGTCGTTTTCTAGAGAAAGGTATGTAATATACATTAAATGACAAAAATATTAAAGAACTGACGGAATTGTTACTGTACTGATTATGTCAAATATCTTTTACGATCACAAGTTCTTTGTTTGAAGCAGCAGAATAAATGGATCTCGGAACAATGTATCTTTCTATGTATGCGTTCCTGGTTGCATATAAAAAGAACAAGAACAAATTAAATGTCAAGTAGTCAATTGTTATATATCTAGTGAAGAATAAGTTGGAAATGACGTTAATATGAAATGAATCATCGAATCGTTGTAGATGTATATAGAAACATGTATGTGTGATACATAAAATGACAAAAATATTGGTGGAATTGTTACTGTACCAATAATGGCAAAGACATTTAACCATGAAAAGTTCTTTGTTTGAAGCAGCAGTATCAACGGATCGCTGAACAGAGTATCTTTCGATGTATGTGTTCCTGGTATCATTTTCATAAATCACGAGCTATTTAAACTGGATGCAATAGTCAATTGTTATATTATTTAAAGAGAAGAATAAATTGGAAACGACGTAAATATCTGTCCTACATTCAATTATGTTCGTCATCGAACCCCCTTACATGGGCGTTCGCTATAATAGGTGTGTATCAATTTGAGCTTCCCTTAACTATCTTAATGTAGGGTTAAGCTAGCAAATTAACATTGCAATAACATTTCGTAGTGTTCTGGTAATTGTGTTTTTGGAAGATGGTCGTTCCCTTAGAGGAAACAGTATTGGCTATAAATACCTTATCTATTTATACTATAGTAACACCACCTCATTATGGTGTTCCCGTGCTATGATAAAACATGCATTGTATACTGTGTATTGCCAGTCGCCATTAAATAGTTATAATTATACTTAGATAATATACATCTTTATGCCTGCAGCCAAATACTTAAATAATATGACATGATATACATACAATGACTAAATTATTGAAACTGATAACATTGTTAATCTAAAGGAATCATTGAATAAGTTATGTTCGTCATCGAATCGCCTTTCATTGACGTTCGTTATGCTATTTTTGTATCAATGTTAGCTTCCATTTACTACATTAATGTAGGGCTTAATTGGCACTTTAAGCCTACTTTACTTTAAATAACATTTCGTAGTTTCTGGCCATGGTGTTATTTGGAAAATTGTCGTTCCCTAGAGAAAGGTATGTAATATTCATTAAATGACTAAAATATTAAAGAACTGATGGAATTGTTACTGTACTGATTATGTCAAATATCTTTTAAGATCACAAGTTCTTTGTTTGAAGCAGCAGAATAAATGGATCTCGGAACAGTGTATCTTTCTATGTATGCGTTCCTGATTGCATTTAATAGAGCATTTGAATTAATCAAGTATTTGCTGGCGTATCCGTATCGACGTATCGTATAACACGTATATGAGGAAAGGGTAAATTAAGTCAAGTTGGTCCCGATGAAAATATTATATAATGCATTTTATTTTATTAAATTGAGATCGGGGTAAAATCATTATTGTAAACAAATCTGTTCGATCCGTATACGTCGATCCGTGCACGTATCCATAAACGTGAATAATGCAAATGCTCTAATAAGAACAAGACCAATTTAAATGTCAAGTAGTCAATTGTTATATATCTAGTGAAGAATAAGTTGGAAACGACGTTGATATGAAATGAATCATCGAATCGTCGATATATGTGTATAGAGACATGTATGTGTGGAATGTAGGACAGAAAGTCACAGGACAAAAAGTCACAGACAAAAAGTCACGGACAAAAAGTCACAGGACAAAAAGTCACAATTCATTTTTTTTTTATTATTTTCTTTGAATAAAAACCGCTTATTTCTACAAAAATATTTTTGTATTTTTCTTGAACTATTGTATATAAACCAACTTTGTTAACAAAATTTATCAAAAAAATATCAAAGATGATCAAATAATTGTTAAAAAAAACAAAATGTCAAAGTGGTTTGGCACTTAAATGGCTTCATGGTGCCAAGAAATGTATCTTTTGCCTGATTAAAATTAAATAAATCTTGATTTTTCAAGTATACTGACACATTTCCTAAACTTTAATATGAATATATGTATTAAAAAGAAAATATTTCAAAATATTTCTCTTAATATATATTCAAACAATTTTCACCAAATTATTTGTGACTTTTTGTCCTGTGACTTTTTGTCCTATCAAATTTGTGACTTTATGTCCTGTGACTTTCTGTCCGTTTACCGTATGTGTGATACATAAAATGACAAAAATATTGGTGGAATTGTTACTGTACCAATAATGGCAAAAACATTTAACTATAAACAGTTTTTTGTTTGAAGCAGCAGTATCAATGGATCGCTGAACAGAGTATCTTTCGATGTATGTGTTCCTGATAGCATTTTGATAGATCACGAACAATTTAAACTGGATGCAATAGTCAATTGTAATATATCAAGAAAAGAATAAGTTGGAAACGACGTAAATATGAAATGAATCAGTGATGTAGTTATGTTCGTTATCAGTTCGCCTTATATGAACGTATGCTATGCTAGTTGTGTATCAATTTGAGCCTTCCTTGAATTTCTTAATGTAGGATTAAGTTAGACTTTAAACCAAATTTACTTCAATTAACATTTTGTTAATGTTTCGTAGTGTACGGGTAACCTATTTACTTCGAATTTGGTCTTAGAGAAAGTATGTAATAAACATTGAATGACATAAATAATAAAAGCTGATAAAATTATTCCTGTACTGATTACGTCAAATATATTTTTCTATCATAAGTTCTTTGTTTAAAGCAGCAGACTAAATGGATTGATTGATTGCATGTTGGTTGCTTAACGTCCAGTGGCAAATATTTCACGCATATTCAGGACGAGAACAAGTTAACAATAAATACTATAGGTAGGTTGATACAATAGAGGCCATATAGGATGATGGTCGAGGAAATTTGGACTGCCACTGGAAAATGGGGATATATTGGAGAGGGACAGAAATTTTGCCTTGCAACAGGCCACCTACGGACCCCTCAAAAAGTTGTTGCAAGGGTTCTTAACGTGCAAAGAGCGTGGCACTCTCTTTACACGAGGCATCGGATTTAACGTCCCCCTTCTGACCGGACGTGACTGCGAACTTGATACATTATTATTGCCGAGCAGATATTCGAATGAAATGATTATTGTGAAAAATGATATGTATTCTCATTCTCCATGTCAGACTCCCTTTACTTTTCCTCCAATTTCCCATCCTCGATCTCCTTGTTCTCACCCTCCATGTCACGGTCCTTTTTCTCCGTCCTCTTTTTCGCTTCCTTTAAGAAATGATAAGTCATTTGTTAGTGAACAATTTATCTTTTCTTATGTCTGAGGGAGATGCGAAGATAGGTATACCCAAGAAAAACTCCCTAAGCCATGTAAACCACGGCAAATGAATGTTTTATTCAACGTTGCTGCAAGCATAACATAAGTCAATTAATCAATCGATTAACATGCAAATTACAATATACCACGTTTAAACAAATCCGACACTATATCTAGTAACAAGTTCATGTATTACTAAACCGTATTATTGGTAAAATACACTTAAAACAAGAAGGGTTTGTGAATCGCTAGTAGTATTGTATAACCAGTTTGACCCTTAAACCTTGGACGCAGACGCGAGCGCTATATTTGAACCTGCGCGCGGACTCCAACACTATATTTGGGCCTTCGCGCGGACATCGGGACACTAACTCCATATGTGGACCTGAAATCGAGACGCGAGACGTTAAAGTTAGACCTGCGCGCATACACTTACGCTAAATTTGGGCCTCAGCACGGACATCAAAGTTGGACTTGACATAGGGATGCATACCTAAAGATATGATTCACACGAACACCGTATTTGGGTACAGAGGCTATGGTTGGGCTTAGGCGCGGACGCTATACCTTAATATTAGACCAAGCTACCCTCCAAGGTGGACGTTACGTCACACCCTAGAAAGTGGTGTTCGGATAAATCTCTCTCACACTTCCAGATACCAGATCTTGTTCAGGACTTGAGACCTGCTACATATACATGTAGGTGGTTTAAGATTTTTTCCCCTTTTTCTTTTCTTTTCTTTTATTAAACGGAAAACGGTTTCTGAACCTTCTGCACCATTAACATGTTCTACCTCATAAAAGGAATATATAACAATACACAACAATTCAAATTATTTCTTTTTTAAATTGGTGGCCCTTAAACGGGCCTTTTTTTACATTCCCATCTATGATTGGAACATCGTCAGTAGTCTAATGTGGTGACCCACGACCTCTACAACACTGGTCACGTCGTTAGTGAAACCCAGCTACCCTTCTTCAATGTAACACCAACTGATTCTGAGCAGGCATGATGGAGTATCCAAACTACATCCATTCCCGGTCCCGATTCCAATAACTTTACTTGATCAGTTATTAACTCTAAACAAGTATCCATATCTTTTTCACTCCAAAATGTAGACTTGTTTGGGAAAATATCTCCCCAAACTTCCACGTGTCTTCCAAAAATGTGTTCCCTTTCAAAAGCCAACTGCATTTTTGAAAATGAGCATCTCTTTAGTTTCAAAACCATTAATAGTAAGAAATATAGGCGGACTTCTAATAACTGATAACTTTTAGTAATGACAGCCTGTCTTAATTTTTCTAATCTGATTTTATGTTAAGAACCATGAATTCTACCAAAAACTTACCAAATAATGGTCAATAGGGATATGCAATACGTCTAGTGTTAATTATGCTGATAAATACACACCAATTCAATAAATCATAATTGAGAAGAGACATAGTATTCATCTCTTTGTCAATTGGTGAAAGATATCATTTTCATTTTCTTTATTTTCCTATCAGCTTCTGCGAAACTTTTAATGAATTATATACGGTAATTATTAAAATGACAACCTAGATAATTTGCTAAAAGGATAAAACATATATGTTGATTTAAAATAAGACAGCTGTACACACTTTCTTTCAATAACATATATGCCAGATATACACAATTTTATCTGTGAATAATTTACGAACATAACAGTGTTTAAAAATAATTGAAGGGGCGGAGAAAATTTTAGAAACTAACTTATAGAAAATCCTCTAAAATGTTTCATCTCAAAAACAATAGCTCTAGGAGAATCATCTGTGGCATAAGTTATAAAACTTTTATAAACCAGATCTTATAAACATGAATGGCTGTATTAAAATCAAGGATAACGGGAAATATATCATACCACAACGGGTATTATTCGTTTTCTTCTCTCAATCATTTTGTATTTTCAATTACTTAATTGATTCAATGCATTTGTTTTCTTGTTTTCCCCCCTCTTAAAACTTATTAATTTGTGTTTTATATATGCAGATCAGCAAGGCACTGTTTTGGCCTATTTTTTTCATTTGTCAACATTAATGTCAGTGACGTTAACAATGAACTGACATATGTGTCTCATATCAGCATGACCTTTATTTGTACTTGACCTTTGATCTAATGGTAAAAAAAACTTGATCTTTTGACATTTTTGTTTCTGGTTCATAATGTTGGTTTATCCTTTGACATAAGCTTCTGTAAGAGGAGTACATTTTTTGTATTTGTGTTACTTGATAAAGATATAGAAAATGTTATGTAAATTCAGAAATTATTGTGATGTTTAGTATGGCCAAAAAAGCGATAGAGTTAGAATCGCAATTATTTAAACTGGCATTTTCAAATATTTAATATGAATTACACAGGATTTTTTTTGTCAGTATTTCAAAAATTCAAATCTCACTTTAAAAATGCAAAAATGATAATCAATAAGAAATGCAAGCATTAGTTTCTGAATTTACAGTATATGAATGAAAATAACATTGTACATATATAAATAAGGAAATATACCTACTATTAAGAACATTTTAGTCAGATTGATGTATTAGTATATATGTATGTAAAGGAATTGATCTTGATATAATAATAATAAAGACATTTTAACTAAATGGTCAGTTTGTAAGTTTATCTTCAGATTACATGGTCACAATAGAAATAGATTTTTGATGAGTCTTTGACTTTCGTGGAAAAAATCAAGGCATAGCGATACTACCTTTTATTGTGGTCCATACATATTCACTCTGTGGTTAATTTTTTCTAAATTTTGATAACTGTCTTAAACTAGCCTGGATTTGTACCAACTTGGACAGAAATTGTTTGTAATCATAAGATAGTTTTTAGAAGTAAATTTTGTAAAAATAGAATTCCTGTTTCTCCGTATTTTACTTATAAATGAACTTAGTTTTTCTTCCACGAAACATTACATTCACTCTGTGGCTAAAGTTTTTAAAAGATTAATTATTTCTTTAACTTTCCTGCATTTGTACTAAACTTGGGCAGAAGTTTGATTATGATCAAAAGGTAGTATCTGGAAGAAAACTTCATAAAGTTTGAACCGGTTTTTCCATATTTTACTTGTTTAATGGACTTTTTCTTCCAGTTAATGTAACATACAGCCTGCAATTAAAAATGTTTTTAAAGCATTTAATAGATTCAAAAACTATCCTTGATTTTTTCCAAACTTTGAAAGAAGCTTCTTACAATCTTACAAACAAAAGATAATATTGACAGATATATTTTTGTTGAACCTACGATTAACAGCAAAAGTAGGCGAAATACTGGGTTGTGCGGAACACTTACAAATTTGTAAAATTTGGTGTCTCCATTGATCTTTCTTAACTTTACCTTCAACAGGAATGCTTATATTATCTTTATTTCGATAAGTATCTAAAATATGGTTAATTATTTGCAATGAACAGCTTTGAATTATTACAAGTTTATGATAACGTTCATTTACAGCTATACCATGACTATTAAAGAAAGACTGCAACAGGCATACCGTGCCGGAAGGTTTTGTAATGTTCAATTGGTATGTGAAGATGATTAGGTTATAAATTGCCATTCTGTTATTTTGCAGACCTGAAGTAATTTTTTGGAGGAAAAATTGTCAGAGAAATGGAGTGATTCCGGTTATAATCATGAACAGATAACAGTCAACTGTAACAATTTTCAGATAGGTACCATGAAAATGGTCATTGATTTTATATATGACTTCCCTATTGATATTACTTGTACCAATGTTGCTGATCTTTTACATGCATATACATACTTTTAGATTGATGACCTACTAGCAGCTTGCCAGTTATTTTTGAAAAAGGCAGTTTGTGATGCCAATGTTTTCAATATTCTGACAATTTCAGATCAGTTTCATTTAAACAGTGTGAAGGAAAAATGTTTCACTACATAGATACCAAATTTGTATACCTTGGTGCCAACTTTGTTGAGGACTTTTATGCTCTTCCTCTAGAACTTATGGTACAGGTTGTAAGCAGAGATTCGTTGGTTGTAAGTGAGGAATTTCTGTTTGATATTATATATGTTTTTTGTAGTAGATATGAGTTCGATCACATTCTTCCGACATTACTTTGTAATAAGATATTTCAGTACATCAGTAGTACTGAGGGCATTTCATTCACTGAAGATGACAGATACAAAAAGATATGTTTACCTAGATTATTTAAAACCAACAATAATATCGTGGTTAACAGATTTATGGTATGCAATACCAATACAATATTGCCGTGCAATAATATAGATGGAGAACGTTTATCCTTTACAGTAAACAACACATGTAATTTGCGCTCTGGATGTGTATATGGTAAGGCAAATATGTCATTCCTTGCAAGACTTAAGGTACATAAAACCACTTCAAATGAGATAATTGGAAAAATTGATCGTCGTATTGTATGCCAGAGCAATGTAGTATTTCGAATGTTTAGAGCTCCTCTATTGTTAGCAGGAACATGCTATACATTGCAACTTTTTATGGAATGCGTACAAGGTAGTGTTGGAGCAGAAATTAGACAATGCAGCAATGTAGATGGGGATCAGAATATAAATACATTCAGGGAACCTTTCACGTTATAGTGAAGGATTTGGATAAAAAATAGACAGAACCCTGAGAAAAAGGCTCTGATTAAACTGAGGAATACAGTTAAAAACAGGAAAGAGAATAGGAAAAGGAAGGGATCAAAAGTCCAAGCAAAATTACCTGTACAAAGGTCGGATTAGATTTATCTTTATAACTTCTTCCGTTGCATGTCATTTGATCTCTTTAGTAATATATTCATCAACGACTTTCATGTTAACGACGATTCTGACATATTCTTATTCTGAAGTTAACAATTGACCGTAGCAATTAGTTTAATCCAATGATTTTTCGGAAAAATCTTTCACATAAACTAATTAATTCAAATGAAATAGACACTTAAGTGTTTAAAAAGTGGTCAAAATCTTTCGTCAGATGAACCTGAAATTTAAGGCCAAAATCGGTCCTTACCGGACTTATACTTTTTATAAACATTAGAAAGGTCTGTTTTTTAACTTGTTACTTTTATACTTTCATAAATTGACATATCAATCATTGTAATATGTTGTTAAGACTTTTAAATACATGATATTTTTAATGAATTTATACTGATCCAACATATATGCAGATAGTCTATGTTTTAAATGTTCCTGTGTCACACATTCTTCAAGAATGTGCATGGCATATTCCAAATATTCTTTGTTTTATCTTTACAGATTTGATCCCAATGGGAACAAACTGTGCCACTCTACTTGCCGATTTGTTTCTTTATTATTATGAGGCTGACTTCATGCAGGAACTTCTTAGGAAGAAAGATAAGAAGTTAGCAATATCCTTTAACTTTACTTTCCGCTATATAGATGACGTTCTTTCACTAAACAATTCAAAATTTGGTGACTATGTGGAACGCATCTATCCCATCGAATTGGAGATGAAGGATACTACAGATACAGTTAAGTCGGCTTCATATCTTGACTTACATCTAGAAATTGACAATGAGGGTCGGTTGAAAACCAAACTTTACGACAAAAGAGATGATTTCAGCTTTCCAATTGTGAACTTTCCATTTCCAAGTAGCAACATTCCAGCAGCACCTGCATACGGGGTATATATCTCCCAATTGATACGATATTCCCGTGCTTGTATTTCCTATCATGATTTTCTTGATAGAGGGTTACTGCTCACAAGGAAGCTATTAAACCAAGAGTTCCAAATGGTGAAGTTGAAATCATCCCTTCGTAAATTTTAATCCCCAAGGGTGACTGGGGTATAGAAATAGGGTCACTTGGTCTTCTCCCGACCGGCAGTAAAACGCTTGCCGAAGTGGGGCGTCCGTTTGGCTGTGCGGGATGTATCAAGTTCGCAGTCACGTCCGGTCAGAAGGGGACGTTAAATCCGATGCCTCGTGTAAAGAGAGTGCCACGTTCTTTGCACGTTAAGAACCCTTGCAACAACTCTTCGAGGGGTCCGTAGGTGGCCTGTTGCAAGGCAAAATTTCTGTCTATCCAATATACCCTCATTTTCCAGTGGCAGTCCAAATTTCCCAGACCAACTTCCTCTATTATAACAACATACCTATTGTATTTATTGTTAACTTGTTCTCGTCCTGAATATGCATGAAATATTTGCCACTGGACGTTAAGCAACCAACAATCAATCAATCAATCGTAAATGTTACGGACGCCATCACGAGTTGGTTGACCGTTATGGAATAACCGTTTCACAAATGATATCGAATATGTTCCTTACGTCGTAACTACAATCCCCTTCCCTTTCATGAATGTGACCTACCGAATTATACTATTTACCGGATTTGTAATCACATATGAGAAAGCATAAAAAAACTGTGAACACTTTTCACTTTCATTATTTTAATTATTTATTTTTTTTTGGAGGGAGGAGCCTGAGGTATACAACCTCAGACCTAATGTATGTCTTTGCCTTGATGCCTTTTTCATTTCTGCCATCTCGCTCTGGAGCGCAATACCAGATCACTTCCACCTCTAGGTTCATCCATTCTACAGTCTGCAAAAAAAAATCATTATTGAGTATACGATTCTAAGATAAAACGTTTTAATTTAAATGAATTGAAGTAATAAAAATGAAACATGATCCAAATTACGCATGTAAATGGAACAACGTTTTTTTTTATCCTTCTTCAAGTCAAACTCATTTATACGTCGTGTATCAATTGTCTCGCATTTGTGTGTCTCATACCTTTACTACATATTTAAAATTATTTTATGACTATAATTCCAATTAGATAACTAAATTTGAAATGGACTTCAATATAATTAAGGTAAAGAACGTGTAAAAATTGATACTTACAGGGGATACACCCTTTCAGCTCGAGGTCCTCACCCTGGACTGGGGATCCCTCGTCGAGAGGACTCTTCTTGTTGGAACGCTTCAATTCTGAAAGACAGAAAAATATAATGTAAATTACAAACAAATATTTAAAAATAAGAGACTGTCATATAAAAGATCTATTTAAATAAGTATAACGATCATCAACGGAAGTTTATATAGTGAACGTCATTCACTTTTGTTAACACTACCGCCATGTGTCGTCCCAAAGAGGTACGCATCTCCATATTTCCCCTGATATTTTGTTTTTTGGTAAAAGCGTAACTTTCCATAATAATAAAACGTTTATTTTAGGAGAACTGTATGTGAAATCAGCATGATGTTGGAATAGGAGATCCACTTATTTATAATACCAAGTGAGTGCCGTAATGAGTGGGTGTTAGACCCTCTCCTTGTCTGAAATAGACATCCATTGTGTGGAAAGTCTCTATAATTGCAGTAAAGCGATCGAGAAAAACACTCCTTTCGTTATTCAACCAATGCAAAAAACTTTCTGTTTAGTTTTATGACTCAACTTTCTCACGTTTGTTTCTACACCAAAAGGAGTATGGCCACGAAGTGCCTATATTGGCCCTGTGAAATGACAAAAAAATAAATATAAACAAGGTGGATCCATTATAGTTAAAACATATCTACTAATATCGTTGTTTGTTATTTAAAAAAAAAATCATATTTTCATGACGTCACTAATGTGACGTAACCCCCGAAATCGAACCGGAACGCTCAAAACATCAAAATTTTCGAAGAATTTCACACTTCTTGGTTAAATTTCGCATTGGCCACAGGCCTCGACCAAAGTAATTCTAATCTCATTTTAATTGTTTAACACTTTGAAATCGTTTGCAACATTTATTAGCGTGGTCGAGGCCTGTGGCCACATCGAAAAATAAACTTTTGCAAACAAGCAAATCCGGATTCAACACTGTTACTTCCGATGTACGATAGATTTTGTGGCGAAATGTCTAATGAATCTATCACGAACTTATATTAAAATAGAAACAATTTTTATAGTTCATCTTCTTTTTAGCTCACCTGACCTGAAAGGTCAAGTGAGCTTTTCTCATCACTTGGCGTCCGTCGTCCGGCGTCCGTCGTCCGGCGTCCGTCGTCCGTAAACTTTTACAAAAATCTTCTCCTCTGAAACTACTGGACCAAATTTAACTAAACTTGGCCACAATCATCCTTGGGGTATCTAGTTTAAAAAATATGTCCGATGACCTGGCCATCCAATCAAGATGGCCGCCATGGCTAAAAATAGAACACAGGGGTAAAATGTATATTTTGGCTTATATCTTTGAAACCAAAGCATTTAGAGCAAATCTGACATGGGGGTAAAATTGTTGATCAGGTTAAGATCTATCTGCCCTGAAATTTTTTAGACGAATCAGACAACATGTTGTTGGGTTGCTGCCCCTGAATTTGTTATTTTAAGGTAATTTTGCAGTTTTTGGTTATTATCTTGAATACTATTATAGATAGAGATAAACTGTAAACAGCAATAATGTTCAGCAAAGTAAGACCTACAAATAAGTCAACATGGCCAAAATTGTCAGTCAACCCCTTTAGGAGTTATTGCCCTTTATAGTCAATTTTTAACAACTTTTCGTCATTTTTTGTAACTTGTACAAAAATCTTCTTCTCTGAAACTACTGGACCAAATTTAACCAAACTTGGCCACAATTATCATTGTGGTATATAGATTAAAAAATGTGTCCGATGACCCCGCCTACCAAAGAAAATGGCCGACATGGCTAAAATTAGAACATAGTGGTGAAATGCAGTTATTGCTTTATATCTTTGAAACTAAGATATTTAGGGCAAATCTTTCAAGATTTAAATGCCCATCAGAATAAGATCTTTCTCCTCTTAAAATTTCAGATGAATCTGACAACCAGTTGTTGGGTTGCTGCCCTAAAATTGGTAACTTAAAGGAAATTTTGCAGTTTTTGGTTATTATCTTGAATACTATTATACATAGAGATAAACTGTAAACAGCAATAATGTTCAGCAAAGTAAGATCTACAAATAAGTCAAACATGATCAAAATTATTAGAGGACCCCTTAAGGAGTTATTGCCCTTTATAGTCAATATTGAACAACTTTTCGTCATTTTTGTAACTTGTACAAAAATCTTCTTTTCTATAACTATGGGGCAAATTTAACCAAACTTGGCCACAACCATTACTAATGTATCTATTTAAAAAAGTGTCTAATGACCCCGCCTACCACCCAAGATGACCGACATCAGTAAATACAGTAACAGGTGAGCGACACAGGCTCTTAAGAGCCTCTAGTTATAATATTTTGAATACATTCTATCATATTTCGTTTTTGGGGAAAGACGGCTTTAAGCCGTCAATTCCCTAATGGGGTTGGCCAGAGAATCATTCCCTCACGTCAATCATTTTGTTTTGATAGTTTGGAAACCCCCTCAAAATGTCATACTGAAATTGATGACAAGGAGAACAGATTGACTTTAAATACATTGTTTACACATTTCCCTTCTGTTTCTCGTGAAATTATCGTATATCGAGCTTTCCCTTACACTATATACGTTTCTTTTACAGTCCGGAAAAATCAGTATTACGAAATATTCTAAATATATCTAACCTAGTGACGTCAGTGTGGAAAGCCACACTACACAGGGATATCCTTTATTCATTATAAAAATCATTCACAGTATTTGTATACTAATTTAAAATCCGTATTTGTTAAAGGTAAACCTAATGATGTTTGCTGTAGTGTAGATGATTCACACACCAACATGCAATGCTTTAATCTGAGGCTATAATCAGATAATTTGTAGGTTAACTTTCACGGTAAACAATGTTAATGGGGATACATGAGATTGGGGAGAGAAACGGCAGTTTTCATTGTTTCTGTAAAGTTCTGTTTAAGAATCTTCCTCCAAAGCAGGAGCACCTCAATTGATGAGTAATTATACACTAAAATCAAAGTTAATGTATCTGAACACTAAAAATGTCACATTAAGTATATATATGATAAGTAGTCATCAATCAAAAAATAATTTTGCGTACCAACATAATTATTGTAGTGGTCATTTTTTTTCTCATTTCTTTTTTAAATATTACTTTTTGTAGTTTAAATTTATTCATGAATTTTACAGATATATCAAAATGTGGGATCTGGAAACAAACTTCACACAGCTTATATCAATCATATTTGATTTTATAAGTACATGTATCCCTGTGATGAGAGTTGTAACTGGGAATTTTATCAATGGAAAATTAAAAACGGAATAGATTTTTCAGTCCTCACTTTCTTGAGAATACTGTCACAAAAAATTGAGAATGGTCTTAGCCTGCCGTTCAGTTGTACATAATTAAAATTCTAAATTATATTGTAGTAGTTCAATTCAATTGAATTTTAGATAATTAACTCCCAACTTTAATCAAATGTTTTGATTTAGAAGGTGCAGATCTCATTGGTTCAAATTGTCTCTATTGTGAATTCTTGACTAAGGAAATGAAATAACAATAAACAACAATTAGTTTCATTATTGTCAGCCTTTCTATATGTTCTAGCTGTTCTTTTGCTCATTCTTTGTATGTAGACTATCAAAAGATACCCCCCTAAAAATTGAAACAATGGCCGTCTTTTCCCTCAGAGCTCTTCAGCTCTTTGATTTTTTTGTGTGTATTGGAATTACATTGCGCATGTTTGTTGCACTTACCAACAGAAATATGGATGAAGGCAGTTTTGCCGGACGGTGACATATTCGGCAATTTTTGTTTTCTCTGACATATACTGTAGACCATTATGTGAATCTTTTCTTGCAACTGAAGTATGCTTTTCTTGGAGATTACATATTGAGGTAAGTCAAAATTAATTTATAGATTTAAATAACAAACAAAATTGGAATAACAAGTTCCGTAGCTTCGTCAACTGCCGACGGAGATTTTTTTCCCGTAGTTACAACGTGTTTTTTTTTTTATTGAAACATTGTTGTGGAAAATAAAATGACTAGTAGATAATAAATTAATTAAGAGTTCATTGTGAACAACGTTATTTTAACACTTAAAAGGGATTTTGAAATGTTGTGTTTACGATTGGTCGGCTTTGCTATAAAAAAAAATGGGGCAGCTTTTAATTAAGGCCGAATTTATTCTACGAAAACCGTCTTAAAAATAACTATGCTGAAGCAGTAATATATCTTTACTCATGTATGTTCAACAAAAACAAACAAAAGCAGCTAGAGAATAAGCAATGACAGTCAAAGTTAATTCATAAGTCACAGAGTAAATTTGCAATTAAGGTTCTCAAAAACGACATCAGACAAATTTATGCTAATAAATTACTTCTTTACGAACTGTGTCCCCATGATTGATTGACTGTTGGTTTCAAATATGGCAAATATTTCATGCATATTCAGGACGAGAACAAGTTCACAATAAATACAATAGGTAGGTTGATACAATATAGGCCATCTGGGATGATGGTCGGGGAAATTTGGACTGCCACTGGAAAATGAGGGTATATTGGATAGGGACAGAAATTAAGCCTTGCAAAAGGCCACCTACGGACCCCTAAAAGAGTTGTTGCAAGGGTGCTTAGCGTGAAAAGAGCGTGGCACTCTCTGTACACGAGGCATCGGTTTTAACGTCCCCCTTCTGACCGGACGTGACTGCAAACTTGATATATCCCGCTCAGCCTAACGGACGTCCCACTTCGGCAAGCGTTTTACTGCCGATCGGGAGAAGACCAAGTGACAATATTTATATACCCCAGTTATCCCCAAGATAAAATTGCCTTTATCGGTTTCAGCCGACATACAAATGTATTCCACTTTATGGTACATTTCTGTTTTATAGTAGCTGCAATGTAAGTATTCAACTCTTTTGACTTTTTCACAGCCACTTCTGCACCTTTATTACTAAATGATGTCCAGCAGGAGTTCATTTTGTATTTAAAACAGAACAAATACGGCATATCAGCTAATATCGGACGTTCACTTCCGGAATCAATACAGAGAACTGTGTTATATAAACTATATTGTAACATCATTTTAAGTGAGAAAAAAAAGATATCTATGAAATTGCTTGAAACAGCTGGCAATATTAATTTAAGGAGAACTCACTGTAGGGAATATGCTCGGGGAATGCATACATTTCAAAAATAAGTATTGGTCTAAATGTAGGCAATTAATATATAATATTCATAGAAAATATCAATTATTTGATATTCACATATTGAGCATGGACCATTTGTCGGCAGGGGAACAAAGATCTTTTGGAGTGCATGAGGGAGTGGTGATAAGGCATTATTCAGAACAGCACTTTGCTGTGACACTGCTTTAAGTTGCTAAGCAGAGCAGACAAGGTGATGTCGGGACTCCTACCACATTGATGGTTAGACACACCAGCATCACAGGTTTGAAAAGGTTCGGCAAGCTGTAAAAAAAGAAAATGTAAGAAACAGATGGGGACTTATATTTAATTGGTTGTCTGACAACTTTGCGCACGTGTAAGCTTGACATTAGAAGTATATTTTTCTGCCTTTAGAATTTAAAAATGAAAGATAATGAATGGATTTAAAAGCAAAAAATAACAACTTTCCTTGAATTCTGAGTCATATGGAACCCTTGTCCTTTTACAAAATGGGGGAGGGAATGCGCCACATTATGAACGGACATTGACTTATTCATGGATTAAGCAACAACAAAAGACTATGAACAGCTATAGATTTGCATTCATGGTACACACAAATAATGTTGAACTACCTTCAAACATGCAGGTGTCATATATTTGTCACAATAAGCGGTGTGTAAATGCTGAACATATATTGCTGGAATCTGAAGACCAAGAAATATGCCGTGTGATTTATCCTGTCCACTGTAAAACTCATCTGCCGTACTCTGATTGCATGCTCTCCATCCATGCCTTCTGAGAATGAATCCGCATCAAATATTAATATTCCATGTGGTGCGCACAGTACCTTTAGTGGATGTGTGGTTTTTTTTTGAGCTCAGAAGTGATCTTGTCCGATGAAATTTTAGCAGACATGAATGGATCTTGTCAGATGTAACTGAAATGTCATACGAATCGTTAAAAGTAATAAGGATTTTGAGTTATGCAGTTAAAAATGCAACTTGCAAGCACAAAATACAGGATGTAAACAAACTACACAACAGAGCAAGAGCATAATATACCGAGGCTAATATGACAAAATAAGGAGAAGAATTTCAAGATTTGTGACACAGAATCCCGCTTTGATTTCAAACATAGAAATAAAACAACTAAGAAATTAATGGGATGCGACTCAGTCTTACCTCTGCTTCCGGTTGATGAAAGGCAATAATAGACGAAATATTGACATGACAGGTCGATAATTATGGCCATATGTAAAAATGAATCATTAAAATCTTGGTAAATGAACTTCCAAGACAATATTTATCAGTTAAAAAGTAAGTTAATTCAGAATTATTATCGTAAAGTTTTGAAACGAAAATCAAAAAATGCCACAAAAGAAGAAACCGTTTAACGAAGTCAGTATCAATTTTAAAGAGGCCTGCACAGACCTTAGTGGTTAAATAGAACGCAGTGATGTTAAGGTTGTTCGCCACATGAAAAGATACACAATTCAAATTCAGTGTCCGGTAAATAAAAAGTTGTCTCCAATCATAGTATAATCGGTGTGTATAAAGACAATAGATGTAGATTTTGAAAAAAAATACAACTATTATTTGAGACCAAGGGAAAAGGTCACGTGACCACCCGAAAACGAAAGTAAAATACTTAAGAATTGAATGCTTCTTTTTGTAAATTTATTGGGGTGTAAAAGCGTTGACCGAAGTACATTTTGTACAAAAATGTGCGCACGGTCAACGCTTTTACAACCATATAAAGTTACAAAAAAAATCATTCAATACTTATAATTACATTTTTTAGCTAGGATAATGAAAACACGATTTTTATCAAGTTTTTATTTAATTCACCTGTGCACTTTATTGTGGGACCTCGTGTCATCATGATTGATAGTTTTATTGTGTAATGTAAATGCTAACGGAATAATACTTGCTGTGCAGTTAGCCAATCAGAATAATGTATTATAATGAAACATACATCTAATGAAATTATTGACAAATAAATCGTAGAAGAACATGGGCATGTGGATGTTTAAACCTAAAGTTTAAGACACCTTTGGGTAGCCTACGATCTAAAGTTCATTAAAATATCAGGGCAAAATGTTGTTTTTAAAGATAATGCATATAAAACCAACTTCAAAGTCAAATCATTTGACATTTTGTGCTTTTTCGGAGTTTCGGATGCATTTGTATCACTACTTATAATCTGTATTCTTTGCCACATGTTAGCGAAGTGTAATTTCAAATTCTCTTTCTGGGAAACCAAACAATATTGTCCTTAGTGGCCAATATGCCCTTGTTTACTCGTTTCTATTACCTTATCTTCAGAATTGCAGTTAAATGGTCGGTTTAAAAAACGCTGCATTGATTTTTAATGTTCCAAACGAGTTATTTTCTTTGTTAACGTTACCCCTTAATATATGTACAAAACGACCTATCTATATCGTTCATTATATCTGTTTTTATACTATTGAAGTTTAAAAAGTACGCACATAAATGGCTACGATGGGGTTATAAAGCTCCCTTACGAGATTCTTTATGGTTGTTTATGTTATAGATATGAAATCATAATCTTTCAGTCAGTTTAATTGAAGTCTGGAGCTGGCATGTCAGTTAACTGCTAGTAGTCTGTTGTTATTTATGTATTATTGTCATTTTGTTTATTTTCTTTGGTTACATCTTCTGACATCAGACTCGGACTTCTCTTGAACTGAATTTTAATGTGCGTATTGTTATACGTTTACTTTTCTACCTTGGTTAGAGGTATAGGGGGAGGGTTGAGATCTCACAACCATGTTTAACCCCGCCGCATTTTTGCGCCTGTCCCAAGTCAGGAGCCTCTGGCCTTTGTTAGTCTTGTATTATTTTAATTTTAGTTTCTGGTGTACAATTTGGAAATTAGTATGGCGTTCATTATCACTGAACTAGTATATATTTGTTTAGGGGCCAGCTGAAGGACGCCTCCGGGTGCGGGAATTTCTCGCTACATTGAAGACCTGTTGGTGACCTTCTGCTGTTGTTTTTTTTATTTGGTCGGGTTGTTGTCTCTTTGACACACTCCCCATTTCAATTCTCAATTTTATGACAAAATTATTCTAGGCAGAAGTTACAGGACATACAGTGACAATTTTTATTACGTCACACAGGTAAAGGAAAATAATTTTGTCATTTATAGTATGAGGAGGTGTAGCTTGCATTTTTTAAAAGTGTGTACTAGAAAGAAGGGACGAAAGATACCAGAAGAACAGTTAAAGTTTAACTCATAATTCGAAAAGAAATTTTATTTGTATTGTATTGTTAAATTGTCAATTTGAGTATAATTTATTTATGAAATGAACAACAAGTTGATCACTAAATAACTTGAAACTTATTTTGAGATGTGTTTATTTCATAATCAAGGACTTATATACGTCCCTGTTCATAATATATCCATGATGCTTGTTTAATTCAACGAATAGTCAGTTTTGATATTTTTTAACTGTTTATACTTAAATTGTATGGATCCATAGCACTAATTGGCGGTGTACTGTATCTCAATGCAACCTCCTGGTGTAACATTTGGTGCATCCAATCCATTTGATATTACCATTCGCATCCCCATCATGGTTACATTCCTGCACAACACAACAACCTCCAAAGAACCTGGATGTACAAAAGTCAAACATTTGTAAATTTCACATTAAAGTTTTGAAATAATAATCTCATAGAGAAATATTTATCTATTTGTTGAAAAGTATACTATTTAAGTATTTAAATCATCTTTGCAAGTAATGCTGTTTCGTTTTTCTCTCTCCATTATTTGCCCCAGGAAAAAAGAATTTCTGAATATAGATTGTTGAAGTTGATTGAATACTGTATTAAAAAACAAAGGAAGTTTTCATAAATTTAAAAAAAAAGAGACTTGCCTCTAACTTTCAGCAATGGCACAAACATGGTTCATTTCAACTGAAGTGGCATTAAACTTTACCCTCAAAACATTTAAAGTTTGTGGGCTATCCCCTTCTTTGCATGGACATGGGGGCAGGCAAATGTCATAACCATATCGCTTAATTTCAGAGTACTGCTGGATTTGCCTACCAAGTGCACCAGCCATTAACAAAATCTGTAAATGAGTATTCATTAAGGTGCCAAGGACTACACTACCAATAAATATTCGATTACTAGTATGTCAAAATATATGTCAACATGTAAAGCACTTTGTACATTAAGAGAAATACAGACTTTATATGCATCTTTGATTAGACCAGTAGTGAGGGATTGCAACTTTTATTTTCAACTAAATGGGATAACTCAATGCTGAGATTAAAACACTCAAAGATTTTGAATGACACTAAGATAATTACAGATTTTTTAAAATATTCTATAATAAAAACATAAATTACCACAGTCTAGGTTTAATTTTGCAGTTTCAATAACCTCAGATTTAATTGTATGCTCAACAATACTTCTCACTGTAGGCTGGTTGGCTGGTCTATTCTTAAATGTACTGTCAGTACACATACATTGGGTTGCCTCATCCTCTGTTTTCAGCTCATTATTATACTTTCAAAAAACGTGAATTAGATATTACATTGAGATTATTGAATCTACATTTTAAAATATTAGATAACTGTATGCCTAGCAGCTATATATATCTTACAAGTGAAAATACTATAAAAACAGATGAAATGCACTTTTAAAATATAATAGAACAACGACACAACACTTAAATGTATCACACACAGAAACGGACCAAGCTTCAAACAAAATCCCACGAGAATAACAAATATAACTTAAAACCAGTTTATCAAAAAGGATAGATTTATGCGTCCTTTTATAAGGAAGAATAGGAATAGCTTCAGCCTGAAAGTTGACATAGTCTGAAATGATTCACAATTTATAAATTCGGCGTCCGATCAGTGACCTTTCGTTTGACGAAATTAACCTGGAAAGAATGTCGACGGCTTGTCCTGGCTCACCACATATCGCAAAATCTATTCGTTAAGATGTATGACTGTCCCCTGCGGAAACTGTCTGGGAACGAAAATACGACCTTAGACCAGGAGCCGGAGGCTGTGGAGCATTTTGTCCATACCATATCGTAGTAGCTGCAGTACATGTCACCTGCATATCATCAGATCATGCACATGTAACAGCGTAGAAACTAGGAAAGAGGTATAGTAGCTAACAGATGTCTTTGTTTTAAGGAGTAACAGATGGAGAGCAGTTCAAACAAACATGGACATATCATTACCAGCATAGTGCCAGAATGTGTGTCCCACTTTACAGAGACAGGAATGAAAGATGTTCTGGACATGCTAAGATTCTTTCAGAGCAAGATGGTATATGGCAGTGATTTTGATATCCAGGATTAGTAATCCACAATTGAAGGTGAGACTTTATTCATTTTAGTTGATAGGTCAGACATATTATGCATATGCATTTCCTCCTCCAATCCTTGTTCCTCGGATATTACAAAAGATTCGAGAAGAAAAGACAGTTGTTCTTCTAATAGCACCAATGTGGCCAAGACATTCTTGGTTTCCTCAGATGTTGGATCTAATGATAGATATTTCAATAAAACTACCACTTCTGCCGAACTGCTTACTGGATTTTTGTGGGTAAAATCCTTGTTCATGAAATATTTACACTTACCTGCCTCACCCGCCCTCCTCCCCTCTCGAAGAATTTTTTAATATTGGGCTCGAGAAACTAAAGAGTTACTTAACTTCGTAAGGGAGATAACTGAGGTGTTACCGTATTTATATTAAAAAAACTCGACGAACGTATGGGGAAGTAGAGGGAAATTGCAATTAGTTAAGGAGGCAGGTAAGTGTAGATATTTCATGAACAAGGACTTTACTCACAAAAATCCTAGTTTACTATTGACAAACATCTTGTAAATTTGATAAAATTATATCTACTGTGTGTCTTTTCAAAATAGAATTTTTTTCGGAAATAATTCCTATCTGAAGTCAAACCTTATGTAAAAAGTATAACCGACCTCATGTTATGCAAAGTCGTAACTTATTTGTCATATACTTAAATCACAACGTCGTTACTTCCATTTTAAGCTTGAAAAACGTTTATTCTGCGTGGCGAAAATGACGCCATTAACAAGCAGCAAGACATCATTTATCACTTTTTCAAGATTTTAGTTACACCAGTAAGCGAGACACACGGTAGTTATTTTACAAGTAATAAACAGATACTTATCAAAAAGAGTAAATTTAGCTCTTTTAAGAAAAAACTCGGCCAGGCTGATTTAGCTTAATAGTCTTTCTATCTATCGTTACAAATGAAATTGTTGAAATTGTCTTCTGCACTTAAAAGGATCGAACTAAACTAAAGCATGTCTCTGCTTATACAATATAGCTAACCAGGCTTACTTTGTATCATAAGCCGACGTACCAGAGGTGGCGTTGCGAATGCAAAGCGTTGGGTCATCATTTTTACATGCCTAGTCACGAGAGGTGTTAAACTAGAAGTAGTAGAGGAAATGAGTTCCTCGTCGTTTATTAACGCCTTCAAACGTTTCATAGCTTTTCGAGAGGAAGTAAAACTAATTAGGTCTGACAGAGGTACTAATTTCGTCGGAGCTACTGACCAACTAGGTATTGATAGTTTCAATGCAGAAGATGCACAAATAAAAGAACATTTATATGATAATGGCATAGAGTGGCACTTCAATTCACCTCATTCATCTCACATGGGAGGTATATGGGAAAGAATGATAAAAACAACGCGATCAATCCTGGACTCGTTGTTATCAGAACTTCCTGGAAAAGAACTATCACATGAAGTGTTAGTAACATTGTTAGCGGAAGTGTCTGCAATGATTAACTCCAGTTTAATTTTATAGATATAACGTACATTGTGTCCTTGACAATAACAACATAATAGCCATTACATCACCACCAACCGCTGAATCCAATAAACAAAATATATCCGAGGAATGTAACGCGATATATACAGCCGTCCCGTGTTCACCAATTCAAATGGAACCAAAGCATGCTGATCATAATAATAGTGACGAATCATTCATGTCAGATCTTTTTTCTCCAAACGAGTCTACAAAATTACTACAGATTTGTAAAAGTAACACAGAATCAGGGAATATAAAAGACATTAAATGAATCAGAAGACAGAAGAATTTAAAACTGATATCGCCATCTAAGATATGGAAGATAATAATAGACCGCATTCCCATCCGTACGTAAAATGAAACATTTTGCATATATATTCTTCTAATTTATCATTATCAATTGGGAAACTATCTTTTCGGCAAAGAGAAGAGTACATGTTGTTTGTAACAGGGAAAGAGAGAGTGTATAAACAAAAATAGATTTTAATCTAATTTAATATCTTTAGTTCAAATTACATTTTTTCATTGTGTTGATACAAGGAATTCTTAAATATATTGAAAACCCATTATCTTTAAAAATGGCAAGTGTGTGTTTTCAACATCATTTTATTTTTTATATATATTCTCTTTTCTAAGAGAATAAAGATTCTTTTTAAACTAATTTTAATATCTTGCAATATGAAAATAAATATGAACTTTTCTTTCATGAGGTTTTGTACATTTTATTTATGGTGTTGTTAAATAATGTCTGAGTCCCAATTTGATAACGGTTGTGTCCCATGTTCTACCTATAAGTGTACACAGGATGTTAATTACACCTGAGGGTTTTTAATTTGACATGCTTTGTACCTTACCCGAGTTGTATACCTGTGTTCTTATGTTATAGGGACAAGTAACCATCATTTTTTTTGTATAATGGCTAGGAAATATAACATTTTGAAAATTATGATTGATTTAACCAGAAACATAAATATGCATCAATAGGCTAGGTAAACAGACAAAAAATCACAATTATAAACTGGTATTATTTAAATAGTATGTAAAATTCATTTCCTTTGATAAATTTAGAGCTGGTTCATTTTATACAAAAACACTTGCGGTAAGTGTTGTTTACAATATTATATTACTTTAATACTATTTCTTATTACAAATATTGTGATGTATTAGTGAAAACATTATTGAAGTTACTTTATATTATAAATTTATTGTTTCCCCCTCTATAATAAGCGATTAGGTTGCACATATGACACCATATGTAATGATGATATAATTACATGAGCACTTGTATCTGCATTCTACATGTATAATCTAAGCACATATAACTTAGGAACATTTGACATGTCTGAAGTATTGCATGTATATATATATATATATATTTAGCAACCTATTCTCATTGCACCACCTTATTAAGCAAGACTTGTCCTGATATTTGTAAGTACATTTTTTTTTGCAGGGAACCCTATTCTTGGTAAAATGGAAAGGCTATCAACTTGCTGATTGTACCTGGGAGCCAATCACTCACATTCCTAAACCAGATTTGGAATTATTTCTTAAACCAGAAGTCTGTGCTGGCAAATTATCCGCATATGCTAATATTCTACAGGAGGCTGTACAAAATCGCCTTTCATCTACAAATTCAAAGATCAGTATTTCATTCCCTACAGATGTGTATAGGTATGTCTTCGGTGCTGATGCCAACAACAGTCTACTTTGCCTGGTATTTTAAACTTAACTGCCACGGTCAAGGTACCCAACTTAACTTTCCAGTAAGAGTGAATAGCGTTGTCCGTGAAAAAAACATCTTCACCTTATCAGACAACAAGGTTGTGAAAAAGAAGTTACCATCTGAAAAACTTCAGATAACATCAGATACAGTGGTATATAGTGTTAAAAAAAATTAGATTCTACTGTTGTATATAGTGTTTGACTATTCATTTATAACCATATATACCAGTATGTATTTTAAACATGTTAATGCTGTATAAGATTTTTACATGTATATGGGTTTATACAATGTCTTCCATATTGTCACCAATTGATAATTTTAAATTTCAAGACAATGTTAGGCCGTGTTCACATTGACCTCAATTCGGTGTTGTGTTAGTGTAACTCACACGTAAACTAAACACAATTGCGTTCCCATTGATAAAACTCAATGTTTACATGTAGTTTAAATCATGTTTTACCTACACACAGTCGATAGACGATGTAGGCCTTGTGTAGGTTAAGTGTACACAAAACTAGGCATTTAGGACATTAGTTTTATCGTGTATATATTTAAGGGGGAAACTATTTTTGAGTAAAATTGATATTTTTGATAATTATAAGTTGTCTAAATTTTACAGATTTTTTTGTTAAAAAAAATTAACGTACTTTATTAACCCCTAATCAAGACTCAAAGCAGCATCATTGCCGAACCCATAAGGCAGCAACCAATTGATTTTCGGTGGGGGGGGGGGGGGGCTATTATAGTTGAGTATAAAACATGAAGGCAAGGGGGTGGGGTGGTGAGCTATGGATTTTGTTTTGGAAACAAAAAATGTTTCCAGTTTTTGGCCCTGAAAAAGAAATTGTTTGTTTCACCCTCAGCTGCCACAATATATAATGCTAAAATTGATTTCGACTTGTCACCAAAATTTGTCCTGAAAAAAATCAATAGCTCACCCCCCTCCCCTCCACAAAAAATGAAGTAAATAGTTGCTGCCTAATTCATTTTAAAAGGTCTTCCCGAATCGACTTCACGTACACAGAAATATTCTCCACTGGTCTTTACTCAAAAAACGATTCACGCATAAATGCACGACTAAAAAAAGTGTGAGGTAATTTATATGTTTGTCTAGTATCTCAGATCCGTTAAATAACACGCGTACGTAAAATAAATAAAAAAAAAAACATTACCCTATTCCTTTACCAAATACTCCTTGGAGAAGAAATACCATTTGAAACGAACAGAAAAGATAAAAATGTAGTGATCCCTAATATCTCAATCCTTTTTTTCGGCTGTAAGCACGCTGTTGCAGCTAACGTTTTCTAATGCATTATCTAGACATCTCTAGTATATTCAAACTACTGCAAATGATAAAAATGGCTTTCATAAAGTAGCAACCACTTAACTTAAAAAAAGGGGGAGGGTTATTTTTTATCTGAGTCAGATTTTTTTCGCGCGTACGTTTTTATTCCTTTTTTTTTCGATGCTGGTGATCAAATACTTTTTTTCCCAATATTTAACACTATAATGTATGGGGAAACTCTGGATTCAGAATTTTTTTTTTATCATCTGTATGATTGTTCCGTTACCGCTAGAAAATTTTTCCAAAAATTTAAATTCAGTTCTATTCAGTTAATGAACATTTAAATGACATATAGTTTACAAGTGAGAACAAATCTCATGTACAGGTAGCTACACAAGGTGTATAGATGTGAACAAATGTAATGTGAAACCAGTGTACACTACACTAAACTAATTGTAAACATGTTTACTCTACACGGCGTTTGGTGTGAACACGGCCTTAGACTTTCAACTGATCTTAGTCCTTGTTTTAGTAACAGGAAACATATAGATACAACTGCTATAGCATTGACACTACATATATCTTGTAATTTTTTAAACAATGTTGAAAAATGTACATATAAAAGAGGGACGAAAGATACCAAAGGGACAGTCAAACTCATAAATCTAAAACAAACTGACAACGCCATGGCTAAAAATGAAAAAGACAAACAGAAAAACAATAGTACACATGACACAACATAGAAAACTAAAGAATAAACAACACGAACCCCACCAAAAACTAGGGGTGATCTCAGGTGGTCCGGAAGGGTAAGCAGATCCTGCTCCACATGTGGCACCCGTCGTGTTGCTTATGTGATTACAAATCCGGTAATTAGTCTAATTCGGTAGGTCACATTCATGAAAGGGAAGGGAATTATAGTTACGACGTAAGGAACATATCCGATATCATTTGTGAAACGGTTATTCCATAACGGTCAACCAACTCGTGATGGCGTCCGTAAAATTTACGAAGGGATGATTTCAACTTCACCATTTGGAACTCTTGGTTTAATAGCTTCCTTGTGAGCAGTAACCCTCTATCAAGAAAATCATGATAGGAAATGCAAGCACGGGAATATCGTATCAATTGGGAGATATATACCCCGTATGCAGGTGCTGCTGGAATGTTGCTACTTAGAAATGGAAAGTTCACAATTGGAAAGCTGAAATCATCTCTTTTGTCGTAAAGTTTTGTTTTCATAAAAATATTGTATGAAATAATTTATGAAATAATGTGGTATATGCTTAACTCACTGTTGAAGGCCTAAACCAATTGCTCAAACGCTTTCTTCATATAATAAATATTTTGATTGATTGCTTTATTTTTGCTTAACGTCCAATGTATTTCATGCATATTCAGGACGAGAACAAGTTCACAATAAAAACAATAGGTAGGTTGATACAATAAAGGCCACATGGGATGATGGTCGGGTAAATTTGGACTGCCACTGGATAATGAGGGTATATTGGATAGAGACAGAAATTTTATTGCCTTTTCCTTTCGAAACTTTTCCTGATACTCCTTGTTAGTAAAGTAATTGGCATGATCATATATCCAGGAAACAGAGAAACAGATATGAGAATGATTTAGAAGGCTACTGTGATCATGTCATAGTTTTATACTTCTTGTTCTCTCTAATGACTTAAGATAACTAATGGCTTCGTCTTTATTTTCAGGTGTTGTTTCGTTGATCCTTAGGAACCTTGACCTCAGTTCATGGTTAGACATGGTGCAATATTCCTCTTCAGTGAAATGACGAAGAATGCCAAGCTGGATTTGTTCCTGGAGGACCGACATACGTATCTTGTCAAGTGATATTTTTCTACTGTAGATGAATTGTTTTTCCTCAGTTAATGTACCAGAATTTGTAATATTTGTTTTTTATGATAGATTTAGGAGCTTTAGGTTCTCCAATATCAATTTCTCCGGATTTCGGTCGTCAATATCCCTCTTCAATTTTTTGGCAGATCTTACAGCTGGTACTGATACTCTCAATTTTTTGTAAATTGTAGATTTCCTTGCTCTTCTTATACGCCTGGTGTATTCATTACTTGCAATATGGGAATTTGTTTTAAATTTTGATATATTGATTCCTAGATCAAGTGTATACCATGATGTTTTTTAGGCATTTTTCCAAGTTGTTCTTTTTCAAGTAGAGTTAGATCTCTCTGTCTTGCATGTGTTTTGTTTTCAAAACTAGTGGCCAAACGATCCCTGGTATGGTGATTGTATGACTTCCCAGATGACATAAACGTAGATACATCCTCTCCAGGTGACAAAAGGGAAACTTCTATAGAGTTCCTAGTTTCTTTAAAAAAAATTTAAATTCTTCTTTTTTTTCCTAAAGGTGATTTCATTCGCGAAAGAGACACCTTGACCTGGTTCTAAAATTTCAATTCTAATCTTCCTTTTGTGTATTGAACCTTCTAGTAAAATTTCATAGAGATCCATTCACTTATACTAAAGTTATTGTCTGGAAACCAAATGTGTCTTCTTGAAAACAACTATGACACAAATGTATGACATGATTAAGCATTACTCGAAAGCAAACTTTTGTATGCTTGTATTTCCCATTTCCATTTTCAATTTTATTTTGCTGCCATATAAAAACTTGAAAAGTAAGCTACATCATGTAAATGTAACAAAAAAGGTTAAACTCCACCAGAACCAGAACCTACACCAACACCTTCAGTAGATATTCTAACTTAAGGTCGGTGCAGCAATTGCAAAAAAATGCCAAGTGAGGTTGAAAAAAGATGTTTCAACCAAATACATCAAAACTGCCACTCTACACTTCATATAAGTAGTATGTTTTGTTAACTCATATGTGGGTTGGTGTGACTGTTGTTTCTTCTTACATAACTCTTTGTATTTTGATGGTTAACAAGAGACTTACTTGGAATTCTCATTCTATTCAGTTGATAATTTATATGCCAGAGTCTTCCAAGTATGTTTTCGTAATCCTGGGACAACAATGAGAACAGTAAACAAATGTACGTAAAAGATTTGGTTGCTTTATTTCATTTTGCCTAAAAAAAAAAGGAAATCACCTTTGATACTTAAACAAATCATTATGGTTGTTACATTGAATGATACGACCATGGTGTTGGAAAAGAGTCAATTCTAGTGTTTAAATTCATTTACCATGCATAGATGTATTTTGTCACCTGCCTCAATTTTTTTTGTAGTTGATCGCAAAAACACAGAATTACCCTTATCCGCTTCCGGATTCGTATCCGATATTATTGTAATTGTCTTCAAGGCAGCCATTGTTATGGCGTTTTCAATGTAGTTTTGTCAGTCGGATACGATTTAACTTGAATTTACACATTATTTGGCGGCAAGTTTTTCTCTATGATATTCGTTCAATTTTCGTCGGACAGTTTGTAGTAATCGAGCTCCTTGTGTTAACATTTCAGGTTCTGATTTATTCAGACTTGATACTTTTACTATACATATGGTGGAGACTTTCAAAAGGTTTGTTCAAATGCTTTGATTCATCAAAAACCACTGGTACCATAACTTCACCTTTGACAAAGCTGATGAACCGCAGGAGATGCGGTGAAAGCGCTAACAGAAACAATGTTCGATTTATGATGTGATTTTTTGGTGTTTTCTTTACTTTTAAACTATAAACATATATATATTTCAAACAGGGTAAAATCTAAATATTAGCAATGATTATAAATCACTTTTGATTCGTTCATTATTTTTTACTCATTACCAAAATTTTACTGCCAACCAGGGACTCCATATACAATGGCATATCCAGGAGGATTCCATGGGTTGAAATGCCCTTTTTATGGGCCAATCAATGCATATGGCTGGGGACATATAATTGGACACCCCCCCTTTTTATAAATGACTGAAACTACCCCTGACAGATAAAGTGTGTATACCACCATTTTAAAATAACTTAACTTAAAGCACTTAAATATATTGTTCATATTACAATAGGTCTTTAATTAACCATCAAATTACATTTTACTTAGCTATTTTTTCTTTTGTGAACAATTACCCATGGAGAAAAATTCGCCTAAGACACACAGTCAATTTACTCTAATATGCACATTCAATGAGACTGTACAATGTTAATTAAACTTCTTTTTCGAAAATGTTTTGATACAATAACTCCAATAATTTTTTTTTTAAATTACTACGCATATTCCCGCGTAAATGTCATCTTAACAAAATGGCTAAACGTAAAGTAGATATAGACTATTTAACCGGTTATTCACACAATGTCTCGACAGTAAGTCTTATCAGCTAATTTTAAAACAAAGTATATCACTGGAAGTTTTCAAATGACGAAAACAGATACTATGAGACTTGGTTGTTTTGCAACTGGTAAGCATGAAAAATTCGTGTCTACTGCAACCATGAATTCATTCGTTTAACTGACAGGTTCAACTTTAAGCCATGTCCGTTCTGTCCAAGTTGACGTCGTTTGCAACAAAACAACAACATTGCAAGTGGCAATGAATGAATTGTCCTTCAAGAAGCAAAAGATTGATTGATTGATTGTTGGTTGCTTAACGTCCAGTGGCAAATATTCATGCATATTCAGGACAAAACAAGTTCACAATAAATACAATAGGTAGGTTGTTGTAATAGAGGCCATCTAGGATGATGGTCGGGGAAATTTAGACTGCCACTGGAAAATGAGGGTATATTGGATAGGGACAGAATTTTGCCTTGCAACAGGCCATCTACGGACCCCTCAAAGAGTTGTTGCAAGGGTTCTTAACGTGCAAAGAGCGTGGCACTCTCTTTGCACGAGGCATCGGATTTAACGTCCCCCTTCTGACCCCAAATGTCGAGCTATATGACAATAGCAATATGACATTAAAATGGATCGTTTTCCAAAAATATTTGGACCCCAGTGATAATTTTTAAAAAATGGAACTAACCGACAAGATTGGCCGCCCCCGAGAAAACTATCATGTAACGATGATATATCAATAAAATAGTTGGCAGGATCATATAGCCTATAGATGATAAAACATACATAGGAATGGTTTAAGATGCTGCTGTGGTCGTGCCAAAGTTTCATTTTTCTTGTTCTTTGAGTGAATTTTAGATGTTCTATATTACTTGAAAGAGTTCATGTGAGTGGATAATGACGTCAGGGAATTAATATTTGTTTTCCTTCCGTACATCTCATCACCGCGTGCTATTTGTATGACATATGGCTCGATGCATCACCAAGACACCAAGTCAAATGCAACTAGGTCCCTGTGTAGCAGATACGAATCAGTTCAATTAGAAGGTTACCACACATTCAATGAACACCTTGTTATAATTATAAACCGATCATCGTAAAACATTCAAAGCCATCATAGAACCTTTGGTTTGAAGATGGATTCTACCTCATGCAAAACTTTCAGCCAATGAAATTCATATTTTATTTGACAGACCAAATTCTCTTATTAATGAAAAAACACTTTTAAAAGATCTAGAAAGGTTAAGACGGGACAAAAACCTCAAAGAAAAACTAAACAAAGCATAAGAATTCAGCTTCCTGTTCGAATTACCAAAAGGGAAATGGATGGATTTTCTTTAAAATCATGAAAACAAACGAAATTATACCAATCTTCTTAGTCTTGTGCAACCACTTCTTGAGGAATGTCAAACTGTTTTTCGAAGTGGGTGTTTCCATCTCTCAGGTGAGCAGCAACACCACGTTCTAACAAAAAAGTAATCAATCAACTGAAAAGGTGCAAAATAAAATTCTACAAAAATGAAAATTATATATGTGATTGTCAGAGAATATTGTGCTTTAATTTATGCTAGCTTAACTTTTGCAATTAAAATATAAATTAGAAATAGGAGGATCTGGTATGAGTGCCAATGAGACAACTCTCCATCCTGGTCAAAGGCAAAACAATAAATATTTAAAATAATTAGCAAACATTTGTCAGAATTAAACCATGTAATAAATAAATACCAATGTCATTAGGGGTATAAAAAACCCATATCAGTCCTTAGTCCCAACTTGACCTGTTTAGATCATGGGATGAGAAAGGCACTTTTTTAAGTTAAAATTATTACTTTGCATATTTGATGCGCCATCAGAACCAAACCCTAATATTTTCGTCCACAAATCAGTATTACATGTACTATCTTCCCTTTCAAAAGTTGCCTTTATAAATGAAAAAAATATCTAACGCACAGGCTGACTCTGCTGTTCCTAAACAAAAGAAACTGTCAGAGACTTTCCCACTTATATATGTACGAACATATAGGGACTCATACTCGTCTCCCATAAAATCACTTGTCCCATCACACGTTACACTGATAAATTTCAAGGCATCCATTAACTTGTTTACTTCACTTCTCGAGACATTGGCGATATGGTGAACGAATTCTCTTGCTTTTTTGTCATTCAAATACGTTTCGCCAACATCTAAACCTTTAGCCTTGTAAAGCTATCATAAAATGGGATAAAATTTTAATGCTAGATGATGTTTTGCAATTGCATTTGAATTGCGAAAAAGAACATTTCAGGTATGAAAAAGTGCCCATGAACATGGACATTATTCACTACCAAAATATTGTCCATGTGGACATTTTTTTCAGAGGACATTGTGTCCGCAAGGGCATTTTTTGATATGATTAAAGTATTAAATGATATCCATTGCCTTGTTATTACTGGACGCATTTTAACTTTAATTACGAACTTGAATTAATTGTTACTTTGACATAAAAATTGTCTCATTGGCACTTATACCATCCTTATCTTCATATCTATATTTTTAATATAATTATATACATGTTAGATGCTGTTCCATTTTATTTTCCTTTGAGGACACAATTAAATAACATTCACTACGAAAATTTATTCTGCTGATGGACCATATTTCATAACTGTTACTGTAAAATGCTGTCCACTTAGGAGACAATATTTCATGGCAATGGACATAATTTATTTTCTATTGACTTCTTATCTGACATAATAAATATTATAAAGTTCTTCATATTTGATTTTAAACTTCCTTCTAAATGTTATTCTTTCATTGTCATTATCATTTGCTTGGAATTTCTAAGAACTTAAAATTTCTTTACATTCACTTCCATCCATTATTTATTTGTTTACTTTTGAATATTGATCAATTTCTCATCAATCCTTCATATTTTAATTAAAATTCAAGTATAATAAAACTTTGTTATGACCTTTGTATTACTTCCCTTGGAGGACACAATTACTCTTCTTTCCGCTATATAGATGACGTTCTTTCACTAAACAATTCAAAATTTGGTGACTATGTGGAACGCATCTATCCCATCGAATTTGGGATAAAGGATACTACAGATACAGTTAAGTCGGCTTCATATCTTGACTTACATCTAGAAATTGACAATGAGGGTCGGTTGAAAACAAAACTTTACGACAAAAGAGATGATTTCAGCTTTCCAATTGTGAACTTTCCATTTCTAAGTAGCAACATTCCAGCAGCACCTGCATACGGGGTATATATCTCCCAATTGATACGATATTCCCGTGCTTGCATTTCCTATCGTGATTTTCTTGATAGAGGGTTACTGCTCACAAGGAAGCTATTAAACCAAGAGTTCCAAATGGTGATGTTAAATTCATCCCTTCGTAAATTTTACGGACGCCATCACGAGTTGGTTGACCGTTATGGAATAACCGTTTCACAAATGATACCGGATATGTTCCTTACGTCGTAACTACAATCCCCTTCCCTTTCATGAATTTGACCTACCGTAATAGACTATTTACCGGATTTGTAATCACATAAGCAACACGACGGGTGCCACATGTGGAGCAGGATCTGCTTACCCTTCCGGAGCACCTGAGATCACCCCTAGTTTTTGGTGGGGTTCGTGTTGTTTATTCTTTAGTTTTCTATGTTGTGTCATGTGTACTATTGTTTTTCTGTTTGTCTTTTTCATTTTCAGCCATGGCGTTGTCAGTTTGTTTTAGATTAATGAGTTTGACTGTCCCTTTGGTATCTTTCGTCCCTCTTTTAATAGCAACTACTATGAAAATTTGTCCAGTGAGTGGACACTATTTCATATTGTTAGCAGTAAAAATCTGTCCTTTTGAGGGACATCATTCCATGGCAATGGACATTATTAAATACCAAATGTCAATGAAAAAGTGTCCATGTGGACACTTTTTCATAGGACACTATTATGTCTTGCACTTGTACTCAAATAATTGTAATCATTTTGTAATCATTGTACCAAATTTAACTTGTGATTATTCTGCCTGTAATGGGCGTCTTTACTTGACAATAAAATATATTTGATTTGATTTTGTACCTGGTGTTTAAAATATGAAATTCATGAAAAGTACAGTATCAGAGGTTGTTATATTTATTTCCTAAAAACAAGTCTTGCAGAACGACAGGGAAAGATTGCCACGTGATGCTAATATAAAGGATAAAACAATCGATAAAGACGAAAAAATTCCAATGTCAGAAAAGAGACGTCAATCTGTGTATTTTGTAAAATGATAAAAATAATATTTATACTTTTGCTTGCTAGGGGCTAATTATCGAGGGGGTGAGAAAATTTGTTGGATGATTTTGAATATATAATATACTGAATTCTTAAAAAAATGTGTGAATTCTTAAATTCAAAAATAGATATTAAAATGACTAGAAATCATTTCTTTGACTATATTATTATTATCAAAAATGAAACAGAAAAATGATTGACATACAATTTACTCACAATGTTGAATCAATGAATATAAATCAAATCAAATAGATTTCTCAATATTTCTACTGGATTTTGATTAATTTTCTGTACTATAGTATTAATGTATGAACTTTTTCATATTGGCCCTGTAACATGCCCGAGGTATTAATAATGGCCAAGGATAGTTTTAATGGCCCTGAGGCAACGCCGAGGGCCATTACAACTGTCCGAGGCCATTATTTATATCAAGGGCATGTTACAGGGCCAATATGAAAAAGTCCATATATTGATACTTTTATTAACCAACTATAAAGGCAACTTCATTCAAGAACAGTCTTCGAGTCTCTGATAAAAAATTAAACAGCTATCCACAAACTACAACAGGACCAATACAGAAAAAGCCAGTTTGATAACATTTTTATTAAATGGTTTTAATTCTTCGATTAAACAAAGACTAAGAAACTTACCGTGAAGAAGATACAGGAATTTCATAGCTGAACTTCAACCTGTCTTTTCGCATTGAATTTTGGTCAATATACTGTCAGATGTAATTTCTGATTTCTCATCCAAGTACTTAATGTTATGCTATTAAAATTCATTTCATCTAGCAAATAAAAAGTAGCTGGGAAGAATAAATCAGACAGTTTAACTATTCTTAAAGTCTGCACTCTGAGGATTGAACAACGGAAATGAAACAGTGATAATAATCGAAAGTCCTACACGAAAAAGGCTGTGAAATATTTTCGTTTCAGGTCGTTACAAAACAATGGACATCTTTTAAACTTGTTTGTATGATATTGGACATCTTTTAAACTTGTTTGTATGATATTAAGTTTAAAATAAAATAAAAAAAATGTCACACTTATTTAAAGAAATAAACGACATTTTGATGTAATCGATGTCCCGTTTCACCTGTTCATAATGCATGCCTGTGATTTCGTATTGCACGGCCGTGATTTCGTAATGCATGACTAAGATTTCGTAATGACTGGCTGTAGCAATTTCTCCGTTTATAATGACCAGATGTCGAAATTTTCCTTTTATAAAGCATGGGCATTTCTATACATATTGTAGTAAATTGGTTAAGTATGTCAATTAAAGACGCCCATTACAGGCAAAATAGTTACAAGTTAAAATTTGGTACAAATGATTACAAAATGATTTTAATTATTTGAATACAATTAAATCAATTATCAACACATCCAACATATAATGTAAAGACGTCATAAACAGCCAGAGGAAAACATGACCTTGTGCAATGCCAAGTTACAGGTATCGATAGATTGTAGATCCATGAAAATGTATATGTATATAACATACTAGTAATATTTAGTTAGCTTTTAATCTACTGATAACAAAATCAATATTTAAACCAATAAAAACAATATTCAATGATCTTATTACAGTGTTGAATAGGTAACCTATTAGAATAAGTTTATTTAAAGGAGCAACAAGTTTACATGGATCATTTCTAAATTTCCGGGCACGGTTAACAACATTTCCGTAAAAATGAGGATGTGCTATCCCGTTTGAAATAAGTTTTCTACAGGTACAACCAAATTTCAAAACCAAATCTTTATATCTATGGAAAAATTTAGTAAAGGTTTTAAGTAATTTATGGGAACGATATCTATGGTTTAATTATTTACCAGAAATACATAGGTTGCGTTCGTTAAATTCAAAAACGTCACAACAGACACGGGCATAGCGAACAAGTTGTGAGAACAAAAAATCGTCTCTTTTGTCGTGTAGTTTCCCGTTTAAAACCGAAATATCTAAATCCAGGAAAGGACAGTAATTACCGAATACATTTGATTTATTTAAAGTAAGTTCCTTGGTAAATTTCAGCAGTATTTTGAGAAAATTCTTGATTATTAAACGAAAAAATATCATCAAGATAAGGTAAGTGTTGTTGAAAGATTGTAGGTTTGAAGATGCATGTCTTTGCATTTTAATGGTTTAAGGAAGTGCAGTACACCTAAGGGAGTTAACTTTTAAACTGAGAGTTGTAATCACAAACTTAATATTCAAAACAGAAATAAAGATTGAGGGATTGATTGTTGGTTGCTTTACGTCCAGTGCCAAATATTTCATCCAAATTCAGGACAAGAACAAGTTCACAATAAATACAATAGGTAGGTTGATACGATAGAGACCATCTGGGATGATGGTCGGGGAAATTTGGTCTGTCACTGGAAAATGAGGGTATCTTGGATAGGGACAGAAATTTTGCCTTGCAACAGTCCACCTACGGACCCCTCAGAAGAGTTTTTGCAAGGGTTCTTAACGTGCAAAGCGCGTAGCATGTAGAAGGAAATTTAAGCACAGGGTTCAAAATACCCTAGGTTGTTTAATCGTACTATATATTCATAACAACCATTATTATGATTTAATGTAGTTTGAATAGTTCTCCTTAAGCTTTAAAATGCTTCAGTTTCAACTTGCATCATACTATCTAATCCAGCCAAATTCTTTCTTTTAGAAGCAGCATATATGTTTAGAATTTTAAATAATGTTCTTTTATTCAATGGAATGTAGTATATCTCTGAACAGAATTCGGTATAGGTGTCTATAGCATAAATTAGACATTAGCTGATTAGTAATGTTTTTGTCAAACTCTCCACCACAATCTGATTACATCTATATAGTTATCAAAAGTACCAGGATTATAATTTAAACGCCAAACGCGCGTTTCGTCTACATAAGACTCATCAGTGACGCTCAGATCAAAATAGTAAAAAAGCCAAACAAATACAAAGTTGAAGAGCATTGAGGACCCAAAATTCCAAAACGTTGTGCCAAATACGGCTAAGGTATTCTACTCCTGGGGTAAGAAAATCCTTAGTTTTTCGAAAAATTTAAAGTTTTGTAAACAGAAAATTTATAAAAATTACCATATATTTAATATAATTTGTATCTGTTAAGTTTTCAGCAACTTCTTGTGTTTTGTATGGTAAAGAGGGACTGGACTGTTTTTAGCAGTATAGAAATTATGTTTATACATATAGGACTGGGAACCGCAATAAACGCCGATAGTTAAGCTTAAGTGCGATGGTGGCATAATGCCTCTAACTTGTTGATAACGACACGGATGAGCGATGTTGGTTAAGCCGAAATGCGATGGTCTGCATGTGACATAAGAGTAAAAACCAAAGTTACATGAGATGATTAAATGAGTTATCAATATTTAGATTTGACCAAAGTAGTCCTGATAAATATTTAAATTTCTGTTCATTCAAACCAACGATTTTAAAAAACATTCTCTGTAAGCATCCGTTTCGTTACATACATCTTTTCAGGTCCCTTTAGAGCCGACCCGGGGGTTACTGGCTATCGTTTCGGGTATAAATATGTCGACAGCACTTGCCAAATCTTACCCTGTTCTAAACAGAAATATTGAAATACACCCTGTCCTAGACACGCTATATTTGTGTTATTCCATAGATCTCATTATTAAAATGATTTAAGTACATGTAGTCCTTCAAAGGCTGATCAACATAACTTAGGTCTCCTTTACATCTTTTGAAAAATCATCAGAATCAAGTAGTATTGTAGGATGAAGAGTCTGGCATCCAAGGACTGGTGTCTGATTCAAGAGATGCATTAAACTCTGTAGCATAGGAAACATCTGTAGACAAATTATCCAACTCATCAACTCTATCTGACAAAGATATGTCTAAAGCCCTGTAAAACAGAGTTTCTCTTACAAGTTTGTATTAATATGTGTGCAACAGGAATTGGGAGTAAAACAAAATAATGCTGTATATTACTGAGGTTAATTTGATTTCAGTTATGTCCTTGATATGTAATGAATGAATTGGTCTTATGAAATTTATAATAATATTTCAGACCATTTATAATCAAAATGAAATTCTGCTCTGTAGTATCTGATATAACTCTAACAACATTTGAAAATAAATCAATCAAAAAATAATGCCAGTCTCAGTAGTTTAGAGTAAGGCAGAATTTTTAATTTCATCAGGTATTTCCCTTTTGACCACTTTTCTGTTCAGAGATCTTTCTGCCTTTAAAAGATTTGCTGTCAATAATTCTGCCCCATCTGTTTTTGGCCTAACAATGATTTAATTTCCTTTGTGGTGGATAACTGTGATGGGGCTTGAACCTTGTGCGAATAGGTGTACTATTAACAACATTTAGTTTTGTAATTTTCATTCTAAAACCCTCTTTTTAAATTAAATGACTAGTTCTTAGTACATTTGTTTTCCCTGCTATAATTTCCAAACTTAATTATATCTATGTATCCTGCAATTGGGTGGCCTACTATACAAATACAGTCCTACAGATATCGCTTTTAAGCTTCACCTACTGCCGGACTACGTTCGACTACTTTTGTATGAACCTGCGTGACCTTAGAATGTGTATTGCAGTCGCATTCAAATGACGTATTGTTTGATCTTATAAAAACTCACAATAAAAAGTAAAATCCCAAAAATACTGAACTTAAGAGGAATATCAATTCAGAAAGGCCATAAATCACATGACAAAATCAAATTATTACTGCTCAAAAGAAATATTTGAAAACAAACCATTTATTACGTTTGGTTTGTTTTCAATTATTTCTTTTTGAGCAGTAATAATTTAACCAATTTTCTTATATGAATATAAGACATACATGAACATCAGTATTTTCTATGACGACAACAATCGATTTCAAAACTTGAATGTATATGTGTAACAATAGTTGTCAAAAGTACCAGGATTATAATTCTATACGCCAGACGCGCGTTTCGTCTACATAAGCCTCAAAAGAACCATCTCAATTTTCTTTAAAAATCTTTAAGATCATAATCCAAAATACAACAGAAAATTTTTTACATTCAGATTTTATCATAGTTTCTACTGACTATCTGGATTCTTTCATAACCTTTGATTGGTGCTCAGGTTCTACCATCGTCTCTACTGACTGTTTGGGTTCTACCATTACATTTGATTGGTGCTTGGGTTCTACCATAGTCTCTACTGACTTTTGGGGTTCTTCCAAATCCTCTGCTGGATGCTCAGGTTCAACCATAGTATCTACTGACAAAACAGTAAGTCTCCAAACTATGTTTGAGAGACGCAGTTTAGGTAGACATTACATTTAATTTGTATAATAAATTGTTTATGCTTGGAACATTTGAACATATATATTTGTGTTTGTAAAATGTAAATTTATGCTTCTTCAAAACCTTTGTATTGGTTTGACTGGAATTTGGAGCCCGTCGTGTTTCAGTCGAGGAGCCTACTGTTCAGGCCAGTTCTGAGGTAATAGCTGTCGCTGTCCCACCAGTTACCCCGGAAATCCAGTCATCACCCCATGAGAAGGGAGAGAGGGTCACCACACCAGTGGAAGAAAAGAGGATCAGAACAGAGATTAAGTCACCGCAACCATTTATAGCTAAGAGTATAGAAATATCGTCGCCATCATCGTCTTCATTTATTCCAAGTTTACAAATTTCATTACCGAATTCAGCAACAGCTTCATCATTTTCAACTCCAAAATCCAAAAGCAGTACAAGAGTTAATCCAGGAAAACATGAGGAGGAATGTCATTCCACCTATATGGATAAGCAGAGAAGCTAGAAATGTGAGATGGCCTAGGGAAATAAATGCCTTCAGAACCATGAATAAACTTCGAATACCCGAGGAAAAATGGAACACATTTGAACTAGTAAAAGTAAAGGTTACGTCTGGTAGATTTTATCCCATTTTCACGGTCCACTGAACATAGACAATGATAGTGCGGATGGGGCATTTGTGTACTTTGACAACATTCTTGTTTATTTGAGGAATTTTCTCATTGTTGAAGACCATACAGTAGAGTTGTCTCATTAGAAATTTTATCACATTATCTTATTGCTAATGAGACAACTCTACATAGGGCTTAGTAGAACTGTATGGTCTTCATTAATGAGAAAAGCAGTAAAAAAAATCACAATACCTTTTGTTACTTCATGTTTCGATCAAGTTTGATTTTTATCATAGTATATCTGTGAATTGAGACTGATTATCCTTTTCAACATAAATTATTATAGAGTAACAGGTAATACTCGTTATTCAATTACAGTTAATAAAGAGACTTGCTACAGCTCCACAAATCCTAAATAGGAAAAATAATATAATATAAAACAAATCAATATTTAATACACAGATTTAAAAGACGATTGTGAAGAATTCGACTTCACAACCTCAGCAGAAATTACCGATGAGGAAAAGACTTCCCAGCAAGGAGGTCTAAAATGGGGAAACGAATTTCAAAGAAAAATAAACAGAATTTGACACAGGTACATCTACAACAGTACATTTGTTGCACACATATAAATAATAAATGATAAAATGTTCTTTAAGCAAATGCACACTTGTTTTATTGAATATATTCTGGTTTTTTTTATGAAATGGCATTGGTCAATAAAATCATGATGTAATGAATTGTCATGATTGCTACCAAAAAGTAATGGACAACACTCGTTGTTTATGTTATCACTAAATGATAATTTGAATTGTACATGTGACATCATGATCATGTTTTCAGGAGATAGAGCTCCAACATCAGAAAAGCAGTCTGGAGAAGTAGATAACTTTTCTAAAGTTATGCCCCTTTATATGAGTTTATTTATCGATCCATGGTGGTCAACTGATTTAGTATTAATAGTATAAATGTTAAGTATCCTTCTTTTTGCATTTTCTTTCTCATACACCTGTGAAGACTATCACTGTGACAATAGTCATTGTCTTAAGTGATGAATAGAGACCAATACGGATGGCTTTCTTATTTCTTATTGCATTTTTGTTAAACAAGCACTTAAACTACTAACATATCTCAAAAACAAAACTGCACATTGCACATAAGGAACTTTAACAGATACAAACTTTAGATGATGTTTTAAACAGCCTTCAACATGTTTAAGAAGCAAATTAATGCCTCCACGAAATTTATAGAAAAACAAACGTTTATACCCATACAATGTAAAACAAGCATAATACCCTTATATCACAAAAAAATCACATAAAACAGTGACAAAAGAATCAGTGTCAAGTGATTAAAAGAGACCATTACTGATGGCTTTCTCATTCCTTATTGCATTTTCATGTCAAACAATCACTATAATTACTAACATAATAAGGAACTTTAACAGATACAAACTTTAAATGAAGTTTTTAACAGCCTTCAACATGTTTTAGAAGAAAATTAATGCATCCACAAAATTTGTAGAAAAAACAAACTTTTGTACCCATAAAATGAAAAACAAGCATAATATTCCTTATTTCACATAAAAAATCACTAAATACAGTGGCAATAGAATCACTGTGTCAAGTGATTAATAGAGACCAATACTGAAGGCTTTCTTACTACTAATTGCAATTTCATGTCAAAAAAGCACTAAAATTACAAAACTACACATTGCACATAAGGAACTTTAAGATACAAACTTAAAATGAAGTTTTAAACAGCCTTTAACATGTTTAAGCAGAAATTTAATGCATTCACAAAATTTGTAGAAAAAACAAACTTTTGTACCCATCAAATGAAAAACAAGCATAATACTCCTTATATCACAAAAATAAAACAGTGAAAAAAGAATTACTGTGACAAGTGATTAATAGAGACAAACTCTGATGGCTTTCCCACTAATTATTGCATGTCAAACAAGCACTAAAATTACTACATTTTTTAATTACACAAAAAAAGTACACATTGCACATAAGGAAATCTATAGGACACAAAAAATATATTTAGTTACCGTGAAAGTTCTTTAATTTGTGAGTATCAATTTTCATGGTTTGAGCAACATTTACATGTTCGTGGGTTTTAAAATTGTGGATTTCAGTTTTCCAAAAAAAGTAATATCAAAATATTGAAGTTATTAGAAAAAAGTAAAAACACAAAAATACTGAACTCCGAGAAAAATTCAAAAAGGAAAGTCCAAAATCAAAAGTCCAAACACATCAAACGAATGGATAACAACTGTCATATTCCTAACTTGGTACAGGCATTTTCTAATGTAGAAAATGGTGGATTGAACCTGGTTTTATAGCTAGCTAAACCTCTCACTTGTATGACAGTCTCATCAAATTCCATTACATTGTCAACGATGTATGAACAAAACAAACATACTCAAAGAATAAAAATGTCAAAAATAGGGGTACAGCAGTCAATATTGTGTTATCATTTTAATATCACTATAAAAACAATAAATGTAACGAAGAAGCACAAAAAGGCATACATCAAATTTTACACTCATTTTACTTTTCTTATACGACTTAATTTATCTATGTAAAGTCTACCCGAAAAGGATAGAAGGTTTTAGACCAAAACACAAAAACTTTACTATAACCAATGAACCATGAAAATGAGGCCAGATGACACCTGCCAGTTGGACATGTGCACCTTACAGTCCAGTCATAAACCAAATATAACTAGACCTATTGCTTATGGTACCTGAGATATGAAATTGACCACCAAAACTTAACTTTGTTCACTGTTCCATGAAATGAGGTCGAGGTCAAGTGACATGTTAAAAAAGAAGACATTTGCTAAGTAGATATTCACTTCTATTCTTCCTAGACCAGTTGATCACATGAAAACTGGAGCTAAAGTTAATAAAATTAATACTGAGTTAAAAAGATTGTGTAGAAAAGAAATGATGATTATATCGTAGTTTGTATAGGAGTTTCTGACTCGACAATATTCCAGATTCTTCCTTATTTGCTCCGAGAGATGGGCTTAATTTAAATTTTGCTGGTACAGAACTTTTCAGAAAAAAGTTTATCAATATTATTAAGCATCAGAGTATATAAATTGTAATGTGTCACATTTGTGTTTTTATTTCCTTCATACATGTATATTGTTTATTATAATTATTCTTTTTTTCCCTTTTCAGAGAACTTGCAGCCTGAATATGACGTTGGTTTTTCCTCTAACTACTCGGGATCTACATATATAATTTAGTTGGTTCTCTGATAATTGAAAGCATACGAGGTTGTTAAAGGTAACGTCAACTTCTTGGTCCTCTGATTTTTGTCGAGATAATACCAAGTGGAAGAAATGGATCAGAACCCATGACATAGGAACCCTACGTAGATTTGCTGTTAAGGATATATTTTTTGGCACCATGAACTATATCTTGACATTTTGTTTCCTTAACAATTTTTTGATATTTGTTTGATAAATTTTGCTAACAAAGTTGGTTAATACGCCATACTTCAAGAAAACAACAAAAATGTTTTTGTAAGAATAAGCATTTTTTATTCAAAGAAAATAATCAGAAAACAATGAATTGTGACTTTTTGCCCTGTTACTTTCTGTCCTACATTCCGTTGTGACCCTTGTTGGAAGTTAATTTGAATGCACTAATGACAACAAAATTATTTCACTTACCTGTGTGTCTATGCTATTAAATCGATTGAACAAAGTCTTTATTATAAACGCTTTACGATCACAGAAATTTCCAGTATTCTACTAAAAATCTAACATATTGCATAATACATGCTGACGTAATATGTAGGAATTATAGGAAACTTTAGGCTAATATCTTAGGTCCTACTTGTTTCCGGAGAAAGGCCTCCGCCTTTCGCCGGTGGCGAACGCCCGGTGCACTTGTTTCACAAAATTTTTGATGCGCGCGCAATAACGGCTTACGTCGCCCTCGCCTATCTCAGGACTCGGGCGAAGGCGGCGCATTTTCATTTCAAGATGGCGGAAAGAGTGTAAGTGAGAAAAACTAGAGGTTACAAATACTGAAAAACAACCAGTAAACGAAAAAATATTATTGTTATGTGCAATTTATCTTCATACTTCGAAGATGGTGAAGAGAAAACGTTCTTTTTTTTAAAAGTAGCATGCAGATAAGCATTTTTCAACATGAGAAGATACAGAAAAACTGAGCAGACAACAATCCACCAATCAGGAAACAATTATAGCTATAACTGTTACTCATCTTATCTGGCAATAGCAATTTTTGTTTCTGCATTAAAATAAATCCTGTCAGAACTGTATGTAGATCTAAACCATTTCCACATGAGTTACAGTATCGGGAAGGCCTTTAAATGTTATCATTGAGACGGGGCCAAAATCACCTAAGCGTGATGCGTGATTTAACAGATTTTTAAGCGTGATTACGTGAAAGGGGACCCCCATTCCAGACCCCATTGAGGGGTCTAATGGGTATGGTGGCATACAACTGCCATCGCGTTGTCGAGATAACTATCACGACAAGTCGACTTAGTATGTCGACTTGTCGTGATAATTATCTCAACAAGTCGACTTATTATGTCCACTTGTCACGATAATTACCTCGACAAGACGTTTTTTAGTCGCGATGAGTGCTCGTTTCTGCCACCGCGTTGTCGAGTTGTCAAGATTATTATCACGACAAGTCGACTTGTCGTGATAAATATCTCGACAAGTTATCACGACAAGTCGACTTGTCGAGATAGTTATCACGACAAGTCGACATACTAAGTCTACTTGTCGTGATAATTATCTCGACAACACAATGGCAGAAACCAGCACTCATCGCGACTAAAAAAAAAAGACGATAACAGATAAGTATAATATGGTGGCATACAACTGCCATCGCGTTGTCGTGTTGTCGAGATAACTGTCACGACAAGTCGACTTATTAGGCACCCTAGATGAGTTAATTTTGTTTTTCTTCGTGATCAAGTTTTTTTTCATTTCGTGATCCCTGATAAATATCGAATTTTCATAGCGAGATCTGTCATTTTGAGAAATGAAAATGGAAGATTTTCGTGAATCGTGATTATTATTTTTTACTTTCTGTGAATCGTGATGGGACCCCCTCCCCCATCAGGGCCCTCATCATTATATATTCACATGTATATGTCCCTCTTTTTGCACAGTCTTTGGCATGAAACATACATTTACTATCAATAAATTAATGAATATGATTGTGTTAATTTCAGATTTCCAAATGAGCTTGTTCAAATTCATCTGAGAATACACAATAAGGATGAAAACTGTAAAGTGACCAGAGTGTGTTTAACAACTCCAGCCATATCAAATCTTTTAGACAGTGGGGGTATATAATTATATTTCTTTACAAATGTATATACTTAATCATGTTAATATCACAATTACATTCTTTTTTTTAACAAATTATGGCTAACATGTTAAAACCATGAGATTGATGTAAGTGATATATTATTGTTGTTGGTGTTCAAAAGATTTCCTCTACATGCATATACATTGTACTTGTATCCAGTCAAAAGTAAAGCATAAGGTTGAATTGGGTTTGGTTTGTAAAACATTGGTTAATGACTACTTGCAATGTTATATTTTGATTTTTAAGATTGTATTGAAATGGTATAATAACTTTATTCTCAAAGCTTGTTCTGTATGATTTGAGCATTAATTTTTTTTCAGATATTGCAACTTCTGCAAAAGTGGTTAGGATAATGGAAAATTCAAAAGAAGTTGTTGTGATAACTAATGTTGAACAAGCAGTACTACCAATTATAGAAGATGAAGATGTACATACCAATAAATCACCTACATCCACCAGTAAAGCATCTACCTCCACCAGTAAAGCACCTACCTCATACCTACCTCCACATCTCAAACTCAGACACAGTGGAATCAGAGATATGAAAAATTCCTATTAAATACTTATAAAACTTTTGAGGAATCCAAAAAACCAATCAAAAATAAATGGGGAGCTATTGCTGATCTTGTTAATAAAGAACTAGATGTGAAATTTACAGGAGAGCAATGCAGGTTGAAAATTAAATGCCTAAAGGAAAAATTTGACAGACATCAGAAAAAAATTAACAAATCAGGAGAACACACAGAAATGCCTCCAGAGTTGGAGATATTTGAAAGCCAGCCTGATGTCAAGCCAGTTATAACAATGGATTCATTTAAATGTGATAAAGGAAAGCGACAACATGGTAAATTTTACTCTCTTAAACATGTGATTATGAAGAATATTTTAAGCTTGTAAATGTATTGAATTGATTTAGAAAGTCTCATTATTTCATCACTATTAATGGCTTAAAATTTTGATTTCTACAAATAGAGCCTTAGCTTTTGATAAAACCTTGGATATAAAATATGCATGTGTTTGTCCTTTTGACTTATTCAAGTTTATTCTGATATTAATTTTTTAAGTATTTATGCCGGACAGTGACATAATTTATATGCAAGTTATTATTATTTATTGATTGTATTTTAATTAACACATCTAGTTTTATCTATAAAATTAAAAGATAAACAGGTTAGCTTTTATGAATGGTAAACAATGTTTTATGTTTTCAATGGGGCCTAAAATAAAATATAGTTTGTTTGCTGTTCACCTTACGACCCAGAAATATTGGCCCTACCCAAATAATTTTATTGCTGTTTTGAAATGAAAATTATTTTTATTGTCTGAATAGTCAGATGCGCCGCAGTTTATAAAAGGTTTTTCTTTTTATTCGCTTTTAAAACTTAAAATCGATAAAATAAAATAATTTTCCAACCTACCAACCCATATTTAAATATGCGAGTCGGGGAACAGCAAACAAACAATTTTTTAAGGGTGGCCTGGCCTATATTTTTATCGTTGGAACGCATCTATCCCATCGAATTGGAGATAAAGGATACTACAGATAGAGTTAAGTCGGCTTCATATCTTGACTTACATCTAGAAATTGACAATGAGGGTCGGTTGAAAACAAAACTTTACGACAAAAGAGATGATTTCAGCTTTCCAATTGTGAACTTTCCATTTCTAAGTAGCAACATTCCAGCAGCACCTGCATACGGGGTATATATCTCCCAATTGATACGATATTCCCGTGCTTGCATATCCTATCATGATTTTCTTTATAGAAGGTTACTGCTCACAAGGAAACTATTAAACCAAGAGTTCCAAATGGTGAAGTTGAAATCATCCCTTCGTAAATTTTACGGACGCCATCACGAGTTGGTTGACCGTTGTGGAATAACCGTTTCACAAATGATATCGGATATGTTCCTTACGTCGTAACTACAATCCCCTTCCTTTTCATGAATTTGACCTACCGAATTAGACTATTTACCGGATTTGTAATCACATAAGCAACACGACGGGTGCCACATGTGGAGCAGGATCTGCTTACCCTTCCGGAGCACCTGAGATCACCCCTAGTTTTTGGTGGGGTTCGTGTTGTTTATTTTTTAGTTTTCTATGTTGTGTCATGTGTACTATTGTTTTCTGTTTGTCTTTTTCATTTTTAGCCATGGCGTTGTCAGTTTGTTTTAGATTTATGAGTTTGACTATCCCTTTGGTATCTTTCGTCCCTCTTTTACACTCTACAAGGTATATAAAGTTATATTCATATTATCAATTTAATACATCAAAATATTTTAAATATCATAGCTCATGGGTGACTGTTGTGCAATTTCTCAACTTAGATGCTGAACTGTTAAGAAACAATTTAAAATCACAGCTCCTTTGCTTTCAACTGGAAAAATAAAATGAGAACACTCAATGTCAAAATAATTCAATTTATTTCTGTCCTAATCAGTCTCATCATTTTTACCTTTACCAGAAATTGACTTTTCATAGAAATCCATAAATCTATAAAGTTTTTGAAGCTGTTTCTCATTATGATTCTTTATTTCAATTAATGAATCCTGTGCATTATCATTAATTTGTTCAATAATGTCATACAGATCACCCCATTTTCTTTTTTTGGCAGACTTTCCAGAATTTTTTCCAGAACAGGATGGTTTAGCAATATTGTTTTCTCCCTCGTTAGGTTTAGCATGTAATTGAGCTGATGCTCCTTGAAGACCTGAATCATAAGAATAAATAAAGATGCTTGCAGTTTTGTGGAAGCTTTGTTCCCATACAGTTCATTAAACTTTTCATAGTGGTTCCAACTAACAGCATTGTTTCCAGTTTTATTGTTTGCGTCAATAACATCCTTGTAACGTTTTTTTTTCGTATTTTTCCATTTGTTTATTATTTGAGCAACATAAATTTTTACCCCTTGTTTTTCCATTTTCTTTTGAATTTCTTTCCATAGTGTTTCATGAGCCTTGGCACCAACAAATTTCGATTCTATATCACTTCTTAAAGTAATCAACAGAACTTCTTCAGACTGTGTCCAGTTGTGAACCTGAAATATCAAAATTATTGTGTCAATCTATCTTCTGCGGTAGAAGTTTCTTCTTCTATGTCTCCTTTTTGTCATAATTTTGACTTTTTTACAGGCAAGTTTTTTTGATACAACTTCTAAGAATTCTATTTGAGAAACAAATGTTGTGCTAGATATTTGAATGCCATTGACATTTTATTCCCCCATTGACGAAGAAATAGGAGATGTGTCCTCTGATGGAAAACATTTAGTGGATTCCTCGCTATCCCATGAGTATGAGTACTCCTTTTGGACAAAAGTTTCTATTTCATTGCTATCTACTGATAACACTGAAATGTCATAAAATTTAGTTCGTCGTACGTAAGTAGTTCATGAATATTCATGACATGTGACCATTTGTCCGCACTTAAAACCCGTGCGGTCACTTTTCTGACCATCGACTCTCGCTATAGCCTAAAGTAGACACGTGTATTATGTCCGAAGAAGAAATTTCTGCCGTGGAGCCAATGGACGAAAGTCAACTCTTAAAAGACGACGAAAGTGATCTTACTACAGCTGATGCAGTTTCCTTATTTAACAGTTCTTTAAATAAGGCACTTCAGAGACAGAAAAGTGAGATTTTGTCGGAGTTTAAAAAGACCCAAGTAAGCTCTGTCAATACAAACACACACACGTTAGTCAGTGGTCAACCCTCTACAATTGCTTCCCAGTCTCCGTCATTTGAATTCAGACAGGAAGGGATTAAAATACAGTTTAATTTTAACACCGACCGTATTTCTTCATTAAGAAGAATTGAACATTTGCTAACTTCCGAGTCACTTGACCAAACTCTTGACCTACAGTCTATTGTTAAATCTGAGCTTGACACTTTGAACCAGCGAAACAAAATTCTGAAAATCGCTGATCGCCATGGGTGGGATACCGTCCACGAATATCTGGACGATCCTCTTGCTGACAATGTTGAAGATGCTTCAAAGTTACGCACTGCCGTTTTCAGAGCTAACCGTAAACGTACAGCTAACAAGCCTTACAGCAGAGGTGGTGGCAGAGGAGGTTTCAATGCTAGAGAATTTTTTCGTGGCTTCAGCAAAGAATCTGGACCCAGAAATGACAACTACAGTCAACAAAACAACTCCTAGCAGCAGTACAACGACGGACTGTGCTTTTACTGCAAAAGACCAGGACACACTGCCCGTTTCTGTCCCTTCAAAGCACGTGCCTTCAGTAGTTCCAAGTCAGCACCAGCCACTATTACAAGTGCTCCATCCCTGTCTGAAAAAGTTGAGTATGATATAGAATTTGATAGTTATGAATATACTGATGGAAATAAGACTGTAAAAAATCGATTAAAAGATCATGTTCAGTTTTGGGAAGATAGTTTAAAACCCTCTGAATTAGTTTTAAGCACTGTAAAATTTGGTTACGTTATTCCTTTTATGCAAGAACCTCCATCAGTTTATTTGAATAATAACAGATCAGCATTTAATAATTCCTCATTTGTTTTGAAAGCTATTACAGAATTAAAACTGAATGGTTGTATTACTGAAGTTTCAAATAAACCTTATGTAATAAATCCTCTAACTGTAGCCATCAGTGATTCGAAGAAAGAGAGATTAGTTTTAGATCTGAGACATGTTAACAAATATGTACAAAAACAGAAAATAAAATTTGAAGGGGTTAAAGAGGCCAAGCAATACGCAAAAAAGGGTTTTTTCATGCTTAAGTTCGATTTACGTCATGGTTATCATCATATTAATATACATCCAGAACATCAGAAATTTCTAGGTTTTTCCTGGGTAATGGATGGACAAGAAAGATATTTTATTTTCTCAGTTTTACCTTTTGGGCTAACTTCAGCTGGACATATTTTTACTAAAGTTGTTCGTACATTAGTTAACTTTTGGAGATCACAAAGTTTCCCGATTATTGTGTATTTGGACGACGGATGGGCTTGTGACAGTAGGGAAAGATGTGTACGCATGTCCAAATCTGTTTTACATACTTTATTGAAATCTGGGTTTTTACCAAATTTTGAGAAATCAATTTTTTCACCAGTGCAAAAATTAGACTGGTTAGGTTTTTCATGGAATCTGGTATCTGGTGTCATTGAAGTTCCCAGAAAGAAAATTGAAAAAATACAGTTAAAAATTGAAAAAATTCTTTCAGATAATCGTTCAACTGCTAGAAACTTGGCATGTGTTCTTGGGAAAATCATATCTTTGATCCCAGCTTTTGGTCAGATTTGCCAATTGATGACACGTAATTTATGCATGTCTGTTTGCCAGAGAAATACTTGGGACTCATATTTTGAAATTTCCACCCAAGTCAAAACCGAACTTGAGTTTTGGAAAAGTAATTGTAAATCTATACCTAATTTATTGGTATGTCCTATACACAAAATTCCAGAACGTATTATTTTTTCCGACGCCAGTATGTATGCTGGAGCAGGTTTTGTCGATGGTAATGTTTTACAAATTGCTCATTATATGTTTAGCGAACAAGAAAGACTTAAGAGCTCCACATGGAGAGAGTTGAAATCTGTCGAGTTTATATTAGAAAGTATGTTTGCACAGTTAGCAGGAAAACTGGTAAAAATTTATACTGACAATCAAAATGTCGTGCATATTTGTCGAGTTGGCAGCATGAAGCCTGATTTACATGCACTTGCTATGAATATTTATACAACTTGCATAGTTAATAGTATTACGATTGAGGTTGAGTGGATCCCTCGATCCGAAAATGTACAAGCAGATTACTTAAGTAGAATTTTTGATTTTGATGATTGGGCTGTGGACGACAGCGTTTTTCTTATGTTTAATAACAGATGGGGGAAATTTACGTTTGACAGATTCGCAGACGATAAAAATCACAAAATTGCACGGTTTAATTCAAAGTTTTGGGTTCCAGGAACTACAGGAGTCGACGCTTTCGCTTTCGACTGGTCAGGAGAAAACAACTGGATTGTGCCTCCAGTCTGCTTAGTTTGCCGAGTTTTAAATCATATGTTAACTTGTCGTGCAAAAGGTGTATTGGTAGTTCCTAAATGGAAGTCTGCTCTATTTTGGCCTATGGTTTGGAACAACACAGAAAATAAATTTAACGATTTTATCACAGATGTTGTTGAATTTGATCGTCCTAAACATTTCTTTTTATCTGGTTCAGACAGAGACAGGGTTTTTGCTAAATCCCCATTCATCAGTAGCGTCCTTGTTTTTAAACTTGATTGTTCATCGTAGGAGGTCACATTCCTTTGTACGGTTCAATGCACAATTTTACTATCGGGTGTAAATTTTTACTACACGGTAAAATACACGTACACAAAATAGGTAATTACTACGGAATGTACCCACACGCTTACATATGTATACATTATTAGTTCAGAGTATATTAGCTTTAAAGAATTAAGATGCACCTTGTGCGGTTATAATTTGAGAAGCACCTTGTGCAGTATATAATTTAGATGCAACTTGTGCAGTTTATTTTTGAGATGCACCTTGTGCAGTATATCATTGAGAAGCACTTTGTGCAGTTTATAATTGAGATGCACCTTGTGCAATTTATAATTGAGATGCACCTTGTGCAGTTTGTAATTGCAAAGCACCTTGTGCAATATATAATTGCGAAGCACCTTGTGCAGTTTATAATTGAGAGGCACCTTGTGCGGTATAAAATAACAAAGCACCTTGTGCAGTTTAAATGCAAAAATGCACCTTGTGCAGACTTTAATTGAGAATTACATTGTGCGGTTACAGTACAAAAAGATTTAAGATAAGAAATGCACCGTATGCGCTTTAAAATATGAAATATGCACCTTGTACAGGTATTTAAGATGCACTTTGCATGATTGTTCTGTTAAAGTGATATATTTATATTTAGCATTAAGCTCAGTTGTACTTAGTTTTATTTATGTTTCATTATTACAGGACAGTGCAACATGGAGGGAAATTTCTCAGTTTGCGAATTCGAATCAACAGTTTACCGGATGTGAAAAAAGTATTTTCAATATTGTGAGAAGCAGTAAAGCAATTTCTACAAATAAAAAGTATGATGTGTATTTCAAAAAATTTAAAGAATGGTGTATGACACATAAAGATATTCCGTTACCTGCAAGTGTATCATCCGTTGCAGTTTATATTAGTGGCCTTGTGCAGCAATCCGTATCTGAGTCAGTTTTATTAGCTCATTTTTATAGCATAAAGTGGTATCATGATTTCAATTTAGTGTGCAATCCGTGTGAAGACAAGCTTATTCAGATGATGATTGAAGGAGCTAAGAGAATTTTAAGTAAACCAGTATTGAAAAAAGAGCCAATTACAGCAGATCATTTACAGAAGATAGTGGACAAAATTGGTAGTGATCGTGCTCATTTGCCGAATGTTAGAATTTGTGCTATGATGTTAGTTGGTTATGCAGGATTTTTACGCTACAGTGAGATAGCTAATTTAAAAATGTGTAACTTAAAATTTTTTGACACTTATGTTTCTTTGAATATTGAAACTGGGAAAACTGATGTATATAGAAGGGGTAATAATGTTATAATTTCTAAAACAAATTTGCCTACTTGTCCAGTAGTTTGGTTATTGACATACATTAATTTAGCTAAATTGGCTTTGGATTCTAATCAATATGTGTTTCGTTCAGTTAGATTTTTTAAGTCAGTAAATTCTTATAAGTTAGCAGAGGTTAATCGTCCTTTATCTTATACTAGAGCTAGGGAATTACTTTTTGGCACATTAACTGCGATCGGTCTTGATTGTAAACGTTTTTGTCGTCATAGTTTGCGCAGTGGTGGTGCAACTGCTGCTGCAAGAAATGACGTTCCTGATCGTTTAATCAAAGAGCATGGAAGGTGGCGTACCGATTTTGCTAAAGATGGTTATATCAAAGATTCTGTTAAAAAGCAACTAACGGTTTCGTCAAATCTTGGTATATAACAGGTTATAGATATTTAACCATTTTGGTGATATTATTCGGCTCAATTATGCTATGAATTTACTATTTTTTCCCTTTGTCTCGAGGTTATAGCGAGTAGCACACCTACTTTATGTCATTTGTTCTTTGTTAAGGCCATAGAATATTAATTACTTTATATTCGGACGAACGTAGTGAGGGAGAATATAAATAAAATTTAGTTCGTCGTACGTAAGTAGTTCATGAATATTCATGACATGTGACCATTTGTCCGCACTTAAAACCCGTGCGGTCACTTTTCTGACCATCGACTCTCGCTATAGCCTAAAGTAGACACGTGTATTCACGGTTGATTCAGAAAAACATCACAATTTTTGTCCATCATTAGTTTGTCTTCATAATTGGCCAACAAATTTGGGTCATGTGACTTTTTCTCCTAAAATTTAAAAAAAGGTACAAATGAATAAAGAATGTGTCAATGAGACACAGATGATGCCCCTGCTTGCATATAATATAAGGGGCATAGCTCATGGACAGTAAAACTGATGCCACCCAAATTTCAAATTGTACTGTGTTTTGTGATAATAAACATTGTGTAAAAGTTTCATAACATTTGGTTGAGGCAAACTAAAGTTGGAGAAAGGAAACAAATTATGGGAGGTACATTCAAACAGACGGACGGGCGTACATACTGACATAATAAACTTGATGCACCCTTCCTTTAGCTGCGGGGCATACAAAAATAGTGATAATTGGAAACTTTAAAAAAATTATCTGTACCAAAATTAAAAGTTGTTTGCCTCTTATTTATTGTGTACAACACTGTTTTGTACAATATGACTGATGAAATAACATAAGGGGGATGGAAAAGACAATATTGTCAGTACTATTTATCTTATTTTTTTTCTAATATCAAAATTGACTATCATACTGTTTCATTAAGTTCTAAATGCTGATGAATAAAATTAAACATATTTGTAGAAAACACACTCTTTTGCGAGTATTTATTATTTATTTACCTTTCCAATACTACTACTATTACAACTTGCACCACTTGCAGCACTACATTCATTCTCATCTGATATTTTCGCCTCTGGTATTTTCTCATCTGTTATGTTGTTTTTCCCTTCAAAAACCGCCTCTAATACCTGCTGCTTTACAGTAGCATCTAAAAATAGACAACAGACAAACATAAAACATGTACATGTCTTTCATGTTAACCTTACAATTTTATTATAAGAGCCTGAGGGCAGCACTTTTGCTTTGGTTTTGAACATTTCTGCATGTTATAATCCTGCTGGCCATGTAATTTCTGGAGACCTTAACATAGTTAATAATAACAATTTTAGACAACTTTTGTCTTAGGGGTTTTATTGTTATTGTCTTCTGTAATTAGTTTTATGGTGTCTTACCCTTTTGGCCACACATCATTGGATTAAGAAAAAAAGGGAGGGGTAAAAAAAGAGATGTTCTGTCTGTGTTTACCCTTATTGCATTCGGTCTCAATTGACCCCTTGGAAGTCAAATGGTTCTTGTCTTGATCTAAGACATGTTAGCTCTATTTTTTTTTAATTCTTATTACATTTTGAGTGTCCATTTAATTTGGAAAAACGTTGGTCTATGTTGATTTTTTTTTATTTAAAAAAAAAATTAAAAATTTAGTGAATAAATTGTGTGAACAAGTAGTTGACAAAAAATATGAAGTCAGTTTTCACGTTGATGTTGTGAAGTACATGGATTCTGAAGGAAAGATTATAAGTCTAAAAGTGCATTTAAAAGAATTTATATAGTAATTATCTAGATTGACCTAAAAGTATAACTTGTAGATTTTAAGAAAAATAACACTTTGGGATAAATATTTCCTCACTTTAGTTGGACTTAACCGGTTTAAAAGGTAACCTCACAACTTCTGCTATACAGCGTTGTGGACGAAGCTTGCAATGATGCAACTACCTTATTGATGGCTACACCAAAGGACTGCAACAGTCTTTTGGAAAGCCAGCAATCTCAAAGCCTTTCATCCAAAGAGACATAAGTAAGCTTGTGGACAGTTTAATATGGAATGATTAAATTTAATGAATTGCTGTATTATAAACATCTAGCAATAACAACTTCAATACGACTGAGCACTTTAATGCGTTGAATACATAGGATAATGGAGTGTTAAATGTTTGCATCACGTGACAGCATGCAATTCTAAATAATTATTTCAGGAGGAGGAAAATACAACAAAACAGACTAAAACAAAGGAGATGGTACTCCAAAATAGAATCGGCTTAAAAGATTCGACAGGGGAGGTTGAAGTAACACTCTGGAGGGATCAGGCAAACACCACATTGCCAGTTGGTTCTACGATAATTCTGGTATCGGGATCGTTCGCCCTGATTACATGTTTGCCCTAGGTTTGTTCGCCTTGATAATCCGTTCGCCCTGAATCCTTAAGTATTATATTTTTTTTAATAGAATATGGTTTCTACAGGAACTACCCATAACATGGAAACATGCAATTATTATCCCACATATAAATCCTGGTAAATCCCACTCCGACCCCTTGTCATATGGACCAATCTTCTTGATTTCAAATTTCAATAAAATTATAGAGAAAATAGTTAATAATCGCTTTAAATGGTATTTAGAAAAAAATAAGTTGTATGCACCCACCCAAAGTGGGTTTAGAAAAAACAGAAGCACATTAGAACAGTGTATTAGATTAGACAATGACATCCAAAAGAGCTTTTTGAAAAAAGTTAGTCAATATAGGTATATTTATTGACTTCCAAAAAGCATTTGATATGCTCTGGAAACACGGTTTTAACGCATTGCAAAGAAATTAGTACTGTATAAAGTGGTATCATTGTCAATGAGATAGATAACAAATAACCTTACAAGCTATGCATTTTTTTTAATTCATTGTATATATAACTGTATATCTTAGCTTTTGTGCAAATTATACATTTAATTTCATATTATTGATTTTTCTTAATTTTTTCAGGTTGGCACAACAGGATCAACACTGCAGTGTCCGTGCCTACGACCTAAAGCGTGACATTCAATGGAAGTAACCCATTCTTGAAGAGAAGATCCAGACGGCATGGGACCAATACATGGGCAATGTGATCACAACAACCCACTTCTGGAAAGTTATTGCCAAACTGTACAAGCCGTCCGACAATCTACTAGACAACGTTCAGCCACTGCAGTAAAGAATTTTAGATCAACACTTTGAACTTTGAACATTTTTATGTATAGCTTAAGTGAACTTTGAACACTTTTATGTATAGCTTAAGTGAACTTTGAACACTTTTATGTATAGCTTAAGTGAACTTTGAACACTTTTATGTATAACAACACTTTGAACTTTGAACATTTTTATGTATAGCTTAAGTGAACTTTGAACACTTTTATGTATAGCTTAAGTGAACTTTGAACACTTTTATGTATAGCTTAAGTGAACTTTGAACACTTTTATGTATAACAATGAAGATTAAAATTTAACATTATGTTTTACTTTGAAAAAATTGCATATAATGTTAACTTTTGTTAGTTCTTTTGGTGAACAGATTTGTGAGGGACCGTCTCAAGAGACATAGGTATACTTTTCCGGCGCTAAATTTAAATAAAGTCCGTTTAACATAGAAAATAGGTAGTTCCTATTGATTTAAGGATAAGTTGGGTGGAATTATATTCATAAAGTGAATTTGTGAATAAATAAAGTTTAAGATATTCAATAGTTCCCTTTTAAGAAAGGCTATTGGTCAGAACAGTTATTTGTTGTGTTTTTTGTTACTTTACTATTGTTGAATTTTAATATATGCAATGTATTGAACTTTACTGATGTTATTGGTATAATAAATATTATAGTGGGAACATTCTTGTTTAGTTAATTTAGTGAAACATTGAAAAACAAGACCTATGTTCCCAGTGTATCCTGCTGATCGAACCTAAGCGAAGTACTACCACTACGTGTCCCAGGAGGACAATATTATGGCATTGTTGAATTGTCGTTGACCCCCCCTCCTCCTACAATATATTTATTGTAGAAACCGTATAATTGGATCTCCTCATACTGTAAATGACAAATTTATTTTCCATTACCTTTTGAAAAATAAGTGCATCGATCAGTAAATAACGTATAAAGAAGTAAGTCCGGTAAGGACTCGTTTTGGCCTCAAATTTCAGTTTCATCTGACGAAAGATTTTGACCATTTTTTAAACACTTTAATGTCTATTTCACTTGATTCAATTAGTTTATGTGAAAGATCTTAACTGATTAAGTCATTAAAAACGACCCGATTGAAGCTCAAATATGAAAAATCTCGCAAATATGCCAAAAACGTCACTTTTCAGATGATTTTTGTCAAAAATTGAAAGTGGCCGCATCCGTGTTCATCCACAACTTTTATATATGTTTTTTATGATCATAAAATACAACTTACATTGCAATATACAAGATGAACACGAATGCGGCCACTTTCGTTTTACAGGAAAACCGTCTAAAATTTAACTTTAATAAATGATAGAATTTTTAAGATTTCAGTGATTTAGCATGACTTAATGGTGCTACAACCCGATATATGTGCATTGTATTCTAGAAAACAGCCCATATTTATATAGCAGAAGCATTTAACTGTCCAATAAATAACTAAAAGATATCATTTTAACAATTTTGTAAAACTGTTATATTTTTGGGCCAAAAAGGGGCCTTACCGGACCTACTCCTTTAAATCGATTCAATTGTTGTCAAACGCAACCTCACCTACGCCAAACGAAGGTTATTATAGGTAAATTTTCTGCAACTTTAAACACTTACATGATATATCTCTAACAATTTTCTTTCTTGTTAGTCATGTAAATTAAATTGGAGGAAATTATTTTAGCAAGTTACAGGACATGAAGTGACTATTATATTTTCTTACGTCACTCAGGTAATAGAAAATAAATTTGTAGTTTATAGTATTGTGGTAATGAAGGAAAAGATTTAAATCGTATGCATTTAGCTTACCTAAATATGAAATCGTGGAGCAAACTGCACACAGGAACCAAGTTCTGGTATGGATACCAATGCACGTGTTGTTCATTCAAGAGTGTAGATAATAATGTCCTCGTTCACCGGAGCTGCGTTGATGGGGTCTCAAAGTAATCCCGGAGTACCATCGGTTGTTTTCGTAGGACGTATGAGGTACAGTAAAGGGGAGTAGGATTTATCAAAGGTACCAGGGTTATAATTTAGGAACATAAAAAAGCTATCCATTGTGTTGAAGTCTTGAGTGGGAGGTGATGCCTTGATGTAGTTTAATAATTGAGTTAATCCTGAATTGGCATCAGAAATAAACAGTACTTCTTCTTTAAAGTAAATGTAGATTGTTGAACTATATTTTGAGTATAAAATGTATAGGTTTTGAGGAAATGTAGATTGTTGAAATATATTTGGAGTAATTATGCTGTGTTTCTCACGAATAGTTCACGAATCTCCAAACAATGTTGAAGCAAATAACTTTGTATAAACAACAGTAAGACAATTTAATGTGAAAATACTTTTCATAAATCCTAAACAAATCATTTTCGAATGACCTACATTAAAATGCAATGCCAATCAAATAATACTCCACAAATTCCTCAATAATCATTTTATCAGGCTGGAGCTCTACAACTGGGTCAGTAAACACTGTACTTCACTTGATAAGATATCAGCATACTCCTGGTCATCAATATTAACTAGTTTATTCTGCAGTTTAGAGAGATATAATCAACATCAGAATTTTCTCCTGCAATTTCTTGTTGATCATATTCCAAATCAATATTAAAGTTATGTATTACTATATTTGGTTGATCAACCAACACTGAAACATCTGTATCGTCCTCGCTTATTTCACCAGAATCAAGTATTGAGGACCCCAAGGGTGACTGGGATATACAACTATGGTCACTTGGTATTCTCCCGACCGGCAGAAGAGGGACGTTAAATCTGAAGCCTCGTGTAAAGAGAATGTCACGCCCTTTGAACGTAAAGAACCCTTGCAACAACTCTTTGAGGGGTCTGAAGGTGGCCTGTTGCAAGGCAAAATTTCTGTCCCTATCCAATATACCCTCATTTTCCAGTGGCAGTCCAAATTTTCCCGACCATCATCCCAGATTGCCTCTTGTATTTGTTGTGAACTTGTTCTCGTCCTGCATATGCATGAAATATTTGCCACTGGACGTTAAGCAACCAACCATCAATCAAGTATTGAGGTGGTATTGTCCTCACTGATTTCACTACTGTTCGCAGATCTTCTAGAAGTATGACACATTACGACAAGAAAAAAATGATGACATAAAAATAACATACCCAATAGGACACTGACAATAGGCAAAATAAATTGTCAAGGTTTTCTGGTCAGTTGAAACAGTAACTCACACTTAAACTTGATAGCGCTGGGCTGAAGGACACAAACCGGCTTGTGCTGTGGTTGCTAGTTTGAACTAACCCGTCAAAGTACATAATTGCACTGTTTTTTGCTTTCTTCAGTGAGCTTACAGATTGGATATATCCAGTTATGATGTCTTGAGGTGGCTCTGTGCGTTTCATTGTGTTGACGTTTCAGAATGTTTACTAGATGAAAATGGCAGGAGATAGACAGAAAGGGCAGGAGATTTTTCTAACCCGAATGTGTTTTCGGATGCTTTTTGAGTTTTTCATAATTTTGAACGATAAGGAAGAATAACTCAAATATTGCCATGACATCTAGCGGACCCAAATTTTTATAGACAGATCGGCGCGGAGTAAATTATTCGGGTTAAGAAAGTAAAAATCGAAGTTTTGTTGTAGCTAAAAAAGATCAGACTGTTTTTGGTCGGGTCTTTATGTGAAATGCAAATGAATATCAATTTTTATTTTTCAGTTCGAAAATTGAAATGTGCTTTTTATTTTTTATTTTTTTTATTCATAAAATTACGTCCTTGTTTTTATTGGTTTTGCAAACTATTTTATCATCTGTTATACATGTATGATCAGAAGCATTTTTGGGGTGTTCAGTTTTAAGGGACAAGTTTGATTATATACAGGGAATACCAACAGTGGCGGATCCAGAGGCACCCCCCTTTTGCCATGGGTTAGCACCACCCTTTCGAAAATTTCTGCATCCGTCCCCGACCAGAAACCTAACAATGCACTATCGGTGGTGTAGTGGGCATATTATTATTATGGTTATTTTTGTTTCCAGTTTTTGGAGAAAAAAATAATTTGTTTTTGATTCTGAGAAAAAAAATTGTTTTATTCTCAGTTGCCACTATATGTAATGCTAAAATTGAAAGAAAAAAAATTGTTTTCCACTTGTCGCGAAAAAAATAGATAAAGTGCCAATACAACAAATCTTCATTCAAATCACAATACAGGTCATTAAGTAACTAAATGTTTAAGTATGGGTCAAGTATGGCTTTTAAGTTTGAACACAATGTCTTTGTTCACATCAAGGAATTGTATTAACAATGAATGGAATCTGGATGCAGTAGCTAGACTTCTTTGATCTCATATGATCTCATATGTGTTTGGAAAAAATGTGCTGTAGCACCTGCCAACATTTCAAAATGCCCATGGGGTTTTTATGTGCGAGATGGGTCTCTTTATCCTACAAAATCCTTAAAGGGGCCTTCAAAATCATTTAAATGTTGTTTTTTGGCTTCTGTATACTTTAACAAATGTGGACACACTGAAATGTCTCGTCTTTTCTAGTGTTGATAATATAATTTATGTTGAAAGTATAAAAGCATTGTATACCACAAGCATTACATTAAATTAACTGTACTTGAAATGAAGGAGAGATAAACCCTTTCAGACATAATGGAGTTCATATACACTCATTCAATACAACACATCAAGTTTACCTATTACTAAAAGTATCTCTGAATAAACATCATAAAAAAATAACCTTGACCATTAATGAACCATGAAAATTAGGTAAAGATCAACTAACATCAACTAAACAGACATACACACCTTACAATTATTCCCTACACCAAATATAGTTCTACTATCCCTATAGTATCTGAAAAAAGACCAAACCATTGATGATTTAACATTGACCAATGAACCATGAAAATGAGGTCAAGGTCAGATGATTATTGCCAGATAGACATGTACACCTTACAAACATTCCATACACCAAATATAATTAAGTGGATGCTAATAGTATTTGAGAAATAAGACCAAAACACAAAAAATTAACTTTGACCACTGAACCATGAAAATGAAGTCAAGGTCAGATCACACCTGCCAGTTGGACATGTACACTTACAATCATTCCATACACAAAATATAATTGACTGAATGCTAATAGCATAACTGTCTGTATGCGGTATGGGCTTTGCTCATTGATGAAGGCCATACAGTGACCTATAGTTGTTAATTTCTGTGTTGTTTGGTCTCTTGTGAAGAGTTGTCTCATTGGCAATTACACCACATCTTCTTTTTTTATATTTAACATATATAGTACTCTTAACATAAGATATGGATAATTTTTTTATGAACCATAACTTTGGACTAAATCATCACACCTGAACAAAATTCAAATTTGATCTACAACTTGTCATGATAAAACTATACACCAAATATTAAATCAATATCTTCAAGAACAAAGAAAAAAGTGTGGAAAGCTGAATTACTGGACTGACGAATGGATGGACAGACAGACAGACTGAGTGCAAACCTACTTTCGACTTTACTGGTAGGGGACAAATAAATGCCCGCAATTATTTCTGAATTGACAGTAGTTCTTTTATGTGTGAAGTTATGTGATATTTGATTTTTGTTTATTTTTGATTCGTGGTTGACATCAACATCACAATTTTAATTTTTAGCAAATAATCAATTGTGTCATTGATAATCAAGACACATGGAGGTTATTGTGGGGACGACACAACAGATTGGTCCGAAATAGCCGACAGTCAACTTCCAGATTGTGAAGATAATACATAGTATGTAGAATTCATATTTAATTTAAATCATTACATCAATCGTGTATAAAAGACAATTTACATAAAAAAAAAGTTCAGATTGGTATTCTTTTTTTGAAAATGACTGAAATAAATATTATTATTTGAATGTGTTATTTTTCTGTTACTATATTTTTCTTATTTTGGAGTTTAATTGATCACTTTATTTTGTTTCAGTCCAAGAAGGATTAAGTCCGACATCTTCAAGTGTATCAGAAACGTGTTCACCAGATTCAGATTTAATTCCGCCAATCCCTGATAAATTGAAACTCAAACAACAGAAAAAAAGGAAATTTACAAAGGAAAGGGTTAGAAACTTTTTATGTTTTTGAAATTTTAAACTTGGCCAGGATTATTTTTATTTCAATTCTGATTGATGCAATTGACATAAAATTCCATAATACACCAAATAATGTTTATCTCTTGTATTGCGACTTTTAGTGCATTAATATTGATATTGATAAATAAAAAATTAGTATTGACAATTACACATAATATTCCATTCCAATAATAGTTTCCATTTATTTGCAGTCGCCGATTATAGAAGATCTAGAGTTGGAACAAGATTTGGAGTCTTACCCACCTAGTCCGAAACTGTTAAAGAGATTTAAAAAAAAGTTATTACATTGATTGATTGTTGGTTGCTTAACGTCCAGTGGCAAATATTTCATGCATATTCAGGACGAGAACAAGTACACAATAAATACAATAGGTAGGTTGTTGTAATAGAGGCCATCTAGGATGCTGGTCGGGGAAATTGGGACTGTCACTGGAAAATGAGGGTATATTGGATAGGGACAGAAATTTTGCCTTGGAACAGGCCACCTACGGACCCCTCAAAGAGTTGTTGCAAGGGTTCTTAACGTGCAAAGAGCGTGGCACTCTCTTTACACGAGGCATCGGATTTAACGTTCCCTTCTGACGGACGTGACTGCGAACTTGATACATCCCGCACAGCCAAACGGACGCCCCACTTCGGCAAGCGTTTTACTGCCGGTCGGGAGAAGACCAAGTGACCATATTTCTATACCCCAGTCACCCTTGGGGTAAAAAGTTATTACAAGGTATAACATTACAAAAGATACAACATAGGGTAACCTACCATATGAGACTTGTATGAATGTTCCTCATGCATTTTTACTTTTTATTGGATTTGATGCTGTTTTTTCTTCTTATCTAAGCTGTCATAAATGTGTCAATAAACTTAAGATATGAAAAAGAAAGGATACGGGGCATGCGCCAATGATTAAAAACAACCCAATGAAACATTAGAACCTAGAAAAATAACATTATCTAGGGGTTGTCGTGTGGTCTTCAGTAGTAAGCGACAACCCATATAAAAAAGATGTGGTATGATTGCCAATGAGACAACTATCCACAAATGACCAAAATGACACAAACATTAACAACTATAGGTCACCGTACCACATATAAACAAAAGAAATTATTTTCCAAAACGAGTGTCATCACAAAAAAAGTATCAGTTTTAAATTTGTCTGATTTTGACAAACTAAATACATTTTATTGATTACTGATTTTTTTTAACATATTCAGCTATAAAAGGTACTGAAATGAAAAATGAAAGATTATGCATGGTGGGGGTGAAATAAAAAGTGTCTTTTGACTCCCTCTCCCCTACATTTATTGCTGGAACATCCCTCATTGTTGTAACACATAAACACATTTGGTAGTCAGATTGCTTTCAACCATAAACTATAGTGATATTTTTCTTCTTCAGAATGCTAAATTTAAAAGTTTTAATTAATTTGTGATGATATTTCTTTTTTACTTCCATTTAGGCAAGATGTTATCTCTCATATCAAAGAGATAGAATATGGAACTGGCAGCCAATATTGATATAATGTGGTACTAGTAGCTCCAATACCATCATGGGCTGAAGACATAACAGGAATTGTGTGTAATCAGTGACACGTGCCCTTATTATTTTACAAAAATTAACAGATCTATGTAAGTTCGATTTCAAATTCTACCAAAATTTAATTTTTATATAAGCAACATGTAACGAATATATACATACATCCTGTGTGCAAATGCGATGACTATAAAGGGTCCTGAGTGCACTCAGGAGGTCCTGAGCGGTGTTTAGGCGTACCCAAAAAGGCATACATGAAATTTAACATGCTCATTTTACTTTTCTTGTACCACTTAATTAAGAAAATGAAGGTTTTCATTGCTCGTGTAAAAATGCGCGTTTGATAATCGTACAGGTAGACATAAAAAATAATTTTGTCGTTCAATGTATGAAGGCATATATACATGCATCACTATATAACAACAAATGTAACGAAGAAGCACAGAAAGGCATACTAAGTACATCAAATTTAACATACTCATTTTGCTTCTCTTATACAACTTAATTTATCTATATAAAGTCTACACTGAAAGGATAGAAGGTTTTCATTGCTGGTGTAAAATTACGCGTTTGAAATTCGCACAGGTAGACATAAAATAATTTTGTCGTTCAAAGTTTGAAGGCATACATACATGCACAGTCACGTAAAGTTGATATAACAAAGTTGAAACAACAGACTCAACAGTAAATGTAATAATAATAAATAAAATATTACGTACATTTTCACGTCAAATGTATAACATAACTAAAGGCTCTAAAGAGCCTCTCTAAAGAGTCTGTGTCGCTCACCTTGGCATATGTGAATTAAACAAAGGAAGCAGAGTGTTCATGACAAAATTGTGTTTAGGTGATTGTGATGTGTTTGTACATCTTCCTTTACTGAACATTCTTGCTGCTTACAATTATCTCAATCTATAATGAACTTGTCCGTGTAGTTTCATGTATGTACTGGTAGATTCTTCCGTTATTCGGAGCACCCCTCGAGAGCTGCGAGGGTACAGTGGAATCCGTGTACACTCCCTTTCAGGATTAATGGAGATGTGTCACTAACGTATTTACAATGTGCAATATTTACAAGGACAATCCCCACCCCAACACAAAGGGAGTGCTAGGACACCGGGATATCTGTTATTATGGTGGAGGAAGCCGAAGTACTCGGAGAGAACCACCGGGACACTCGGCGGAAACAGACAAACCGAAGTGATATCAGTAGCTGATTGATCTCCAGGTCAAAGCAGGGGACAACTTTGACCAACCGAGGCCCCCAAAGTACCCATTCTAGTTTAAACTCCGGTCTGGGTACCAGAGATGTATGTGAGAGGGTGAAAATCACCCTTCTGATGTACTGATATATTTAGCATCCCGAGTCAGACTCGAACTCGGGACCTTCAGTACTGTAGCCATCGGTCTTAACCACTTGACCACGAACTCACATATTCAGTGGAAAATGTTAGTAAAAATTTACAAATTTTATGAAAATTGTTTAAAATTGATTATAAAGGACAATAACTTCTTAGCGGGTCAATTGACCATTTTGGTCATTTTGACTTATTTTTTAGTCTTAAATTGCTGTACATTATTGCTGTTTACAGTTTATCTCTATCTTTAATAATATTCAAGATAATAACCCAAAACAGCAAAATTTCCTTAAATTACCAATTTAGGGGCAGCAACCTAACAACGAGTTGTCCGATTCATCTAAAAATTTCAGGGCAGATAGATCTTGACCACATAAACAATTTTACCCCATGTCAGATTGCTCTAAATGCTTTGGTTTTTTGAGTTATAAGACAAAAACTGCATTTTACCCCTTTGTTCTATTTTTAGCCGTAGCGGCCATCTTGGTTGGTTTGCCCGGTCTCAAAACACATTTTTTAAACTAGATACATCAATGATGATTGTGGCCAAGTTTGGATTAATTTGGCCCAGTAGTTTCAGAGGAAAATATTTTTGTAATCATATCCCAATTCCATTCATCATTTATAATATCTTCATTTTGGTTCATTGGTACTCTTGTATCAGAGTCATCTGATAAATCTTGATTAATGTTAATGTTAGGAAAACTTGAAGATTCTATAAATTTTTGTCCCAGTCCACAGGTTCTAGCACTTTTGTTTTGGCTAAAATCTTTGCCTTGGGCTTCGTCATCATTAGCACTTGTTTTGTAATAAGCATTATTTGAAGCTGCATGTAAATCTTTATTCACTGAACGTGAAATACTCATCCACCGTCTCTTATATTTTTGGCGCCTCTCGTTTTTGTAAATCCATCCCGGAAACAGAAGTTTTAAACAACATGCACTTATGTTAGCTAAAGTTAGTATATCAAAATAAAAATCAAACGAATCAAATGTTTCTGTACTCAAACATTAACTTTAGTTTTTTCCCCGTTCATTTTTAAACGTTTTATTTGATATCTGTCAATATTCATCTTGTCTTTTTATTTAAATGAAACGAATATAAATACGTTAGTAGTTTTTTTTTACAGTTCTGGAGTTAACAAACAGTCAACATGTCTGCTGAAATGAAGTTTCGTCAACTGAGAGTTTACAGTAGTTAATAAACAATTGAAGATGTGGGTGTATGTGTAAATATATTTAGTTACAAAAGTTCTGGTGGAACTGGGACTAACTATATCAATATAAAATTGCAAACCTTGTATGTGTATTTTATTTCCATCACAACCGTTAATGTGAACGTGCTAGTGTGTAAGTGATAACATTGAGAATGGAAATTGAGAATGTGTCAAAGAGACAACAACCCGACCATAGAAAAAACAACAGCAAAAGGTCACCAACGGGTCTTCAATGTAGCGAGAAGTGAGCATGTATGTACTTAGATTATAGGACAGCACGCACACAGCCAAGATATTAGACTTATTTTAAAATTGTAAATATTGTCATTGTAAATATTGTACATACATGTAATTGTCTTCTCTTTAACTATGTGTATTGTTTATTGAGAATAAAATTTGATATTAAGTAGATATGTAGAGCGAGAAAAAGAAAAATAGAACTTGTTACAGACTTTATTATTTTCTTTATTCATAAACTGCAGAATACAAAATTAAATTTAGCCGACAAAATGAAAAGTAAACTGAAAAAGAACATCGAATTGGTTATCTTATTTTTTTTCCATAAACATACAATTCATTGTATTGACAGCGCATAATTTAAATTTAACTGCATTAAACAATCTCAACTATTTTAAACGCAACATTGTACAAACAACACAATTCATAAACATTGATAAAGATAATCCAATTAATTTTGTTGATTGGATAATAAACGGCTTAGTAGTTGTGTAATCAGTGACACGTGCCCTTATTACTTTACAAAAATTAACAGATCTATGTAAGTTCGATTTCAAATTCTACCAAAATTTAATTTTTATATAAGCAGCATGTAACGAATATATACATACATCCTGTGTGCAAATGCGATGACTATAAAGGGTCCTGAGTGCACTCAAAAGGTCCTGAGCGGTGTTTAGGCGTACCCAAAAAGGCATACATGAAATTTAACATGCTCATTTTACTTTTCTTGTACCACTTAATTAAGAAAATGAAGGTTTTCATTGCTCGTGTAAAAATGCGCGTTTGATAATCGTACAGGTAGACATAAAAAAGTAATTTTGTCGTTCAATGTATGAAGGCATATATACATGCATCACTATATAACAACAAATGTAACGAAGAAGCACAGAAAGGCATACTAAGTACATCAAATTTAACATACTCATTTTGCTTCTCTTATACAACTTAATTTATCTATATAAAGTCTACACTGAAAGGATAGAAGGTTTTCATTGGGTCGATTCGTTTCTGACTAATTCGGTATACACCGACCACGTGGTCGATCTACACCGGACCAACCGTAGAAACGAACGAACCGACTATATACAATATGGCCGATTGCAGTGCTATTTGTGTGGCAACTTGTGTTGCCATGGAATTGATGGAATCTTCAGATGATGAGTCAAATTTCCTTTTGGAAAGGTATTTTATTTTTAAGAAATATACTACCTTGAGCTAATTTGTTGATTTTTCCTACTATTTGTTTGTATGTGTAAGCATGTGTGTAAAGGGGCGTGACCGGCATGTATACCATCCCCCTTCATTTTTATTGCTATAAAAATAACATCATTCGGGAATTCGGGATTTGGCCGATTTCTTTTCCTTACTTTTTTCGTGAATTCGAGATTCGGCATTTTTATTTTTTTATGAATTCGCTCCTGGACAAGTTTACCAGATTACCCTTCATAAAAAAGTGTGGCAGTTTATAAAGCCAGCATTCTCAGAATAAACAATTGTACTAAAAATAATATCAAATACATTTATCAAGCATATCAATTCTTCACTGTTCAACTTAATCGTTTTCCTATTGGATATTTTGAATATTAAATTGTATGTATCAGAAAATATACATCTTTATTTTCTTAATTTCAGTGATCGAAAGGATCGTCATAAAACACAGGACTTTTTCGAGTGGACAGTTCCAAGATATTTCCCAGATATGTTCAAGAAATTTTTTAGGATTTCACCTCAGTCTTTTGAACTTGTATGTCAACTGTTAGGAGCTAATGAACAATTGGCAAAAAGAACATATCGAGGGGGACGACAAGAAATACCATTGGAGAAAAAAGTAATGATCGTTTTGCGATATTTAGCATCACAAGAAACTATTTTAGGAATAAGCGATCGGTTTAATATAACTGTTTCAACATTTACCAAGTACAGAGAAAAGGTTGTTAACGCAATAAATGATCTTCTCCCCAGATTTGTTCAGTGGCCTGAAGAATTGGATTCTGTCGCAATAAAGTTTAATGAAATGGGGACATACGAATTTCAAAACATTATAGGGGCAATCGATGGAAGCCACATTCCGATTGAGCAGCCATTGGAATGTCCCAATTCATACTATAATAGAAAAAAATTTCACTCTGTAATTTTACAGGCCGTATGCAAAGACGATCTTAGTTTCGTTAACATTTGTGTAGGTATGCCAGGAAGATGCCATGACGCTAAGGCGTTTAAGCATTCTCATTTATCTGAAATTGGAGATGAACTCTGCAGGCAAGGACAATATCACATTCTAGGCGATGCGGCTTACGCACTAATGAGGTGGCTTATAACACCATTTCGCGACAATGGAAATTTAACAAGAGAGCAATATAATTTCAACAAATTTCTGTCATCCAAAAGACAGGTAATTGAAAGAGCCTTTGCGTTGTTAAAAGGACGTTTTCGTCGTTTGAAATACGTTAGCATTAGAGATATCAAGTGTATTTGTAAAATAATTTCAGCCTGCTGTGTTCTCCATAATATCTGCCTACAAAGTGATGAAGACATTGCTGAATTTATTGATGCAGAAATTGATGAATTGGACGCAAATTTAGGGGAGAACTTTCCAGTGAATGCAGACAATGGAGAAGGTATCTTGAAGAGAAACAATCTAACTATCGAATTAAACAGAGTCAACAGCTAATAAATGACAATAAACATTATTTCAACTTTGAAATGTTATTCAAACAAATACACCCATGATTAAAGTACATTATGTAGATTTTATTGGTTTTAGTGGCCTTGAGTTGTTTTGTATGTTTTAGCCGGGATGTTGTCTCTTTGACATATTCCCCGTTTCCATTCTTATTCAATAAAAATACTGAAGAAGATATGGTATGAGTTCGGATGAATAAGCAAATTTAGGTTACAGTAGGGTCTTAAGCACAAAGCTTTCAAGTTTGCTCACACTAAACAGCAAGCTATAAAGGCCCAAAATTACCAGTGTTCAAAAATTCAAATAGGAAACCAAAAAAAATATGCAACATATGTTTGTCTTGATGCTGAAATGCTGGATTCAAGAATTTCATAAAAATGAAATAAAATCATCAGTTTGTGTATATTTAATAATAAGTATATTCTTCAGGTATACTCTGTAACAATAAAACAAATAAAACACATATCTGTGTGGAAACAATTAAACATAAAAAAAGTGTCAACAAGAAATGAGATCTGATACAGAGTTACATCTGGATCTACTTTTTTGCAATGTCTTTCATGACATCTATAAGACTTTTGAAGCATTCCATTTTTTCCGTGTGTCGCCTTTCTGATGCCTCAGCCAATAACTCGAAACGATCAGTTGTCTTCTTTTTCTTCTTTTCTTTAGCTATTAAGAATAAAATAATCATAGATTTTATAAATATATTTTCAAAATTACATCGATTCCAATCATATGGTAATGTACTTATTTCAGTCGTGTAAATTGACTAGTCACAAAAGTGGTTGTTATCATAGAAAGTAAGGATGCTGTTAATATATTTATCATAATTTTCATAATTTCATATTTTTCTGGTATTATTATTTTTGTTGTTTGAATCAAAACGTCTAAATTTGTGTTGTATAATACATGTAATTCTGATTTTTTTTTGCTGTATATAATTTAATGTACATGCATGTAGTCCCTACCCTTTAGCATCCATTTTGACATCCTGAATGAAATTTAAACTCGATTTGTTTCGTCATCTTGTCACATGTTTGGTATCTTGGCGTAGTGGTTGGAAACCTAGTCAGGTAAGCAACTCTAATAAATCCAAAAGGATTTCCTAAAAAACCTCCCATCTCCCTTTGGTTTATGCTTTTTACAATGCTATTTCGGCATGAATGACCAGCAATGTTACACGACTGATGTAAAAGATACCCCCTCCAGGAATTCTTAGTGAAAGGCGTCATGAGGTCAACTGAAATATACAAATTTCTATATTTTTTTTTTAATTTTTAATCCAATTACAGATGTTTGCCTACATAAAACCTTATTCTAAGTTGTAGCCAGACATTTTGAAAGAAGGTGTGTATAATAATTTCATTTCTACAGCATTTTCACATAGGAATTTGACATCTATTCTGTAAGAAGTGTTGTGTGTTATGCCACTAATATTGGATTACAATTTTGCAAATATAATTTTTAGCTAGCACGTTTTAGTCCAACGTTTGGAAGTCATTGCATGTGTTTAAATGTACCCATAATAGTTTAGTTTATTTGTTGTAAAGTAAACTGGTAAAAAATAATTATTTTTCAAGAATTCATGTTCTAATTCAAAATACTAAATACATTTTCAAAAGTCATTACATGACGTGTTTTAATGTAACCATAATAGTAGGTTTTTTGTTGTAAGGTAAAATGGTAAAAAGTCATTTGTTTTACAGTTTTATTACCTTGAGGTTCAGGACATGAAGTAGACACTTTCATTTTTCTCTTGGAAGGCGTTGGGTTACTAGTTTCTTCCTCTTCACTGGAACTTTCAGCTGCAAAACAAGAATAAGATACTTATTTCCAAGCAATAAGCAGTTCAACGTTTTGAATCATTTTTCAAGAATTCTATTTCGATTTAATTGCTGCATCTTTTTTTTAAAAAGTCATAATACCTATGTTGGTGCAATTCTAAATATCAATACATATACAAATTAATTTACGACAAAAGATTATAAAATGAATATATTATATTAATTTACCTCTAAATAATCAATACATGTATATATGAAATACAACCCAACTCTGTGTGAAACTCAAGGTTGATTCTGTATATAAATGATATCATAATAAAAAAAAGTACCTTTTTTAGGCTTACTGGAATCCAACAGATATTTTGGTTGTACATCATGTTGGCTTTCAAACACTGTAAATTCTGTTGGGATTTCAATGTTACTCTCGCCACTTGTTTTTAGTTTCTTTTTCATTCTTTCAAATCTATCCTTCATACTTCTTATTTTGATCCTACACTGCTCTGGAGTAACTTGTATTGAGAGTTTTTCCGCAATCTCTTGGGATATTCTCACCCATTTATTTTTTATGAAGGATTTACTCTTCTCGTATTTATCATACAAATCAAGCAAAAATTTTTCAGAATCTTTAGACCATGTTGAGCTTGTCGATGGTATCTGTTTGGCACTTGTGCTGGCTAGGCTAGTGGCACTTGTGCTACTTGTGCTGGCTTGGCTAGTGGCACTTGTGCTGGCTTGGCTAGTGGCACTTGTGCTGGCTTGAGTGCTCATACTAGGCATATCCGTAGCTTGGCTAGATTCCACTCTCAGGATACTAACAGTTACCTGACCATCGACATAATCCCTTTCTTCCAAAAATCGGGACATAGCCTCTTCATCTGCAAAGTTCAAACACATTTTAAATCATTGAAGTTAATGACGCTAAATATTTTGATGACAACGCTGACCATCTAAAAGTACAAAAACCGATAAACAAATAAAATGCAAGCACACTGCAGTCGTATTTCGGACATGTATGTAAGCAAGTGGTATATATTTATTGTATAGCAATATTGATTCCCCATAAAAAGCAAGGTAAAAATATTCCTATATTGCACAAGTTCTATTTTGCACCTGATGGCTCCAGAGAAAAATTGATGATTTCATCAAGGACAAAAATCTTATTATAAAATCCATTTGTGGCCACGTTTGTGGCATCATCTTTACAGAACCTAGTAATTACATTATTGGTTTTTAGTGGGGCCACGGTTGCTCATTTAAAAATATATTCTTAAGGTGTGTATTCGTTTGGTTATTTTGTATATAATAATTTAACCAATTTGTTTCAAGCATCACCAACTTACCTCCGCTTTCTAACTTTAGCAACGTTACTATGTCTGTTCTTACTATGAATTTTCGGAATATTTCTCCATCTTTGACAACAGAAATGATTGCAGTTTCTCTCCTGGCCGGCAACTTTGGAAGAACTCTGGAATTCAAAGAAAAGGTTCTTTTTAAAATTTAAATTGTTTAGAGAAGGGCGGATCCACAATTTAATTGCAGTTCTAAGGGGCTGTAAAAAGAAGAAGAAAATTGAAGTCTTTGTGATAATTTGTGTACAAAAACAAGATGTCATGCAATTAAATTACAGTATATGCTTTCCCAATTAAAGGTATGTGGGTGCAAGTCCACAAATTTATGCTTCAACTCAGCACATGTATGTGTGATCCTCAGCAGGGGCGGATCTAGTCCAAATAATTATGACGTCTTGCAAGGCTTTTTTATATTTTTATGTCATAAAAAAGTTATAAAAAAGCCTTGCAAGACGTCATAATTATTTGGTCTAGGGCGGATCCAGCAATTTTCAAAAGGGGGGGGGGGGGGTGCTAGTCCTTTAATATATAACCTCTGGAGGCGATATTTTCTATTTACATTATTATTCTAATGATTTCTTTTTACTTATTTTGGTATTTTATATTTTTTTTACTTTTTGTTGTTTTTATTATCAATGTGCATAAAATAGGGGGTGGGGGTGCTTACCCAGGACAAAGGGGAGAGCAAAACATATGTCCCGATACAAATGCATTGATTGGCCAAAATAAAGGGGGTGCTACCCCCCCCCCCCCCCCCCCCCCCCATGGATCCACCACTGCTCAGTATGACAGTATGATCATGTTTGATCATGTTTTAATGCAACATGCACCCAACACAATCAAGATTCTATTGTTAAATATATTTTCGTTCTTTGGTTTTACATGTAATTCAATAAATTTTACTTCAGATACATGTAAAATGAATTATTTACAAATTATTCCGATTTATTCTTATTTTCTCAGTCAAATTTTCCCACACTTACAACTTTTCCGCCATCTTGGACATGAATCGTCGCTTCAGTTCAAACGGTGCATTCCGGATTATTCCGGTTTATATTTTTTTTAGAAACGAACGTAAAACCTGTTGCTCCGGATGATCCGGGTATGTTCCGGATACCAGAAACGAACCGACCCATTGCTGGTGTAAAATTACGCGTTTGAAATTCGCACAGGTAGACATAAAATAATTTTGTCGTTCAAAGTTTGAAGGCATACATACATGCACAGTCACGTAAAGTTGATATAACAAATTTGAAACAACAGACTCAATAGTAAATGTAATAATAATAAATAAAATAATGTGTGGTTCAAAGTATGACGGGATACATACGTACATTTTCACGTCAAATGTATAACATAACTAAAGGCTCTAAAGAGCCTCTCTAAAGAGCCTGTGTCGCTCACCTTGGCATATGTGAATTAAACAAAGGAAGCAGAGTGTTCATGACAAAATTGTGTTTAGGTGATTGTGATGTGTTTGTACATCTTCCTTTACTGAACATTCTTGCTGCTTACAATAATCTCAATCTATAATGAACTTGTCCGTGTAGTTTCATGTATGTACTGGTAGATTCCTCCGTTATTCGGAGCACCCCTCGAGAGCTGCGAGGGTACAGTGGAATCCGTGTACACTCCCTTTCAGGATTAATGGAGATGTGTCACTAACGTATTTACAATGTGCAATATTTACAAGGACGCAACCTTGTACAAACAACACAATTCATAAACATTGATAAAGATAATCCAATTAATTTTGTTGATTGGATAATAAACGGCTTAGTAGTTGTGTAATCAGTGACACGTGCCCTTATTATTTTACAAAAATTAACAAATTCTACCAAAATTTAATTTTTAGTGGAAGAAGACGTCAAGTCTTCTGAAGACTTAAGGGGCTGACCATTGGCATTGAGTCTCCGTATGCCGCATTCATTTCGTGTATTACAATTTCAAAACAACTTAGATTCCTGACACCGATTTTTACACATGATTAGGCATCTGAATCATTTAATTTGTAAATTATGATTGTAAAACAATCACTATCGTAAATATGACCCTTTTATTTATGTAAATTATCAGATTTCATCTCATCCACATGAACGTTATTTGTTTACTTGTAACAGGATGTTTTAACTGTAGATATTTGTATTACGCATGCGTGAATTTGGTATCGGGACAACTCGCCCTGTTTACAAGTTCGCCCTTGAAGTTACGAATTTGCAATCCTGCAGACAAGAAGATTTTGTTTTTATATAAATAAAAAGGATATATAAAGTGTTGTCTTTATTCATGGTTTTCCTTTGTCATGTGAATTAGATGCCCTTCGTAACATACATGTGAACCTCCCGTTTAGGAGAAAAAACTCCCGTGTATGAAATTTTTCAGACGCCATATTTGATCATTTCTTACTACTGTACGGGTGTAATTGACACCTGGGTTAAATTTTACCTGAACATCAAAGAAGATGTATAATTATATGGCTTCACTCGACAGCTTGGGTGTCAAACATACTGGAAATCAACGATGTTTACCTCCGGCTAACTGCCGTTGTGTTATCAAAACGATGTGTATTGGGAATATTGAAATACTTTTTTGTTACTTCCCTTTGTTTTATCCTGTTTTCAGTTATTTTGCTTTTAAAAATGTAAATTGTAAAAAGACTATAAATGATTAATATTTTAATCAAATAATCATAAAAGGATGTTGATTAAATGAATTTAAATGATTTTGGACAAATAAAAAAATTAAAATTTATAAATTATTTTAGCAATCTAGACCTCCTTTCAAGGATTAAATTGAAGTTTATATCATAATTTTGTTTACAACAAAATGTTCTTTTAATTAATTTACGATGTTGCAAATATACATGTGGAGCTTATTTCTTTCTTATTTGTCTATACATTTACAAATGATAAGGAGATGAAGACATGAACAAAAATATATACAGATAAGATATATAAATATAATGATTCATTTGCTAGCAGTGAACAATCATTTGTCAAAAACAAAACAAAACAAAACAAGAAACAGATTCTTCTTATTATTTTATTTTATTCAAATAGAGAGGCAATAATGGAACTATAAACATTACAATTTGATGGAAATTTGAAGAAAAAACACAATTTCTACATCATTTGGTTACATTTATGACAAAATTTATGTCGATAAAAAAACATGATGTTTTGACCATTCAGTACTTAACCTTTTCCTCCATAATGACGCTTTTTGACGCCACCCCCTTTACTCCATAATGACGCCTTTTGACGCCTGTGTAGTACCTCAGTTGAAACACTTTGACTACAAAGTGTCTGCAGTAGACTCAATAAAATTTGTATCCAATATGAAAAGGAATATTCTACTTAAATTTATTTAATGAAATATTTGTTTTTTGCAATGCATTTTAATACTTTAAAGCCTATTTTTAGCATTTTATTGAAAAATTCTATTTTGTGTTCATTTTTTACAGTGGGTTGATATGATCTTCCAGTTAGGTTACCCTCATTTGGAGTGTTGTTCTCAACCTGTTAAAGGTCCATCTTTGTGCATAATTCAAAATTGGAAATTTCAACAAGCATCTAATATTCTTAATCTGGAAATAAACCCTGGTCTGCTAGCTTCATGTATATTTTTTCTACCGATTTAATATATAACTAGAATCATGCAAACAGACTTAAGGAAAAGGCATGTAAGTTCATCATACAAATATGACACTTTTTCTAGACAATCCAGATCTTGCAAAATACGTCGCTAAAAATTGTAACCTTTAAAATTGTTGTGCAGTAAAAACCCATATGGGAACTTTCAAAAGTTGGCAGGTATGTAACAAGTCTTACTATTGATTTTACCTAATTTTCATAGTCAACTGAACATAGAAAATGATTGTACGGATGGGAAATCCATGTACTTATGACCTTTTCTTGTTTGAAGAAAAAAAATACATTTTAACGATAATGGAACAAAGCAGCCTGGGTAAGTGGGGCTGTTTTTATGGTAATTCAAGTTACCTTTTATTCACCTTCTTCCACTTCAGAGCTATCAGCTCTTTGATTATATAAGCAGCATGTAACGAATATATACATACATCCTGTGTGCAAATACGATGACTATAAAGGGTCCTGAGTGCACTCAGGAGGTCCTGAGCGGTGTTTAGGCGTACCCAAAAAGGCATACATGAAATTTAACATGCTCATTTTGCTTTTCTTGTACCACTTAACAAGAAAATGAAGGTTTTCATTGCTCGTGTAAAAATGCGTATTTGATAATCGTACAGGTAGACATAAAAAATAATTTTGTCGTTCAATGTATGAAGGCATATATACATGCATCACTATATAACAACAAATGTAACGAAGAAGCACAGAAAGGCATACTAAGTACATCAAATTTAACATACTCATTTTGCTTCTCTTATACAACTTAATTTATCTATATAAAGTCTACACTGAAAGGATAGAAGGTTTTCATTGCTGGTGTAAAATTACGCGTTTGAAATTCGCACAGGTAGACATAAAATAATTTTGTCGTTCAAAGTTTGAAGGCATACATACATGCACAGTCACGTAAAGTTGATATAACAAAGTTGAAACAACAGACTGAACAGTAAATGTAATAATAATAAATAAAATAATGTGTGGTTCAAAGTATGACGGGATACATACGTACATTTTCACGTCAAATGTATAACATAACTAAAGGCTCTAAAGAGCCTCTCTAAAGAGCCTGTGTCGCTCACCTTGGCATATGTGAATTAAACAAAGGAAGCAGAGTGTTCATGACAAAATTGTGTTTAGGTGATTGTGATGTGTTTGTACATCTTCCTTTACTGAACATTCTTGCTGCTTACAATTATCTCAATCTATAATGAACTTGTCCGTGTAGTTTCATGTATGTACTGGTAGATTCTTCCGTTATTCGGAGCACCCCTCGAGAGCTGCGAGGGTACAGTGGAATCCGTGTACACTCCCTTTCAGGATTAATGGAGATGTGTCACTAACGTATTTACAATGTGCAATATTTACAAGGACAATCCCCACCCCAACACAAAGGGAGTGCTAGGACACCGGGATATCTGTTATTATGGTGGAGGAAGCCGAAGTACTCGGAGAGAACCACCGGGACACTCGGCGGAAACAGACAAACCGAAGTGATATCAGTAGCTGATTGATCTCCAGGTCAAAGCAGGGGACAACTTTGACCAACCGAGGCCCCCAAAGTACCCATTCTAGTTTAAACTCCGGTCTGGGTACCAGAGATGTATGTGAGAGGGTGAAAATCACCCTTCTGATGTACTGATATATTTAGCATCCCGAGTCAGACTCGAACTCGGGACCTTCAGTACTGTAGCCATCGGTCTTAACCACTTGACCACGAACTCACATATTCAGTGGAAAATGTTAGTAAAAATTTACAAATTTTATGAAAATTGTTTAAAATTGATTATAAAGGACAATAACTTTCTTAGCGGGTCAATTGACCATTTTGGTCATTTTGACTTATTTTTTAGTCTTAAATTGCTGTACATTATTGCTGTTTACAGTTTATCTCTATCTTTAATAATATTCAAGATAATAACCCAAAACAGCAAAATTTCCTTAAATTACCAATTTAGGGGCAGCAACCTAACAACGAGTTGTCCGATTCATCTAAAAATTTCAGGGCAGATAGATCTTGACCACATAAACAATTTTACCCCATGTCAGATTGCTCTAAATGCTTTGGTTTTTTGAGTTATAAGACAAAAACTGCATTTTACCCCTTTGTTCTATTTTTAGCCGTAGCGGCCATCTTGGTTGGTTTGCCCGGTCTCAAAACACATTTTTTAAACTAGATACATCAATGATGATTGTGGCCAAGTTTGGATTAATTTGGCCCAGTAGTTTCAGAGGAAAATATTTTTGTAATCATATCCCAATTCCATTCATCATTTATAATATCTTCATTTTGGTTCATTGGTACTCTTGTATCAGAGTCATCTGATAAATCTTGATTAATGTTAATGTTAGGAAAACTTGAAGATTCTATAAATTTTTGTCCCAGTCCACAGGTTCTAGCACTTTTGTTTTGGCTAAAATCTTTGCCTTGGGCTTCGTCATCATTAGCACTTGTTTTGTAATAAGCATTATTTGAAGCTGCATGTAAATCTTTATTCACTGAACGTGAAATACTCATCCACCGTCTCTTATATTTTTGGCGCCTCTCGTTTTTGTAAATCCATCCCGGAAACAGAAGTTTTAAACAACATGCACTTATGTTAGCTAAAGTTAGTATATCAAAAATAAAAATCAAACGAATCAAATGTTTCTGTACTCAAACATTAACTTTAGTTTTTTCCCCGTTCATTTTTAAACGTTTTATTTGATATCTGTCAATATTCATCTTGTCTTTTTATTTAAATGAAACGAATATAAATACGTTAGTAGTTTTTTTTTACAGTTCTGGAGTTAACAAACAGTCAACATGTCTGCTGAAATGAAGTTTCGTCAACTGAGAGTTTACAGTAGTTAATAAACAATTGAAGATGTGGGTGTATGTGTAAATATATTTAGTTACAAAAGTTCTGGTGGAACTGGGACTAACTATATCAATATAAAATTGCAAACCTTGTATGTGTATTTTATTTCCATCACAACCGTTAATGTGAACGTGCTAGTGTGTAAGTGATAACATTGAGAATGGAAATTGAGAATGTGTCAAAGAGACAACAACCCGACCATAGAAAAAACAACAGCAAAAGGTCACCAACGGGTCTTCAATGTAGCGAGAAGTGAGCATGTATGTACTTAGATTATAGGACAGCACGCACACAGCCAAGATATTAGACTTATTTTAAAATTGTAAATATTGTCATTGTAAATATTGTACATACATGTAATTGTCTTCTCTTTAACTATGTGTATTGTTTATTGAGAATAAAATTTGATATTAAGTAGATATGTAGAGCGAGAAAAAGAAAAATAGAACTTGTTACAGACTTTATTATTTTCTTTATTCATAAACTGCAGAATACAAAATTAAATTTAGCCGACAAAATGAAAAGTAAACTGAAAAAGAACATCGAATTGGTTATCTTATTTTTTTTCCATAAACATACAATTCATTGTATTGACAGCGCATAATTTAAATTTAACTGCATTAAACAATCTCAACTATTTTAAACGCAACATTGTACAAACAACACAATTCATAAACATTGATAAAGATAATCCAATTAATTTTGTTGATTGGATAATAAACGGCTTAGTAGTTGTGTAATCAGTGACACGTGCCCTTATTACTTTACAAAAATTAACAGATCTATGTAAGTTCGATTTCAAATTCTACCAAAATTTAATTTTTATATAAGCAGCATGTAACGAATATATACATACATCCTGTGTGCAAATGCGATGACTATAAAGGGTCCTGAGTGCACTCAGGAGGTCCTGAGCGGTGTTTAGGCGTACCCAAAAAGGCATACATGAAATTTAACATGCTCATTTTACTTTTCTTGTACCACTTAATTAAGAAAATGAAGGTTTTCATTGCTCGTGTAAAAATGCGCGTTTGATAATCGTACAGGTAGACATAAAAAAGTAATTTTGTCGTTCAATGTATGAAGGCATATATACATGCATCACTATATAACAACAAATGTAACGAAGAAGCACAGAAAGGCATACTAAGTACATCAAATTTAACATACTCATTTTGCTTCTCTTATACAACTTAATTTATCTATATAAAGTCTACACTGAAAGGATAGAAGGTTTTCATTGGGTCGATTCGTTTCTGACTAATTCGGTATACACCGACCACGTGGTCGATCTACACCGGACCAACCGTAGAAACGAACGAACCGACTATATACAATATGGCCGATTGCAGTGCTATTTGTGTGGCAACTTGTGTTGCCATGGAATTGATGGAATCTTCAGATGATGAGTCAAATTTCCTTTTGGAAAGGTATTTTATTTTTAAGAAATATACTACCTTGAGCTAATTTGTTGATTTTTCCTACTATTTGTTTGTATGTGTAAGCATGTGTGTAAAGGGGCGTGACCGGCATGTATACCATCCCCCTTCATTTTTATTGCTATAAAAATAACATCATTCGGGAATTCGGGATTTGGCCGATTTCTTTTCCTTACTTTTTTCGTGAATTCGAGATTCGGCATTTTTATTTTTTTATGAATTCGCTCCTGGACAAGTTTACCAGATTACCCTTCATAAAAAAGTGTGGCAGTTTATAAAGCCAGCATTCTCAGAATAAACAATTGTACTAAAAATAATATCAAATACATTTATCAAGCATATCAATTCTTCACTGTTCAACTTAATCGTTTTCCTATTGGATATTTTGAATATTAAATTGTATGTATCAGAAAATATACATCTTTATTTTCTTAATTTCAGTGATCGAAAGGATCGTCATAAAACACAGGACTTTTTCGAGTGGACAGTTCCAAGATATTTCCCAGATATGTTCAAGAAATTTTTTAGGATTTCACCTCAGTCTTTTGAACTTGTATGTCAACTGTTAGGAGCTAATGAACAATTGGCAAAAAGAACATATCGAGGGGGACGACAAGAAATACCATTGGAGAAAAAAGTAATGATCGTTTTGCGATATTTAGCATCACAAGAAACTATTTTAGGAATAAGCGATCGGTTTAATATAACTGTTTCAACATTTACCAAGTACAGAGAAAAGGTTGTTAACGCAATAAATGATCTTCTCCCCAGATTTGTTCAGTGGCCTGAAGAATTGGATTCTGTCGCAATAAAGTTTAATGAAATGGGGACATACGAATTTCAAAACATTATAGGGGCAATCGATGGAAGCCACATTCCGATTGAGCAGCCATTGGAATGTCCCAATTCATACTATAATAGAAAAAAATTTCACTCTGTAATTTTACAGGCCGTATGCAAAGACGATCTTAGTTTCGTTAACATTTGTGTAGGTATGCCAGGAAGATGCCATGACGCTAAGGCGTTTAAGCATTCTCATTTATCTGAAATTGGAGATGAACTCTGCAGGCAAGGACAATATCACATTCTAGGCGATGCGGCTTACGCACTAATGAGGTGGCTTATAACACCATTTCGCGACAATGGAAATTTAACAAGAGAGCAATATAATTTCAACAAATTTCTGTCATCCAAAAGACATGTAATTGAAAGAGCATTTGCTTTGTTAAAAGGACGTTTTCGTCGTTTGAAATACGTTAGCATTAGAGATATCAAGTGTATTTGTAAAATAATTTCAGCCTGCTGTGTTCTCCATAATATCTGCCTACAAAGTGATGAAGACATTGCTGAATTTATTGATGCAGAAATTGATGAATTGGACGCAAATTTAGGGGAGAACTTTCCAGTGAATGCAGACAATGGAGAAGGTATCTTGAAGAGAAACAATCTAACTATCGAATTAAACAGAGTCAACAGCTAATAAATGACAATAAACATTATTTCAACTTTGAAATGTTATTCAAACAAATACACCCATGATTAAAGTACATTATGTAGATTTTATTGGTTTTAGTGGCCTTGAGTTGTTTTGTATGTTTTAGCCGGGATGTTGTCTCTTTGACATATTCCCCGTTTCCATTCTTATTCAATAAAAATACTGAAGAAGATATGGTATGAGTTCGGATGAATAAGCAAATTTAGGTTACAGTAGGGTCTTAAGCACAAAGCTTTCAAGTTTGCTCACACTAAACAGCAAGCTATAAAGGCCCAAAATTACCAGTGTTCAAAAATTCAAATAGGAAACCAAAAAAAATATGCAACATATGTTTGTCTTGATGCTGAAATGCTGGATTCAAGAATTTCATAAAAATCAAATAAAATCATCAGTTTGTGTATATTTAATAATAAGTATATTCTTCAGGTATACTCTGTAACAATAAAACAAATAAAACACATATCTGTGTGGAAACAATTAAACATAAAAAAAGTGTCAACAAGAAATGAGATCTGATACAGAGTTACATCTGGATCTACTTTTTTGCAATGTCTTTCATGACATCTATAAGACTTTTGAAGCATTCCATTTTTTCCGTGTGTCGCCTTTCTGATGCCTCAGCCAATAACTCGAAACGATCAGTTGTCTTCTTTTTCTTCTTTTCTTTAGCTATTAAGAATAAAATAATCATAGATTTTATAAATATATTTTCAAAATTACATCGATTCCAATCATATGGTAATGTACTTATTTCAGTCGTGTAAATTGACTAGTCACAAAAGTGGTTGTTATCATAGAAAGTAAGGATGCTGTTAATATATTTATCATAATTTTCATAATTTCATATTTTTCTGGTATTATTATTTTTGTTGTTTGAATCAAAACGTCTAAATTTGTGTTGTATAATACATGTAATTCTGATTTTTTTTTGCTGTATATAATTTAATGTACATGCATGTAGTCCCTACCCTTTAGCATCCATTTTGACATCCTGAATGAAATTTAAACTCGATTTGTTTCGTCATCTTGTCACATGTTTGGTATCTTGGCGTAGTGGTTGGAAACCTAGTCAGGTAAGCAACTCTAATAAATCCAAAAGGATTTCCTAAAAAACCTCCCATCTCCCTTTGGTTTATGCTTTTTACAATGCTATTTCGGCATGAATGACCAGCAATGTTACACGACTGATGTAAAAGATACCCCCTCCAGGAATTCTTAGTGAAAGGCGTCATGAGGTCAACTGAAATATACAAATTTCTATATTTTTTTTTTAATTTTTAATCCAATTACAGATGTTTGCCTACATAAAACCTTATTCTAAGTTGTAGCCAGACATTTTGAAAGAAGGTGTGTATAATAATTTCATTTCTACAGCATTTTCACATAGGAATTTGACATCTATTCTGTAAGAAGTGTTGTGTGTTATGCCACTAATATTGGATTACAATTTTGCAAATATAATTTTTAGCTAGCACGTTTTAGTCCAACGTTTGGAAGTCATTGCATGTGTTTAAATGTACCCATAATAGTTTAGTTTATTTGTTGTAAAGTAAACTGGTAAAAAATAATTATTTTTCAAGAATTCATGTTCTAATTCAAAATACTAAATACATTTTCAAAAGTCATTACATGACGTGTTTTAATGTAACCATAATAGTAGGTTTTTTGTTGTAAGGTAAAATGGTAAAAAGTCATTTGTTTTACAGTTTTATTACCTTGAGGTTCAGGACATGAAGTAGACACTTTCATTTTTCTCTTGGAAGGCGTTGGGTTACTAGTTTCTTCCTCTTCACTGGAACTTTCAGCTGCAAAACAAGAATAAGATACTTATTTCCAAGCAATAAGCAGTTCAACGTTTTGAATCATTTTTCAAGAATTCTATTTCGATTTAATTGCTGCATCTTTTTTTTAAAAAGTCATAATACCTATGTTGGTGCAATTCTAAATATCAATACATATACAAATTAATTTACGACAAAAGATTATAAAATGAATATATTATATTAATTTACCTCTAAATAATCAATACATGTATATATGAAATACAACCCAACTCTGTGTGAAACTCAAGGTTGATTCTGTATATAAATGATATCATAATAAAAAAAAGTACCTTTTTTAGGCTTACTGGAATCCAACAGATATTTTGGTTGTACATCATGTTGGCTTTCAAACACTGTAAATTCTGTTGGGATTTCAATGTTACTCTCGCCACTTGTTTTTAGTTTCTTTTTCATTCTTTCAAATCTATCCTTCATACTTCTTATTTTGATCCTACACTGCTCTGGAGTAACTTGTATTGAGAGTTTTTCCGCAATCTCTTGGGATATTCTCACCCATTTATTTTTTATGAAGGATTTACTCTTCTCGTATTTATCATACAAATCAAGCAAAAATTTTTCAGAATCTTTAGACCATGTTGAGCTTGTCGATGGTATCTGTTTGGCACTTGTGCTGGCTAGGCTAGTGGCACTTGTGCTGGCTTGGCTAGTGGCACTTGTGCTGGCTTGGCTAGTGGCACTTGTGCTGGCTTGAGTGCTCATACTAGGCATATCCGTAGCTTGGCTAGATTCCACTCTCAGGATACTAACAGTTACCTGACCATCGACATAATCCCTTTCTTCCAAAAATCGGGACATAGCCTCTTCATCTGCAAAGTTCAAACACATTTTAAATCATTGAAGTTAATGACGCTAAATATTTTGATGACAACGCTGACCATCTAAAAGTACAAAAACCGATAAACAAATAAAATGCAAGCACACTGCAGTCGTATTTCGGACATGTATGTAAGCAAGTGGTATATATTTATTGTATAGCAATATTGATTCCCCATAAAAAGCAAGGTAAAAATATTCCTATATTGCACAAGTTCTATTTTGCACCTGATGGCTCCAGAGAAAAATTGATGATTTCATCAAGGACAAAAATCTTATTATAAAATCCATTTGTGGCCACGTTTGTGGCATCATCTTTACAGAACCTAGTAATTACATTATTGGTTTTTAGTGGGGCCACGGTTGCTCATTTAAAAATATATTCTTAAGGTGTGTATTCGTTTGGTTATTTTGTATATAATAATTTAACCAATTTGTTTCAAGCATCACCAACTTACCTCCGCTTTCTAACTTTAGCAACGTTACTATGTCTGTTCTTACTATGAATTTTCGGAATATTTCTCCATCTTTGACAACAGAAATGATTGCAGTTTCTCTCCTGGCCGGCAACTTTGGAAGAACTCTGGAATTCAAAGAAGAGGTTCTTTTTAAAATTTAAATTGTTTAGAGAAGGGCGGATCCACAATTTAATTGCAGTTCTAAGGGGCTGTAAAAAGAAGAAGAAAATTGAAAAGTCTTTGTGATAATTTGTGTACAAAAACAAGATGTCATGCAATTAAATTACAGTATATGCTTTCCCAATTAAAGGTATGTGGGTGCAAGTCCACAAATTTATGCTTCAACTCAGCACATGTATGTGTGATCCTCAGCAGGGGCGGATCTAGTCCAAATAATTATGACGTCTTGCAAGGCTTTTTTATATTTTTATGTCATAAAAAAGTTATAAAAAAGCCTTGCAAGACGTCATAATTATTTGGTCTAGGGCGGATCCAGCAATTTTCAAAAGGGGGGGGGTGCTAGTCCTTTAATATATAACCTCTGGAGGCGATATTTTCTATTTACATTATTATTCTAATGATTTCTTTTTACTTATTTTGGTATTTTATATTTTTTTTACTTTTTGTTGTTTTTATTATCAATGTGCATAAAATAGGGGGTGGGGGTGCTTACCCAGGACAAAGGGGAGAGCAAAACATATGTCCCGATACAAATGCATTGATTGGCCAAAATAAAGGGGGTGCTACCCCCCCCCCCCCCCCCCCCCCCCCCCCCCCATGGATCCACCACTGCTCAGTATGACAGTATGATCATGTTTGATCATGTTTTAATGCAACATGCACCCAACACAATCAAGATTCTATTGTTAAATATATTTTCGTTCTTTGGTTTTACATGTAATTCAATAAATTTTACTTCAGATACATGTAAAATGAATTATTTACAAATTATTCCGATTTATTCTTATTTTCTCAGTCAAATTTTCCCACACTTACAACTTTTCCGCCATCTTGGACATGAATCGTCGCTTCAGTTCAAACGGTGCATTCCGGATTATTCCGGTTTATATTTTTTTTAGAAACGAACGTAAAACCTGTTGCTCCGGATGATCCGGGTATGTTCCGGATACCAGAAACGAACCGACCCATTGCTGGTGTAAAATTACGCGTTTGAAATTCGCACAGGTAGACATAAAATAATTTTGTCGTTCAAAGTTTGAAGGCATACATACATGCACAGTCACGTAAAGTTGATATAACAAATTTGAAACAACAGACTCAATAGTAAATGTAATAATAATAAATAAAATAATGTGTGGTTCAAAGTATGACGGGATACATACGTACATTTTCACGTCAAATGTATAACATAACTAAAGGCTCTAAAGAGCCTCTCTAAAGAGCCTGTGTCGCTCACCTTGGCATATGTGAATTAAACAAAGGAAGCAGAGTGTTCATGACAAAATTGTGTTTAGGTGATTGTGATGTGTTTGTACATCTTCCTTTACTGAACATTCTTGCTGCTTACAATAATCTCAATCTATAATGAACTTGTCCGTGTAGTTTCATGTATGTACTGGTAGATTCCTCCGTTATTCGGAGCACCCCTCGAGAGCTGCGAGGGTACAGTGGAATCCGTGTACACTCCCTTTCAGGATTAATGGAGATGTGTCACTAACGTATTTACAATGTGCAATATTTACAAGGACGCAACCTTGTACAAACAACACAATTCATAAACATTGATAAAGATAATCCAATTAATTTTGTTGATTGGATAATAAACGGCTTAGTAGTTGTGTAATCAGTGACACGTGCCCTTATTATTTTACAAAAATTAACAAATTCTACCAAAATTTAATTTTTAGTGGAAGAAGACGTCAAGTCTTCTGAAGACTTAAGGGGCTGACCATTGGCATTGAGTCTCCGTATGCCGCATTCATTTCGTGTATTACAATTTCAAAACAACTTAGATTCCTGACACCGATTTTTACACATGATTAGGCATCTGAATCATTTAATTTGTAAATTATGATTGTAAAACAATCACTATCGTAAATATGACCCTTTTATTTATGTAAATTATCAGATTTCATCTCATCCACATGAACGTTATTTGTTTACTTGTAACAGGATGTTTTAACTGTAGATATTTGTATTACGCATGCGTGAATTTGGTATCGGGACAACTCGTCCTGTTTACAAGTTCGCCCTTGAAGTTACGAATTTGCAATCCTGCAGACAAGAAGATTTTGTTTTTATATAAATAAAAAGGATATATAAAGTGTTGTCTTTATTCATGGTTTTCCTTTGTCATGTGAATTAGATGCCCTTCGTAACATACATGTGAACCTCCCGTTTAGGAGAAAAAACTCCCGTGTATGAAATTTTTCAGACGCCATATTTGATCATTTCTTACTACTGTACGGGTGTAATTGACACCTGGGTTTAATTTTACCTGAACATCAAAGAAGATGTATAATTATATGGCTTCACTCGACAGCTTGGGTGTCAAACATACTGGAAATCAACGATGTTTACCTCCGGCTAACTGCCGTTGTGTTATCAAAACGATGTGTATTGGGAATATTGAAATACTTTTTTGTTACTTCCCTTTGTTTTATCCTGTTTTCAGTTATTTTGCTTTTAAAAATGTAAATTGTAAAAAGACTATAAATGATTAATATTTTAATCAAATAATCATAAAAGGATGTTGATTAAATGAATTTAAATGATTTTGGACAAATAAAAAAATTAAAATTTATAAATTATTTTAGCAATCTAAACCTCCTTTCAAGGATTAAATTGAAGTTTATATCATAATTTTGTTTACAACAGAATGTTCTTTTAATTAATTTACGATGTTGCAAATATACATGTGGAGCTTATTTCTTTCTTATTTGTCTATACATTTACAAATGATAAGGAGATGAAGACATGAACAAAAATATATACAGATAAGATATATAAATATAATGATTCATTTGCTAGCAGTGAACAATCATTTGTCAAAAACAAAACAAAACAAAACAAGAAACAGATTCTTCTTATTATTTTATTTTATTCAAATAGAGAGGCAATAATGGAACTATAAACATTACAATTTGATGGAAATTTGAAGAAAAAACACAATTTCTACATCATTTGGTTACATTTATGACAAAATTTATGTCGATAAAAAAACATGATGTTTTGACCATTCAGTACTTAACCTTTTCCTCCATAATGACGCTTTTTGACGCCACCCCCTTTACTCCATAATGACGCCTTTTGACGCCTGTGTAGTACCTCAGTTGAAACACTTTGACTACAAAGTGTCTGCAGTAGACTCAATAAAATTTGTATCCAATATGAAAAGGAATATTCTACTTAAATTTATTTAATGAAATATTTGTTTTTTGCAATGCATTTTAATACTTTAAAGCCTATTTTTAGCATTTTATTGAAAAATTCTATTTTGTGTTCATTTTTTACAGTGGGTTGATATGATCTTCCAGTTAGGTTACCCTCATTTGGAGTGTTGTTCTCAACCTGTTAAAGGTCCATCTTTGTGCATAATTCAAAATTGGAAATTTCAACAAGCATCTAATATTCTTAATCTGGAAAATAAACCCTGGTCTGCTAGCTTCATGTATATTTTTTCTACCGATTTAATATATAACTAGAATCATGCAAACAGACTTAAGGAAAAGGCATGTAAGTTCATCATACAAATATGACACTTTTTCTAGACAATCCAGATCTTGCAAAATACGTCGCTAAAAATTGTAACCTTTAAAATTGTTGTGCAGTAAAAACCCATATGGGAACTTTCAAAAGTTGGCAGGTATGTAACAAGTCTTACTATTGATTTTACCTAATTTTCATAGTCAACTGAACATAGAAAATGATTGTACGGATGGGAAATCCATGTACTTATGACCTTTTCTTGTATGAAGAAAAAAAATACATTTTAACGATAATGGAACAAAGCAGCCTGGGTAAGTGGGGCTGTTTTTATGGTAATTCAAGTTACCTTTTATTCACCTTCTTCCACTTCAGAGCTATCAGCTCTTTGATTATATAAGCAGCATGTAACGAATATATACATACATCCTGTGTGCAAATACGATGACTATAAAGGGTCCTGAGTACACTCAGGAGGTCCTGAGCGGTGTTTAGGCGTACCCAAAAAGGCATACATGAAATTTAACATGCTCATTTTGCTTTTCTTGTACCACTTAACAAGAAAATGAAGGTTTTCATTGCTCGTGTAAAAATGCGTATTTGATAATCGTACAGGTAGACATAAAAAATAATTTTGTCGTTCAATGTATGAAGGCATATATACATGCATCATTTTACCGTTTTTAATATGAAAGAAGCAACTTTTATATTTGAATGATGGATGACTTTTTATGCATACCAGAATAGTGTAAATATTGGTGATAGGGTCACATCCCCCAGAGGAGATAAATTAATATCTCTTTTATAGTTTTAAAGGTTTTATATATCTTTTAAACATAATCTTGAGGATTTTAACCGCGAGTGATATTACACCGATTCTAGGATTGGTGGTTCTCCTGACATAGGAGGGAGTTGCAGTACAGGTAACAGGTAACAGGTAGCATCACTATATAACAACAAATGTAACGAAGAAGCACAGAAAGGCATACTAAGTACATCAAATTTAACATACTCATTTTGCTTCTCTTATACAACTTAATTTATCTATATAAAGTCTACACTGAAAGGATAGAAGGTTTTCATTACTGGTGTAAAATTACGCGTTTGAAATTCGCACAGGTAGACATAAAATAATTTTGTCGTTCAAAGTTTGAAGGCATACATACATGCACAATCACGTAAAGTTGATATAACAAAGTTGAAACAACAGACTCAACAGTAAATGTAATAATAATAAATAAAATAATGTGTGGTTCAAAGTATGACGGGATACATACGTACATTTTCACGTCAAATGTATAACATAACTAAAGGCTCTAAAGAGCCTCTCTAAAGAGCCTGTGTCGCTCACCTTGGCATATGTGAATTAAACAAAGGAAGCAGAGTGTTCATGACAAAATTGTGTTTAGGTGATTGTGATGTGTTTGTACATCTTCCTTTACTGAACATTCTTGCTGCTTACAATTATCTCAATCTATAATGAACTTGTCCGTGTAGTTTCAGTGGAAAATGTTAGTAAAAATTTACAAATTTTATGAAAATTGTTTAAAATTGATTATAAAGGACAATAACTTCTTAGTGGGTCAATTGACCATTTTGGTCATTTTGACTTATTTTTGAGTCTTAAATTGCTGTACATTATTGCTGTTTACAGTTTATCTCTATCTTTAATAATATTCAAGATAATAACCCAAAACAGCAAAATTTCCTAATGTTAATGTTAATGTTAGGAAAACTTGAAGATTCTATAAATTTTTGTCCCAGTCCACAGGTTCTAGCACTTTTGTTTTGGCTAAAATCTTTGCCTTGGGCTTCGTCATCATTAGCACTTGTTTTGTAATAAGCATTATTTGAAGCTGCATGTAAATCTTTATTCACTGAACGTGAAATACTCATCCACCGTCTCTTATATTTTTGGCGCCTCTCGTTTTTGTAAATCCATCCCGGAAACAGAAGTTTTAAACAACATGCACTTATGTTAGCTAAAGTTAGTATATCAAAATAAAAATCAAACGAATCAAATGTTTCTGTACTCAAACATTAACTTTAGTTTTTTCCCCGTTCATTTTTAAACGTTTTATTTGATATCTGTCAATATTCATCTTGTCTTTTTATTTAAAGAAACGAATATAAATACGTTAGTAGTTTTTTTTTACAGTTCTGGAGTTAACAAACAGTCAACATGTCTGCTGAAATGAAGTTTCGTCAACTGAGAGTTTACAGTAGTTAATAAACAATTGAAGATGTTGGTGTATGTGTAAATATATTTAGTTACAAAAGTTCTGGTGGAACTGGGACTAACTATATCAATATAAAATTGCAAACCTTGTATGTGTATTTTATTTCCATCACAACCGTTAATGTGAACGTGCTAGTGTGTGAGTGATAAAATTGAGAATGGAAATTGAGAATGTGTCAAAGAGACAACAACCCGACCATAGAAAAAAACAACAGCAAAAGGTCACCAACGGGTCTTCAATGTAGCGAGAAGTGAGCATGTATGTACTTAGATTATATTATATATATATATCTGTATAGGATAGTACAGTATTACTATATTTTGGTGGTTAACGGGTACATTTTGTAATAACTGGTTACTTTTTAAAATGGTGAGATCTTTTCTGTTATAGTTTCATGGTATATCAGCAAATTAAACATTAGTATGACCAATGACATTTCGAAATAACTATTCTAAATGATTAACACATGTTCTTATATATATAGAACTTTCCAGGACTGGTGTCAGTTTGATCACAGGCTTTGGTCAGTCAGCATCGTTTATCTGCAGGTTAATTACTTACTATATATATATATATATATTTCTAAATCATGCTGGACAAAGAAATATCAGAGTTTAGTGCTGAAATGTATTTAGAACTTATAATGATATATAATAATGATATCCATTATGATGAACTACATAGTTTTAAAGAGGAGGAGGATTTAAGGACTTTTGGTGTTTTGAAATTCATAAAACCGATTAGAAAAAAGTTTGTCTGTTTCCATTGCCAAAGTGGAAAAGATGTTGAAGAAGGAATTAGAATCTTATGACTTAATAAGACTTTGTCATATTGGCGTAGAATTGGCAAATGCCAGCTACAACAAAACTGAAGAGAGAAAAGCTTTTGAATAATTTCTCTGTTTATCAGACTGAGAGATGTTACAAAGATCTAGCTCTTGCCTAAAAATGTTATGCTGGAGACTTTTACAAAGTGAAATATAAAATTCTAACACAGTGGACGCCATAGATATTTGCTACATGGATTATCATACCAGGAGCACAAAATCCATTGCCTGCAAAGGATTTCTTGGATCATGGTTAAAAGGCCGTCCTTTCTTACAAAATACTTTGAAAATAAGTAGCTGCAATGACAATTAAGATCTGTTTCTGAAACAAATTAATAAGCGACTTGGCTCTCGACTTGACACGGTTAGACATGGAAACTAATATTGTCGAGGGATTTAATAGGTGCTTAAAGTAAGATCATTACTATAGATATTGCCTTTTTTCGCCTTAATCATCCGAAAGATATATCTATACATAACTGTGTTTAGAAAGGACAGTGTAAACTTTTTTCTTTTTCTTTTTTTTTTCAGATTACTATCTTAGGATCTTTGGGTTCTGATGTTTGCAGGTGGGTGCATCTTTGTTTTGACTAATAGAGATTTCCCAGTTTCAATTTGCAACAGCTGATTTGACAGTTCATGCTAGTTCAAAAATATGAGTAAACCAGATGCTCTGCAGGGCGTAGCTTTATACGACCGCAGAGGTTGAACCCTGAACGGTTGGGGCAAGTATGGACACAACATTCAAGCTGGATTCAGCTCTAAATTTGGATTGTGATTAAATAGTTGACACAGCATAGGTTTCTGACACAGAATGAATGTGTTCTAATGAACTTATTTTTTTTTATTTTCTCTTAGAGCAATTCACTATTCTGTTGAATATTAATCCTCTCAAAAAAATGTTTGAAGAAATTTTCTTTTTATTTATGAAATTTCAAATGAGAAAAATTGAACCCAATTTTTTTAATCACATCCCCCTTTCCCTTATTCTAAAACTAATCTCAATTTAAATTTCTAATGGAGTTTGCAACAATAACTACTCATTTAAATACATCATAAAATATTAAGATGTAAAAAAACTGCTTGTTATCACTGAAGATTATTTTAATTTATCAGTTGGTAGTAAAAAGTGAATATACATTGTATATTGTATATAACAAAGATTTGAGTTGATTCTGGACTAAGAAAGATAACTCCAATTAAAAAAAATCTTGCTATTGCACAATATTGTGCAATTAGATATTTCTTGCTTACTATTCTGGACAAAGAAAGATAACTCTAATTAAAAAAAATTTGCTATTTCACAATATTGTGCAATTAGATATTTCTTGACATTGCGCAATACTGTGCAATTGAAAAAACTTGCTATTGCACAATACTTAATATAAGAATTTTAGATCCTGATTTGGACCAACTTGAAAACTGGGCCCATAATCAAAAATCTAAGTACATGTTTGGATTCAGCATATCAAAGAAACCCAAGATTTTAATTTTTGTTAAAATCAAACTAAGTTTAATTTTGGACCTTTTGGACTTTAATGTAGACCAATTTGAAAACAGGACCAAAAATGAAGAATCTACATACACAGTTAGATTTGGCATATCAAAGAACCCCATTTATTCAATTTTTGATGAAATCAATCAAAGTTTAATTTTGGACCCCGATTTGGACCAACTTGAAAACTGGGCCTATAATCAAAAATCTAAGTACATTTTTAGATTCACCATATCAAAGTACCCAACCCATTCATTTTTTGTCAAAATCAAACTAACTTAAGTTTAATTTTGGACCCTTTGGACCTTAATGTAGACCAATTTGAAAACGGGACCAAAAGTTAAGAATCTACATACACAGTTAGATTCGGCATATCAAAGAACCCCAATTATTCAATTTTGATGAAATCAAACAAAGTTTAATTTTGAACCCTTTGGGCCCCTTATTCTGTTGGGACCAAAACTCCCAAAATCAATACCAAACTTTAATTTATACAATTATAGTGTATTATTCGTCAGGATAAATTTAGAAACATGATATTGGCTAATTTGATTGCACCCCGTTGCATTACTTTATAAATAAATGCGTTAAAACTATATATGATTTTTGTTTCAGTTTAATTTCTTACGGATACTTTATTTATATTCTATAATAAACTAAATATTTATAATCCAAAAAGTAATCGCGGTATATAATTAATTTCTTTCTGAAAATTTCAGTTATTGATTCATAATTGACGGTAAATAAATGTTTGTGCATTCTCAAACTTGATACCTCAAAAACGTTATAAATCTTAATATATTTTATTTCCTAATGGAAAACTTTGGTTCCCCGTAAATACATGTTCAAAGTTTATAATTTCGAAAAAGTGAAACATTTTTGTTCACAATAAAGATTTCTATTATCTTGACAAATCAGTTAATATGTATCATCGTTTTAAACATGATATGATGAAATTAATCTGGATATTTTGACAATACTTTTGCACGGTTCTGTTTTGATTCAATGAGTAAAACACACCTACCATTACAGAACATGTCTGTTGGTGTTTGCTTAAATCTCTTCTCAGGGAACATTTCTTTCCACAATTGTTACACATAATTTTTTTACCCGGGTGTTGACATTGTTCATGCAGGACTAAGTCTGTTTTATTTTAAAAGTTTGTTTCACAATATTTACATTTTAATGAACAGGTGTTCTGGTGTCGTAGGAAAGCACCCTTTCTGTTAAAAGTTTTATCAAATTTAGCACAGGAGAAGCAACTAGATCCATGAACGGATAATTTATGTCTATTTAGGTCGGATCGTCTTGAAAAGGTTATGTTACAAACATCGCATTGAAACTCCATCGTGAAAATGAAGATATTGATCATTTACTGCTCATATGTACTCTTGTATTATTGTCACCTGCATTTTCATTTGGTAAAATAGTATAATACAATTAATCAGTGTTTGGTATGTTCGGAAGTTTACCTTTAAAAAAAGTGTTCTGCTTGAAGAGAATGCTAACAGAAAATAACTTTGATGTTCATCTGCATTTCATCAATAGTACTTGCAAAAACATTACGAGATGTTGTAATAATGGTGATTAAATAAAATTCACTTCAAATGTTAAAAAGTAAAAACACAAAAATACTGAACTCCGAGGAAAATTCGAAAAAAAAAACAAAAATCGAAAGGCAAGATCAAAAGTCAAAACACATCAAACGAATGGATAACAACTGTCATATTCCTGACTTGGTACAGACATTTTCTAATGAAAAAATTGGTGGATTGAACCTGGTTTTATAGCTAGCTAAACCTCTCACTTAACAGAACACTACATTCAGAAAGTCTAGCAAGATCAAACACAGAAGTACAACAACTATCAAAGCGAAAGTTCATATATGGAGATTCGGTGACGAACATAACTATTTATTTGGTAGTTTTCATTTAAATATCGTTTCCGACTAATGCTTTCTTTTACATTATGATAATTGGCTATTGCCTGCAGTTGAATTTGATCGTGAACATCTTGAATCCCATGTTTCATACATTTTTACTCTCATTTCAACCCGCAAACAAAGAACTTTTGATCATAAAATATGTTGTATGTTATCTGTATAGTAGCAAAAAGTAAAATCACAAAAATACTGAACTCAGAGGAAAATCAACTAGGAAAGTCCATAATCACCTGACAAAATCAAATAACAAAACGCATAAAAAACGAATGGACAAGAACAGCAATTCAGTCGCTATGTAATATTTTTGTTATATATATCACATACATTTTTCGTAGGAACTATGTCCATATAAGGAGATTCGGTGACGAACAAACAATTTATTTGGTAGCTTTCATTTAAAAATCGTTTCCGACTAATGCTTTCAATTACATAATGATAATTGACTAATGCCTGCAGTTGAATTTGATCATGAACATCTTGAATCCCATGTTTCATACATGTCTACTCTCATTGCAACCCGCAAACAAAGAACTTTTTATCGTAAAAATATTTTTGATGTGATCTGTATAGTAGCAATTCAATCACTATGTATAACACATACATTTGCAGTAACTGTGTCCATATAAAGATTTTCGGTGACGAACATAACTATTTATCTGGTAGCTTTCATTTAAAAATCGTTTCCGACTAATGCTTTCTTTAACATTATGATAATTGGCTACTACCTGCAGTTGAATTTGATAGTTTGAAGAATCTCAAAAATAGTTGATTTCTCTGTAAAATGCAGATTATATAGACATTGATTTACATTATTGTATAATATGTTATGTAAACAAATATACAATAAGCTTTAAGCTAAAGACAAAGCCTTTAGCAAGCATTATGTTGTACATTTGTCCTCAGTAGGGATTGAACCTACATACATAAGTATTCTCCATGTCAGATGAAGACTTAAGTTGTATACATAATTGATCAAGCAAATTAATACCAAGAAAAATGAGAAGTTTGTAATGGTATTTGGTTTATAAAGTCAGTCATGGCAGTATTTATGCTGAAGAAATCTTAAATGGAATCATTTGCAGATGAGTTATTATTTATATAAATGACATACTTTGCCATGACTTAGAAGTATTTCTTGATGTTGAGCTTCTCTGCAGGAGGTCATAGCAACATCATGTATTGTCTTGCTGACCTCTTTTTCCTTTTTGCGTAATGTTGTATCACTAATTGGTGGTAAGTTGCATTCTATTAAGAAGTTGTTTACATGGGATGGTCCCATTCCAGCGTGTGTCATACCTGTGTATACAAAAGTTGCATGATAAATGTGTGTATATAATATGTGGTGGTTTTTTTTTTTATCAAATGAGCAATATTTTAGCTGTATGATGATTTGAATAAAGTTTCCTGCATTGAAATAATGTCATCTTTTGGTATACTAGCACACAATGCATTGTGCAGGTAGGTATGTCAACAATCAAATATGTTTTGCAGTTTCCATACTTTGTAAATTGAAGACAGTCATTACAGAATTCTATTCTTCAGTTGGTTTTTTTTCCTTGTTTTTAAGGCACTTCGTTGGCTAATCAATTAATAGAAAAAAAGATATAAATAATGTTACATTTAAGCATGGAATTACATTATTTCTGTTGCAAATTGAAGTGAGAATGTTAAAATGTTTATAAATGCATATGCAAAGATTGTCAATGAAAAATGGAGTCTGGGTTCTCTGGGAATGTTTTTTATAAATATTGTTTCCTATAGAAATAATGTTTAAGAATGGAGATAATGGTACAAGAAATTCAGTCACATAAAATTGTATTTCACAAAGCTTAATTAAATCTACATTTGAATCATAAACAATTCATTAGAAAAGATGGTGGCAAAATGATAGCTGTATTGCAAGACTTGTTTTGTTAAAATATATCTTCATACCTATTGCAACTTTGGAATTTATGCAATAACTTCCATTTGGTGTTCTCTTGCCTGTATGCACATCAGTTATTGCAAGACATGCAGAGTTGTCACATTTGATTAGTAATACACTTGCCAAACCATACAACCTACATGTACAGAAGTAAATAAACAAAGTTTAACAACAATTACAAAGTAAGCCTCTATTTCCAAATTTTATTAACAATTCTTTATAATTTTAATTTTGGATGTAACACTTCTTCTGATCGGCTGACGTCTTTTTGTTTATTATATCATAGACACAATATTTGTCATGTGACTGACCATGACGTCATCAACGTTTTTTCATGATTTACGCCGGTTTAAAATTGAAAAAATTTAAGAATTAAATTATAAGAAATAACTGTAATATTTTGTCAGTCTATTCGAAATAACATAAAAAAATGTGGTGCACACGGTTTAATAACCCGCTACCACTAAGGTACATAGTCAAGCGAAGTTAATAGTATGTATAAGTTATGTAGAACTCGGTTGGAAATGTATTCAATCATGTTATGAACCAAAGGGTAAAGAGGTCACTGAGGTGACATACAATACATGTATGTAAATTTTACTAATATTTATTAAAAAAATTATATTGCTTATAAAAGTTTATTCTACTTTTTTATTTGCTGAAACGTGAGATTCTGTAAATTCTAGAATTGAATTTTGCTGAAGTCAGAGTTGACACATATTTTTGTGTTTACCTCGCACCAACTGTGTTAGATAAATGTAAAGGCAAGTTTCACCGGCAACAGTGCATTTCCCTTGCCAAAACATCGAGTTCTACAACTCTTCTGCCCTCCATCCAAGTATTGTTTTTGATCAGCATCTATAATTAATTCATCTACAACCACTTCACAACCAATGTCAGTGAGTAAGATGGTGCGTGTATTGGTTGTGGTCTAGTAAATCTGCGTTTTGATAAGAGGTGTTTTTACGGTCATTATTCAGTTTTAAAAAAAAAGAATGCCTTTTCGATTGTTTTGATTTGTTTCTTATAAAAAAAGCCAGACTTGTTCCTTTCTCTATCCATTGTGAAAGTGTTTAATATTTCAGAAATTCCTACAGCTGACAGGCGTCATTTTGTCAACATTGTATCTAAGTCTATTAAACGCTTGAAATTGCATCGAATATTTAAAACACTTCACTGACTCAAATTATGTTGTCCGTTAGAAAAGAGTTATCTCCCTGTAGTGTTAGGAAAAACCTTAAAGTTTAGATCTTTTTATTTTAAAGTCTGGATTTCTTTTTCACAGATACGTAAAGATTTCATCAATTCCCAGTGGATACTGGCCGGACCAGGCAACAGGTGATGGTAACTGGTTTTTAAATAACCACTCAGTTAAGACAGTATTTGACTTAACATCACACAGTGTAACAAGTTAAAGTTTAAAGACAGCTGAGCGATTGCTGCAAAAAGAAGCAGATCCCGACAAGGTTTATTACAATACGTATATAAAGAAACACCCTCTTACATGCATGTCCACAGAGGACGAGGAACCAAGGGAGCGCAAAATTGCAAAGAAGATTGTCTTACCAGAAAAGACGGTTGTGTTTTTAAAGTTTTTAAAGTTTAGATCTTTTTATGTAAATGTCTAGATTTCTTTTTCACAGATACGTTAAGATATCATCAATTCCCAGTGGATACTGACCGGTCCAGGCAACAAGTGATGGTATCTGTTTTTTCAACAGTATAACACTCCTGTTTTTAGGATCAGAAGAATTTAGCAAGAAGTTATGATTAGCTGCATGTGTTCATCGCAACACTACATCTAATTCATTACATTGAATCTTTAAGTGTAACATGTGTATTCGTTTATATCTGTGAAATTAGTATAATAATGAACTGAAAACAGAGGATGAGGCTATCCAATTTATGTGTGCTGTCCGTACTGACAGTATAGAATAGACAAGCCAATAACATTAAATCTGTAAGTGTAGTACTGTGTATTCAAAACCTCACCATAGAGTTATCCTATTTAGTTGGAAAAAAAAGTTGCAATCCTTCTCCACTGGTCTTATCAAGGATGCATATAAAGTCTGTATTTATTTTATAGTACAAAGTGCATTAAATGTTGACATATATTTTGATATAATAGAATAATTATTGGTAATGACATATATTTTGATATAATAGAATATTTATTGGTAATGACATATATTTTGACATAATAGAATATTTATTGGTAATGACATATATTTTGACATAATAGAATATTTATTGGTAATGACATATCTTTTGACATAATAGATGAAATTCATTTTCTTCTTCAGTGCCACAAACTTTCAAATATTCGTTTCAACTTTTAAATGAAATAAAACAACGGTTTAAAATTTTTAGTGGTTTAGATATTAAATCACAATTTATTTGGCTAATGTCCTCTGAAGATACTTTCATACTCCAGAAACTCGGAGAATTATTGCAAAATTTATCTTCATTTAGGAAAGTTTCCTTAAATAATATATAGATATAGAAATGCCCAGTGACCCCCCCCCCCCCCCCCCCCCCCCTTATATTGTTAAACACTGTGCTTGTTGTATTCTTGTATTTATGTTGATATATATTTTTTGGTTTATTTTTCTTTTATAACATTGTGTCTTAATCATATTGAATCACTTGTAATCATTTGTATGTAATTAATGTTGATTGTTCTGCTCCTTGTGGGCGCTTTGATTAGCAATAAAATATATTTGAATTTGAATTTAATAGAATATTTATTGGTAATGTAGTCCATGGTTAACCTTAATGAATACTCATTCTTTTCTGTTGGTTTGCTACAGATTCTGTTTATGGCTGGTGCACTTGGTAGGCAAATCCAGCAGTACTCGGAAATTAAGCGATAGGGGTATGATATTTGCCTGCCCCCATGTCCATGCCAAGAAGGAGTTTAGCTCACAAACTTTAAATGTTTTATGGATAAAGTTTAAAGCCAATTCAGTTCAAGTGAACCATGTTGAGCCATTGCTGAAAGTTAGAGGTTAGTCTTTTCTATCAAATTTATAAAAAAAAAACTTGCTGTGTTTTTTTATACAGTATTCAATAAACTTTAACAATCTATATTCAGAAATTTTTGTTTCCTGGGGCAAATAATTGAGAGAAGAAAAGAAACAGCTTTACTTGCAAAGATTATTTGAATACTAAAATAATCTTTTCATCAAATAAATAAATATTTCCCTATGAGATTAATATTTTAAACTTTAATGTGAAAATTACAAACATTTTAACATTCTGGAATAACAAAAAAGCCTTATATCCATTCAGTGGATTTTCATGAAAGCTGCACAGTTGACTAAATGCATGGCTTTTTACTTGGAATTACAAAAAAAGTTATAGAGTTTTTGGATTGCTAGGTCCAGTTATCAGAAACCTTACCTTATTGGACATAACCTTAAAGACATTGACAAAATACTTAAAAATATTAAGGTGCCTATACTTAATTCATAGAATTCCTCGAAAAATTTAAAACAATTTAAATCATTGGAAAGCTTCCGAGTTTCGATCTTTTCTGCTGATTAAATTTAATTCACTACATTCAGAAAGTCGATGAAGATCATACCATGTTTCATACATTTCGACTGCTTTTATTTCAACCCGCAAACAAATAACTTTTTATCATAAAATATTTTTGATGTGATCTGTATACTAGCAATTTAGTCACTATGTAATATTTGTGTTATTTATTTAATGTATATCACATACATTTCTTGCATTCAACGTCTGATCCCTTTGATGAAATACAATAATCTGGTGAAACATATGACGACAAAATCACGATTTCAATTTCCTATACCATATAATGACAACTTATGAATAAGATACTTTTTTTTATCTTTAACAAATTTTTTAGCTTTAAATTTGCGAGCATATTGTGTTCTAATATTTTGAATTGTGTACATAAAATAAATCTAGTATTTATGTTATATTTTATTTTAAAAATTTGCAGTTGTTCACAAGTGAGGATCCTCAGTTTGATGTATCAGATGATGAAATGAACCCCACAAGTCCATGGTTGACATGTCATCAGGTACCATTGAAGCTTTCTTTGACATTGATCCTTACTTGTCATGTCCAAAGACCAGTTGTAATAATACAAAGTTAACAAGTGTACAGGGGGATGCTGATGAGGTGATCAAGATGCTTTGCAAATCTTGCAAAGGAATATTCAGAGGATCAGCATCAAACAGCTATGTGAGGGTCACAGTTTTGTTGCTGACTGGTAATGACCAGAAGAAGGTCACATTGTTTCGACCCCAAATTAAGTAGTTATTTGAGTCAAGAGGATTAGACTCTTAATATTGAATGGGACAAAACCAAAATGCTTATTTAATTCATAGATGGTATTCCGATTGTGGTAAAATACAGTTTAAGGAACAACACAGTTTCCAAACTTGTGTGTAAGCGCACATGTCAGTAACTTTCATATTGTATTTTGTTACTTGAAGTTTAAGCTCAATGCAATTTTAGAATAATCCTAGCTGTTTATTGATTTATAAGAAAATTATTGCATCCATTCAAAGTTGATGATTTATATTAACTTAATTTTTTTTAGTAAGTTAGGATGCATAACTGAGAAATTGTCAGAAGAATAACTTCTTAAATATGATAGATGTTTTATAGTTGTAAATCGAGTTTTAATTATGAACCTTGAACTAAAATCCTAAGATAAAAAGGGATTCCAAATTATAAATATTTCTTTTCTTAAAATTGAATCTTAAAGATAAGTGATGCAATACATTCCTTTTTTCATTAATCAAAGTACTGAAGTACTGAACATCAGAGGACCTCAAGTTGTGTTGAATTATTGATAAATGACAGGTGTTTATATTATACTTGCCGGACAGATATGTTCACCTTACAATAAAGTACAAATAATATAATTTGCTATGATATATATATATCATATCTGAGATACTGAATTGAACTAGGATACTTAACTTTGTGAATTATCAATGATTATGTGGTCAAATGAGAGCTGTTATATTGGCATTATGACCATATAGTTGCACACATACACAAATAGTTAGCATATTACTTATAATAGAGAATCAACATAGCAAACAATTCTTCGAGTAGCTATATAGGCACTCACCAATGGTCACTGAACTGTGGTAAAGAGGTTTAAGACAATCATATTAAAACAGACAAATTGTAATATTTGAGCTAAAGATACCAGATGAACAGCAAACTCATAAACCGAAAATAAACTTACAATTCCAATTGACTTAAACTAAAAAAGACATGCAGACAAATAAAAGTACACTTAAAACAACATAGAAAACTAAAGACTGAGCAACAAGAACCCCACCAAAACTTGGGGGTGATCTCAGGTGCTCTGGATGGGTAAGCAGATCCTGCTCTACAAATGACATTTATTAACAATGTTTGTTCATGTAGTATCCATGGCCAGGTCTTCTACTTTCTGGAACATTTAGCTTTTGGATCAATCACTAATGGAGTGGATGTTAAGGGGGCTCGCGGGTCTAAATATTTTTTTTAATTTTATATAAGATTTTGCTATTTTTTTCTATAAATGAACTTTATCTTATATCTAATAGAAAAATAAAATAAAAAAGAGGGGTCAACGATCATTTACGCTCACAATCTGCATTCGAAAAAAGCATACATTTTTGTAAAGGTGCTTTTTTTCTGTTGACCTAATAGGAGAAAAAGAGGTAATATCAAAATAAAAGAAAGAACCTTATTACAGAAATCGCTTAAATTTTACAATTATTTAGTTTATGTATAGCTTATTTGAAACAATTAATAAAAAATATAGGTCATCGATGAGTAAAAAAAGATATTTTAATTTTAATGCCAAAATATAACATTTTTTCACCAAAGGGAGATAATTTAGAGCTTTTTCAATGATACAAACATTTCAAAAGTCATTTGGGCCGAACAGAATCGATTTTTTGGGTAAATTTTTGTATCATATCATAAAGTAATAACTTATAGTGTAATGAATAGAATTTGTTATGAAAAAAACAAATATTTAATTTTTAGCCGAAATTTTTGTACCCGTGAGCCTCCTTAACACAGCAATGTTACTATCCCTTATTCTAGATTTGTGTTGCAGTCAACAAAAACTTTTTTAATGTTCATAAATAGCTTCACTGAGTTATCTTGGTTTTATTGCAACACTGAGTCAATCATTTGTCAATTATATTTAAAAAAAAAAAAGAATCTGCAGCTATACATGTACTGTACATTGTAGGGTCTGTTTTCTAATTATTAAATGATTCATTGTAAATATTACAATGTATAGTATGTAGATAGCCTTTCGCTAATGATGTTTTTTTTGTTAATTGAATTTCACAACATCTGAATAGTTTTTCAGCTGTTAGTCTTTTTTTACTTTGTTCTGGATTTAATACTATGAATACCACTGGTTTAAGCAATGAGAAAATTTTGCACCACACATATAGATCACAACTACCATATGAATGTGTTGGTCCTTAGTAAGAAGCATGTAAAACAGGGCTTGTAATTTTTTGGTGTATATCTTGATTTTCCGTTTGTACATTGATGTGGCCCTTAGTTTTCTTGTATGTATTGTTTAACATTTGTCATTTCATGGCTATTTCTTACTGATGTATGTACATGTATAGTTTTTTCTGATTGTAAAAGTGTTGTATGGTAAGCTTTATTTCTTTTTTTTGTCATTTTGTATAGGGCTGGTGTCTGATTACCAGATTACCAATCATACCACCCTTTTCATTTCTTTTTTTTATGAATTATGACAACGGTTTGGTGTTAATTTTCATTTATGTATGTACTGTACATGTAACCATATAAAACAGAATATATACATGTATAATTTCATTCCATCATTACTATTGGTCATTGATGGTATAAATTTATCATTAGTTTAATTAGTTTAAACATATTTTATTGTCCAAACACATTGACAATAGGATTAGACACAAGTTTTGCAACTTAGAACGTCTTCTCCATTACATACAAATAATAAATAACCGAACAAAAATGTTCATTAATGTTAAATGTGAAAGAGCTATCTTCTAACAGATACTTAGTATATAATATGGTTATTATTGTGAAACCACTGATTCAAAGGACAAGTTTCACTTCTTGTCCAAAATGGCCTAAAATATAAACTTTAACATAAAGCTCCAAAAAGTTCACAATCTTGTTTCTGAGAAATGGGTATATTTCTAAAGTCTTAAAGCTCAATAAATCAGTTCTTTTCATAAAAGTACATTTTATGTTCCAAATTTTGTCAAAATATGATGATTTTGGGCAATTTTCAGACCCAAAAGCTTTAAGCCTATAAGAAAAAAGATTTGGCCACCACCTATAGACCTACCATCCAAAATGTTTTGTGACCAAAAGAATCCAAATCTGATATATATAATTCATCAATATAAAAACTTTTTGGATCTTGAATGGCAGCCAAGTTTAATTATGCCAACAACAATTAAAGTTTTACCATAGTTATCTGTGGTATAATTTTTACAATTATTCAATAGTTTTGTTGTGTATGATTTACAAAAAGAAAAATAGAGATGGCAAGACCTGAAGAAGGACGACTGATTTTATTAAGTGACATATGAACAACAGAGTCAGTGAGGGGCCACTAAGCTAAACTGCCCGCTTTGCACCAGCCAATATAAAAGAATGCCTAGGGTGGGAATCGAACCCACATACACCAACTCTGTTGTCCCTATATTTATAAATTGTATAAATTGGTTAAAATTTAATTATTAATTAATACATGAAAATATCTATAGATTGATACTCAGATTGTAGTCTCATAGGCTCCAATGTACAGCTACATGAATAGACCGCGTAAGAGTGTTTAAAATTGCTAAGGCAGACTTTTGGGGGAGGAAGGAGCTGAAGTCATGCCCTTTTCGAGGAGCTCCATGTATGGTAAATGCGTAGTCCTTTTTTATACATAGTTTTACCCAAAATGATGACTTGCTAGACCCCTCCCCCTTTAAAACTCCTGGATTCTCATCCAATTTGATAGAAATCTAAACTGTTTTAAAACAAGGTTGTTTAAGTAATAACAATTATGTTTGGGAATTAAAAATAGAAAGGTTCCTTTAAATGTTGCTGAACATTTTGTTTGAATTATCTAGAATATACATGTACATGTACATGTGGTTTTAATCGTGGACATTTTAAATTCATGTTAACTTATGCGTGACTTGGGCTTCTGGTACAAATTAAAACATGGAATTATTCATGCAAACTCACAGAAAGATTCTTGAGATTTAAATTTCCACAGTATAATAAATAAACAAAAACATTAAACATTTTAAACATTTAACATACTAAAATTTATGATAAAAGAGATGATTTTTCATTTCCTATCGTTACCTATCTCATTTTTAGATCAAGATGTTCCCTTGTCACCATCTTACGATGTTTATATATCTCAACTAATACGATTCTCTTGTGTATGTAACAATGTTTTAGATTATAACGCGAGAAAATTATGTATTACTGAAAAATTATTACACCAGGGTTATCCATATCACAAACTAGTTCAAACATTTACTAAATTTTATCAGCTGTATAAGGACATTATTCGTAAATATATCTCAACATGCAGACTTCTTATACGTTCAGGTATTTTACATCCAATTTTTTATGGAAATATTCTTCATAAAGCACAAAGGTGTCAGTATTCACCTCAGAAACTAACAAAACCTTTGAATAGACTTATTAAGAAGGGACATAGTAACGATACTGTTATCATGTCATTAAAGATTGCATATTTTGGCTTTAATATTGATTCACTTATAGGGTCTTTGCATTGGAACTAAACACATTTATTAAAAAAAACAGTTGTTGGCATGATACTGGTTATGTTCTTCTCACATATGTTATGATGGTATGATACTTAACCCCTAACAGGAAGGATTGTGCTTGATATTCATATGATGAAATCATAATCTTTCAGTCATTTTTATTGAAGTCTGGAGCTGGCATGTCAGTTAACTGCTAGTAGTCTGTTGTTATTTATGTATTTACAGTATTGTTCAATGTCATTTTGTTTATTTTCTATGGCTACATCAGACTCGGACTTCTCTTGAACTGAATTTTAATGTGCATATTGTTATGCATTTACTTTTCTACATTGGCTAGAGGTATAGGGGGAGGGTTGAGATCTCACTAACATAACACCCAACACACCCCCCCCCCCCCCTGCATTTTTGCGCCTGCCTCAAGTCAGAAGCCTCTGGCCTTTGTTAGTCATGTATTATTTTAATTTTGGTTTCTTGTGTACAATTTAGAAATTAGTATGGCGTTCATTATCACTGAACTAGTATATATTTGTTTAAGGGGCCAGCTGAAGGATGCCTCCAGTTGCTTGAATTTCTCACTACTTTGAAGACCTGTTGGTGACCTTCTGCTGTTGTTTTTTTTTTGGTCAGGTTTTTGTCTCTTTGACACATTCCCCGTTTCCATTCTCAATTTTAACATTTTGATAAAATAAAATAATACACTAACCCTTTGCAATGTTGCAGTTCAACTTTTAATTTGGGGTTCTGGAAAATGCTAAAAATATCTCTTGCAGTCATATGCAGGGTTTGTCTCAAAAAAGATGTGGTAAGTTTACTCATGCAGAATCCCAATATCGCTCTCATTGGTATAAATAGCCACATGTGTGCTCAAATAACCATTTAGATTAGTCTCAAAATTGATATATATCTAACTCAAATTTTAATCATAAATGTAAGTGATCATATTTGCTCAATTTGTGATCTCATGGGTGCTCGTTGTGAAAGTTAACTAATTGTATTTGCTCAAGTACTCATGTATGCGTGAACAAATGTCTAATTCAAATACCTAAAATTTTACATGGATATGGTTACACAACTTAATAATTTTGGCAATACATGTACATGTCACAAGGAAGACTTACAAAACAGAACAGTTAATCTATATGTATACCTCTAAAACTGTAAGGATTCTCCAAATATATTTAGAGGCTAGTAAATGGTATGGACAACGCCACTAATTGTAATTCAGTAAATGTGATTTACCCAAATTCTGACTTTCAGTGTAAAATAAGAATCCGGGTCCGTTCGCGCCCATTCACGTTCGCACCCACCCATGTTCACCCCCTTTCACTTTCGCACCCTACATGTTCCACCCAATTTTATTCGGTTTTGTGTTTAATAACTTTGTAAATCAAGTTTTGGCAAGTGTATTCCTTTGAGTATGTTTGTTGTCATTATCTCAAAATAAAGTGAGACAGCATTTCTTTTTGTGTTGAATAAATCTTTATCATGTTTTGGATAGTGAATTGTTAAAAAGAACCAACCTTCTAAATAAAGTGAGATTCTGTTTACGTTTTATTTTGTGTTCAATAACTCTTCCTCATGTTTTGGTTAGTGTATTGCTATAACTTTGTTTCATTGACTTGTTTCAAAATAAATTGAATTTCTGACTACGTTTTTTTGGGGGTGTTGAATTTTTTTTTAATCATGTTTTGATTATAATAGTGTATTGTTATATTTTATTGTTTCATTGTTTCAGATCAAAGGGACCAAGCTGTTTTTGTGTTTTTCATTTAAAATCTTCAATATTTTACTCATACCAAGCCAAATACATTCAATTAAAGCAATTTAAAACAACAATCATGATTTTCCAATTATTCTACTGGAATTTGATTAAAATTGGGCTCAAACGTGTAGAGTGCGAACGGACCTTGGGTGCGAACGTGCGAGGTGCGAACGTGTAGGGTGCGAAAGTGTATTGGGCCTGATACCTGTAAAATAAGACTTTTACAAGCAAGAGTCATAATTCACACTAAAAAAAATCCATCTCTATTGGAAGAATAAGAAGTCGAAGATTCTCTAAATATTACATAAAATACAATTATTTCAAACAATAATTATATATAAGAATTACTTACAAATTCATTAACAAAATCCGCTTTTTTTGTTGTCAAGGTGTCAACGTATATATTTGTTCCACCTAACAGAAGTTCCAGTGGAAACTTTATTATAAACAATGTCATAATACCTGTACAGTATACTGCTCTTTTAGGGCGTCTTTGATTGACAATAAAAATATTGTATTGTATTGTATTGTACCTGATGGAACAAATATTCTATACTATTTATTCCGTTAGCTTGAAGCTTGTAGCATAACAGTATAACCATATTATTACTCCCAATAAGTGGAGGTGTGCCTTTATTGGCAGAAGTTAGACAGATACAGTTAGGAACATCTACTGTTATGCTACAAGCTTCATGCTAAAAGATATCAACTTTTAGACATTCAAACTAAACCTAGAACTGTTAGAAAGCTTGCAAAGTAGAATGTTCGCATCTTGGTACTGCCCACAATCCCATGTTTTTATACTTTTAGATCTCAATATACCTACTAATTTCATATTTTCTAGCCCTGCTTAAAGTTAAAGTGTAAATAATTATATCCTTCTAAAGAGACATTAATCTTAAGTTAGTGGATACAGTGTGTTGTAATTATATCATACTAAAGAGACATTAATCTAGTGGATACAGTGTGTTGTATATAATTTTTTTTTTTTTTTTTTATTGGTGGAGGACTTTAGAACAGATATATATTATTTACCTTTTTTTTTTTTTTTTTATATAAATAATCCGTGTATATATATATTCTTGGTGGAGGATAACCATATTATTACTCCCAATAAGTGGAGGTGTGCCTTTATTGGCAGAAGTTAGACAGATACAGTTAGGAACATCTACTGTAACATTTATTCCTGAGGAAATAATATTCCAGTATAGTTTTTCCCTTTGGGACTTATATTATGAAGGAACTTCTATTCCGTGACAAAGGGACATAATTATTCAAATATACTAATGCAAGTAACTAAGTCGGAGAAGGAGCGAAAATCCGAAACAGTACCTTAAAAAACAGAAAATAGTTCCACGTGTGTATCCCATGTGATCAATCTACTTGTTATTTACGAAGAAAAGAAATTTAACTTAAAAAATTGTTGAGATCTTTAAAAAAAACAAATTGTTGCATTAAAGAATACAAAGAAAGTTCTCTTATCTTTAAGCGCCTTGCAGGTTCTTGTTACTCCTACCCAATCTGCTGGTATTTTCAAAATGGCTGCGGGGGACGCGGCCTGAAAAATTATTTTAATATTGATCAATATTGTGTCAGATTAAATATTCCTGTTTTTGCTATGTTAACATGATAGACAAATATGCTACAAACGGTTTAAAGATGTTACTCTAAAGCAAATAATTGAAATACAATTACCTTTCTGTGTGTAATTGCGTGAATTGATTTACTCTTGTTCATCTTCAAGCTCGCTCTTGCTCACTTGATGAATATGCATTCGTGGTATTCATCCGCAACAACAATTTTTCGGTATATCATTGATATTGAAGATCGTATGATTAATATACGAATATTTTTAACGACAAAACATTTTCATATTATAAATTTGCATTTAGAAAAATCAAAAAATCTGAGTATCCATTGAAAACATGAATTTAAAAGAAGCGACAAGGAATTTTATTCTGCACTATAATGTCCGCGGATTCGGTTATTTTCCCAACACTAATTATATATGCATTTCTTTGATCTTTGCCGATCTTTGAAAAGTAGGCGATGGCAATACACCCGAGGCCCCTGAGGGGCCTCTGATGTAAAAATTGATTTCTATAGATTTCTATGAAACATCAAAGATTCTTTCTATGCTAGTATTATATGTCTGTGTTTCAAAAGTAAGCAGCTCATGTTCATCGCATACGAGGTGCACAAAACTATCATCTTCGTACCTTACATGTGACTTTCCCGGGATGTGCGTGCGGAAACCCGCATTTATACAAAAAGTGTTATGTGTTTCTGGAACAATTGTGGACGCACGAAACCAAGGACTTCGGCTCCACGGTTGAAAGGGTAAGTTGTGAATGTGATAAATCCTAAAAGTTGTATGTGTAAAGGAGAATGTGGTAGAGGTGGTAGGAGACGTAAGTTTTGTAAACCAAAAAGATAGAACCAGAAGGGGGAGATATGTGTAAAGGAGACATACAAGCAAAGGAAAATGACAATATACATCTTAAGTCTCAAATCAATAAATATAATGTATGTCATCAAAATGACACTGAATGGCACAATTGATAGGATGTTATCCTAATGATATGCAATCTAACATCCTATGTATAATAAACTAACAAAAGATTAGAAATTGATATTTAAATACATCAGTACGCAATTTAATCAGAAACAAGAGGCTTTACATGTTTTTATTACTGGAGGAGCAGGTGTTGGGAAGTCATTTCTAACATCATTTCTAGTACAGTGGATGCGTACCACAGTGGTTCAGGCCCAGTATGTGTGTGTGCTCCCACAGGAATGGCATCTTACCATATGGAAGGAATGGCTATACATTCTGCTTTGAAATTACCTGTTCAGCATGGTTGAACACTGTTAATCAAACCATATATTTGTGGAGGACGGAAACTGTTTTTATTGTTTATAAAAATGTGTTAACGTATCATAAACATAAATATATCATTCCCTTTGGACAGTATAAAGTCTTGGTATTATTTTGATAAAAAAAGAAAAGAAAAGAATAATTAAAACATCAGATCCTTACCAGCAAAACTGATTTCTTTAGAATTATTTTATGACAAATTATTTGTACAATGAGTAGGAAGTTACATACTTTAAATACGTATACATTTAATCACTGAACTAGAAAACTAATTCGAGTCAGATGTCATTCCGTACAACAATTTAAATAATTTAAATTTGGCACCAAAACTAAAACCCGGTCAAAAAAACAAGCGAAAAGGAACATTTATTTAGATAAGGAATGCAGAACGACAGACAAAAACTATGGCCATCAACAGACTTAAAAAAGCAGTAGCCAAACTGAAAACTTTAACAGTAGAACCAGTTGAGGTCTTGGTATTAATTCAAGAAAAGAAAACACAAAAATTTAAGTATATGGGATATAGAAGTATGGCAAACAAATTTGTAAGAGGATCAGCACTGACGGATGACCATCCTCGGGTCTTCCGAAGGTAAAAAACCTTTATGCCGGAAAATAGAATTTCCACCCTGAAAATGAGACCAGACAAGTATACCTATCCTATCCTCCAAGGAAAGTCGAAGGAGATAGCGAAGGAGCAGCTGTCGAGACTACAGGAGAAGGGAAACTCTATTGAAATCACACAGAGGTAATTATATCAAAATTGATAATGATATATTTAATGCAACAGGTGTGATCAACATGTTACTTTCAATAAAATTAAGAATGTCAAAAAGACAACCCAACCATAGAACAGAGAACAGCAGAAGGTCACCAATAATAAAAGACTACCGAAGGCAAGAGGCCCCTGACTTTGGACAGGTGCAAACATGCAGCAGGGTTAAACATGTTTATCGATTGTTAAATGATGTCAAACACAGTGCTCCCATATGAGTATTACAAGATATCACTTTACAACATCAACGTATATTATATCAAATAAAATAAAAGATGAGAAAATTGAACATTTCTGTTAATTAGTCGTTGGCCTTATTTAATAATTCATTACAACCACATTGGTAATGGCTATATGCAATAACCTATGGTGGGGTGCTAGCAACTGCTACGGTGATAAGGGATGGTTTAAAGGAAAGTTGGGGTTCTATCGTCAATCATGTGATAAATCAGCACACATTCGAGGGCAAGGCAGTCACATTATGTGCACATGACGAAATAACACCAGATATAGCTGAGAAAAAAAGGTGACTTGTGCAAGATTCGAAAGCCGACAATTCTTTGAAGAAATTATCCCTATTAAACGTTTAAGGAAAGACATTTTATATTTAAGGAGGCTCGCGGGTATAAAATTTTCAGAAAAAAATCAAACATTTATTTTTCATTACAAGTTTTATTAATTACCTTAAGAAATTGTTACTTTATTTTAACTTGTGTACTATTAACAATATTATATAATTTCCTATAATTTAACATAAAAGGGAGGTACATAAAAACAAACACTCTTAAAATTGATTGAATAATTATTTGTTTACAATTTGACTTTCTAAGAATTGATGTCAAATGTCAAATGTCAAATTGCATTGTAAATATTATTTTTATAATTAATCTCATTATTTTAAGATCTTAAATTTTTAGTATAGCAATAAGAGGATATTTTCAAGACCACCTCACATGGAGGCTTTTTGCAAGGACAGAGTGGTCCAGGTTGTAATTGAAACATAAGATGGAAACGAATATGGTCAATGCATAGACAATATGATTGATAATCAAAACGTACATTCTGTAAGAACTCGAAAGTGAAAGTAATGAGATGGCAAGTCCGAAAGTTGGAAAGAAATTATCCGTCAAATAGTTCAATGTTTGCAATTAAAAAAAACAGTCAAAAGAGTTTTGTACTCATTTTATATAAAAACGTAAACTGAGGTACAATATATATATATATACATAGATCAATCGATAAAGTTCACATCTGAAGTTTCAAATGAGAAAAGTGCGTTTCTCGACACCACCATAATTTTAGAAAACGGAGTCATGACAACAGACCTTCACACCAAAAAAACTGATAAACACCAAGTTCTCTCTCCGAAGAGTTGTCACCCGAAACACTGCTCCCGGAGCATTCCGTACAGCCAAGCCATCAGGTTAAAACGGATTTGTTCATCGGCATCAAAGTTAAACCATCGTTTAGATCAACTCAGACAGCAACTCAAATCAAGAGGTTATAAGAACAAAAGTATTTCATAAGCTTTCGGAAAAGCAAACGAAAAAGAACGAACCGACCTACTTAAATACAAAGAAAAGACGGCCCAGACAAATAAAATCCCGTTTGTTGTTAGCTTTCATCCTCATCTGGCAAATATTTCATCAATTGTCCACAAACACTGAAAATGATCCTTCCTTAAACGAGATTTTTCCATCACCTCCGCTATGGCTTACCGCAGACCAAAAAACCTCAAAGATATTCTAGTATCATCCAAAGTATCTAAACGGGAGATATCAACAATCGGAGGTTATAAACAATGCGGAAGGGGCAATTGTAAGTGCTGCAAAGTCGCCAATATAGAAACCCAGTTTATCAGCACAGTCACAAAGAAAAATTACAACATATTTATAACATCAAATTGCAAAACGCAAAATTGCATTTATGTTCTAACGTGTGGAACTTGCAAATTACAAAATGTTGGTGAAACAGAAACCCCATTTAACATCCGACTAAATAACCATCGGTCATATTATACAAAAGAAAGGAACTGCCCAATTACAAGACACCTTTTAAGAGCAGGACATGATTTTGAAAACATCACATTTCAAATCATTTAGAAAAATCAAAATTGGGATACACAAGGAAGACAAAAAAAGAGAGAGATTTTGAATGCACCATTTACGAACTCTTGAACCTGATGGACTCAATGAGAGAGACGAAAAAAGATTTCAAGGCAAATCAAAACCATAGTTATCTTGAAATCATACAAATTAATTTATAAACCTTAATACAATTAATCGAACATCTATAAATGTGTTAAACTTTTATTCCAACTTCATGTAGTTGTAGCTACAAACATATTTTATGACCGAATTAATATGTTACACTTTCCCTCACATCTTGTATAGGTTAAGCTACAAAAATATTTTTTTGTGTCATGCATCCGATTTCACCTTGAGAGACGCACACGCCTGATGAAGCTAATTCGTTTAACGAAATATTGCGTATTTCTATTTAACATCTAATAGAACTTTTTAATGTATCAATTAGTGTGTTTTAGTTATATTCTTAGACATTTATATAATTTTAATTCAGTAACTGTATCAGTTTATTTTCACAAACTGATCCACGCTTAATTAGATTGAATGTTGATAGTTGCTATTTTTAGACATTATATATAGATATATATATGCAATAAAAAAATACATTCATTTTTAAGAGCCAGTCTGCCTTAAAACCATGCAAAATCTCAAATTTCGTCCAAATTGGTAGTTATAACTGGGCAACATTATATATATTTCCAAAATCTTTGGGTATTTAGGAGTTAAGATAAAAAAAAATTTTTTTGTAAATTCACATTATTTTTCATTTAACAGCCTTATTTGCATATTTGTGAATTATTAAAAAAAAAATGCCAAAAAATCACCATATTTAGGTACTTTTTAAAGGTCTGGATAATTGATATATCTCTTAAATATAGCATTATCTTGTTATATTTTACAAAGAACATTATAAAGAAAAAAAGAAAAAATGCATTTTGACATTTTTTTTACCTTTTGGCAGGTTGCCAGAGAGGTTCATGCAACAGATGTATTAGATAACTTGCATGTAGTACATGTACTCAGTAGGTGTTTTCTCTCAAGATCATATTTATTTTTTTCAACTTTTAGGATTTTTTTAAAGGTGCATATCAGTTCTAAGACAAGTAAAAAAATTTAGCCTGGCAAATATTGGGAAATTGGTAAAAAAATGCTCCCAAATATCTATAAAATGCACTAATTGTAATAGTTTTTGCCCTTTAATATTTTAACTAAAACTGATCAAAGTAGACTTATATTCCGGACAATAACTTTAGTTTAAGTGTATAGATCTTTATGATTTTTTTTTCAGAAGGTCCAATACCACAAAAGGAAGGTTTGGATCGATTTTGGGAATGATGGTCCCAACCGTTTAGGAATAAAGGGCCCAAAAGGGGCCCAAAACAAGCATTTTATAGTTTAAGGATAATAACTTGTGTATTAGTATTTCAATTGCTCTGATATTGTATCACAATGTTTAAAACCACACGTAGAAGGTTTGGATTCATTTAAATGGGTCATGGGTTCAAAGTTAGGAATTAAGGGCCAAAAAGGGGCAAAAAATCAAGCATTTTTCTAGTTTCAAGACAATAACTTGTGTGTAATTGTATGGATCTCTCTCAAATTGTACCACAACGCTCCATATAACAAAGGAGAGGCTGGGATTTAGTTTTGGATTAATTGTCCAAAATATGTAGGAATAAGGGGCCAAAAAAGGGCCAAAAAGAAGCATGTTTCTAGTTTCCTATTCCTTATAGGAGGTTTCAATAAATGGGGGGGGGGGGGAATTTGTAAACCATTTTTTAAGGGATTTCTTTTTTTTTCAAAATTTTGAAAATTTCAAATTTTGAAAATTTTCAAGAAGACATCTTCAATTGCACAGTATTGTGCAATAGATTTGTTGATCTTTGACCACATTTATTTTGTAACAAAAACCTTTATTTCGTCAAAAATGCAATCACAATCCAAATTCAGACAGCATCAAGCTTGAACATTGTGACCAACTTTAATTTGCCCCAACTGTTCAACCACTGCGGTTGTATAAAGCTGCGCTCTGTGGAGCACCTGATTTTCACATACTTTCAATTGATGACAGTCTTTTAAAAAGCTTGTTATATGAAACAGAGTTGTGAACATACTTGTACTTCAAAAAATCTTCCTCTTTGAAACTTTTGATTGGAATGCAACCAATTATAGGGGCAATCACTCATTGAGTGTCTAGATTCGAAATCTGTGTCTATTAGAGCGTATGTAAAAAATGTAGCCATTTTTTTTCATCTACGAAAAAAGTTTATATGTGCATATATAATGTGCCATATAAAAGTTTTTGATTTATATCTCCGATTAAATCAAGATAAAAGAAAGACATTTGAGGTGACCCTATTTCTTCAAAAATCGAAAGCTTTTCCAAAATTATCTTGAATGTTCCCTCTGCAAAGAACATCTCTTTACTGTTTGTTGATACTTTGAGATTTTGATTTTAAGTCCCCTAACGGCTAACGTCTAAGTGGACTTAGGTTTGCACTGCGTTTGTCTGTCTGTCAGTATGTCTATCTGTCATTTTGGCAAATCAAGACTTTGTGCTTGTAGATTTTGATTTGATAGTTGGTTTATTGATTTATCATGACAAGTTACAGGTCAAATTCATTATTCACGCTTTAAGCTTTTCTCTTTGTTCAGTTGAAGCCCTTTCTCTAGAATTAAATTTTTGATGAAATACTTATTCATTAGAAAATTTCTGTTCAAACGGAAATAACTCATTTTTTTAAAGACAAAATGACATTTTGAATGTTTTTCCTTTTCTTTGGTATTTAGTGATTCAGTTTTGTTCCAGTCTGATATTTGTGTGCAGAGTTGTGGTCTTTGGACATAGGAAATTCACTTAGATAGTCAGAATTCAACAAGTTTTTTTTGTTTTGCTTGAAGATTTTGTCTCGATATTTTTATGTAGTTTACACCATGACAAATTATAGATCAAGTTAAAATTTTGTTCCATTACAATGAATTTGTAACGGGTTGCGAACTACACAGAATGCTTGTTTTTATCCAAAAAAAATCTGATGCTGCAAAATTGTTTAATATTTAGTTAAAATAGATATTGATGACTTTATTATGTTAATTTTTTTCAGATCTATCAAACTTTTACTTTTTTTTGCTAATACCTTCATCATGTTCATTCATGACTAAAAACTTGTATTTAGACCATTTTGCACGTTTTTCTTTACGATAGACCACCATAATATTACATGTATATAAACAGTAAAATCTTACCATTTTAATGACAATATAAAAAAGAAGATATGGTATGATTGCCAATGAGACAACTGTCCACTAGAGACCAAAATGACACAAACATTAACAACTAAAGGTCACCGTACAGCCTTAAACAATGAGCAAAGCCCATACCGCATAGTCAGCTATAAAAGGCCCCGATAAGACAATGTAAAACAATTCAAATGAGAAAACTAAAGGCCTTATGTATATTACAAATGAATGTAAAACAAATATGTTACACATAAACAAACGACTACCACTGAATTACAGGCTCCTGACTTGGGACAGGCACATACATAAACAATGTAGGGGGGTTAAACATGTTAGCGGGGCATCCCAACCCTCCCCCTAACCTAGGACAGTGGTATAACAGTAAAACATAAGAACGAATTATAAAAATCAGTTGAAAAAGGCTTAACTTATCAGATGGACAAAAATACAAGTGGACGTGGCCGGGTAATTGTATGTCTGCTCAACAGTTTAACCATTTATCTGTGGATATTTGTTTTTATACAACCGCAAAAAATGAAAAATGTTGGTCGTATATTGGTATGACGTTGCCGTTGTCATCGTCGTCGTCATCCAAAGATATTTGGTTTTCGCACTATAACTTTAGTATAAGTAAATAGAAATCTATGAAATTTAAACACAAGGTTTATGACCATAAAAGACAGATTGGGATTGATTTTGGGAGTTTTGGTCCTAACAGTTTAGGAATTAGGGGCCAAAAAGGGTCCACATTTAAACTGTTTGATTTCATCAAAAAATGAATTATTGGGGTTCTTTGATATGCCAAATCTAACAGTGAATTTATATTCTTAATTTTTGTTCCTGTTTTCAAATTGGTTTACATTAAGGTCCAAAGGGTCCAAAATTAAACTTAATTTGATTTTAACAAAAATTTAATTCTTGGGGTTCTTTGATATGCTGAATCTAAAAATGTACTAAGATTTTTGATTATGGGCCCAGTTTTTAAGTTGGTCCAAATCGGGGTCCAAAATTAAACTTTGTTTGATTTCAACAAAATTGAATAAATGGGGTTCTTCAAATATGCTGAATCTAACCATGTATTTAGATTTTTAATATGTGGGCCCGGTTATCAAATTGGTCCACATTGAAGTCTAATGGGGTCTAAAATTGAACATTATTTGATTGCATCAAAAATTGAATTCTTGGGGTTCTATGATATGCTGAATCTAACCATGTATTTAGATTTTGGATATTGGACCATAATAGGTAAATGTCAAATTAAATTTTTAAGTTTAAGTTCTTAGACCACCCTCATTCTGTTGTGTCAACTATTTAATCACAATCCAAATTCAGAGCTATATCAAGCTTAAATGTTGTGTCCATACTTGCCCAAACTGTTCAGGATTCGACCTCTGCGGTCGTATAAAGCTGCACCCTGCGGAGTATCTGGTTATTACATGTGGTTATGAAATAAATTTTATTGCAATTTGAAATATTTGTGTTTGTCTCAGCTGGTAGTAATAGGCCATCTGTATTTTACATGTCTTATTCCCAAGCCTCAAATTGCTAGAGATTACATTCTAGGAGGAAACTTAACATTACTGTTATGTCCACGGTTCTCCCAGAATTGACATAGGGATAACTAACTGGTTCATGCCAGCGTCACAAAATTTCAGTTCCAGTTTTATCAGGAACTACTAGGAGTAGTCTCTTTATATTTGACATAAAGCTTTATCACAATATACAAAATATAGCACTTTTCTAGGTAAGAGGCACAATTCTATGAAATTCACAAAACTATTAAATCTTCCTCTTTTCTGGAAATAGATAACATGGATGTACAAGGCTGCGCAGTTTGTACAATTTTGTCTACATTTTCATACTATTTTAGAAAAGAAAATACCCCGATTTCATCTGAAGGAGACGTGCTTAGAATTTTTAGTACTTTTATGATAGTATTTTTGTCTAAATTGCAAGGGGTTGCATTCATGTTGAGTCTCTATCTCTTACATGTTAAACAGTTTTATGAATCATTATCAAATACAACATGTTTTTAAAAATTTAAGACTGAACTCAATTTTGGCCACTTTGAATTTAGACAAAAAAGCGTCTAAAAACTAGACTATTATAAAATGCTAAAATTGTGAAGAACTCATGATGATATTACCTGATGAGTGTGCATAGTATTGTAAATAAAACAGCCCATTTTAAGTTACTAAAGTAATTTACTTTTGAATAAGTTAAGATTTCAAACATATGGTAAAAATGCTCAGTTTAGGGGCAAAAAATGCAAAAAAGCGGTTTTCCCGGGTTTACTCATTTAGTATATTTTATAATTTAAACTAAGTTAAACTTGGTTTATTCAATTATTATAACCAGTAAACATTAGTTCAGTCATTATTTTTCTTATATTTTGACTATTACATACTTTTAAAAAGTTTCTAATGAAACAGATAAAAAAATTAAAAAATCGGCAAAATGGCCATCACGCCTATCTTTAATTATTATTTTCTCGTAAGAAGGTATCATTTGCCGAGCACCATTTTCTTGCATTTTGTAGATAAATATATAAGCTTCATGAAATATTACATTTTATTGAAAATAAAACATGATCTTACAAGATTCAAGCCTTTGAAAATATACAAATTTTGCTGAATCGGCACTTTTTCAAAACCATGCAATTTCAACCTGTTAGTAGGGGTATTGAGAAATCTCACAACTTTTTGAATTATCATAATTTCCTTTCATTTTAAGTTGTTAGTTAAGATATTTGTTATCATTTAGCTGTATTTTTTCTATAAAACAAAAAAAAATCAGGTCAAAATACCCTAAAATAGGCTTGAAATGGCCATTTGTCAGTACAGAAATAGACAATTATCGAATGTTCGGCATACACAAATAATGGCTGAATATTTTTTCAAAATATTTTGCACAAATAGTTATTACATATAAGGTATCTAAAATACAAAATATCAGTCTGATTGGAATATTTTGGATTTGGACCATTTTGCATGGTTTTATCACAGACTGGCTCTTAACAGGTGAACGGAGAAGGTGACGAACTATGGGAAAGTGACTGGAAGATCCTGCTTTGGACACGTACTTCCTTTCCAAAGTATCAGTGATTAATAAGCATTTTTAATATATATACAACTCGTCTTAACATCAACCCAACAATGTTAGATCTGTAAATTTGCTTTCGCAAATTGTTGGTTCTTCCCTCGCCGGGATTCGAACCCATGCTACTGTGATATCGTGACACCAAATCGCCTGCACTGCAGCCGTCCCGCTAGACCACCTGGGCTCTACTTAAATAGAGCTTTCGCTGGCCGTATGTTACCCCCTCCTCGTCAGTTTTTTATATATGCGAAAGCAAATTTACAGATCTAACATTGTTGGGTTGATGTTTAGACGAATTATATATATATGTTGTGTACAAGATGTAAGTTTGTACAAATTATAATTTGTACAGATTTTTTGTACAAGTTATCAGTGTTTCGTGAACTGCTTTACACAAATGGATGATGCAAGCACACAGTTTTTTGTTTTGGTGGTTTCTGTCTTATTTTCACAACTTCATCATACAGTCTAATACTGAGCATTGATACACAAAACATTATGAGACCGCAGAACGACTTTTTATTGGTATGCATATGGTATAAGGAGAAAAATATAATTAGAATTTAAACCATCTAGGTACTCTCATTTTCAGTTTGGGGACAAGGAGACAAGCACTAAATGTTAGGTTGAAGTATATAAAATTGAATTTAAAACATTAAACTGGTACATTTAAGAAGATAAATCTGTATCACCTGATGCCAGAAGGTATGTGTCAAAAAACTTATAACTTGTACAAAAACCCTGTACAAATCATAATTTGTACAAACTTACATCTTGTACACAACATATATATATATATATATATATATATATAGCATTATTAACAACTATAGGTCACCGTACGGCCTTCAACAATGATCAAAGACCATACCGCAGTCAGCTATAAAAGGCCCGAAATGATATAAGTAAAACAATTCAAACGAATTCACCCGCCCTTTAAAGTAGTCTAGTCTGATGAACAGAACGTTGTCTATATGTCGGACTAAACTACTTTCAAAAGTAACTTAAAAGTAATGATTTCATGGTTCAGTTTGAAAGCAACTTTACCAAATATATTGGTTAAACCTACACACAAGTCCGAATTGCTGTCAGTAAGATGTTTCAATATATCTATATTAAGATAATCAGCTTGCAACACGATGTAGATATTTGTTAATCACTTAAAAAATGGTGGACTCTTTCTGACCATCTAGGTATGTTGATTTTCTTTCTCATTGACGTCAGCAGCGGATCTAGTCATTTTCAAAAGATAGAAAGGGTCTCCAACCCAGGAGAAAAACATTCCAAATTTATATCTCCATTCAAATTCATGTTTGGTAAAAAGGCAGGTTCAAACACAGGACGTTCACCTCGGATCTCTTTCAGTCCAATTTAGTTTTCGTTATGGCTACTCGTCAGCCGTTAGCATTTCACATTTTTAATTTCTTGTCAAATACAACTTGGCCAATTCAAACTAAGGGAGATACCATTTGATTTTTATGGGCTAGGATGAAATTTTTTATCCTGCATTTTATTTAGTTGTAATCTCTGTCCTGCCTTTTTTATATAAATTTATCCCGTTTTTTTTAGCCAGTTGCTCATCCTGCCTTCTTTTTTACTAAACAATCCTGTCTTGCCTTTTTGGCTCACCTGGCCCGAAGGGCCAAGTGAGCTTTTCCCATCACTTTGCGTCCGGCGTCCGTCGTCGTCGTCCGTCGTCGTTAACTTTTACAAAAATCTTCTCCTCTGAAACTACTGGGCCAACTTGAACCAAACTTGGCCACAATCATCATTGGGGTATCTAGTTTAAAAAATGTGTGGCGTGACCCTGTCAACCAACCAAGATGGCCGCCACGGCTAAAAATAGAACATAGGGGTAAAATGCAGTTTTTGGCTTATAACTCAAAAACCAAAGCATTTAGAGGAAATCTGACATGGGGTAAATATGTTTATCAGGTCAAGATCTATCTGCCCTGAAATTTTCAGATGAATCGGTCAACCCGTTGTTGGGTTGCTGCCCCTGAATTGGTCATTTTGAGGAAATTTTGCTGTTTTTGGTTATTATCTTGAATATTATTATAGATAGAGATAAACTGTTAACAGCAATATGCTTCATCAAAGTAAGATTTACAAATAAGTCAACATGACCGAAATGGTCAGTTGACCCCTTTAGGAGTTATTGCCCTTTATAGTCAATTTTTTACCATTATTTGTAAATCTTAGTTATCTTTTACAAAAATCTTCTCCTCTGAAACTACTGGGCCAAATTAATTCAAACTTAACCACAATTATCTTTGAGGTACCTTGTTTGAAAAATGTGTCCGATGACCTGGCCATCCAACCAAGATGGCCACCACGGCTAAAAATAGAACAGGGGTAAAATGTAGTTTTTTGCTTATAACTCTGAAACCAAATCATTTAGAGGAAATCTGACAAGGAGTTAAATTGTTAATCAAGTCAATATATATCTGCCCTGAAATATTCAAATGAATTGGACAACCGGTTGTTGGGTTGCTGCCCTCCAATTGGTAATTTTAAAAAAATTTTTGCTGTTTTTGGTTATTATCTTGAATACTATTATAGATAGCGATAAACTGTAAACAGCGATAATGTTCATCAAAGTAAGATCTACAAATAAGTCCACATGACCTAAATTGTCAATTGACCCCTTAAGGAGTTATTGCCCTTTATAGTCAATTTTTAACAATTTTCATTAATTTGGTAAATTTATGTAAATTTTTACCAAATATTTTTCTCTGTTACTAATGGGCAAAGTTCATTATAGATATAATTGTAAGAAGCAAGAATGTTCAGTAAAGTAAGAACTTCAAACACATCACCAAAATACAATTTTGTCATGAATCCATTTGTGTCCTTTGTTTAATATGCACATAGACCAAGGTGAGCGACACAGGCTCTTTAGAGCCTCTAGTTTATACTCCAATCCCTGTCACGCAGGCTTTTTTTAATTTCATCATAGCCCTCTCCCACTCCCCCCCCCCCCCCCCCCCCAAAAAAAAAAATCAAATGGTAGCCCCCTTAACTTGGACTAAAAAAAAACAGTTCATTACACCACATTTTAAAATCAAAATCATAACCTCCTATAACAATGTAAAATATGTATTATATATAGGCCTATTTCGTTTATTTCGTTTTATTTCGTTTCTTCATTTTCCATTTCGTTTCGTTTCTTCATTTTTTCATTTCGTTTCGATTCCGTTCCGTTTCTCACTTTATAAGTACCCACAAAGACAACGTGATAGCAATATACGACGAAAAAATGTTCAATTTAAGCGTTCGTAAAAAAGGTGTTCTCCTTGAAGAGAATACTAACAGAAATAACTTTGATGTTCATCTGCATTTCATCATTTGTACTTGCGAAAACATTACGAGATGTTGTTATAATGGTGATTAAATTAATTTCACTTCAAACGTAAACAGAACACTACATTCAAAAAGTCGAGGAAGATCAAACAAAGAAATACAACAACTATCAAAGTGAATGTCCATATCAGGAGATTCGGTGACGAACATAACTATTTATTTGATAGCTTTCATTTAAAAATCGTTTCCGACTTATTCGTTCTTTTGCATTATAATAATTGGCTATTGACTTCAGTTGAATTTGATCGTGAACATCTTGAATGAAATGGTTCATACATTTCTACTCTCATTTCAACCCGCAAACAAAGAACTTTTTATCATTAAATATTTTGATGTGGTCTGTACAGTAGCAATTCAGTCACTATGTAATATTTTTGTTATTTAATGTATATCACATACATTTCTCGCAGGGAACTGCCATGTAAATTCTGATTCCTTTGCTGAAATAATATCTATGCATAACTGTGTTGAGAAAGGACAGTATAAACTGATTTCATCTATGGGTTTCGAGTCTCGATGATTGCCACATGAGAAAATCAGAATCCCCAATTTTATGGTACACATTTCGAGAACTCTATCATATAAGGAGATTCGATGACGAACATAACTATATAATTGATAGCTTTCATTTAAAAATCGTTTCCGACTAATTCTTTTTTTTTTAGCAGTATAATAATTGACTATTGACTGCAGTTGAATTTGATAGTGAACATCTTGAATCCCATGTTTCATACATCTGCTCTCGTTTCAACCCTCAAACAAAGAAATCATAAAATATATTTGATGGGACCTGTATAGTAGCAATTTGGTCACTATGTAATATTTTTGTTATTTAATGTATATCACGTACACATCTCGCAGGGAATTGCCATGTAAATTCAGATTCCTTTGCTGAAATAATATCTATGCATAACTGTGTTTAGAAAGGACAGTGTAAAAGTATTTTCTTTAAAGATTTTCTTCAGATTTTCATCTTAGGGTCTATGGGTTCCGAGTTGCGATGATTGCCACACGAGATATTAAGAATCCCGACTTGTGCGGTACAAATTTCGAAAACTCCATTTTCCTCGGAGTTCGGTATTTTTGTGTTTTTACTTTTTCCCATTATTCTGGCTGAAATGCCATGACAAGACTGTTGGAGACAATTTTGCTCCGTTAAAAATTCGTATACATTGTGCCACCTCAACTGCTTCATAATTTCAGGAAATCAGTGTTTGGTATGTTCGGGAGTTTACCTTTAAAAAGGGTGTACTGCTTGGAGTGAATGCTAACAGAAAATAACTTTAATGTCGTACTTGCGATAATATTACGAGATGTTGTGTAACAATGGTGATTAAATTAAATTCACTTCAAATGTTTAACAGAACACAAAATTCAGAAAGTCGAGCAAGATCAAACAAAGAAATACAACAACTATCAAAGTGAATGTCAATATCAGGAGATTCGGTGACGAACATAACCTTTTATGATGGTAGCTTTCATATAAAAATCGTTTCCGACTTGATCTTTCTTTTGCATTAAAATGGCTATTGACTGCAGTTGAATTTGATCGTGAACATCTTGAAACCCATGTTTCATATATTCTTACTCTCCTTTCAACCCGCAAACAAAGAACTTTTTATCATAAAATATTCTTGATGTGATCTGTATAGTAGCACTTCAGTCACTATGAAATATTTTTGCTATTTGATGTATATCACAAACATTTCTCGCAGGAACTACCATTTCACTTCTGATCCCTTTAATGACATACAACAATCTGGTGAAACATATGACGACAAAATCACGATTTCAATTTCCTATACCATATAATGATAACTTATAAAGAAGATACGTCGATAGAGTCTAACCAGATACTCCGCAGGGCGCATCTTTAAACGGTCGCAGATGTCGAACCCTGAACAGTTGGGGCAAGTATGAACACAACATTTAAGGGGAGCGTCTAAACACCAAGCCGTAGTTTTTCATGAAGGTATCTATAATATTCGCTTCCACCCTTTAACGAAATTTCAAAACTTCAAAAATTTTGAACCAACCATTTTATCAGAAAAATTACACTGGTTATATATATAGAAACAGTTTGACAAACACTCCCTTAACAACACAACGTAATTTAAACGTTAAGCTGACTTTATAAAGTTAATTCACTGTAGGTGTAATACCACCAAATCATGGTACGTCACATCCGGTTGCATACGAAAGTAGGTCTAAAAAAATATTCCTTTGAATTTGACCGTTGTAGGTAATTAATCCTACATTTTATTGCAGTAAAACTATTTCTGTGTCATAAACATATGTCTTGGGTATTGCAAAACACCATTAATTTTTATTTGTGATTTCTATAGAAAATTTTGTAATCTTGAGGTTGCATGGTGACTAAACCTTGTACACAGATAGAATAAGGGGAGAAATTTGATTGGTTAACTTCCAATGATGGTTATTTTCTTATATGCAATGAAATGTTATGTGAAACTTTTTCTATAGAACTGGACAAGATAAAACTTTACTCATGCCAAGTATTTCTTTATTTGAAACAAAGATAAATTCTGCACATTTTTTTGAAAAGTGCAAATTTAACAAAGACTAATAGGGGAAAATCAATGGTGGTATTACACCTGTAGTGTTGGGTACCACCTTAAACATACCCGTAGCCAGGGGGGGTTCGTACGAACCCCCCCCCCCCCCCCCCCCTTGAAAACTAATAAGCACTGTTAAAGTCGATGTTCTGTTCGAATTGTGACTGTTAAAGTCGAGTTTGTGAGTCAAATGAACCCCCCTTTGGAAATTCCTGGCTACGGGCCTGTTAAAGGTAATGACATGCTCAAAGGAAAGTTAATTATATATTTGCATGCATTGGTGTTGATGAAAAATTGATTTCATGATTTCTCTCCATAAAATTAGTTCCATACACACTTATAATTCTAAGAGCTCAAATTGTATGCATACATGTACAATGCAAGACTATTTAAAAATCTGTTGACAAAAATAACTTTGCACACCTTTTATTGGCACTATAGCAGCCTCCTCTTTCTATTTCTTAACGATTATGGGTATGGTCCAAAAGTTATATAGATACTTTATAAGAATCCAAAAATAGTTAATTCCACTACGCGATTGAATGATTTTGACGTTTGTGGTTCAACGTATTTAGTACTTCATAGTAGAAATATATCATACTGACGGATCTCTTAAAGTTGAATCACGGTGGAAGAACAAAATAAATACAAATTTCGCATATTCAAAACAAACCACTAAAAAATGAAAGCCAATACATTGATGAGATGTATAAGTACCGAGCCACGTCAAACGGATATCGCATAAAACCATTCAACAGTAAAAGTAATATTAATAATAGAACAAAGACAAATGAAAGATCAATATAACAAATTGTTAAGATGACAAACAACATTAGTATGCAGAATATATACACCAAAACTAACTGTTCTTTAATTTTTCCATCGATGGTTACAATTCTATGTAAAATCCCTTTTCATTTACCAGTAGCTTATTCCAATCCCTGACAAGAAGTTTCTAAGCATGATTGTAAGGTCAAAGGAAAATTTCATTAAATAGCTATATATTAAGATGTATTCACTAACATGTATCAAAGAAGCAGTTAATCTGATGTCTTGTAAAAAAAATGAAAAAGGGGTGGGCATTTAGACATCAGTGACAATTAATACTTGATTTGAAGAAGCATGGGAAATGCATACTCTACATATATGCCACCGGGAAAGTAATAAGAAACATCCCTTCTATTATGCGGCTTGCATAAAGCACGACTCATGAACATGCTATTCCCGTAGTGGAAACGATTGATTAGTCACACAACTGTAATACAATTAACGGAACCAATTTTCTTGCACCAGATGCGCATTTCGACGATACATGTCTCTTCAGTGATGCTCGTGGCGAAAATATTTGAAATCCAAAGCTTATATAAAATATGAAGAGCTATAATCCAAAAGGTACAAAAATTTTAGCCAAATCAGTGAAAGGAATCGGAGCTTTGCATGAGGGAGATACATGTAACCATTTCTTTATTTCTTATGACTCTTCGACACGCAACGTCCGCAGTAACGGGAAAGCCTGTTGTACCTAATAGAATTGAATGTGATTTGTCTTGGCCATTTATAAATTCATCACTTACTGTTTTATTGTGGAATTGATGTAAAACAAGATATCAAGATGACATGGCAATTATTAAAGGACGACTCACAAATAGAAAGAAATTTGGCGTATATACAAAATTTAGTCCTGGTATCTACGATGAGTTTTGATATGTTGTATTTCCCCAATTGAATTAATAAGCAAAACATTTAGAAAGTGTAGATTAGGTATAATTTTAATTGATTGCTTCCTGCTCATCACAAATACCTTGTGCTTAGACTCCCTGTTTACCGTTAGAAATTGCAATTGGTACGGTATTTGCTGCTTTTTTGCTCAGCCAACACCATATTGCAGTATGAAATAAGTAAGTTTGCATCATGCTAACATATTCAAAGGAAATGACTGCTGGTACATTAAGAATCCAGCTCAATGTATCATTCCATTCCAAGGAAGGGTATATATATATATCTACTATTAAACGAGAAGACCTAATTTTGGGTGTCGCTTCTCTTCCTTCCACAATAAATCAATCATCATTTGTCATCTATTCTTATGATTATTCAGATTGAGTTATTTTGGGAGAAAAAACGACAAAAAAGGAGTCCGGATATGATTCCGTCATCAGACTGACTTTTAGTCATAGATAAGACTTCCTGTTTGAAACATGCACAAATACAATCAATCGTATGATAGATAACAAAAATGAAAAATAGATAAGCCAATCAGAGCGTTCTCCATATCATGGTGTTTAGATCGCAAGAACAACAACTATTATACCTCCTTAGAGAGGACAATTATTTTTCGCGTTTACCTACATGTAAACTACGATTATACTACTTTAATATATAGGGACTCTCTGTATTCTGTTCACTGTTTTTTTTTAAATGTTTACTATTTAAGGGGTCATACCAATTGCATTTATATTAAAAAAAAAAAGTAAAACATGTGACACAAGTACAACCAATCGTAGAGCCTTCTCCATATCATGGTGTTTAGATCGCAAAAATCACAACTATTATACTTCCTTAGATAGGACACAAATATTTTTCGCGTTTATCTACATGTAAACTACGATTATACTACTTTAATATATAGAGACTCTCTGTATTCTGTCAGGGAATTTCTATGTTAGTAAAGAAAGTCCCTGATTCTGTTTACTGTTTTCTTTGAAATGTTTACTATTTAAGTGGTCATACCACTTGCATATATTCCCCAGTCACGTCCGGTCAGAAGGGGGACGTCAAATCCGATGCCTCGTGTAAAGAGAGTGCCACGCTCTTTGCACGTTAAGAACCTTTGCAACAACTCTTTGAGGGGTCCGTAGGTGGCCTGTTGCAAGGCTAAATTTCTGTCCCTATCCAATATACCCTCCTTTTCCGGTCGCAGTCCAAATTTCTCCGACCATCATCCCAGATGGCCTCTATTGTATCAACCTACCTATTGTATTTATTGTGAACTTGTTCTCGTCCTGAATATGCATGAAATATTTGCCACTGGACGTTAAGCAACCAACAATCAATCAATCACTTGCATATATATGAAAATAAATAAGACATGCCAGAGATTAGCGGGAGGCAGGACCTTTTCGGGGCGTTGGGATCGGGTGTTTTGAAGCTCGGGATTTGGGGATTGATCCTTACGAGATCCGGGAATATATTTTTCGATTTCGGGATATTAATTTCTTTAAATTCTGCATCTAGGGATTTCATGGTTTTTAGCCCTGGATTTCGGGATCATGACCCGTCCGATCGACAACCCCTCAAATTAGCCTTAGTCGGTATTAGTCATTTATATATGATTCAAATCCTACCATTGGCATGTTAATAAGGCTCTCAATAAAAAGTACTGATGGATTGTCAAAGAAGCATTTTTTTAGACTAATAAGAACGGACTGCAATAAACTTTGATTCACTGCAATTTTCATTCTCGAAATGGATTGTTTTGAATCATTGCGAAATGGTCAAAAGACTATGGATTTTCGCTAAAAATCTAGGAGTTTTATTCTCATACAATGTCATATCGTGAAATCTGAACATATCTCTTGAAGAACCATGTCATAAAGGAACAACAATTCACATCTTGTTGGAAAACTACAGTTTAGCTTATGTTAGAAAAATTACATTAAGCTTAATATAATACCGCTGAATATAATTTTTCTATTAAAGAAAAAACCAATGAAAATTCACAACAGCTTTCAAATGAACCTGCAATAAAAATAAAAGAAATAAAATGCTTGATAAAACTTTAGCATTCCACTTTTTATGCCATATGGTACACAATGAATGTATAAAACAAAACTAACGTGTACTTTTATGGACAATGAAAAGCCCTTTGTCTGTTATATTCAGAACCCTGGTTAATTAAGGGGAGATTATTTGAACATTGTAATTCACTTATATAAGATTTTTTTCCCCTCTTCAGGTAAATAAAAAATACTTGTACAAGAAGTACCCCTTATCTCACTAGTGTAACTACAAAAATTCAGAATAAATTACTAATTTTCATATTAAGGTATCAAATTTTAGAGTGAAAAAATAATTCTATGTATATTGTTTGAATTTGATACATCAATATATCTATAATACTAAAATTACGAAGTCCAATTTTTCAGCCGTCATCACGTAAAAACGACGAATCAAAGAATTCAACTTTATATATCACTAATATAGTACAAAGGTGTAGATTGAAAATTACACCACTCCAGGCCCTTTTGTTTCCACGTAATTAATATTGCCAATAATTAAGAAGTTCCGGGTCGAGTCCGATAACGATACCAATAGTATATTCACCTGTTACCTATTACCTAATCTGTACGTTCCGCAACTGACAGGCGCACCACCAAACGGTGTATTCAGGGTTAATATGCTATATACACGGGTCATAATCACAGGGTTGGCACTACTAAATTGTCAAATAGCTACCTATTGTAGTATTTTAATCAGTAAGACTTTCTAAGATAGCAAGACTAAAAACAGTTTTCAATTTGTTAGTGGGCATACATGACGTAAAACAGCGAATCAAAGAATTCATCTTTATTTATAACTAATATAGGACAATGTTGTTGATTAAAAAATACTCCATTCCAGGACCTTTTGTTTTCCAAATAATTAATATTACCAATAATTGATAAGTTCCAGTTCGACGGGTTCAAACAGAAAGATTTGAAAGCAGAGAAAAACTGTGTATGTTATAAACGGCACGACTTTATCAGATTAGAATACTAATACTAAAATAAGGCTTGCGCATAGTTATATACCTTAATTCAGTCACGGACCCGCGATATCACGGGTGTGTTCTAGTATATATATAAAGGAATACTAAACATATTAAAACCAGTACATGACACTTTTTTAAATGAATTTTGTATTTTCATTTGTTGATTCATTTTCAATACTGACTTTTTCTCACTAACGAAACAGTCATATGCAGATATCCCTCGTGAGTAATGAGCCTTCTTATTCTCATATTTTCTCCCACTTTCCTTCTTTTTTCATATTTCCAATCCAATCCTTTGACAAAAAAAAACCTTAAATGTAAAGCATAGTTTTATGGAAAACAAAGAAATTAATAATTAAATATATGGATGACTGTAAGATGCTACTCATAAATGTTCACCCTGTGAAAAAAAAAATCCAACAACTATAGAGAAGCTTTTAAACAAAAGAAAAGCATTCTGTTGAAAGCTATAATTTCACTTATTATTGTTACTTTTTTTTATACATTATGACTTTAAAAGAGAGTTGTCTCATTCCCATACAGAAAATATATACAGGTTCATTGTATGTCGAAAACTTATACAGTCTGTTGATATTGAAGTAATTTAATGAACTATTATTATTATCTCTTAAAATAATCAATTTAAATGTGATTAATTCCTGCAAGAATTCCACGAAGGAAAATGCAGTCCCAACCCTATTTGCCTACAACAACTACAAAACTGGAACACAAAGAACAATACTATACGTCCCATTAAACAATTGATATTTATAACACAGTAGGTAACAAATAATTGAAATTAGTGTCCTCTTTCTTTTTCAATTCCCCATATCCATAAGATTGTATGATTGTTGACCCTTTTTTCCTAATTAGAAATGAAGTGTCCAAATGTTCGTATGTTTGTTCCCTCTCAAGTTTCACAGCTAGTTGTTTCAGCTTGTTCATCACCCTACTTTTAGATTTCTTTAACGCTTTAATTTTGCAGTTCCTTTCCTCCTCTAAATTTGTGTATGTTTTTAAAGTTCCTGGTTTCAGTTTTCTATGTACAGTTCTTACATCATTAGTGCTGTTGTCCTCTGTAGCTACAAGAAGATATACAAGTATCAATATGTATTAGAAGCTGTGTATTAACTTCAAAATATATTTAAGTTTTAGAAGGGCAACACCATTTAAATTTGCTATAATTTTCAAAGATCACAATGAATATTCTTTTTCTTTTTTTATTATGACATTACATTTATAACATGTATAAGTTTACAAATCAATACCCTTGGTTCTGCAGGTAAGCATGGTAAGTGAAATTTTTTCACATTTTTTTTTAACAAAGTTGGCCTGTACTTTCTATGATGAATCTTAATTCATCATTATAGTATTTGGTTGGGTAACTTATGAAGAAACATTGCCTGTCTTGGTTTTCCAATGGCTTTATCAGTTTATCTCTGGCTTATGAGTAAGAACTTTAATTTCTATGTCAACTTTTTTTGCATAATAATAAGAAATACACTATATGTCACTGAAATTTAGCCATAAAATGCTTTAAAAAATGTTACTTTGTAATAACAGTTAACATGGTTTAGAAATTCAAAACATGCATGATAAATTAATCAAGATTCTCATTTTAAACTTACATGCATATCATGCATATGCTCAAACAACATGCACCTATGCAAGAAATTTGTTTTGCATGCACACACATATAAAAATAGGTTTCTCATCCAACACCCTTGTTTGTTTGAATGTTGTCTTAACTTTAAACTGATAATACATGTATCTTATTCAAACACTGTTGGGTTTAATTTTAAGACTTTATATCTTATAGTTTAAGTCATGATGATTTGGCAAAATTTGCTACATGTTTTTTTTTTCTTCATGTTCTACAAATACCTAGCTCTCAATTTAATACGGCATTTTCTCTGAAGAAATGATCGTGTCTCTAAATCGAGTTTGCACCTCCTCTCCATTATACACATAAGCACAAATATCATCAACACAATCACAAACATGCAAAATATGTCCATGCTGATGAGGTCAATTTCTAAAACAAAGAAAAATCATATTTTAATCAACAAACATGTTATAATGGCATGTCCAACACAGAAAATATAGTTGAGTACAATGATTTTTAGTACTGTTTTTGCCCTAATACACCCACCCTTTAAACACATTTTTTTTTCATAATTGCACATTTAACCTGTAATTTTCAAAATATATTTTGTTTTACTTTAGATTGCTGTAGCTTCAAGTTAAGCAGGAGGGACTGTAAGTTCACTTAGATCATTCAACCATTCTGTCTGTGTGGATTTTGTATTCAAATATAAGTTTTCATCTTCCTTCTTTGAATCGAGCTGAAAAAAATGTAATAAAAATACAGGCTCCGTGAACAGTATGAGTGGATTGGTTGCACCCCTCCCCCCCAAAAAAATGCAGGTTAAATTCATGTCCTTTTAGTAGAATAACATGTAATGTACATGATGTATGCAGCATTAAAAACAAGCAATAATAAAAATCTCGCAACAATTTTGGTATTTGCTATATTTATTTCTTGTTTTGTTCTTATTCGTAACCGCTCATAAAACATTTATCAATATAATATAAAACTCTCACATGGGAGTAGCCACTTGCAAAAGTCAAGTGCTTTTTCGAGAAAAAAAAAACAAAGATCGGGCAAATGTATGATCACTTTATTATAATTAAATACCTCAATTCTGAGATACAGATAAATGAGTTATAATGTGTTCCTTCACATATCCACAGTTAATGATATGATGTGTTTGCAAAATCACTGTTTACAATAAGGCGCAACTTCAGTGTTTTGGTTAACCCTTTTAGGAGTTTTCTCCCCTTTTTGTATTTGAAATCAATATTTCTCCACAACCATACAAGTGATTGACCTGAGGCCTTCCTATTTGAGTTCACTGACCTATGACCTTGAATTTGAGGTCAAGGTCATATTCTAAATTTTGGAATTTGCTTGTAATCTATGTTAAAAAGAAACTGTAACAGTTAATGATACGATGTGTTTGCCAAATTACTGTTTACAACAAGGGGCAACTTAAACCCATTTAAGTCGAAGTGTTTTGGTCAACCCTTTTAAGAGTTTTCTCCCCTTTTGTATTTGAAATCGATATTTCTCTACAATCATACAAGTGATTGATCTGGGGTCTTTTGATTTGAGATCACTGACCTATGACCTTGAAATTGATGTCAAGGTCAAAGGTCAACTTGACGTTCTAGATTTTGACCTTTGCTTTAAATTTGTTTTTGTTCATTATAAACCAATTAAGTCTTCTGCATATACCTATTAATCTTCTTCTTCTATATCAGTTGAGGTACCAAATAACATCAACAAGGAGTAACATTCCCAATAGCACCTAATCGATTTTTCTTTTCGTTTATGTATGCAGCTGACTTCGCATTTTTAATTAGACGGCATTGTATCACCATCATCAGGGAACAGATCAATCCAACCAACATCATTGGGTCGCTGCTACAATAACTGTAAAGTCAATTGTGTATATGGAAACTGCTTCAAATCTAATGATTAAAACAGTCCTAATGACTAACTCTGAAGGGACGACTTCTTGCTTGCACAATTTTGTGGTTTTCTTAATGAAGCAGTGAGGGGAAACTTACCTGATTTCTAAGAGTTCCTTGTAGAAGAACGAGATGGCCGTCATCTTCCTTCATAGATCGATGATAGAAACAGTTGTAGAAAATGCAAACTTCATTTTTAGTGAATACGATGTCGTGTCTGTTGGACTTTAAGATGATTGCCATGGACAGTAATATAAACAAAGACGGAAAATATTAACAAGGGTAACTTGTTTATTTGAAATTTCTGGTTTTACACGTCTAAGATCTTGCTAGTTTTGCGGCGGTTATGGTCAGTTAGTCTCTCTATAGTTAGTCTGTCGAGTGAATTACGTTTCTATGGCCTCTGAAACTTATGATTGATAACAGGTCAACCCAAGCCTTCTTCAGCCCAGCTTTGGAATACGTGCCATCATACCAGGGAATTTTTGTTTTCCAGTTGGCTGTTCGGTATACCATCCGGCTTGTTTAGGATATTGTAAGGGCTGTTGAAATTAAGCGTCACACCTCGGGCTTAGCTTTGATAAGTATAGATCTAAGCCTATAACCGGACATGTGTCATTGTTATTGCCATACATTCGTTGGTCTTGTTCATTTTCCCTATTATCAATTCTATGATGCGTTTTTTTACTCTCTTTATAGTGACATGCCGACATCATCAGTAAATTTGTCATAGGAGGATTATTTTATACCTTCTTGACGATTGAAGATAAACATAACATTCCAAACACACCTTATTTTAAAGTTTTTCGGGACTGTCTGCTGTGCCACGATTACTTGCAGTACTTTTAATAACAACCTTCATTCATTCGTATTTCCCGGCGTATATTTTCCGCGAAACTAGGTCATACATGTTTTCACTTTTTGTACACTTCCTGACTGTCCCTCTAAAAGTCAGGAAAAACCCTATGCCTTCTCTCTAGCTCTCTTACTACTGGTCCCTCTGGAGTTGCTCTAATTGTGATTGTCCTCCTTCCACTGTCAGGTTTCGACAATGACCTCCTTCTACTCTCAGGGGTTGATCTTAATGGAGACCTGGACCTATTTCTGTTTGAATTTTTAACATGGTAAGCTGAAGCTAATAAAATGTAAAAGTAAAATCTAAATAAAAAAACACAACAAATGAACCTGCTGCAATTGACTGAATAAAGATGAAATAAATATTTATTTAATCAAAAACCAAGATCAAATACTTAAAGACACAGCTTATCTAGACAATAAGGATAGATGAATAGTTTTTAACGTCCAGTGGCAAGTCAGATGCATACGAGAACATATTAATGAGAAATGAATATTAACCCTGCTTTGTACCAGACCGACATGTTGAGACGGATTTTTAATGTGCTAGCTCACAAGGGAACAGTTTGCTGGAAGACATGTTACCTTACCTGGACACATTATTCTGACTCCGGACTGACCAGTCTTTGCTCCATTATCTTAATGCCAGGTGCTTGGCGGAGTAGAAGCAAATACTAATTTTCAAGTCTTAGGTTTGATCCGGCTGAGGGTCGAACCAATTACTTACGGCACTCGAGGCAAGCATGCTAACCATTATTGAAGCATATGATCAATTAATTTTGAATTTACCAAGAAACCTACATGTTAAATATTGTTTTGTATAATGCTTACAAGGATCATAGGTAGGTGGTGTTGGAGTTCTTCTAGTAGTTGGGGATGGAGTTCTAGCACTTGTTGATGGAGTTCTTCTATCTACACCTCGTATTGTAGGTCTTTTTTCTTCCTCTACAATATATAGTTTTACTATTAAAAATTGAAGATATTTATGCAAGTAGAATTTGAAGATATTTATGTAAGTAGAGTTTGAAGATATTTATATTTATTCAAGTAGAAATTGTGCAACCATTCCAAATCAATGTACAAAAAAATTTAGTTCAACTTATGATTTCACTGTTAATATCAACTGATTCAACAAAATATATTCAGTGTAACATGTAATATAAAGATATTTGAAGAATCCCTTCAACAAATTCTTGGAAATTATTTATCAATAGAATAAGTAATCAGTCTACTTTACCCTCTGAATCACTAAAATCATGCCCCAATCGTTGAGGTTGCTTCACTGCTCTCCTGGTTTCTTCTTCATCATTAGTGTCCACATTTGATGACTGAAGGGCCCTTTGACGCTTTTTCAGTGCCTTCTCATAATCATCTGATAAAGCAAAATTCCAATGTAAAAGCCTTTTTTGGAAATTATGAACACATATAAATATATTTTAAAGCTGGTATGAACAGTCTATGGTAAATACTTGAATTAACTTTTAAATATCACAATCTTAATAATATCTGTGCTTGATGATAAAAGACAAGGACTGGAAAACTTTAAAAAGTATTAAAATGCAGTCCTAGATCATATACAGCTTATTAAGTAACATTGCAGTGGCGGATCCAGAACTTTTCATAAAGGGGGGGGGGGGGGCACCAGTCATGCTTCAGTGATTCCCTATATAATCAACCAAATTTTTCCCACCAAAAAGGGGGGGGACACTGGATCCGCCTATGCATTGTGTATGCAATGGTTTCGTGGAGCACTTGGAAGATCCAGCAATATACCGTTGTTTGTAAGGACACTTAGTGTGACTGTCCTTTTGGTATCTTTCGTCCCTCTTTTATGTAGTTTAGGTATCCAATACAGTGATGGGAGTTCCAGTTCTTCATCTTTCGTTGAAATACCAAAGGAACAAAGAACAGACCTATGATTATCCAGGATTTCCTCTTTGGTGAGTGTCGTGAGAGTATATGTTGAGTTTCCAAGTGAATTGTCTATACCTAATTAGTTTATCAAGCAATTTCGTCTAAATAAGACTCATCAGTGACACTCATATCAAAACATTTATAAAGCCAACCAAGTACGAAGTTAATGAGCATTGAGAATCCACAATTCCAGAAAGTTGTGCCAAATACGACTAAGGTAATCTATTCCTGGGATAGGATGTCAGTTAAAACACTTGATGCATCAATTCATTTTTATTTAGTAAAAATTAAGAATCACATTGTAATACTTGCAGTGCACAAAATTTGAAAATAATATTGACTATTTTTTTGTAGATTATGTTCTGCTGATCAAGCAAGCTGTGGTTTCCAGAAGGGAACATGACTGCTTGTCCTATTCAAATGCCGCAGGGGATGTAAAGATACTTCAAAACCATTTTCCGGTCAGTTTGACACAGACATTCGAGTCATTCCAAAAGGCAGACCTCATTGCAAGACACAGGTCCCGCTTTCAAAAGATAGAGGAAAATTTTTAAGAACAGTTTAATGTTTGTACGATATGAAGTGGATGATCATTGTAAACTTTTACATGTGAATAATATTCACGAGTTTTGAACAAGGCAGGCTTTGTTCATATTATTTATTGTGAAGAAATATCAACCTTGATTTTTTATTTAGCAATAAAAAAATGGTACAAGGTACACTTTTATTATTTAAATTATTCTTAAAAACTGTTGATCTACTGTGCAAGGACAACAAGTCAATGTTTTTATTAATTCAAGTGTTTCATTTAAAATAAATAGTTACAAAAAGTCATCAGTCCAAACTTAATTCATACAACTGCATATTTGAAGCCACAGTATTCTTCAGACGGGAAACTGTCTCTATTTTTTTCACAACACATGCAGGCAAGATCTTTCTGTTGTGAAGTCCATGGCGATGCCATATCCACTGAACAAATATCCTATATGCCATAAACCTTTATTTCCTACAAAGCAAAACATCAATTATATTCATATACAACTTTCAGTACCATACTTTTAACTGATGTAAATATATTTACAAACATACAATGAAAGTTATAATGAAAAATTTCTTATTGACCTTTTTTTTATTTTCGAAAGACCAAAACATTTAAAATCTGTTGTACCTGTCATTTTGTGTTGTATTTAGGTTAAAAAGAAATATTTAGGATTGATAAATATTTAAACCTAAGGTGTACTGCCATGTATATATTTGCTACCTATGTACATGATGTATATTATTATGACACGAAAGAACTTCGGCCTTTCTACATGTTCAATATGCTTAGTCCAGTCAATCTAGCATAAATTTGACCCTAACCCGAAAGTAATTGCAACAGAAGATTTTAAAGTTTTAATCTTTAGCATTATACCCCAAATATACACAGAAAAAAGTCCCATAAAATCTAACTTGGGGAAGACTAAAAAAATCCCCATTTAAAATTCCTATGGAGATTTGCATTGAACAGGGAGATAACTCTTGCAAAAAAGGCAGAAATATCAATAAAAATTGATACAAAATTATAACTTTACCGCTTCTATTCATCAGAATGTATTGATTCTTGATTTTTTAGGGGTTTTTAAAGTATAACAAACAACTCTAAAGGTGTTTTCATATATTTTATCAAGCTATAATCTAGATTTCGTAATTCATTAGTTGACCATTTATTGAATTTTTCAACATGTCAAGGTAAAAATCTCAAATTTAATAAAAAATAATTAAGCATGTATTCTTCTTTTTGTGGTTTAAAGTTTCTTTAAATAAGTAAGTTGCTGAAAAAATATAATATACAGATATAAACAATACCAAATTTTCACATTATTTTTTCAAAATGGTTACAAAGCTTCAAATTTGCAATTTCTTAAATGAAAAATACACGAAAAAAATAAAACTACCCATAACACTTCGGTTTTGTACATTTCATGAGCAGAAGATTATATAATATAGTCAAATACAAACTTGTAACCCCATCAAAGTATCATAATTTACATAAATTTCAAGAAAAACAACCAAAAACTGACAAAAAAAGAATCATTCTTGTAAGAGTTATCTCCCCTTCCAATGTTAATTTCCATAGGAAATTAAAAATGCTGATTTTGAGTTTTCCGCAAGTTAGATTTTATGGGACTTTTTTCTGTGTATATAAAGGGCATAATGATATAGATTAGAACTAAAACATTTTCTGTTGCAATTAGTTTGAGGTTAAATCTTAGTTTGACTGGACTAATCTGTGATATTTGAATTATGAATTTATCTGTGATATTGAATTATGAATTTATCTGTGATATTAAATTATTATCTAATTCATCTGTTAGTTTCTTTATGGAATTGTCAATGATTGTACTAACTCTCTACAATTAAAAATATTGAAGTCACTGAAAGTATCGTCTCGAAAACAGTGAATGAACATTGATTCATTTGAAATTGATCAAACATGAACATGAACCTAGCCTACTTCTATTTCAAAACTTACTCATTGATGGGTTCATTGTCGTCAAACGGACCAACATGCTCCATGTATGCATACATGCTGACTTGTAACACATGACGGTTTAAGCAGTTGGCAATAAAGACTGTGATGCAGTTTAAGTCATCTGGTTGCATTAAATAGCTTACAGTTGATATGTCTGAACAGCATACACATTCATCTGCTGTTGTCATGGAATTGCAGTTTCCACAATCACACCTATAACATGAAAAAAAAACTTATTTATGTGAAACCAGCAGTACAAAATACACAATATAGAAAAAATAACACAAGAGTAGGTTTCACAAATAAACTTTTGGCCACGGTTGATCATAAGCAAGTGCAGATCCTAACCATGGGTAAAGATGGGAGGGGCAACTATATGTCCCCATTCAAAATTATGAATTGATTGTGGAGGTATATTTATATATCCATGATATCTTGAATTAAACTCTATAAAAAAATATCATAAATGTGGTGATGTCTTATTCATATATACTATGCTCATCAAATATATATGGACATTTTTTTTCTTTTCATTGCCAAAATTTTATTACTGTCTTCAGGTGGTCTGTTTATACAATATAACATGATGGACAATTTTTTCTCCCCCCCCCCCCCCCCCCCCTGTCCATTTATTATATTTGACAGTTCGTAATTCTTTATATAAGTGAAGCAAAATCTGTATACGACGTTGTAGGAAGGCGTCCCAGAAAAAAAATTAAAATAGCCTTGCCAAACGTCATAATTATTTGGATTAGGGCAGAGGGAAACAAACTATTTTCGGTGGATAAATTAATCGTAAAAAAAAACCCAGAAATTTACATTTTTAACTGTTATACATACATCTGCCATTAATTGAACTCTGAAAGTGTTTGGTTACAAGTATATTTTTCATACGAACCAGTTTGTGTGTACAATGCGATCGACATTGCTTGAAAGATCGTCAATGTCGGACTCTTCGGATGACGAATTTATATCTTCTTCTTGATTATTTTCCACAAGTAACGGCTCAAACTGATACGGTCGAATATCTAAACTTTGAGAATTGCCTTGTAAACTGCTGTCAACACCGTCCATTGTTTAATTACGCAAAAATGCGATGTACTTCGTCCATATTGAGACATTTTCTCAGCTTGTATCCACTGACGTCATCACGATCACGTGACCCGTATCTCATTAAAAATCAAAGATGACGACAAGCGCTGGATTCTTTGACCATTAAAAGTCATTTAAATGAGGTTTTGACAAGAAAAATTAATTATAATATACTTTTTTTACCAATTTGAATTGATTAATTAAAAAAAAAAAAATTGTGTCACGTCTCCTTTAACAAAATTTATGGTTTAGGTGACACTCTAAAACTCAAGATGGCTGATTTTTTGTTCATTGCACCTGATTTCACTCTCGGTTTTTATGGTTTTCGGTGTTTGTGTTTCGTGTTTGTTCCCACTCCTAATTTTCTTTCTTCGTGTTGTCTTGTCCCTTGATTGTACGAGTTTTGAATGTGACTTTGGTATGCTTCTTGCTTTTCCTTATATCGCTGATGGCAATTTAAAGCGTTTCGGACCTAATGATCAGGAAATAAGTGACCCAAAGGAGAACTAAAATGGCCAAAAAATCAAAGTCTGTACTCATTATGATAAATATTGTCTTTTTCACTAGTAGTACATGTAGCATCCATTGTGTTGTCAATTGTTCAAAACCAGAAGAAAGTCCTTAAATGATGGAATTTTAAAAATGGAAACAAATCTATGACTATATGTCAAATTCTGTCAGATACTTGTTCAACTTATGATGGCATAAATTAAAGAAGTAAAGACTCAAGTTTAACTGACAAGTAACCTTGCCCAAGTTGCTGTCAGTTGTCTCGATTCCTGGTTCAAAAGAATTTGTTTCTCAAACCGGAGCACATCAGAAGTTTATAAAACAATTTGGATTACTACCATATTGTTGGTATTAAAATAAAAACAATGACAAAACTTCACAGTAGTTCAACTTTATTCTGTTTTAAATTTGATATAAGGTTCTCTTTAATTTAGACATGCAGTAGACCAAATACATTCTCACATTACAATATGATATGAATGGTGAAAAAGGCCTGTATTAAACCTTGAAATATTTTTTGACCATGTTGACAATACATTATATTATAATAATTATAATAATAAGTTCAAAAGGATCACTAGTGTTAACATGAACAATATATATAACTCTTTACCATAAAGTTTTAAAGTAGGTAGTACTTTTGAGAGTGGCTAGGGGAACCAAACTTTAATACTATGTATGTATGCAATACATGCATTTTAATTAGGGAATACAAATGATTCATTTCGTGAAGAAAAGTATAAAATACTATATAAATCTAATTATACCAATGATTTGTACTATACAAATCCTTGATTATACCAATTTATCCCTATCAATATTTTTGATCAGTGGAAATTTTGTTTTTCAGCGTGTTTCTTGCTGAATTGTGACTGTAGGTAGATGCATTTACAATGTAATTGAATGTTTAAAGGACGATAAACTAATAATTTGGATTCGAAATGGATTCCTTTGGATTTCAAATATTTTGGTCACGAGCATCACTGAAGAGACATGTATTGTCGATATGCGCATCTGGTGCAAGAAAATTGGTACCATTAATTTTATTATAACTAATAATGTGGATTCGAAATGGATTCATACGCCGAGTTTGGCTGATTGATTGTGGGTTGCCTAACATCCAGTGAAAACATTATTAAAGCAATAATTTTACATCTCAAAACTTTAGAATTTGTGTGGGATTGTGAGAAAAATTGTATAAGTAAATTTTTGAGAAAATTAAAGACAGATTATTTAAACATTATAGTTAACTTATATTTGGTTATACCTTTTGGACCTTTTGGATTATAGCTCTTCATCTTTTATATAAGCTTTGGATTTTAAATATTTTGGACACGGGCATCACTGAAGAGACATGTGTTGTCGAAATGCGCATCTGGTGCAAGAAAATTGGTACCGTTAATTTTATTATATTTGTTTACTTTTTTTTACTTCTTCAAGTAAATAAAAATAACTTGTACATGTAGTACCCCTGACTATAGGAAGTTGTGGTGTGAGTGCGAATGAGACAACTCTCCATCCAAATAACCCCCAAGGGTGACTGGGGTATAGAAATATGGTCACTTGGTCTTCTCCCGACCGGCAGTAAAAAAAAGTGGGGCGTCCGTTTGGCTGTGCGGGATGTATCAAGTTCGCAGTCACGGCCGGTCAGAAGGAAAACGTTAAATCCGATAGCTCGTGTAAAGAGAGTGCCACCATCAGATGTCAACAAACAGAACAAAAGAAAGCGTCTATGCGTAATTGACAGTGACAGTGATAGTGATTTCTAAAATATTACAATGATTCAATTCATTTATTAGTTGTGGGTCGGAATTATCCAATATTTTCATTACTTAATATGCTTAAAACAACTTAGTTAAAACTAAACGCAATAAATATCTGATCGACAAATGTATTTAATTTCTATAATTCCGAATGCGTTTGCTATTTGCTTTAAATATATATTTACCAACTGTACCAACTTCTCTTCATACTCTTCTTCGGTGTACTTGCAGCCACCATCAATTGAGGAGTGAACTTGTTTGGAATGTATTTATACAAACGGAATTTTGCCCCCGGCCCAGATAAAAAAAAAACGCACTTCTCCATGAAACTCAACTTGCAAAGTCTTTTTGATGTCACCACTCTTTATCTCTCCAAAAAGAAGTTCCCAGGATGTTGTTTCTGTTTTCCCAGATACAATTTGTGTCACCCTCAAGCTCGGTAACCATATTGTCTTTCTGTCCGTACTTTATCTTTGGCAAATCGTAAAATTTCAACTGGATCTTCTTTTTTTTCTCGAGACATGACTCGATTATTTTCGCAATTGTACAATGATGCCTCGTGTTGAGAGAGTGCCACGCTCTTAGCACGTGAAGAACCCTTGCAACAACTCATTTGAGGGGTCCGTAGGTGGCCTGTTGTAAGGCAAAATGTATGTCCCTATCCAAGATACTAGTACCCTCATTTTCCAGTGGCAGTCCAAATTTCCCCGACCATCATACCAGATGGCTTCTATCATATCAACCTACATATTGTATTTATTGTGAACTTGTTCTCGTCCTGAATATGCATGAAATATTTAATTTATAAATTTATAATAAATTTATAAAAGTAAACAATTATACGTCGATGTACACCGCCTTCAACACAACCTTGTCTCACACTGAACAAAAAAGCTATAAAGGGCCCCACAATTCCTGGTGTAAAACCATTCAAACGGAGAAAGCAACGGTCTAATCTATATAAAAATTAGAAACGAGAAACACATATAAATTACATAAACAAATAACAACTACTGTACATCAGATTCCTGACTTAGGACAGGTGCAAATATTTGCAGCGGGATTTAACGTTTTAATGGTATTTAACCTTCTCCCTTTTGCCTGAAACAATAGCATAACATTACAACATAGAACACCAGACGATAATATCAATTGGAAGTAATTATTCAATCAAACAATGCAAGTTAACTCGCTTTTTAAAATCTTTTTTCTCTTTTCATTTTCATGCCAGTACCGAAGTACTGGCTACTGGGCTGGTGATAAACAAGAATGTGTCCCCAGTACACGGATGCCCCACTCGCACTATCATTTTCTATGTTCAGTGGACCGTGAAATTGGGGTCAGAACTCTAATTTGACATTAAAATTAGAAAGATCATATAATAAGGAACATATATACTAAGTTTCAAGTTGATTTGACTTCAACTTCATCAAAAACTACCTCGACCAAAAACTTTAACCTGAAGCTGGACGAACGAACGAACGAACGAACGAACGGAGCCACAGACCAGAAAACATAATGCCCCTCTACTATCGTAGGTGGGGCATAAAAATAATAATAAAGAAAGAATAAGCAAACACTAGCTTCAATCACCAATTGGTAAACATTGTCGTTTCAATGAGTAAGGACTGAGTATTACTACCAATGATATCACAGAATTGTCAGAGCTGGACAGAATCAAATAAGAATTGGTGCTGAATTTCAAAAACAAAGTTCCACAAATGAAAAACAACAGGAAAATGCAAAAGACGACTAGAACACTAAAACTGACAGTGATCAAATTGGCCCAACATCCTTAGCAAAAGCATCAGAGAGTGACCGTTTCAGAGATGTAACAGATGATGCTGATGTAATCTCCTTCCTTCAAGAGCAACTTAATAAAAAATACTCCAAAGAAAACAGTCTGATTTGAAAATTTTCCAATTGTTCTTAAAGTCAAAACATGATGAAAAAAGAAACATTGAACAAATACCACCACAAAAGTTGGACAGATATCTTAGTTTTTTTTCTTTCTTAGCGCCACAAAGGAAAAACAAACAAATGGTACTTTTGAATATGAACCATCATCTCTTAAGTCATTACAGCAGAGCATTAGCCGACATTTAAAGGATAATGAGTATGGATGTAATTTTATACCTGACGATGAAATCCAAAAACGTCGTCAGACTGTGAGCGCAAAATTTAAAAACTTAAAATCACTTGGTCTTGGTAATAAACCCAATGCTGCAGACCCTTTGACATATGACGATCTGAACAAATTTAACATGAAAAACGTGATGGGGTCCGATAGCCCTCGCTCACTTACAAACGCAGTATATATTAATAACAATTACCATTTTGGTTTAAGGTAGCACAATACAAAGATTTTATAACTCCAACTCCCAAGTTTTAAAATACTGTAACTTTCTTAATATTGCTCGAAAATCTAAAAAAAGTGGTAGTTTTGGATAGCTAACAGATTACTCTTTCACATTAATGCAATACTAGTATTATGCAACAATTATGTAACCAATTATGATGTTAACTGTGTCTAAAATATTTTTCACCAAATTTCCACTTTCAAATGAAATTAGCTTCTGCATAGGTATCCCTAGAGGATTGATTTTATTATATGTTGGTCATATGGCCATTATCTACAAAAGGGTGTCTCAGATTTCAGATAGAATGTATAGAACAAATTTTACACCTAATTTAACATTATTTTCTTTTATGTGGTTGGGATGTTTACACTAATTAGAGATTTATGAGAGAATGGAATACCATAGAGACAATCTGAGACACCCTTTTGAAGCCCAGGATGTGCTGATTAAGATTTCATTAAAATTTTCTATATAGTTAAAGAGATGATAGAGCTAAATTCATTCAAGTGAACTTATCCAGATTTTGCCACTAATTACATAATAATTGATTACATAATGATTGCATAATAAAAATATTGCATTCATTTAAAAGATTAATCTTTTATCTATCTTTATATACCTCTTTTATTATTTTCTATTCATTCATTAGAAAGTTACAGCATTTAAAAGGTTAGTGATGGGAAGTAAACGAATCTTTGTATTGTGCTACCTTAAGAGGAGTAACTAAACATTATAATTTATGTTTGGGTAAGATATCACTAAAACTTGATACAAATGGCGACGAATATCTCAAATATTGTCGGGAAAGGCAGACAAAAACAAGACAGGACGAAAATACAACAAATCTAAGAAAATCAGGACCAATCGCAGTAGAAAACAAACTTTACCGCACCAGATGTCCTGTGTTTCAATATAAACTATTTCGACAAAAAAATACCAAAAACAATGAAAAAAGAGGAATCCCCTTTTTATATGCAGGCTTCAACGTTTCAGGATAATAACTATGAATCAAATATTCTTTGTTACAAAAAGCTCAGACTAGGAACTAAATCAATTTCTAAAATAATAAAAGAAATGGCCCAATAATGATAAAAGACTAACTGGCCACAGTGCAAGGAAGGGTTCAATCTAAAAACAAAAAGACAATGGAGTGAAAGACACAGAAATTGTGCAAAGAACAGGACACAAACAAGTTACCTGCTTGCTGTCATACTCCAAAACAAGCTTGGAACAACAACAAAAAAAACCATCTCTAATGTGATCTTCAACAGGAGAATCAGATAATTACGAGAATACCTCACCAGTATTAGAGGCTATAACATCAACACAGACTCAATCGACTGTAAGTAACAACAGTAAACAGTCCATTTACAAATGAAATTTTAATTTTTCGAATTTACATCCGGCAATGAGTGGTCTTTTCACCAATGCAACATTACATGGTGGAAATTTCAATATTACATTTAACAATGGGCCATCATCGTCATCAGATCAACAACCATCAGATGTCAACAAACAGAACAAAAGAAAGCGTCTATGCGTAATTGACAGTGACAGTGATAGTGATTTCTAAAATATTACAATGATTCAATTCATTTATTAGTTGTGGGTCGGGATTATCTAATATTTTCATTACTTAATATGCTTAAAACAACTTTTTTAAAACTAAACGCAATAAATATCTGATCAACAAATGTATAGGACTGTTTTATCACAAGACAAGTCTGGGTTGTTTGAGAAAAAACATTTGTATCTTTCTCAGTGTATGAATTACTTGCCGTTTTATTTACGAATATTTCAAGACTCAAACTATGTATTTTTAATTTACACAGATCTTCTGCTAACATGATTTCATTGTACATACTGTTATTATGGTTGTTGCTAATATGTGGTAACATCGAACCGAACCCGGGTCCTGAGCGCACACCAGAAATATCTGAGAAAACATTGTCAATCAAACAAAGATCAGGGAGTAGAGTGATATAACATAAGCTACATGAAATTGAGATTTGCATAAATTTGTTAAACTTTCTACCAAATATCATTGACTTAACATATCAAGCATGTTAAGTGGTTGATCTTAAACTGATTTGATTAAAAACGTATACATTGATTTGAGTTCATCAACTTTTTGAGTGAAGCAGCTGCAAGACATTCAATTCACAAGTAAAACATGTTTTAATCAGAGGCAGCTGGAGCCTTCCTCAGAGTGTGGGATGTTCTTTCCTTGTTGGTGACCCTCTGCTGTTTTCTGGTCTTCAGTCGGATTGTTGTCTTTTTGACAAATTCCCCAGTTCCATGTAAGTTCAAGCAAACAACGACATGTTTCTTCTCGAAATGTCAGGAAAGATTAAGACAAATATAAAAAAAACTACAAAGAACACCTAGCTCATTTATCTTTCTTCTAGAAATTGTTGTTGTTGTTCATGATGTAAGAGTTTAACTTCAGTATTCTAACAAATTTAAGAAGTTTCTATTGCCGGAAGTTTGGGAGCGCGTGGTTTCAAAGTTAAGCAACCAGATGTGTGCAGCCCCCAGACACCAATCACGACCACACAATGTTTGAATATGTCTATGACTGATGACAATTTCGATATAATTAACATTAAACAAATATTATTATTTTAAGAAGATACATTTGAAGTTTGGAAGAAGCTATTGTTTCTTACAAGACCAAGGGACTATTTGCTAAACAACAAAGGTACATAATATAGTACTAGAACTCAACCGCAAAATCGCTGGCATTTACAAATAATAAACCGTTGTAGGATGATTTTTTGTAAAAGATTTTGTCTTGAGAATTTTAGAAAAGGTAGCAAAAGCCCTTTTATTCCAAAGTCTTTAATTTGTTTAGTTTCTTTTATATTCTATCATTTTCGCATTTCGATTCAAACCACAATCATTATCCACTAAGCTGCATTTGTTTGGTAAAATTCAAATTAATTCAAACATAGAAATAAAAGTAACTGCTAATATACCATTATTATTCTTATAAAATATGCTTCGAGACTAGTCCTTTATTTGAGCTTTGTTAACATGACAATGGTATGCAATATTAGGTTAAAGTAATTTTTTGGTTTGACGTGTTTTACCATTTGATTTAGTGTTAACGAAAGTCAATTAGACGAAGATGGCAAGCTTAATTATTGAAACTGATAATAGCAAAATTATCAAATTATTTGCACCCTACCATTTGCTACACAGCAGAAAACAAAACTAGATATGATGACCAAACACACTTGATATAGACTCCATCTCCTGCATTAAACAATTAGGGTCCGTAGGTGACCAGTTGTAGATAAAATTTCGGCCCCTAACCAATATACTAGTACCTTCATTTTAGAGTGAACGTTAAAAATTCTCACACCTTCAACCCAAATGGTCTCTTTTCTATTGTATTAAGTGTAACAGAACATTCATAAAATTTTGCCAGCATCCTTGATCTGTATCATTGGGTACACCATCTCCATTCTGGTCATATTCCTGTGCATCTTCGTTCACCTCGTATTTTTTCCATCTCATCCGTGTACACAAATAACGCAATAAACTATCTTGCTATACCAATATTTGTGATTTTTTTCAAATTCGTGTCAACTATAAAATGTATGTCTTTAAAGATTCCAAATTCTAAAACCGGTATTTCGACTTAAAGCTTAGGTTTGGACGTGGGTGACTTTTATTAGTGTGTACATGAACATGAAACCAGTCCAAGAAGATGCAAAGACAGGTAGACCACTATTAATTTTCATTAAATTTTGTTCACAAGGTCAGCCTGTTAATAGTGTAGTGAATTGTGCACAAGTACTGATGAGCTGATGTCCTCAACCTTTAATCCCGAAGGTTGACTTGGGAATTGAAGTACGGTCACTCAAGTCTTTTCCAATTTATTTTCGAAGAACGAGAAATTAAGTATACCCCATAAAGAGACAAGTTAACTTACAAGGACTGTTTCGTACACTGTCACTCATACCGCATCTTTTACCCATTAAGTAAAGATATTCATTGTTTTCACAAATGAGAATATGCATAGCATCCTCAAAAATTTTGCAAATGGAGTTAATACATGTTAAATGATATGTGTAAGAACAAACTCCATATTAAAATAGATGGTCGCACTACTAAGCACAAGGTCACAAAAATACTAAGAACTAGGAAACTGCAGCTACATTACAAGTGTATAAAATAATTATATATTGGTTTCTTTCATGACATCATACTGCCAAGAACGGGAATTAACGGGTGGATTTCCGTATTGTTCATACGAAAAGATGGAACTTTCCGAAGCATATATAGAGACACCAATTTGAGCGAGTTTAGCTCTGTAGTACTCGTTTCGTTTCCTTGATGTGCCTTTACATTTTAATTGTAGAAGTGTATTTGCGAAATTAACATTTAACTTGTTATAAAAAAACTATCTAACGATTTTATCATGTTTAGCTCACCTGGCCCAAAGGGCCAAGTGAGCTTTTCTCATCACTTGGCGTTCGTCGTCTGTCGTCCGTCGTCGTTGTCGTCGTTAACATTTTACATTTTGAACTTCTTCTAGAGAACCACTGAATGGAATGAAACCAAACATGGCATGAATGTTCCTTATGAGGTGCTGCCCAAGTGTTGTTACTTTGTAGCCGATCCATCATTCAAGATGGCCGCCAGCGGGGGACTTAGTTTAACATAGGACCCTATGGGAAATGCATACAAATGACTTCTTTTAGAGAACCACTGAATGGAATGAAACCAAACATGGCATGAATGTTCCTTATGAGGTGCTGACCAAGTGTTGTTACTTTGTAGCCGATCCATCATTCAAGATGGCCGCCAGCGGGGGACTTAGTTTAACATAGGACCCTATGGGAAATGCATACAAATGACTTCTTTTAAAGAACCACTGAATGGAATGAAACCAAACATGGCATGAATGTTCCTTATGAGGTGCTGACCAAGTGTTGTTACTTTGTAGCCGTTCCATCATTCAAGATGGCCGCTATCGGGGGGGGGGGGGGGGACTTAGTTTAATATAGGACCCTATTGGAAATGCATACAAATGACTTCTTTTAGAGAACCACTGAATGGAATGAAACCAAACATGGCATGAATGTTCCTTATGAGGTGCTGACCAAGTGTTGTTACTTTGTAGCCGATCCATCATTCAAGATGGCCGCCAGCGGGGGACTTAGTTTAACAGGACCCTATGGGAAATGCATACAAATGACTTTTTATAGAGAACCACTGAATGGAATGAAAACAAACGTAGCATTAATGTTCCTTTCTAAATGAGGGGCTGGCCAAGTGTTGTTACTTTGTAACCAAATTTTATCTTTTTATGCCCCACCTACGATAGTAGAGGGGCATTATGTTTTCTGGTCTGTGGCTCCGTTCGTCCGTCTGTGCGTCCGTTCAGGTTAAAGTTTTGGTCAAGGTTGTTTTTGATGAAGCTGAAGTCCAATCAACTTGAAACTTAGTACACTTGTTGCTTATGATATGATCTTTCTAATTTTAAAGCCAAATTAGACTTTTGACTTCAATTTTACTGTCCACTGAACATAGAAAATGAAAGTGGGAGTTTCAGGTTAAAGTTTTTGGTCAAGGTAGTTTTTGATGAAATTGAAGTCCAATCAACTTGAAACTTAGTATATATGTTCCCTATAGTATCATTTTTCTAATTTTAATGCCAAATTAGATTATTACCCAATTTCACGGTCCATGGAACATGCAAAAGGATAGTGCGAGTGGGGCATCCGTGTACTTTGGACACATTCTTGTTTTTATATGATTTCAAAAACCCAGGTAGAATCAGGTGAGCGATACAGGCTCTTGAGAGCCTCTAGTTAATAATCATTGCATATTGGTAAGGTAACAGACTCATATCCTCGACACTAGCATCGTTTTATCTATTTTCTGTTGTTTTACATCCATTCTGAAATTTAAAAGTATCACATTTAGCACTATGTATCATTAAATGCATCACATCTTCTACAGCTCGTACAACACAAATTTGATGTAAAAGTAATAAAAAGCATGTTCTATTTTACCTTGCATTTTAAGATAAATTAAAACCTATTATAGTCATTTACATTCTCATTTACGCATTTCTCACCGTGAGAGTTGTTCAAGAGAACCAATACATTTCAAAAGTATTCCAAAACATAATTTTACAGATTTTTTTAATAATTATTCACAGATACTTATTGACGCCATAACGATAAGTGAAGGGCAGTCTCAACTAAACCGTTTCTGTTGTCCGATTTCAAGTGTTGAGAGAAACATATCGGACCAAAAGTAAAAAATACTTACATTTCGATAACCTCTTCCCTCCTTCTTTTGGCACGAATATTTGTGTTTGTAACAAATATCCCAGAAGGAAATACTGACATTAACATTGTGTTTGGGATGTTTAAGTACTCATCCTATACTTCTATTATATTCCTGAAATTCAAAAACAAGACCTATATTAATTTATATGAAATAGTATGTGCTAAACATTGCCTTTTATATCTCCTTTTTCACACTATTACATTTATTTTGCTCCTATCGAGCTCTATCACGTTTATCTTAAACTTGATCTTAAAAAACCATTGCAGTTTCTTAAACTTTTCATAAACTTTACGTAGGAGTTTTATTGATCAAATTTCCCGGTTCCAGCCTATTTCGGTCTTAAAAGAACGTTTTCTTAATTGTTCGAAACCATTTTTTTATGGTGGCATTATAATCTATGGACATTCCTTCTACTGCCCACAGGTTGACACCACTCAACATTGGGATTATCAGAATATTAATGTTGACTACAGCATTGCGGATGGACTGCAATATACATTTTTCTGTCTAGTTTTGTCCTCATTTATTTCAACTTGGAAAAAAGGTGAATGGTAACGATTATCTAATAGTTTCCGCATTCAAACGCTGCGTGCAAACGCTACCTTCTATATCGAGTTAATCGATGTCATTTAGCTAGTTGGCCGTTTCTTCATGAATATCACGATCTTTTATTAATTGACGTATTATTGTGAGAGATTGAGTTACTATTCTATGGAGTATGGTGAAGCAAGTACTGTTTTGTTTTTTGCTTTGTAAATATCCAACACTAACTTCAGTGTTGTGGAATTTGCAAAAAAGCAAAACAGAAAAGTATGAATTTTGAAAGATCAACATCTGCAATTGTATCCCTAAATCACTTGATGACATGACTGCAACAAAAATGTATAATGCAAAAATGTCATTTCTTTCTATTTGTGGGTCGTCTTTTTTCAGTAATTGATATGTCATCTTGATATATTTGATATATCATAACCAATAACAATAAACGAAAAACGTGTCTTCCTGATGGAATAGTGACCGCAGGGGTTAAGAAATCCACTAGCCCGACGCCCGGGACGTCAACATTTAGACCTCGGGCAACCAAGACTTGTAACAAAAAAAAGCCCGACGGACTAGTAACAAAAATTTCTTGGCGTTTCTAAAATTGAAAGGGGAAAATCCCCTTATCACTTTTCTATCTTATCCAATCAGATTCAACTACGACATCCGGGATTCCCAGAATTTGAACTGATTTTGTACAAGTTTTAAAATAGAACAAATAACTCTGGGTGGATCTTGTACTTTCAATATCGATGTGTCAGTACAGGGGGTGGTATTGTACATTGCTTATGCAACCTGATTTTACCTCCTCCTGATTAATTTATTTCAATATAAATGTGAATCCCTTTTGACAGCTGAAACCTGACTTTTATCAGATATAAATTTGAAACATGTGCTGATAATTCTTTTACACAAACGTGATGATGCTATTGTATCTGATAAAACCCCCTCCGATCCTTTTACATACCCACGTATAGCAGTGAACAAGACTTGTATCATCCCCGGATTTGGTCAACTCATTATATCAGAATTTCAGTGAATATTCAATTATCGATTAATTGAATATATATATGCTAATGGAATATTTTTTGCTAATATAAGTTTTGAATATCCAATTTGCATAAATCTACTATACAATGCCGTGAATGGATAAAAATTGTTAAGTTTATAGAATTCATTGTTATTGCAGCAAACTCTGAATTTGTAAGGCATACTAGGGCTAGCAGGTCAGTTTTGTTGGGCTAGTAGTTCTTCCAACAGGGCTAGTAAAATCTTGCAACCAATTAGCCTGGGCTAGTGAGCTATAACAAAATTTCTTAACCTCTGAATACCATTTTGAAGGAAGGCAAATCATGTACACATGTCATATTAAACCACAACTAGAAGTGTGCCCAATCACAAATCTGCATGTCTAGCTCATACAATATCACAACTACCTATATACGCTGCTTTAGGATTTGTCTTTTCAACCTGGTACTTCATGATAAAAACTAGCGGGCAACACACTATTATTTTCCGAATGGACTCCTCTGGAAAAATAAAATACATAATTAGAAAGTGCCTTCTAAACAATGTAAGCTTACAGTAATCATGCATATGTACAGTAGTAGCTGATACCGATATATTCATGGTATGATAATAAACAATGGAGAATGCAGATCACCATCTCTTCCTGCCCTACCACTCTCCTGCATAAAACCATTCAGACTTCTATGTGCTCCCCAGTGAATAACATATCGGATATCTGGATATTCCAAATGCTGTTGTGGCTATTTCAATTCTTGTTTTGCTATCTGATTTCAAATAAAATTATCCCAAAATATTTTTCTTGTTTTTGTTCATGGTAGCATGATGAAACAGCGAATAAACAATTTTTGGAGGATGGTTGTCCACAATAGGAATGGTCAGTACCAAGCTTATCTAAAAATAGTGCCTAAACTTGAGAACAAGCTTTAATATGTCGGCAGTATATAACTGTCTTTGGTGTACTATCTCTTTGAATGGCCCGTAGGTGTCTTGTTGCAAGGCAAAATTTCTGTCCCTATCCAATATACCCTCATTTTCTATTAGCAGTCCAAATTTGTCAGTATCAAAACTTTTGCTGAAACGTGTTTATTGATGATGATTGAAGTAAAATTCAGAGCTAAAAGAATCGCGTAGCAGAGTACGATTATTTCATTCATATTATGAATAAGACGAGAACGAACAAGTTAAATTATACAACCCGTACACATCCAACATACAATGGATTTAGTGTAAAGACGTCATAAACAGCCAGAGAAAAACATGACCTTGTGCAATGCCAAGTTACAGGTATCGACAGATTGTAGATCCAAGAAAATGTATACGTATATGACATACTAGTAATATTTTTCAGTACAAACTCGATTACTTGGAAAAGCTGGCACTTTGTTTGAGGCATTCGGCTAGATTGTCATTGATTTCCTTTTCAGTCACATTGAGCCTCTTCTTGAATGTATTTCTGAAAAAAGTTAAAAATCAATAAAATTCAAGTTTATTAGATGTTGTAACCATATAAAAAGCAATCAATGAATTCATTACAAGAATTAATCTCCATAGCTAATCATATTGTAAATGTCTGAAATATTGCATGCTGCCTTTTAGTCTGTTTTATACACTACTAAGATTAGCATTATTTATCATGTTTCCCTTGATATGGATTTCAATTCAGTTCTGGTCAATTTGTTTTAAATTGTAGTATAACACTGCAGATATGTTCGCTAGAAAATGCATTATCTGTAAAAAGGCAAGAAAGTTTAATAAGTTCAATCCTTAATTTGTATTTTTTAAAGTTTTATACCAAACGCATTATAATACAAAACAGTGTAGCTGTAGAACACAGTGGTAGTGAAACCCATTGATTGTGGTTGTGTTCTTCGATTGAAGAATTCACAGCAATTATACTTTTGAATATATACTTTGTGTTGAAATACACTTCAGACATACCATGACTAACCTGATTTCGGTGTTGTAATGCTTGTTTGGTTTCTTACTTGGAATCAGCAGCAACACCAGATATACCTCTCCTCTGGCGCTCCTGTTCACTCTATTCTATAGCAGCCTAAGCAATAGTAGTCAAAAGATGGTGAAGATTCGTTCACGATTATCACATTTAATTGATGACGCATGACTTCTATTTCATTTTCGAATTTGTAGTGTAGCAGATTTGTTTTCTCCACAAATATTTAGTTTTCCCATTGTCCGTAGCGTTATTTGTACGTTTCTTACTTCCCTGCTCTGGCTCCAAACTTTTGATATCCTTCTGTCACTTTCTTTTTTCGAAGCTTACAAGCCATGCGAATACAAAGTTTCTATTAATGTTCGTGACCATATTCATGATGTGACTGAACAGCTAGGTCAAAATGGAATGGAGTAAAAGCTGATTTAGCTACTGAAACGATACATTCTGTAATAGACATCGATTTACGAAGTTTATCTTGAGGGAAAACACAAGGTTTAGAAGCGACTTTGTGGGATTTTACAGCAATCAACGAAAAAATGAACTTAAAAAGAGATGCTGGCATATTTTCCATTAAAGCACCAAACGAGGCTTCATTGGAGTAATTGGTCTTCATTTAATGTATCCTTAATATCTGCAGAAACAGCTTGATGTTATATGTAAAGTCTCAACACGGGTCTAAATCAACTATTTTTTCTAATATAGGATTTTGCTGTTTTTTCTCTGATTAAACTTTATCTTATACCTAGTATAAATATAAAATAAAAATATTGGATCACCGTTCATTTAAGCTCACAATCTGCCTCCGAAAGAAACATACATTTATTTTAATGTCCTTTTTTTACTGTTAAACCAATAGGAGAAATATTGGTTATATCGAAACGAAAAAAGATCTTAATTACAGAAATCGCTTAAATTTTACAATTGTTTGAGGGGTTAAGAAATGTTGTTATAGCTCACTTGCCCAGGGCTAATTGGTAGCATGATTTTACTAGCCCTGTTGGAAGAACTACTAGCCCAACAAAACTGACCTTCTAGCCCGAGTATGCCTTACAAACTCAGAGTTTGCTGCAAAATACAATGACTTCTATAAACTTTACAATTTTTATCCGTTGTACAGTAGATTTTAGCAAATTGGATACCAAAGACTTATGTCAGCAAAAAAATATCCCATTAGCAGATATATTCAATTCTTTGATCACGATAATTGAATATTCCTGGACTATTCTGTAATAAAGAGTTGACCAAATCCCAATATGGTACAACTCTTGACCACTGCTATAGTATATGGATATATAAAAGAATTGGAGTGATTTTTATCAAGTACATCATCACGTTTGTGTAAAGAATTATCAGCTGGTTTAATAGGTGAAATGCTTATATTTGTTTTCAGTTTTAAGATTCTCTTTATTAAAATAAATCAAATGACCTCAAATATTTATGTGATTAAATATCACCATTCATAGTTTGTGTCTTTTATAAGTGTTTTGTTAAAGAAGTACGGTAATATCCATATATTTACATTTATCACAGATAAGCTAATTTTGGGTTATAAATTGACTACAAACTGAGCAGTCTCTAAACTGAAATTGTTTTTGTTATAAATTTTATTTCTTTAAAATCGAATCCATTTGAATATCAATGAAGATAATCATATTTGATGAAATATTATTGCATCAAGTTTAGGTTTTCTGAAGACTTTAAATGTTTAGGTTATGGTTCTGGAGGCTTCTTCCGTTTGCAAATAAAAACAAAATGGCGTCTAAACATGTGCACATGTTACAAATTTATATCTGACGAAAGTCGGGTTTTTAAATTACTGTCAAAAGGGATTCACATAAAAATGCAATGAATTATTAATCAGGTTAAATTATATTTCCCCGATTGCATAAGCAGTGTATAATACCCCCTGTAATGACAAATCGATATTGAAAGCAAGTTATTTGTTCTATTTTAAAACTTTTACAAAATCAGTTTTAACTTTGGGAATCCCGGATGATGTAGTCGAATCTGATTGGCTAAGATAGAATGGTGATGAGGGGATTTTCCACTTTCTATTTTGAAAACGCCAAGAAATTTTTGTCACTAGTCCGTCGGGCATATTGGGTAACAAGTTTTGGTTACCCGAGGTCTAAAAGCTGTAGTCCCGGGCGTTGGGCTAGTGAATTTTTTAACCCCTGCCTGTTTAGGTTATGTACAGCTTGTTTGAGAACAATGATAAAAAATATAGGTCACCGATGAGTTAAAACAGATATTTCAATTTCAACGTCAAAAAGACATTTTTGCGTAAAAGACAGATAATTTGGAGCTTTTTCAATGATATTACTGTTTTTAAAGTCATCTGTGGCCAAACCAAATCGAGTTGTCTTGGTGATTTTTCACTAAATAATTCAAAATTTGGTAACTATGTGGAACGCATCTATCCCATTGAACTAGAGATAAAGGATACTACAGATACAGTTAAGTCGGCTTCATATCTTGACTTGCGTCTAGAAATTGACAATGAGGGTTGATTGAAAAGAAAACTTTACGACAAAAGAGATGATTTCAGCTTTCCAATTGTGAACTTTCCATTTCTAAGTAGCAACATTCCAGCATCACCTGCATAAGGGGTATATATCTCCCAATTGATACGATATTCCCTTGCTTGCATTTCCTATCATGATTTTCTTGATAGAGGGTTGCTGCTCACTAGGAAGCTATTAAACCAAGAGTTCCAAATGGTGAAGTTGAAATCATCCCTTCGTAAATTTTACGGACGCCATCACGAGTTGGTTGACCGTTATCGAAAAACTGTTTCAAAAATGATATCGGATATGTTCCTTACGTCGTAACTACAATCCCCTTCCCTTCCATGAATGTGACCTACCGACTAAGACTATTTGCCGGATTTGTTTTCACATAAGCAACACGACGGGTGCCACATGTGAAGCAGGATCTGCTTACCGTTCTGGAGCACCTGAGATCACCCCTAGAATTTGGTGGGGTTCGTGTTTATTCTTTAGTTTTCTATGTTGTGTCATGTGTACTATTGTTTGTCTTGTTTCATTTTTTGCCATGGCGTTGTCAGTTCGTTTTAGATTTATGAGTTTGACTGTCACTTTGGTATATTTCGTCCCTCTTTGGTACCATATTATAAAGTAGTAACTAATAGTGTAATAAATAGAATTTGTTGCTGATTTGTTTGTACCCGCGAGCCTTCTTAAGCCAGTCTAAAAGTAACTGACTTTTCTCTGTTTGACTTAAGACTTTGATAGTTAATTCTGGCAGTTTCTAAGGTCACGTAATCTATACCCGAAAGATATAACATTGTGCAGCAGATTGTATATGTAAGATAACACATGGTTACAAGATTTGATTTCTCTGAAACAAAAGGTTTAAGTAAATATGAACAGAATTAATTTCTTCTTTATTGAACTTACGGATTTATACAAAATCTTGTTTTCAGCCAAATTCGATAAAGTAAAACTTCATTTAAGAGTGTGTAAAACTTGGCTGATTTAGATCACTTTAGATCATGCAGGCTACTGATTAGCTCTTCACATCTTTAGGTCTTATCAATCTTTGCAGTTCAAATATTTCCTTTTATAATAAATGTTTTCTTTTAAGGTAGCACAATACAAAGATTTTTTTTACTTCCAATCACTAACCTTTGAAATGCTGTAACTTTCTTATTAATGCATAGAAAATAATAAAAGAGGTATATATAGATAGATAAAAGATTGATCTTTTAAATGAATACAATATTTTTATTATGCAATCACTATGTAATCAATTATTATGTAATAAGTGGCAAAATCTGGGTAGGTTCACTTGAATGAATTTAGCTCTATCATCTCTTTAACTATACAGAAAATTTTAACGAAATCTTAATCAACACATCATGGGCTTCAAAAGGGTGTCTCAGATTGTCTCTATGGTATTCCATTCTCTCAAAAATCTCTATTAGTGTAAACATCCTAACCACATAAAAGAAGATAATGTTTAATTAGGTGTAACATTTGTTCTATACATTCTATCTGAAATCTGAGACACCCTTTTGTAGATAATGGCCATAGGAACAACATATAATAAAATCAACCCTCTAGGGATACCTATGCAGAAGCTAATTTCATTTGAAAGTGGAAATTTGGAGAAAAATATTTTAGACAAAGTTAAGATTATAATTGGTTACATAATTGTTGCATTATACTAACATTGCATTAATTTGAAAGAGTAATCTGTTAGCTATCCAAAACTACATCTTTTATAAATTTTCAAGCGTTATTAAGAAAGTTACAGCATTTTCAAACTTGGGAGTTGGAGTTATAAAATCTTTGTATTGTGCTACCTTAACAACAACTTATTTAGGATTATTTTGCATTGTATCATAGACACAACATTGTTGCCTCATAATTTTTTCATTTCTTTGAATAAAATACGTTTACCATGTTCACAGTATAGAACTAAAAATAAAATATACAATAAAGACTCGATAATTTACATGTATCAAATAATGTTTCAAATCAATTAAACTATAATCACACTTTACCAGATTTGATACCACATACGCAACACGACGGGTGCCACATGTGGAGCAGGATCTGCTTACCCTTCCGGAGCACCTGATATCACCCCTAGTTTTTGGTGGGGTTCGTGTTGTTTATTCATTGGTTTTCTATGTTGTGTCATGTGTTCTATTGTTTGTCTTTCTCATTTTTAGCAATGGCGTTGTCAGTTTGTTTTAGATTTATGAGTTTGACGGTCCCTTTTGTACAAAGTACAACTAACTGATGTACAGGAACTGTCAATATTTGCTATCTGTTATGTTTTATTTGTATGTAATTATAACTCTGCAGCTTAAAATACTGTCAGGGAAAACTGAACACATGCCTGTGATTCAACTTCACATGAAATATACCAGATTGTGTATGATCGATTACATATAAACCAGAAATTCCGGACACAAGACACTCATTTGAATGTTTACATTCAACAACTCAACAGTTGATGTGCATCAGTTTATTAACCCTATTCATTAAACAAGTCATTTCTTTGTCATTGTTTTAATTATAGGTCTGCACAATTATGTAACACCAATGCAACGGTTGATATTTATCCATGAAATCCTTTTTAATTGACAATTCAGCCATTAAAAGTGGCATTTAATTGGATACTGTCATACTTATCAACAATTTCCAGCGACGGAATATCTATACTGTGCATTTTCATTTTTGTTTAAAAAACATGGATAAACTTACCATTTTTCCTTTCGATGGCCTGCGAGGCTGACACTAAGCTAAAGACAAAGAATATATGTCAGAGTAAAAGTAGCACTCACAGTGTTAAGTAGCGAGCTATTACATAACACTACGTTGTATGGGGCTCAAGTGAAAGTTCAATGTTGCATAAATCTCTGTCTGAAATTGAATTATACAATGGTGGTTAACTGTTTATATTTAAGATGTTTTAAACAATGTGAATAAAACTTACCCTGATGGGAACAAAGTGATAAGTACCCTTTTTGTAACTGGTCCACTCAAATTTTCATATGTAATGCTCAGGTCTGCTTCATCTCTATTGTTGACACAATTTCCACCTCTGGTGCCCCATGAGCAGCAGTTCCAAAAATTTCCAATGGATCATAATCAAAAAGTAATATTACATCTTAAGCAAGAATTTCAGAAAACTCAACATACAAATTAACGTAAATGGAAGTCCTTGGTTTTAGGTCAACATCTCATGATTTACATTTTTTTGTAACTTGTTTTGCATAAAAAGACCATTTAATTATTACACAATGCAGTGTAGGGTCCTGTTGGCTCATGTTCTACATATATATGAATTACTTCGTTTCGTTGAATTCTTGGTTTTATAAGGTGATATGAGTACCAACGTCTGCTTATTGATTGTCATTTTTCTACAGAGTATGTCATCTACCTTAATTACCTAGCAGTACATCCAAGTCATTGTCTATTTTGATTATATCTATATGAAGAAGGCTGAGATGGAAAGTTAGGAAAACAAACTTTCGGCCATTAGTAATTAGTAATTAGGAATGGTCTTTTTCTCTCAGAATATCTATCACTCAAAACTTAATGGTGCTTGGTGGTGGAACAACATATGACATGATCATGCTACTGAAGGTATGATTAGTCAGCACTGTTGGATAAATCTTGTACAGCAACACTAGTCACATCTATTAAAGTTTAAATGTTAAATTAAAGCAGTAACTGAAACTCTTAACAAATGTAATAAATTTAGGCAAAATTTGACAGGATGATTTTGAAAAATTGGTTGATGATTTAGTATTCGTGTTTACCATGTTAGTCTTACATTGGCCTTTAAAAAGATCATCGGCGTTCATAGCGGTGTGTCCATAGGTTAGTAATTTTACAGAAATTTTGCAGTTTTTTGTTATTATCTTAGATATCGTTATCGTATCTAATAATATCCAATATTTAATACTATTTATTATAATGTTAACCTTATGTTACACGATTTTCAAGGCATCAGTATATACATATGAGCGATAGTACCAGCTTCCTTCTTGATGGTATCCATCCTGATATTTATTTTCATAATAAGGCAAACAGGGTAGGGGAATTATCTCTGTCGTAGCTGAAATATACGATAATGATTTACTTTAAGGGAAGAAATATTAGGAAGGAATTTAATAGATGTGTCAATTATCAATCCAATTACTTCGTGTCTAATAATATGATATTCATGTTTGCTCAGTAGTATTATTATCAATGCTCAAACGATTGAGTGAAATTTCTGGATCAAATGGCTTGGTTAAAAAGTGATGGTCTGAAATGAGAGCTAATGAGGTTAACATGTGGATTATATATATATGTTTGTGGTGACTTTAGGTTTCATGACTTGTTCCGACTGTGAAATTCAAGTTATCGCCTATTAATCGGATAAACTCCCCTTCTTCTAAGAATTTTACCAGAAAACCAGTATACCGTTTACTAAGTTTGGTTTTTATATCAACTGCAACACAGTATGATGATGATACACCAAGTCTGTTCAATCTGTCCGATACAAATTACAAATTAGTCAACACTCAACATTACAATGTCTGTGGTTGTTATTAAATTATCTGACCATTATTCTACTATAAAACCCTGAGGCTTAATTTAAATTAAATCAAAGTTCAAACATAACCAATGGTTCTTCCACAGGATTTGTTGTAAACCCACAACAAGGAAAACGTCCTTCCATGTGATCTGAAAAAAAACCGGAATGACATATTAATAAGTAGTAAATTGAGCAACTGACAGTTATTGAGGATAATTGTCAAACATAAACTAAAATAAACATAACTAGGCTGCATCGGTCACATAAATACATTGGTTTGAAAACAGAAATGTTCCCAGAATATTGTTCACGAAAATCAGTCTGCTATATCATGTCTTGGCATTATATGACACAGAGAATGAAGGAACAAATTCCACATGATGCAATATATGTTATTTGAGCACTTTCAGCGAAAGAGTCTAACAAAAACTATGTTATATGAAAATAAAAAAAACAAAGCTACATCAAGATATCTATCTTTATAATAACATTTTTCCATAACTACCCTATTGATCTTTGGAAACAGACTTTTTTTTGGTCCTTAGACAATAATCATCCTTACTAGCATGCAATTATATGAAATTAATGTAAGAGATTAACATATTTAAAAGAACTTGCAGTATAAAATATGAAATAACATATAGCTAAGAGAGTTCCCTTGAATACAGTGATTTCCCTTAGTAACAAGATTCATTGTCAAATTCATAGATTTGTCTTATTTAAATACCATTACCTTCCAACATCATCAAAGTATTTGCCTCTGCCCGAATGATGCCTTCCATGGTAGATCCTTGACGTCTTTCACAGCAAACTGAAATCAAAAAATCATTTAGAAGGTTAAACTCTTTTGATTTGAATTATTGACAACAAACCAATGAGTTTTTCAAATATAATTAATTAAAAAAAAACTACTAACTTCCTGCACATTCAATTTTAAATAAGCAAGTCCTTGTTGGTGCTTAGTCCAACTTACATCAATTTATTATTATATACGAGAAAATTACATACAGAGAATTTAGTATTTGTTGAATAAATTGCAATATGGAAAATCCGTCTCAATTGAAATGCATAGGTTTGGGACGTTCCTCGTGGCCTGTATTTGATTTCGTGGACATTTTTTTACTTTTAGTGAAAAACTGAAATAGGTGTTTGGAAATGCACGACCCAAGTATCCATTTGTCTCGTACTTCCATGAAAACAATGGGGACGGATCTTTTGTTCCGGTTCACAGTTGTTCTGAACAATTTCCATAGCGCTCGTGTATAAAGCGTCCGACATTGTCTCCTTGGCCTGGCCACGCAAATGTAAAATAACTGGTTCGTTTGGTCTGGCCAAACCCAACAGTTTATCAAAAATCTTCTGGAAAATCCAATTTATTGGGTTGACGGTTCTGTCCAACCTAATTTCTCCCAGCGCAGATACGCGCATGTCAGACAATGCCTATTGCATTGCTATGATCTGATCATAGTTAAAATAAGGTGCATATTTTGGATTAAATGAGGTCGACTTATAAACTTGCAAGTGCATAACTCTTCATCAATGTTTCTTGGCTTTATACTATTATGTTAACTGTTAAAGGCAAATTATTATTCCACTATTTTTACGAATGAATGAACAAAAAAACAAACTATTTTGCATTTTTATATATCTATATTGTACCTAGTGCCCCTTTGAGAAAGGTAGGTCCTTTTTGGTTGTTTGAAAAAGAGGGACGAAAGATACCAAAGGGACAGTCAAACTCATTAATCTAAAACAAACAGGCAACACCATGGCTAAAAATGAAAAAAGACAAACAGAAAAACAATAGTTCACATGACACAACATAGACGACTAAAGAATTAACAACACGAACCCCACCAAAAACTAGGGGTGATCTCAGGTGCTCCGGAAGGGTAAGCAGATCCTGCTCCGGAAGGGTAAACAGATCCTGCTTCACATGTGGCACCCGTCGTGTTGATTATGTGATAACAAATCCGGTAAATAGTCTAATTCGGTTGGTCACATTCATGAAAAAGAAGGGGATGGATTGTAGTTACGACGTAAGGAAAATATCCGATATCATTTGTGAAACGGTTATTCCATAACGGTCAACCAACTCGTGATGGCGTCCGTAAAATTTACGAAGGGATGATTTCAACTTCACCATTTAGAACTCTTGGTTTAGTAACTTCCTTGTGAGTAGTAACCCTCTATCAAGAAAATCATGATAGGAAATGCAAGCACGGTAATATCGTATCAATTGGGAGATATATACCCCGTATGCAGGTGCTGCTGGAATGTTGTTACTTAGAAATGGAAAGTTGAAAATTGGAAAGCTGAAATCATCTCTTTTGTCGTAAAGTTTTGTTTTCAACCGACCCTCATTGTCAATTTCTAGATGTTTGTCATGATAAGAAGCCGACTTAACTGCATCTGTAGTATCCTTTATCTCCAGTTCGATGGGATAGATGCGTTCCACATAGTCACAAAATTTTGAATTATTTAGTGAAAGAACATCATCTATATAGCGGAAAGTAAAGTTAAAGGATATTGCTAACTTCTTATCTTTCTTCCTAAGAAGTTCCTGCATGAAGTCAGCCTCATAATAATAAAGACACAAGTCGGCGAGTAGAGGGGCACAGTTTGTTCCCATTGGAATGCCGACAGTCTGTTGAAAAACACGTCCTCCGAACGTAACAAATATGTTGTCAATGAAGAAATCAAGCATCTTGATAATATCAGTTTCAGATAATTTTTTGTTTGAATCAGAGTGATTCTTTACAAAGTAGGATTTATCCCTCCCTATGACAAGATACTTGTATCTACTTTGGTCATTCTTTTTTATGAAGCAAAGTAATACCAACTCTTTCAATTTGTCTTTTAGTTTGGAATGTGGAGTACTTGTAGAAAAGTCCAATATTTTAATACTGTAACAAGATGAAAGAGAGTTAGATTGTATGTACTCTAAAAGATCTTTGGAATTTTTAAGTATCCACATCCGATTCACGCCACCTCTATAATAGGCAGTTTCACAATAACTTTGAAGCCTGTCTTTGATTGCTGATAAAATAGATGGTAATAATTTAGAAAGAGGTTTCGTGGAGCACTTGGAAGACCCAGCAATATACCGTTGTTTGTAAGGACACTTATGTAGTTAAGGTATCCAATACAGTGATGGACGATCCAGTTCTTCATCTTTGGTTGAAATTCAAAAGGAACAAAGAACATACCTATGATTATCCAGGAATTCCTCTTTGGAAAGTGTCGTGAGGGTATATGTTGAGTTTCCAAGTGAGTTGTCAATACCTCATTCGTTTATCTAGCAGTTAATATTATGACTTTTATACACAAAAACGATGTTATTTGGGGCTTTGACTGCGGGGAAAACAACATATTTATCATGGTTGTCGGATAGATGTTTAGCAACATTTGGGTCTTTAAAGATTGACGTAACATGGGCATTGATGAACCCATTCAGTTTCTTAATTCTGATTTGTATCAAACTCATTATAAAACTCATCGCTCACACTTTACCTACTGATCCTGGTAATAAAGAGAGAGAGAGTAAGATAGTAAGGAAAGGTTAAAGTAAAAATCGTATGATAATTGGAATATATTCATACAGGAAATGTGTATAGAGTTGGATTTCAATAAAGCACGATTCGTTAGATTTTTCGTAGGAGTGACAAAGAAAAATTTGGGAGGAAACGGCTAATAAAAAGCTGAAGTTTCTGCAACCCTTTCCTCCTTTGTTTCTAAAATTTCTTCAGCCCTTTCCTTTTCTGTTTCTAAAATTTCTTCAACCCTTTCCTCTTTTGTTTCAAATATTTCTTCAGCCCTTTTGTCCTCTGTTTCTAAAATTTCTTCAACCCTTTTCTCCTCCGTTTCTAAAATTTCTGTAAGTACATGATAAGAAAAATCTTGATCAAATGCCCCACTATAAAAAGGTAATGTCAAATTGACTAAAATGTTGAAAAATTATCAAAGCACTGATTGCAGGTTTGGTGTACATTCTATACAATTATCTATAAAATATGGTCAATTTAGGGTCATCTGATACAATTATCCTAAAGTGGTTAATTAACTGAAAATGTTAAATTTCCACAAAGCTGTGGTTGGTTAAAGTTTATCTACATTTTAATTAACCCGAATAATCCAGTCGTTATATTACGATCACTTCGAGCACTCCATTAACGCCTGAATGCATACACGATAAAAATGCGTCAACCGGAAATTTAAAAAACGAACTGCATCATGGAATCAATATATTTTGACATATGGCGCGAAATAGAGGAGGAGTTTTAAAAAAAATTGTTTGTAAACATGTGCAATGGGGCAAGAAACGTTTTTTCATTGTACACACGTGTTTGATCTGAAAAATTTATCAAAGGAATGAAGAAGGAATATTCTTAAAATTCACGGTGAGATCAATATATTAGAAACTTTAAAGTCAGTTTACGGTGGTGTTGAACTGCATGATTTTAGTGCTTTTGAACACGACTATAGCACTTCCTGCAAACAAAACAATGTTATACAGGGTACATATAGGAGCCGGAGGAAACTTTCTACGTTGACAGACTCTTTGAAAAGTGTAGCATCTACACAATTTTTATCGCTGAATCCAGAAAACACAACTGTAGTTACGCCATGGATCAAATCATGCTCACTTGCACAGGAAAAACGATCTCCGACAAGAAAAGACCGAGGGAATGTTTGACTCCAGTGAAGTCGGGATACACACCTCATGGACAGAAACCATTGAAAGAGATTAAAACTCTACGACAGACTCCTAAATCTACTATAAAATCTCCTCCTGTCAGTCCAGGTCCAAAAGTGAAGGTTAGTAATTTATAATAATTCTACATGGTATTAAAGTTAATGTGTTAAAAAAATTTGTACTTTTTAAGTTTAATACATTGTACAGTGCCAACATTTTTTTTTGCACATGTATGTCATATAGACATATATGTATACTCAGTGATTTGTATAGTGAGACAATTTTCTTAACATAATTTTATTGCTACTGAATCAGCTTATCCATTTGTCCTCTGGACATGAAACTAATCACAGCTGGAATTGTCTTCTTAAATCAACTGTTAATAATTAATCCCATCTTCTTTATGTGTGATTTTGCCAACTTATCTGTGAGTGTTTAAATATTGACACCTACATGTATGTGTTATATTTCTCTTTGATCCTTTAATGTAAACTGCAAATGTATGTTAATAGGAATAGTATGAATATTTTATTGTTTTTAAATTTCTATAAATCAAAAAATTATTAAAACTAAAATCTTTGAAAGAAAAAACAAAGTTACTAAAACTGCCCGATTCTGTCCAATGGCTTCCTTTCTGTACAGGATGAGGACAAAATGATCGAATGACTCCAGAAAAACAGATTTATCTACGACATGAAGTCGAAGATTTACAAAGATAAATCATCAAAAACCACAGCTTGGCAGGCATATGCAGAACATTAAGGATTTGAAGGTAAGCCGAACTTCCTTTTAAATTGCTTGCTTTCAGTGTTCATTTCATTACAAGAGACGGTAAGTTATTAAATTTAGTTATGATAATGTGTTTCATGTTAAATGTTAAGAAACATATAACTTCATGACATCAATTTTATGTATTAAAGAAGCCTTGACGAAAGTTTCGATTTGGATGGCAAAATCAAATCGGCTCTTCTTATGAAAGTGTATCTAAAGACACATCTCAAATATTCATTTGACACGATAGCCAAACTTACAAAGATATAACTCTTGAACAGTCTGATATTTTTTGTAAAGTCAAATTAATCATTATCCCCTGCAGAAATTTTAAGATTCAAGATTTAAGTCATAACCTCAGACACATACTTGTGTACAAGAGGACAATATACACAAGATACATACTAAGATAATACATAGCGAGACAGGACAAATGAAACACAAATACATAGTATATTATAAAAGATAATTGGTATAATTAGATTAAGTATTTTATATTTTTCTTCATGAAAGAATGATTTATATTCCCAACCAATATACATGTATTGCATACATACATGACATAGTATTAACGTTTGGTTTTTACCTAGCCTCTTTCAAAAGTATTGTCAAAGATATTTCGCCGAATTTTGTGAAGGGTTTTGGAACCGCTGAAGCCGCAAGAAGCTATAGACCTGCTGAGTTATTTATTTTCAATACATTGCAAGTCCGGTAATTATTTTCAAACTACCAAAGAACAAACCATTTATTTTTGTGATAATCAAGGCTGAGTTATTTATTTTCAAAATCCTCCAAAAATGTCAGAATTTTCTTACACTTTGCTGAAATGAAGATGTTAATCTACATTAATGAAATCTACATTTTACCCCTATGTTCTTTTTGTAGCTATGTCGGCCATCTTGGTTCATAGGCAGGATCATCGGACACATTTTTAAACTAGATACCCTAACGATAAATGTGGACAAGTTTGGTTAAATTTGGCTGAGTAGTTTCAGAGAACAAGATTTTTGTACAAGATAACCAAAATTGATGAAAAATTGACAAAAATAGACTATAGAGGGCATTAACTCCTTAAGATGGTATGGGTGTCTTTCGACATCTTGGATTGTAAAAAACAGAGAATCTAAGGTCCATATTTTCTATCAAGTTAGCAACATTTTATGCAGGAATGCAAATATTTAATGTGAGTTTTCATTTAAAAGAACAAATTTATAAGAATATAACTTAGAAATATTAATATTTTTACAAGTGTAGATTATTTTTGGTTGTTTTAGAATATTTTCAAATTGGTAATTTAAGGGGAGGTAACTCTAAAACAGTGCATTTTCTGAAGGACTCTACATGAAATTTTCCTATTTTGTCTTTTAGCTGGAAAAAACGTACGGTGACCCTATCTTTTCTTTTGATATTCTCAAAGCATTGTCTGAAAGCAATCTTTTCCCAATTTATTTTACAATTCTATCATTTTGTTTAGTTTCTATTCACAAAATGTTGTTTTTTCCTGTATAGTCCATACAAAATTTGTCATTTTGTCACAACTTTTAGCTTGAGAAAATGCACGGTGACCTATCATTTTTTATAATATTTTTGAACATGTATCAATAGATACTACATTTTGACAAAGTATGAACAAATTCTATCATTTTTATTTTAGACTCCCATACCACCTTAACAGCTCAACTGACAACTTTGGTAATGTGACTTTCTTACTTTGCTGAACATTATTAATGTTTTCAGTTTAACTCTATCTATAATAATATTAAGATTAGAACCAAAAACTGCAAAATTTCCTGAAAACTACAAATTCTGGGCCACCAGCCCAAAAACGGTTTGTCCGATTCATCTGCAAATTTAAGGACCAATAGATCTTGACCTGATTAACCATTTTACAACTGTTAGATTTGCTATAAATGTTAAAAAACAAAATTCGATAATGCAATGAATTACTAAGTGTTCTTTATATTAATAAACAGTACAACCACTATATTGTAAATTTGTCTTCAAATTTGCAGATTTGGGCAAAGAACTTAAACCGAATATTTCCTGTCATTGTACAATTCAAGATGGCGTTATACCACTGAACGACTTTTAAAACGCAAAAGATTGATGCATTTTTGATAAATCATTAATGTTCATACTCTTTGTGAATTTAAAGTGTCAATTAGTTTCATGAATGATAGGTTTATATTAATATATAATGATGGTCACCAATGTTTTTGGTTGGGTTTGTTTTATCGAGTCTTTAGTTTTATCTTCTGTTGCTTGTGTACTATTACCTGTCTACGGCCTATGCTTAATCAGTGTTTTAGTTGGTAATTTTTGTGTCATTTTGGTCTTTTAAGGATAGTTGTCTCATTGGCAATCATACCACATCTTCTTTTTTTATATTTATCTATGACTTTGAGTCTCTTTGTCATCGTTAGCTCCGCTTTCATTGCGTATTCTATAACTTTAGAATATCTATATATAAGCAGAGATGTTTTTTCTCCGAAAAATGACCGACACACTTTTTGGATATTACTCAGACAAATAGAAAGAATTGAGTGGTTATTACATTTCTACCCGTTGATATTCAGAGATGGAAGTTTCATTAATGGTGTATTAGGTATACATTAAGTCAGATATCTGATGTACAGTAGTTATCGTTTGTTTATGTTAATTATACGTGTTAGTTGATTTATGTATGTAGGCTGGACTGTTTGCTGTCCCGTTTGATTGGTTTTACACTTGTAATTTTTGGGACCCTTTATAGCTTATATTTGGTGTAAGCCAAGGCTCCGTATTGAAGGCCGTACCTTTACCTATAATGGTTTACCTATACAAATTGTCATTTGGATGCAGAGTTGTCTCCTTTACACTCATACCACATCTTCCTATATCGCTTACGCTATTTATATATAATTTCGTACCTGTTTTACATTCACAGATAGGGCAGTTGTTTTCATCTAGCACAAAACCAAATGGACATGGTAGTTTATTACAGAAAGGACCACAATTAGGTGTTAATGCTGAAAAATAATTTGATACATTTTGTTAACAAAAATAATACACAGAGTTATAATATGATGTTCTGTCATAATAGAAACTAAGAAAATCCTGCTTAGTATCATTTTATGTAATTTTCATCTGTGTTATCAAAATTCCAAAAACATTGAGGGGCCTCAGCGGCCGAGTTGTCTAATAAGTTACTACGGTAATCAGTTGCCAGTCAGCACAGAGTTCGGACACCGCTCGTGCAGGTGCACTAGACTTAAATCTAAATTGACTTGGATAGTCAGTTATTTTGACGAAGTTCGGTGGTTATTACTGGACAGGATAACATTTTAATCATGCCAAGTATTTCTTTATTTGAAACAAATGTATTTTCTTTATATTGTTTTTTCTCAATCGATATATGAAGTTCAAACAGCTATATACTACTTCTGTCTTCATAACCCATTTCATTTGTTGATATACGTGTACTATCGGGAGTGGATCAACTTGTGTCAACCGCCATTATAACCTCACTTTTGGTCACGTGTCTAACCTGGAGATGAACAACTGTGTCCACAGCCATGAGAACATCATTTCTGATCACGTGTCTTTACCTGAAGAATTACAACTGTGTCCACAACCATAAGAACAACACTTCTTATCATGTGTCCTACCTGGAGAGGAACAACTGTGTCCACAATCATGAGAACAACACTTCTGAATACGTGTCTTACCTGGGGAGGAACAACTGTGTCCAAAACCATGAGAACAACACTTCTGATTACGTGTCTTACCTGGAGAGGAACAACTGTGTCCGCAACCATGAGAACAACACTTCTGATTACGTGTCTTACCTGGAGAGGAACAACTGTGTCCGCAACCATGAGAACAACACTTCTGATTACGTGTCTTACCTGGGGAGGAACAACTGTGTCCACAACAATGAGAACAACACTTCTGATCACGTCGCTTACCTGGAGATGAACAACTGTGTCCACAACCATGAGAACAACACTTCTTATCATATAAACAATCGCTGTCCAGAGTGCATAGGTCAACACATATCCCAGCCGTATCAGGTGGAAGTGTTGGACAGGTACCAGGCTTTACAGTGACTAAGAAAAAATAAATACCTGTACACGTGACCTCATACATCATAACTACCTATGATGGTGAAATTTTAGTTATATTGTACGTATTTAACGGGAAAGTTTAATCACCTGTAATTTTGGGCAACATTTGTGCAAAATATATTTAACATTACACGGATCTTGTTGTTTATTGTCCTACGAAATTATTCAATGCATATCAATAGAAGTGAAAGACGCAAATAGAATGAATAAAAAAAGGAAAAAAAACATTGACAAAAGGCATATCAGTAAATACGGATCTGTTTATCTGATTGACGAAAGGTAAGATGTATTGTTGATTTGATCTTTGATTTTATGCATGAAGTACCTGGCGGAAAGCAACTATGTCCACAACCGTTAGAACAACACTTCTGTACACCTTGACAATCACTGTCTACCCTGCATGTCTCAGCACACAGACCACCGGTACCAGGTGAAAGAATAGGACCGGTACCAGGCTTTGGATCGACTACGATTGAGAAGTTCATTTAAAAAATAGGAAAAATCATTAAGATCACTATTGGTGATATATTGGTATTAAGTAACAGTACATTCAATTTGATGTGTGTCAATTAACTATAACTATAAATTCATTCATATGCTCTTTAAATTCGTATTTATTTTGCATTTTTAACCTTCTCTTGATTCGAGCATCACTTATGAATCTTGTGTAGACAAAACGCGCGTCTGGCAAAGATACAAAATGTCAGTCCTGGTTTCTATGATGAGATCATTTTCATATTCACAATATAGTTTTCTTATTCATGTTATACATCTGGAAGATTCACAATATGTTTATTTATTTACCTTTTGGTAAATTGTAATTCGCACGTTTACTGAAATGTATACCTTACCTGGAAAAAAAACATTCATGTCCTCAACAATTTGGACAACACTTCTAAACACCGTAACAATCACTAGCTACACTACATATTGGTAAATCAACACATGGACCGTTTAGATCTGGTCGAACTGCTGTAAACTGTCCAGGTTTTCCATTAGCTAAGATATAAGCATAACTAAGTGTACTGCTAAGGCATTAAGATACTTCAAGATAGTATATATCCGTGAATGTATTATCGACAGAAACGTTGTGGTTTAACTCTGTCGATGTAAATCGTTGTGATGAATATCCTTATCATATACTTCTATTCAATAGTCACCCGTGGAAGGGGAGGAAGATAAAATCATTGTTAAAAGATTTACTTGTTACGAAAATTGTTATCACATTACTTTTAAAGGTATTTTTCATTATAAATGTTATAACAAGAATAAATAAAACTCACTCTGGCATTATTTAATGGTTGATAAAAAGCTCAGGATCCCGTCATGCTGCTTATATATATTTACCTCATATATTTAAGTATCATCAATCATGGAAGAGACTCTTTAATTATAAACTATTTTTTCTCATAACATATCATACATAATATATATGCCTACCGAATAAACAATATGATACTCACTACCAACATATCAACATTAAATAAGTAGACACAATCATTTCAGTTATCACATCAAAAAAATGGACGCACGGATATATATTTCTCTAATTTTGCGCTGTTGCCAAATTTATTGACCGGTGTGAGAAAACATTTCTTCACACTAGTGAAAAATGTGTTCTTGGCAAATGATTGGTAGAAATTGAATTTGTTTGCTTTTTTCTGAATTTTCCTTTTGTGACGACATGAATAAAGGCGACCATGCCGGATTACGTCACTTTAGAAAATACACAACTTTGAAAAAGAGAGAAACATCATAAGAGAAACAGATTCCACCACTTAAACAAGTGTATTATGATACGCTCCACTCTCAACAGTTAAATTATTAAAAATAAGCTCGAAAAGCTTCGAGCTTAACGTATTACAATTCAACTGTCTCGAGTGAAGTAATATCGTAACACACTTTTTGTTGTAATGGAATCAATAGTTGTAGCATTCCATGAACCGCAAATGTCATACATTGTATAAAACTTATTGCTATTTTTCTGTGACGGCAAAGTTTCACAATTTCACATATCTTTTAAACCAGGTAATGTTTCAACAATAAACTGCTCTTAAAAAAGTTAATCATTTAATACTTCAAACAAAGCATTTAATATGACTTTGATTTGTGTTTTAAAATTGGATAATTTGTATAGAAATGATCATGCAATTAAGTTACTCGGTGTGGACTAAATAAGAAATAAGATGAATTGATTAATTCACGTAATGCAGAATACCAGTAATAACAACAAATAGTTAAAATCGTACTAGGATTAGGAATCAAGCTGTTAAAATATATACCAGTTTTTAAGTACAAATATGCATTTTATATGTTATATTTGCAAGTCCGTATACATCGATATTTCTTGTGCATTTCCAAACCAGATATATGTATTACTGTACAGACAAATGATAGTGCAAGAATAGTAAATATCATCCGTGCTTAGGTTTGCATTTATCTGTATCGCAGTTTGTATTTCACTCACATTATACCCCTAAGTTCCAACTTATGTAAAAATAGGAAGATGTGGTATGAGTCCCAATGAGACAACTCTCCATCCAGAGTACAGACTCCAACAAGGATTTTGTTGACTCACATCTGACAGCAAGATATAAAAGGCGTGTATGATTGATTTATAAAAAAAGAAGATGTGATATGATTGCCAAAGAAACAACTACCCACAGAAAGACCAAAATGACAAACATTAACAATTATAGGTCACCGTACGGCCTTCAACAATAAGCAAGTCCCATACTGCATAGTCAGCTTTAAAAGGCCCCGATAAGACAACGTAAAACAATTCAAACGAGAAAACTAACGGCCTTATTTATGTAAAAAAATTGAACGAAAAACAAATATGTAACACATAATCAAACGACAACCACTGAATAACAGGCTCCTGACTTGGGACAGGCACATACATAAATAATGTGGCGGGGTTAAACATGTAAGCTTTCTTTACCATTTTGAATTAATAAAGTAATCGTATTGAATTTCGAAAATATGCATCGTATATAAGCGCAATATATATTACTAATTGTGACTGTTTATTTAACGCATCTTTTAAATATAACGGAATTTGATGAGACTGTTATTAAAGTGAGAGGGTTAGCGCTATAGAACCAGGTTTAATCCACCATTTTTCTACATTTGAAAATGCCTGTTCCAAGATGCAGGAATATGACAGTTCTTGTCCATACGTTTTTGATGCGTTTTGTTATTTGATTTTGTCATGTGATTATGGACTTTCCGAATTGATTTTCCTTTGAGTTCAGTATTTTAGTGATGTTACTTTTTTGGATATTTGATTCATATATTTCAGACATGATCATTTGATTTGTGTAACTTACCACTGTCATAGCGTTGACTAGTTGAAAACTGGTAAAAAAGAAAGATTGATCTAGTTGTATAATATACAATAATAAAAATAGAATAAAATTGAGACAGAAAATGGGAAATGTGTCAAAGCGACAACAACCCGACCATAGAGTAGACAAGAGCCGAAGGCCAACAATGGGTCTTTAACATAGCGAGAAACTCCCGCACCCGTAGACGTCCTTCAGCTGGCCCCTAAACAAAATATATACTAGTTTAGTGATAATAAACGCCATACTTATTTCCAAATTGTACACAAGAAACTAAAATGAAAATAATACAAGACTTACAAAGGCCAGAGGCTCCTGACTTGGGACAAGCGCATAACTGCGGCGGTGTTAAACATGTTTATGAGATCTCAGCCTTCCTCCTATAACTCTAGCCAATGTAGAAAAGTAAACGCATAACAATACGCACATTAAAAATGTGTAATGTTAACATTGTTTGGGAACGTTCAAGTTGGCCAGTAAAGGCGGATAAAAAAACAAAATATTTCATATTAAATTAATAGCATGGCGAAAAAGTACAATATTAGCTTAGATCTCAGTAAAGTGTAAGCATAATCCTGGATGTTGCCAGTTTTTTGTAAAAGTGACACGTAAAATAATTAAGTTTAATGTACTTTGCTTTTTTAAAAGAAATCGGAATTTATTATAGAATATAAGAATGTTATTATATTTAAATCGATTTTAATTTTTATCACGTTATTTTACTGTTGATTTTTATTTGTATATAATAAATTTGCTTTAGTCAAGAATTTAAGTATATTGAAGGACCTTTTGTCTTATTTTAAAAATATGCTTTAAATTATAAAAATTATTCGAATTAGCTCTCGCCGCGATATAGCCTTTTTGTGCTAATGCGGCGTAAAGCAACCAACAATCAATCAATCAATCAATCAAAAATCTTCTCCTCTGAAACTACTTGGCTAAATTAATCAAAACTTAGCCACAATCATCTTTGGGGTATCTTGTTTAAAAAATGTGTCCAGTGACCCGGCCATCCAACCAAGATGGCCGCCATGGCTAAAAATAGAACATAGTGGTAAAATGCAGTTTTTGGCTTATAACTCTAAAACCAAAGATTATTGTGAAAAATAAAGATTTTAAATGATTCTGTAATTGGCATTCTCAGTGATTATAGAACATATATAATAATGTTATCCAGTCTAAAAAAATCTTGATAATGTTTCAGAATTATTGTTCATTTTGTAATCAAGTCTAGCCTATCTGGCACAATACACAAAAATCATGATAATGTTTCAGAATTATTGTTCATTTTGTAATCAAGTCTAGCCTATCTGGCACAATACACAAAAATCATGATAATGTTTCAGAATTATTGTTCATTTTGTAATCAAGTCTAGCCTATCTGGCACAATACACAAAAATTTATGCTGGTTCTCTTGATATAGAGCGGACACAATTTGTTACAAACAGATGGACAGACGGACAGATGGTATGATGAACGGACGGACAGACAGACAGAGGGTATGATGGACGCACAGACAGACAGACAGATGGAAAGACAGACAGATGGATAGACAGACAGATGGATAGACAGCCGGACAGACAGACTGACTGACAGTGTTAGTTAATATACATGTCAAATCTGGAAAAGATCTCTTCCTTGGTCAATTGTGCAGAGCTGAAAAAAGCAATTCAAAAATTAATTAAGACTTTTGCCTTTTGTCAATACTATGCTCTGTACTGAAATTGTCATCATATATAAAAAAAAATATTCAGTAGAAGTGCTCTTGTTACTAAATCTGATGATAATCTCTAGACAAAATTATGAAATAATAAACATTAATAAACTGTAAAAATCATGACCTTTTAGCCAGCCCATTGTAGTAAATATTTTTTTCTCTCAAATAATTGACATTAGTAATGTGAATGATAAGTTTATATATATAATGAACCCAAAATATGTGCAATATGAAAAGCTACACAAGCAATAGGTTGTTACCAGTGCAACCTCTAGGAGGATCTACATTATACAAACGTAGCATTTGTAATTAATAATGCAGACAGGTCATGCATAATCAGACTATAATCCATTTTCATCTTCCATTAACATAGTTGCAAAATAGTAACAATTGTCATATATATATATAACTGTAAAACTTGTAAAAAATAATAACTGAAGCTAAAGGTAAAAGTGGGTAAAATGTGATTATAAATAAAGCAAATAAGCTGTGAACATATTCTTTTTATCAGTACAAAACAAGAGATTAGAAAAATATATGTTCTCCAACAAGTCTGCTTTGCACCATAAAAACATGCAGAATAAGGCTGTGATAAAAGGTGATATAAAAAAGTAAGAAATATAGAAAATGCAAGCAAGCAATTCAAATAAGCAGCAAGATTATAAGACAGGTTCATTTAGAAAACAGCACAAAAGAAACATTGTAAATGCATTTATATGATGAAGTTGAAATACAGAGTTACATTAATTTCATTCAATTTGATTGTTGTATGATACTCCACATCCAGTTTTGGGGGTATCATGACACATCGACACACACGCTGGTAACACACACTCTGATGTCAAGAACAAAGCGACAGACAGACGGTAAAGTATAAAGGATGAATATTAACGGTTCTCGAGAGGTAGAGCGGACACAATTTGTCAAGATTAGCAAAATGGATGCGCTGCTTCGTCGCTTCTGGTGCCGACTGACGGCCTTGAATTTATATAAATCGGGCATCAATCTATTCATTTTTTATTTATCTCTTATTTTTTGTAAGTTTCACCTACCTGCCAACCTTTATTTTTTTCATATTTTAACAATTTTCAAAGAGACCCATCGATTTCGGGAAGAAAAGTCAAAAACCATACCATTCGACAATGTGGAAAATGTGCAGATGAACTGTAATTCTGTAGATATAATGACAGATTCCCGACAGGCATGTTGTAAAAATAGCTTCAATTCGGATTTCACTGCCCTCGGTCAAACAACTCACAAAGTACTCCGTTACAACATGTAACAAATAGACTTGAAAGATGCTCACACAAACAAAGAAGTTGTATGATGACTTAGAATCAAAGACTGTCAAAGTGCGTTGGCATAGAGAGTTGGCAGATAACGTGGTAAAGACCCATACAAACTGGGCAATGACAAATTGTGAAGGATCAACTCAGATTCATTGCGTCACTTGACAATATAACAATGCACAACATTGATCGATTGTTGGTTGCTTAACGTCCAGTGGCAAATATTTCATGCATATTCAGGACGAGAACAAGTTCACAATAAATACAATATGTAGGTCTTGTCATAATGGAGGCCATCTGGGATGATGGTTGGGAAAATTTGGACTGCCACTGGAAAATGAGGGTAAATTGGATAGGGACAGAAATTTTGCCTTGCAACAGGCCACCTACGGACCCCTCAAAGAGTTTTTGCAAGGGTTCTTAACGTGCAAAGAGCGTGGCACTCTCTTTACACAACAAAATTTTTAACTAGATAGATAGTGGGGACATACAATAGAGATGTGCATAGCCCTTAGAACAATATTGGTTGACCTTTTATCTGGTGAGATAATATTTTCCCAGTGACAATGTGGGGTATGAAGATTAATAATTGTTTAAGAAAGAGAAAATGGTTTTAAATTAATTATCTGCAATCATTAATTTAGAATCACAATGATTTGAAATGTTTTGCAACAGATTATATTTTTATGAATATTCCAATAGTGTAAGCAAATGTTTTTATAGTATGATAAAAGTTCTTGACTTTTTATTAATCGTGTAGTGGGAGTCCGTCAATAGATGCTTTACAGAATGCTCTTAAAGAACATAGTCATAATTTTATTAAGCCTGACATTAAGGATCCCTTTTTGATGGAAGTACGGAGAGGATTTGTTGTATCTGTTACCCTGGAGCTGATACAGGTATCACAGGATGAACTGCACAACCCCTTGAAAATAAGGTTCAGTGGAGAAGATGGACTAGATTTAGGGGGTTTGAGAAGAGAGTTTTGGAGCCTGTTCCTCCACAATATTTCCAACTCTGTTTATGTACAAGGCATGTTTACTTTGTATGACAAGACTAGGAATTAAATGTTATGATGATTTGATCAATTATGGAAGATGTGTTATTTAAATGGCGGGAATTATCATACATGTAAATTATTCCACTTTCAGACTTTTTATACGACCGCTAAACTATATCACACAAGGTTCAAAAATATAATATATCATTAATTCTTTTATTTTCAGAAAACACAGCAGATATATTACAGGACATCATTTTTCAACCAAATGCTACACCATTGACAAACGAACTGACGGAACCTGTTACAGACGAACTGATAAGACCTTTCAGATACTGTTGACATCACCTTTGACAGACACTCTTACTGTTCCGATGACACATACAGAGACATTACCTTTTACAGTGACAGTGCCATGGCCGACCTCAAGCACCAATGGTACCACAAGAAAATAGAGATCCAGTTACAGTGGCTATCATCCCTCCAGCGCCTTAAAAGAAGCGTGGATGAGATAACCCTACTGATGGAGATGGCAGAGCTGGGACCCGTCAGAGAAGTGGTCAAAACTTTGCCCTTACCTTCGCTGACAGATGTAAATACAAGGTATGCAAGAAGTTGTTCCGGTCGGGAATGGTGTGGACCACTGAGGCGATTGATGTTTTGGTTATTAGTGATGAAACAGGGGCAGTTATATGCCCAATGCGCACAGCCACGCCTACGTCAAGACACACGATAAAAAGAATTTTGAGGAGTTCAAGATCCTATGGCAGGGTTACCTTCAGCTGCCGGAGTACACAGATATACAGAGTACGAAAAATGTTAAAGACTGGGTGCGGTATGTCACTAAAGAGGATTACCGTTCTGTTGCAGTAGGGGCCGACAAAGATCTAGTAAGCACTCTATGCAAAGCTTACATATGTGCTCAGAAATGGGAAAGATTACAGCCTACCTTAGCACCCTACTGTTACTTAACGTGGATAGAGAAAAGGGTATTTGAAGCACAGTTCCAACAGTTCCGGCAAGAAGTACAAGAAGAGAAGTCCCTATTTGATATGAACAATGCTATATTATTTGATTGGCAAAGATACGTACTTACCTTTTTAGATGAACGCAAAGTATTATGGATATACGATGCCGTAGGTGGCCAAGGAATGACATTTCTAGCTAAATATATCACTTTATTCCGTGATTGTATTTGTCTCGAGAGTGGTAAAAAGACAGACTTGGCCTATGCCTATAACAATCAGAAGTATTTATTGTTTGCTTACACCAGAAGTATGGAAGAGACCATCACCTATTCCGTGATAGAGAATTTTATTCTCCGGTAAATATGAGAGTAAAGTCAAGAGATTCAACCCATGCAAAGTCTGCTGTTTTAGCAACTTTGAACCAGACAAAACCAAATTATCAGTAGACCGCTGGATGTTGTTTAGTTTGAACAATGGTGTCATGACAATTATGTAAACATTGTAAAAATTTTGTGTCAAATTTAGTATTAATGGCAAATTTACAGATGCCCAACATGAAATGTATAATAAAGGGTTAAAGGCCTTATTTAAACTAAAAAAAAATGTTTCTCAGGTCATAAACCAAAAATAAAAACACTCATTCATGTTTTTGACCATACAGTTAAATCCGTCTTAATGAATGGCAGTGAAATATGGGGTGACATTAACTTTCACAAACTAAACACTCAAGGGGATAACTATTTCAAAAAACTATGTGGAGACCTGGCAGTAGAGAAGGCTCATTTAAGCTTTTGTAAATTTATACTTGAAGTAAGTAAAAAAACAACAAATATTGCAGTTATGGGTGAACTGGGCAGATATCCTCTATTTTTGGAGTTTTGTTAAATATGTTTAAATATTATATACGTTTAAAAAAATCTGATGACTTATTATTAAAAGAGGCTTTCAACCTCTCAAAATCTCTACATGATGAGCAGAAAAAGAGCTGCTATACCAGTATTCAAACTTTATTTAAATACTTTAGCATCAATGAAAATTATGCACTTAATTTAAAGACGAAGTTAAAAAACTATTTATGCAAACAGATGCAATCAAAATATGATTTAATATGGCAAACTGAGCTAAATAATGATTTCAGGGGCAATAAACTATATGGTAACAAGCTCAGAACTTATAGACTTTTTAAAAGCAGATTTTGCTTAGAAAATTACCTTTTCCAGGAAAATTTTAAATATAGACATTATTTAACAAAATTCCGTATCAGTGCTCACGATTTAGAGATTGAGAGGGGAAGGTACAAAAATTTGACAGTGTCAGAACGTATCTGTAAATTGTGCGGTACTGAGGTTGAGGATGAAATTCATTTTCTTCTTCAGTGCCACAAACTTTCAAATATTCGTTTCAACTTTTTAAATGAAATAAAACAACGGTTTAAAACTTTTAGTGGTTTAGATATTAAATCACAATTTATTTGGCTAATGTCCTCTGAAGATACTTTCATACTCCAGAAACTCGGAGAATTATTGGAAAATTTATCCTCATATAGGAAAGTTTCCTTAAATGATATATAGATATAGAAATGCCCAGTTACCCCTTCTTATATTATTAAACACTGTACTTGTTGTATTCTTGTACTTGTCTTAATAAATATTTTTTGGTTCGGTTATTTTTTTTTGTTTGTTTTTTTTATAACATTGTGTCTTAATCATATTGAATCACTTGTAATCATTTGTATGTAATTAATGTTGATTGTTCTGCTCCTTGTGGGCGCTTTGATTAGCAATAAAATATACTTGAATTTGAATTTGTATTACATTTATAAATAGTTAAAATAAAATGTTTAATAAAATTTATCATGCGTAAATCAACTAGAACAAGTGTTATTTATTTATAATATTTATTCAATAAAGCACAGTTATACACAATTTACAGAGGGTTAGGGTTATAGGTTAGGGTTAGGGTGAGCTACCCATTAGACATGGCACTATTGCCTTTTACAGCGACAGTACCAATGACACACACAGTGACAGTACCTATGACACAGACAAAGACATTACCTTTCACAGTGACAGTACCTAAGACACACACAGTGACAGTACCTATGACACAGACGTAACATTTTACAGTGACAGTACCTAAGACACACACAGTGACAGTACCTATGACACAGACATTACCTTTTTCAGTGACAGTATCTAAGACACACACAGTGACACAGACAGTACCTAAGACACACTCAGTGACAGAGACAGTACCATTCACTCAGTGACAGAGTTTTAAATTAGAAATAAAATTTCGCATATTGCCTTTCAACCCCATATCAAATAGATCTTTTAAAGTACAAAAATTACGGAGGTATTTATTGATCAAAGTTCTCTTTTCCAAGATGCGTTGTCCGAGCTGATTCAATTAGACACCATTAGATATCCAATTAAAGTTGGATTTTATGATGAAGAGGTGGAAGCTTTAAGGGGACCAAGAAAGGAACCTTTTGCAAATTTAATGATAGATTGATTGATTGTTGGTTGCTTTATCTCGCCGGGAGCTTATTTGAATATTTTTTTGTACAATTTAAAGAATATTTTAAAATAAGACAAAAGGTCCTTCAATAAACTAAAATCCTAGACTATTATTTACAAATAAAAAGCAACAGTTAGATAACGTGATAAAAATTAAAATCGAATTAAACATTTGAGATAAGAAAGTAACTGCTGATGATGTTTATGAGCTACGGGAACATTTCACAATAATTTGGAATAATTTATTAAATGACTCGGTAGCTAAGGTTCAAGACTGTCATACGTCGGAAAGGTAAAAATCAATTATCAACACTATAAAAAATTTACCTTTTGAATCCCCATCGATTGGTATCTATTTTATTGGTATTGCAATTTTCATCATTATGATAATCTTTCAATATAAATAATCTAAATGTATGGTCTTCCGGCTTCTGGACAAAGCATATGTCTAACAGGTCATACATAATATCTTGAACTCTCAATTGCATGCAATACTACTGTAAATTCCACATGAGATGTAATGTTTACAGACACATATAAAGATATGCATAATGTTCAAATCTACATGTAGAATTTTCATTTCATTTCAGGTAAAGTATTTGAATGGAGAAATGGCAAAGCAGACTAAAGAGATGAGGAAATTAGTTCTTCAGATAGAGTTGATGGAAGAAATGAAAAGAGACAAAAGAATACTCCACTACTCCACATTTCATCGACTTTTAATGAATTATTTTCTTATCAACTATTAATTCTTTGCCAGAATTTTCACTTGGCGGTGACCTCGACCTCATTTTATGGATCAGTGAACAAGGTTAAGTTTTGGTGGTCAATTCCATATCTCTGATGTTATAAGTAATATGTCTAGTGTATTCGGCGTATGGAAAAACTGTAAGGTGTACATGTACAAATGGCACGTGTCATCTGACGTTGTCCTCATTTTCATGGTTCGTTGGTCAATGTTTAGTTTTCTTGGTTAATGTTAAGTAAATGTGACAGTTGTAATATAGCTTTATATTAAGGACTTTCAACATAATATCAATGATTAGTTAAGAAGGCTAGACATTTCAGCGTGAATACTCTTTTTTTAATTCTGTCAGTGAAGAAATTGAAAAAATGTAAAAAAAAAAACGACATAATAGAGCCCAGCAATAGTCCCTGGAGTTCCCCAGTCTTGATCTGTAAGAAAAAGGACCAGACTAAGAGGTTCTGCATAGACTATAGAGGCCTTAACCTTTTGACCCGCAAGGATGCCTACCCTTTGCCCCGTATTGATACTTCTTTAGATTCATTGGGAGGGAATAAATGGTTTAGCACGATCGACCTAGCTTCCGGTTATTGGCATTGTTTAGTGGATGAAAAAGATAGACCAAAAACAGCCTTTTCTTGTCATCGTGGATTATTTCAATTTTAAGTAATGCCTTTTGGCCTGTGCAATGCACCTAGCTGTTTTGAGAGACTTATGGAAATCGTATTACAAGGCTATCAGTGGGAAAGATGGTTACGTTATTTAGACGATGTTATAATTTTTGGACCTACTTTTTAAAAAGCACTTGGAAATGTAGAATTTGATTTTGAAAGATTTAGGCAAGAAAATATAAAATTAAAACCCAAAAAGTGTTCTTTATTTCAACATCAAGTTTTATTTTTGGGACATTTAATTACGGATGAAGGCATTGCTTGTGATCCCTCAAATATTGAAGCTGTACGTGATTGGCCTACCCCTAAAAATATCAAATGAATGAGGTTCGTAGCTTCTTAGGATTAGCAGGATATTACAGACGTTTTATTCCTCAAAAGTTGCCTCTACTCTCACCCATTTAACTAAACAGGGGATACGGTTTGAATGGACCACGCCGTGTCAAGAGTCTTTTGAATGTCTTAAAAGCAAATTAATACCTGCGCCTATTTTAAATTATCCCTCAGAAACTGGTCGGTTTATTTTAGATACTGACGCCAGTGGGCATGCCATTGGTGCAGTTCTTTCACAAATTCAAAATGGTGAAGAAAAATTTCTTGCCTATGCCAGTAAAATGTTAAGTGACACCCAGAGAAATTAATGTACTACTTACAGGGAACTTTTGGCAGATTTAACCATTGAGGAACATTTTAGACATTATCTGGTAGGTCTAAATTTTAAAATAAGGAGTGATCATGCTTCCTTAAGATGGCTTAAGAATTTATTTTAAAAATCCAGAGGGGATGGTGGCCCGTTGGATATCCGTTTTAGAATCCTATAATTGTATTATAGAACATAGAAAAGGCAGTCAACATACAAATGCTGATGCCTTATCTAGGAAACCTTATCGACTTTGTAAAAGGGATGATTGTCCCGGGTGCGGTAAAGATAAAGATTGTGTAAAAGTTAACCTTTAATGGCTGAAAATGCTCAGGATTTAGACAATACAATTCCGTATGAGGACAATCTAGAACAAAATGAAACAATACCCCATACTGAGGAGTCTGATGATATAAATGAAAGTCTAGATTTTTCAAATTGGTTAAGAATATGGTCTAATGAAGAAATTAAGTCATGGCAAGAAACTGATGCAGATTTAATTAAAACAATTCAATGGAGTGGCTGGGAATTGCTAGAAATAGTAAATGGAATTTTGTATTTGTTTATGTAAAAGATTTGGAACTGATTTAGTCTTTAAAAACGATCCGATTCAAGCTCAAATATGAAAAATCAACCAAATATGCCGAAAAATTTCACTTTTCGGATGGTTATTGTCAAAAATGAAAGTGGCCGCATCCGTGTTCATCCCCAACAATTATATATGTTATGTATTATCATAAAATACAACTTCCATTTCAATATTAGGGATGAACACGAATGCAATCACTTTCGTTTTACACGAAAACCTTAGTCAAGGTCTATTAACTTTGAAACTTTTCATAGTTTACATGTATTAGTTTGTGACTAGGTCAATTTATGGAGAACCACTAGTGGTAGGTCAATGATATTTATTATGCAGTTGTATAATCATTCAAGGCATATCTCATTTTCATGGCGATTTTTTAACTCCGCCTCCTCAGTCATGGTCTATAGACTTTACATAGCTATCTCCCTGTAGTGTTCGGTACCACCTTAAGAGCTTAAAACTTTGATATAAATCGTACAGATTAAAAAGAATGTTCTACATAAAGTCAGCATGAGTAGGGATTCTTATAAAATGTCCCATGCTTAAAAATAAGAAGGGTTCTTCGACAAACCATTTATATGTACTATACATGAATATACCAAAATGACACAAATTTAGGTGTTACCCAACATCGACTAAAATTAATTTGGCTCGTTTAATTTTCATATTTTTTTTTACAAAATATTTATTTTGATCTTTTGAATAAAATATAAAAATTTCAAAAAACTTGAACCAATCACTTTCTCGAGAAAGAAAATGTTAGATATAAAGTAGTTTGACAAACACTAATTTTGATAATTAAAAAGCTAAATATTTCATTAACAATACAAGTTGATTAGAACCTCTAGGTGATTTCACAGATTTAATCCCCTGAAGTGTTAGGTACAACCATAACTTCCAATATAATAATTAAAAAATATGCTTTTAACATCCTGCAAACAGATTTATATCTTAAGAAACAAATGTTAAATTAATGAAAAATAGCTTCACCCTGAGCACTTTATACATCCTTCTTGTGCACACAGAAATATAACATTAAATTTTAATAATAAAAAAAAGGTTAAAAGGAATTTGTGCTATAGTCTGGAACCTGCACCCCCTTTTCTTGTAACGAACAAGTGTGGACACAGATCAGCATAGATAGTTTCCATCATTCTGAGAGTATTGCATGGCAATACAAAGGAAATAGTCCCTTACCGTTAAAAATGCATTGTTCGAAAAAACGAAATTTGAACTTTAATATGTAAATTGTCATATTAAAACTTCAGATACTAAATATAAAATCAACACAACGGATGTCAAACATGACTAAAAAGTGCAGAAAATTGATTAATTAGGTAATTCTTCAAGGTCTCAGGATTATAAAACTCTGCAAAATATCATCAAATCAGAACAGAATTTAAACTTGATCTTAAACTTGTATAGTAAAACTATAAACCAAATAACAAATCAAAATCCTATAGTATGATATAACAATAGTGGAAAATTTATTTCTTGCATTGATTTACTTAATCCAAGAACCATAACTCTGCAAAAATTCACCATAAGATTTACTAGAGTGAGATTTTTGGTTTCTCTTGTCAATTTTTTTAACTTCTTGCGTTTCCCCTTAGATACAGGGTTAAATATTTTGCCCCATCACACCCATTTTTCTTTTCATAGAAATATTTTCATGATCATTTACAAAATCTAAGCAAACTGAAGATTTCTTTTCTTACAATTTGTGACCCAAATAATACAAATGCAAAATATATATGGTAAAAGTCAGAGAAATCCTTTCCCTGCCATTTTTTTAACATCAAATATCTTGATAAGGAGTTCTTTAACCTATAAAATTTTTCAGCTTATATTTTGATCCTAAAGTAATGCTTTTCTGATTTATTTTATCATTTATAAGTTGTACATTTTTTTTTTATTTCACTTTATACATTGTAATATATAAATAAGAATGTGATATGAATGCCAATGAGACAAATATTCTAATAAATGAATTTTTTTTTGTCAAAACATGAACTGAATTAACCTGTAATCAAAATAAAAGTCTGCAAGCTTATTAAGAATGTTTTTTCATTACAGCTTTGTCTGGATAATATCTTTCAATATGGATGTCCTTCTTTGTATAGACTACGAAATCACAAAATTGAGAACCCGTTCCAAGTAATTGACCTTGTACCTAATCATGATTGATTTTTAATCTCGGTCCATTTTCAGACAAATCTAAACAAAAGTCTGCACCCTGCATTGCGTCAGTGATTAGGCTATATCCTTGGCTAAATGGACATTTAATTTCCATTATTCCAGCTACACCATTGTCACATATTTTGGCATCTGGAGTAGCACCAATAAAAGGGTACCTCGGGTTCACTACAAACCCACAAGCATGAACATGATGGCCAGCAGTTTGAACATATAAGTTTATTGCTTTTATTTCATTGTTTCTTCCATATGATGTTGCTTTACTAGTGAAAGACTTTGGCTTCATTATGAAAAGAATGAACTTGTCATTAATGGCAGCTTTTATTCTCTTTTCTCTTTCCTTGAACCACTTTTCACATTGAGATTGTTCTCTGGTCTGTTCTTCTATAATTTTTACTTCATCATTTGAAATGGTGTCTATCAAAGTGTGGTATTTTTCTGATAAAACAGATTGCCCATTTTTTTCGGAAACACTAAATCTCCACAAACAGTTTCCACTGGAACTATTTTTTAAGTCTACACCACATTTTTTAATGTTATTACGAATAGACAGATCAAATTTATCAGTTTTTTCTCATAATTTAATTCTAAATTCTATTTGATACTAGAGTAAACCATGAAATAAAGTTGATGACATCACGCTCACATGACTAAATTATGTCTATGAACTGATAGACAAAAAAACTTTATCAAATCAGAAGACATGTTACATCCAAAATTAAATTATTTTCTGATCAGTGTGAAAATAAAAAAAAATCATATTTCAACTTTTTTTTCTTTAACAAACATATTTAATGATATATTTTTTTATATTTCAGGGGCTGACCCAATTGATATTTTGTCTCTAACAGTGCAAAAGGAGATTTTGGAGAGAGAGACCTTGCAAGAAAAATATTCGATAATGAAAAGCTAACATTAACATACATAATGCATCCAGGAAATCCCATAAAATTTATCAGGTTCAACAGAGGGAAAGGTCAATCTTTTCAGCCGAAAACTTTACTAAAGATGATAAAATGCTGAGATATTACTGTGGCTTTAACAATTCTGAATTTAATGCAGTTTTAGTTTTTACTGCCAGATTCTTCAAATTCTCCCTTAAAAATGTGAAAGAATATGAAGATAAAGATAAAAATCAAGGACCAGGTTTTTTTTTACATTATGTAAATGGAGAAATAATTTGGACTTTACAGATTTGGGATACAGATTTCAAATATCTACTCAAGACTGTAGTTCACTTTTTTGGGACTGGATAAATTTCATGTACTTAAGGTTTGGAGCAGTCTGTATTTGGCTGCCACGTGATATAATTATTAAAAATATGCCTGACAATTATAAAAAGCATTTTCCTAGTACTTTGGCAATAATTGATGGTATTGAAATCAAAATACAGAAACCTTCTTCTCAAAACTGTATAGTATACCCTTAAGAAAACATCTATTCCGATCCCTTCGGCTTTTTTGGGCACGATCTGATAGTTTGCTTTCCGATTGTCCTTTTACCCGACTTTAAAAATACTAAAAATTTCAGCTGTATGCAAGCTTTTTTTTTTTAAATGTAACGAAGACTTCAGTTCAATACGATATTATGTATGCAGAAGTGACGCGTGCCTTCATAACGCAAACAATTCAGTCTTGGTTTAATGTTCTGCAAGTTGATAGTTATAAGGAAAATCTACAAAATAAACTCAAAATAAATAAAAATTCGTGTCCTTATATGAACATAGCTGAAAAGCTGTAATTTCAGTGCTTATATATTTAAATTATTTTTATTTACTAAGGTTATTGATGCCTACTTGGCTTTACTTTGTGAAGATCAACAAGACAATGAAAGAAAATTTGTGCATATTCCTGCTGCAATTATGACGAACATATGCAAAGAAGATTCGATTGGAAATCGGAATGTATACCAAGCAGTAATAGTCACTTTAATGAACATTCAATTAAAATCAATGTTGATAAGCTATTTTAATCTACAGTATATTACCATGATTACAGTCAAATACTTTTAAGACAAATTTAAATTGGTGATTTTAAATGCTGAATATACACGCTACACTGTAGGACACAAGTCCTTCTTCCAGCACCCGAAAAAAAACATTTAGTCCAGTCTAACTAAGATTTAACCCCAAACTTATTGTAACAGAAAATGTTTTAGTTCTTCTCTATAACAGTATGCCCTTTATATTCACAGAAAATAGTCCCATTAAATATTGGAACATATTGGCTGTTACATCTTCACATTATAAACGACAAATATATTTTTCAATACCTGTGTGACGTAGAAAAATAGTTGACACTTATGGTGCAATGACATAAGTTTCTTCTGTCAAGTGAATCTAATGGATACCGGGGTAATACTTGTCCTGCGGCTTTCTGTCCCATATCTTACAAGAAACCTTTCAAGAGCATGACATGATCTTGAAAACGTCAGTTAAATCATTAAGAAAAATCAAAATCGGGACACAGAAGGAAGACAAAAAAGAAAGAGATTTTGGATGCACCAGACACGAACTCTTGAACTTAATGGACTCAATGAGAGAGAAGAAAAAAAATTAAGAAGCAATAAAAAACAGTATAAACACAACAATACTGAACTCCGAGGAAAATTCAAAAAGGACATTCCAAAAACATCAAACAAATGGATAACAACTGTCATATTCCTGACTTGATACAGGCATTTTGTAATGTAGAAAAAGAATATAGCTAGCTAAACCTCTCCCTTCTATGACAGTCGCATAAAATTCCATTACATTGTCAACGATGCATGAACAAAACAAACATACTCAAAGAATTCAAATGTCAAAAATAGGTATACAGCAGTCAATATTGTGTTATCATCTTAAAATTCTTAACGAAGAAGCACAAACAGACATACATACTCATTTTGCTTTTCTTACACGACTTAATTTACCTATGTAAAGTCTACCAGTAAAGGATGGAAGGTTTTTTCGGTACTGGTGTAAAATTGCGCGTTTGAAATTCGCACAGGTAGACATAAAAATAATTTTGTCGTTCATGGTATGGTGGCCAACATAAATGCAGAGTCACGTAAAGTAGATATAGCAAAAAACAGACTTAACACTAAAAGTAATATTTTTAAATAAAATAATCGTGTGGTTCAAAGAATGACGGGATACATAAGTACAGTTTCACGTCAAATGTATATCTTAAAAAAAAACACTTAACACAAAAGGTTGTATTTGTGGCAGATGTGGTTATTGCACACATTTTGATTTTTAATTTCATAAATTTTTGGTGGCCAATGTGTTGTCTGAGAACGTGTGTATGTTGGCATTGAGTAATTTAAATTATTTAAATAAAAGTCTAAGAAACTAAAAGAAAGAAAAAAAAAAAAAAAAAAGGGAATAATAAAGTAAGGGATTATGGCTGATGGTGGATATGAGAATTCGTGATCAGATGCTGATAGGCCCGATTATCAAAATGGTAGAAGGGAAAAGCGAGTAAGTTTTTACAGAGATGATTCACTACCACCGCGACCTCCACAACCTCGTGTGAATCTGTATGTGGTCAACTCTTTAGAACGAGAAAGCAGATCATCGTTTCCGTCAATTACTGTGCCAGATACGTCAGAATTGTACAGAGAAAAATCAGAATATGATCTGTCTGCACATTCAAGTTATCCTTATGTTCGGCACAGTACGCCTATATCGCAAACCGACTTGCGTCACACGTATGACAATCGTCCAACGTACGATACTTCTCGTCCAACGTATGATATCTCGTCCAACGTACGATATCTCTCGTCCAACGTACGATACTTCTCGTCCAACGTACGATATCTCTCGTCCAACGTACGATACTTCTCGTCCAACGTATGATAATTCTCGTTCAACGTATGATATATCTCGCCCAATGTACGATATCGCTCGACGAGCATCTGATATTTCAAATAGTTCAGAGAATGAACGAAGAACGCATGATCAACGGTTAAATCATGGATATCATGAGCCATTGTTCACATCAAACGACTATGATCAATTTAGAGATAACATTCCCAGAACTAATGATCGTGTAGCCAATGATTTTCAAGTTCTACCGCCATCGTTAAGAGCTGATCGATTTCGTATCACTACTCCCGTACTAAGGAGGGAAAAAGAACCCGAAAAATTTGACGGTAAATCAACTGATTGGAAGGATTATATTGTTCATTTTGAACAAGCCGCAAAGTGGAATAGGTGGACGGACTTTGAAAAGGCACAACAACTGTCTATGAGCTTACGCGGTACGGCTCAAAAGTTACTCGGAGATCTTAAATATTCCGTTGTAAATGATTATGACGCATTAAAAGACATTTTAGGACAAAGATTTAATCCTCGTGAACGAGTAACGGCATATCGATGTGAATTTCGGGCTAGAAAAAGAAAGTCAGGAGATTGATTGATTGGTTGATGGTTGCTTAACGTCCAGTGGCAAATATTTCATGCATATTCAGGACGAGAACAAGTTCACAATAAATACAATAGGTAGGTTGATACAATAGAGGCCATCTGGGGTGATGGTCGGAGAAATTTGGACTACCACCGGAAAAGGAGGGTATATTGGATAGGGACAGCAATTTTGCCTTGCAACAGGCCACCTACGGACCTATCAAAAGAGTTGTTGCAAGGGTTCTTAACGTGCAAAGAGCGTGGCACTCTCTTTACACGAGGCATCGGATTTAACGTCCCGCTTCTGACCGGACGTGACTGCGAACTTGATACATCCCGCACAGCCAAACGGACGCCCCACTTCGGCAAGCGTTTTACTGCCGGTCGGGAGAAGACCAAGTGACTATATTTCTATACCCCAGTCACCCTTGGGGTGGAAAGTCAGGAGAAGCTATACCAGATTTTGGTTATGCGTTGCGTCGTCTAGTGAGGTTTGCATATCCAGATGACGAATATAGTAATGTTCTGGAGCAACTTGTTATTAACCAATTTATATTGGGTTTAGCACATGTAGAAATGGAAAAACATGTCCAAATCGCTCATCCAACTACTCTAGAGACAGCAATAGCGCAAGCAGTCGAGTTTGAAGCATTTACAAATGCACAAGAAATGCCGCGAAAACCGAAAGCGGAAGAATTTCATACAAAATCGCTGCCATAAATAAAGAAAATAAAGAAGAAAAACTTGGGTGCAAAACAATTCTGAAATTAAAGAGATAATCACTTCTTTCAATAAATGTTTTGAAAAAAATATCAGAAAAATTAGATGATATTAAGAAACCCACTAGGGAAACAAATCAAAAGAGTTTTTATAGAGACAGAAGGGAACCAATTGAATGTTGGAAATGTGGAAAGAAAGGTCATATTGAAAGATACTGTTACAGTAAGACATTTGTAAATAAAAATGATGAAGTTCAACAAGACTCCAAAGATAAGGACGAACAAAAATAATCAGGGCTGGTTCTGTGGCCAAAGAGTCAGTCCAAAAAGTTCAGCAAACCAAAAGGCCCAATATTTAAATAAATTATATTAAACAAAATTGCCTTTTTGCCAAAACTAAAATACAGGATTGTACTTTAAATTTTTTAGTTGATACTGGAGCAGTAGCAAGTGTGATTTCAAAATTTTCATTTGATAAATTGAAACTGTCTACAGCTATGTTAGAAGAGGTTCAAACGACCTTGACAGCTGTAGATGGTGAAGAGATCAAAGTTTATGGACAAATTAAATTAAAATTTACAATTTCAAATTAAGTTTTTGTTCATACTTTTGTGGTAGCAGAAGTTTATGAAACATCTGGAATTTTTGGCATGGATTTTTTAGAAAAATTTGATGCAATTTTATTTGTTTCAAAATCACACATGATAATTGCTGGTCATAAAATTAGACTTTATAAATTAGGGTTTACTACCTGTGCCCACATTAAATTAGCTGAAAAAGTAGTTATCCCCCCTGAGTCAGAAAATAAAAGGCAATGTTTTTGGACAGAAATTAAATACACCTTCTGTTTTAGAACCCAGAAAGGATTTTTATAAAGATGGTTTATTAATGACTAGAACTTTATGTCATGAATCTGATAGGTATATTTTTGTTAATGCAATTAACTTGACAAGTCAGGCTACACATTTGCCAAAAGAAACCTTAATAGGGAAGCTAGATACTGTAGTTAGTATACAGCCTTCTAAAAAGGAAAATAAAATAGAAGAAAATATAGAGCAAGTATGTTTACCAGAACATTTAAAATGTCTTATTGATAATGCTTCACCAGAGTTAACTAGTGAACAAAGACAACAGTTAGAAAAATGTATTTTTGAATATCAGGACATTTTTTCTAGTCCTGACGGTAAACTGGGTCGTACTGGCATCGTTAAACACTCTATCGACACAAGAGATGCAAAACCTGTACGCGTTCCACCTCGTAGAATTCCATTAGGTCAAAAACAAGTCATTGAAGCCGAAATTGACAAAATGTTAAAGAACGATGTTATTGAGCCTAGTAATAGAGCTTGGTCAAGTCCAGTTTTACTCGTGACTAAGAAAGACAATTCTGTTCGTTTCTGTGTGGACCCTAGAGCTTTGAATTCTTTAAGTAAAAAAGATGCCTATCCATTGCCTAGAATTGACTCTTCGTTAGATGCGTTAGGAGGCAACAAATGGTTCTGTACCATCGATTTAATATTGGCAGTGCGAGATGTCCCCAGAAAGTAAAGAGAAAACAGCTTTTTCTTCTCGTAAAGGGTTATACCAATTTAAAGTACTCCCTTTTGGGCTCTGTAATGCCCCAGCCACTTTTGAAAGGCTCATAGAACTTGTTTTGAAAGGATATGAGTGGGAACATTGCCTCTGTTATTTGGATGATGTTATTATTTTTGGTGATACTTTCGCAAAAACACTAGAAAATCTTAAGCGTGTTTTTCAAAGATTCAGACAGCATAATTTAAAATTAAAACCCAGTAAGTGTACCATGTTTCAAACCCAAGTTTTATTTTTGGGTCATGTTGTTTCAAGAGATGGAGTGAGTTGCGACCCTTTAAAAGTTGAAACTGTTAAAACTTGGCCAATTCCCAGAACCGTCACTGAAGTTAAAAGTTATCTTGGATCAGCTGGTTATTATAGGAAGTTTATACCAAATTTTTCACAAATTGCATCCCCATTAACAGGGTTGACCAAAAAGGCACGAAAATTTATTTGCACAGATGAATGCCAGTTAAGTTTTGAAAAACTAAAAGAATTATTAATATCAGCTCCCATTTTATCCTACCCACAACAGGAGGGTTCATACATTCTTGATACTGATGCTAGTGCAAATGGGATAGGTGCAGTTTTATCACAAATACAGGATGGTCATGAAAAAGTCATAGCTTATAGTAGTAAAACTTTGAATGAGCCACAAAGAAAATTTTGTACCACATATAAAGAATTATTAACAGTTGTCACTTTTTTTCACTACTCTCACCCATTTAACTAAACAGGGGGTACGGTTTGAATGGACCACGCCGTGTCAAGAGTCTTTTGAATGTCTTAAAAGCAAATTAATACCTGCGCTTATTTTAAATTATCCCTCAGAAACTGGTCAGTTTATTTTAGATACTGACGCCAGTGGGCATGCCATTGGTGCAGTTCTTTCACAAATTCAAAATGGTGAAGAAAAATTTCTTGCCTATGCCAGTAAAATGTTAGGTGACACCCAGAGAAATTAATGTACTACTTACAGGGAACTTTTGGCAGTATCAACCTTCGAGAAACATTTTAGACATTATCTGGTAGGTCTAAATTTTAAAATAAGGAGTGATCATGCTTCCTTAAGATGGCTTAAGAATTTTAAAAATCCAGAGTGGATGGTGGCCCGTTGGATATCCGTTTTAGAATCCTATAATTGTATTATAGAACATAGAAAAGGCAGTCAACATACAAATGCTGATGCCTTATCTAGGAAACCTTATCGACTTTGTAAAAGGGATGATTGTCCCGGGTGTGATAAAGATAAAGATTGTGTAAAAGTTAACCATTTAATGGCTGAAAATAATCAGGATTTAGACAATACAATTCCGTATGAGGACAATCTATAACAAAATGAAACAATACCCCATACTGAGGAGTCTGATGATATAAATGAAAGTCTAGATTTTTCAAATTGGTTAAGAATATGGTCTAATGAAGAAATTAAGTCATGGCAAGAAACTGATTCAGATTTAATTAAAACAATTCAATGGAGTGGCTGGGAATTGCTAGAAATAGTAAATGGAATGTTGTATTTGTTTATGTAAAAGAATTGGAACTGATTTAGTCTTAAAAAACGATCCGATTCAAGCTCAAATATGAAAAATCAACCAAATATGCCGGAAAATGTCACTTTTCGGATGTTTTTTGTCAAAAATGAAAGTGGCCGCATCCGTGTTCATCCCCAACAACAATAGATGTTATGTATTATCATAAAATACAACTTCCATTTCAATATTAGGGATGAACACGAATGCGGTCACTTTCGTTTTACACGAAAACCTTAGTGAAGGTCTATTAACTTTGAAAATTTTCATAGTTTACATGTATTAGTTTGGATAATTTAATGAAAAGTCTCATTGGCAAAACATTATTTTTACCCACTATTTTGATCTGGTAATCAAAGTTTAAGGAATGATTGTAATATTTCTTCTGTTTAAGGTCTTCATAAAATTTCGTTTACTCTAGTTGCTGTACCTGCTCATTTTGTCATAACACAGGTTTCTTTTCCTTCAAAGATTTAACCCCCTCCCCTTGATAACCCAAAATAGCACAGGGCAGTACAAAGAGGAATATTCAAAGGGCACATTGCAAAAAAAACACTAACAGTAACAGAAAGTGTTGTTAAACTTGAAAATTGGATTAAAATTATCAAACAACCCAAAAAAAAATTGGTTTTCAGGGGGTTTATAAACTAATTAAGCTATTCTTTTTTTAATTTAAGTACCTTGTGCCATTTAAACTTCAAAAACAGGACTTAAATTGGCCTGTGTTTTAAAAGTATATCATGTACACTGAAAGTTTGTTAGGCATGTAAATGTCACAAGATATGAAAGGTCAAAGAAACTTACTTTCAACACTTGTCATCACTCCTGCAAGTGGGGTTTTGGAGAAGGCAGAAGTGCCTCCTCTTGTCCCATATTGTTCCGGGGTGAGGAAACAGTCTATCACCATTTTTAACGCACATGGCCGCTCTTTCTTTCGGAGACTATATAGGGTGGTTTTATACCAATCTGTTGGGACTGCTAACGGACTACCTTCCACCAAATACTGGTATCCAGGTGGCATTTGCAAGTTCTCATCTAAAATCTTAAAAATAAAAACATGTTGGTAAAGGATTTTTACTTCAAGCTGTTTGCTATATGGATATATAGGTAATATGGGCATGCCAGATATCATATTCAAGAGAGATAAATTAGCCAGTTGTCCAGACAGTACACAACATTTGCATTTTACACAATAATTGTTTAATGGTGTAAACAATAAACATACATTTGTGTTTACACTTTTGGTATTTACCTGTATTTTGCCTCCGAGAAACCTTTTAACGTCAAGCAACAATGACTTGTTGTTGACGTCAAATGTTTTGAATTATGATGTCAAAGCTTACATGAACCTTAGTGATTATATGCAATGGCAGTCACATTTGCATATAAGTATAAATACGTCTATACACAGCTAGGACACAGCAAATTTGAATAAGTATATAAGACTGAATAATTTATTGTCTTGAATATATGTATGTGAAGTAGTTGGAAAGGCTTTAAATAACAACTTTAACATTGAAATGCTGACATGATGTCATGGAGTTTCTTTCAAATATACTTTTACATGTACTAGTAATATTTGTGTTTATTGTCAAATGTTGTCACTTAAATAAAATTGAGAAAGGAAAGGGTGAATATGTCAAAGCGACAACCACCCGACCATACAGCAGATAACAGCCGAAGGCAACTAATTGGTCTCCAATGTAGCGAGAATTCCCGCACCCGTAGGTGCAGTCTCTTTGTACGTATTTGTTATTGTCTTAAATATTTCTTGTTTTGCTTTTAAAAAAAAAGGTCTCCATGCATATTTATTTTTCATATAAAATTGAGAATGGAAATAGATTTGTCGTTTGTTTAAGAACCCCAAGGGTGACTGGGGTATAGAAATATGGTCACTTGGTCTTCTCCCGACCGGCAGTAAAACGCTTGCCGAAGTTGGGCGTCCGTTTGGCTGTGCGGGATGTATCAAGTTCGCAGTCACGTCCGGTCAGAAGGGGGACGTTAAATCCGATGTCTCGTGTAAAGAGAGTGCCACGCTCTTTGCACGTTAAGAAATCTTGCAACAACTCTTTGAGGGGTCCGTAGGTGGCCTGTTGCAAGGCAAAATTTCTGTCTCTATCCAATATACCCTCATTTTCCAGTGGCAGTCCAAATTCCCCCGACCATCATCTTCTATTATAACAACCTACCTATTGTATTTATTGTTAACTTGTTCTCGCCCTGAATATGCATGAAATATTTGCCAGTGGACGTTAAGCAACCAACAATCAATCAATCGTTTGTTCATGTTATTTATACGTGTTTCTCGTTATTTATATTGATAAGATTGTTGTTTTCCCGTTTGAATGGTTTTACATTAGTAATTTTGGGGCCCTTTATAGCTTGTTGTTCGGTGTGAGCCAAGGCTCCATGTTGAAGGTCGTACATTGACCTATCATGGTTTACTTTTATAAATTGTTATTCAGATGGAGAGTTGTCTCATTGGAACTCACACCACATCTTCCTATATCTATATAGATTAAAATAAGCTTGGTCAATCATAGGTCATTCCAGACAAAATGGCTTTACAGGAGCGACTCTAATAAGCGACACAAGCACAACATAGGCTTTCATACGCATAACATTTAAATGGCATGTAAAAAAAATATTGATATACCTTGCATTCTGTAGTGCGAATTCTACCCCTCATCCGTTTATTTATGAATTTGTTTCCAATGGCTCTAGAGGTCTAGCATCTGTAAAAATTAGTGTTGTCAAATCGTACACTTTTTCCTAACCGGTTACTCGGATAATCGTTCGACCGATTAACCGGTTAACCGGTAGTTTAAGTTGGTGTTTGAAAGCTTTATCAATAGAACCCTACACATAAATAAGATGAGGTATGAGTGTCAATTTGACAACCTTTCATCCAAGTCATAAATTTACGCTTATGGAATTAAAGTTTGTCCTTTGGCATTATAAGGCTTGTCTGTGAGGATTCCTAGCGAAGTTTGACTTTCTAATAATCGAATACACCGTATCAACTATATAACGGTTGTACCAACTTCAGATTAAAAAAATAAAAAAAAACTTCTTGATCTCGTAGAATTGAATATGTCTGAAACCGATTATTCTTTCCTTTTCTCTTGTTGTCTCCGAAAATTTCAATTTGAAATGATTAATCATTAAAAAAAAGAAGATGTGGTATGATTGCCAATGAGACAATTCTCCACAAGAGACCAAAATGACACAAAAATGAACAACTATAGGTGACTGTGAGTTAGCATTTCGTTTAAAATAAGACTAAGCCTAGCACTACGGAGGTTGCACATTTAGATGTAGGTTTACACAATATTAAATCAAAAACGAAATAATGAAGTAATTAGTAAAATTTAATTCCATCACTGATTTAAAGTTACTGTTAAAAAAACATGTAATACTAATTATGTTTCTTTAAGATCCTGCCCGAGCTCTAATTAATTTTATGTATTTAGGATTAACAATAGCAATCAATATACTAGACAATTGATCTGTCAAATTAATTACCACAACGACATTTTTTAAATAAAACATAACTATTTATTGATTTCAATACAAATTTATATCAAATCTATCAAAATTGAAAAAATAGTCCGGTTAACCGGTTAGCGTTTTTGGTATTCGGTATTCGGTCGTTCAATCGGTTAACCGGTTAATCGTTGACAACACTAGTAAAAATTGATAAATTTTAAAATCAACACCAATGAAATTACGTGTAGTGTTGGTATTTTCATACCAGTTTATGGAATCCATTTTATTTTTATTTGGATATTTATTAAAATTTCACGTATAACACCCTACGCAGGTTGTTTAGTGGATAGTTGGATTGTAAGAACTTTAATGTTTTCCTCTTTAGCATGACAAAGAGTGCAGTTATAATTAACATACTACTTGTATTAGTTGTGCTCAACGCAGAGTTAGAATGGAGGTTAACAGGATCTTCTATATCAGAGTCAGAATCAGGACTAACAGATGCATCAATTTCACTAGTGTTAGTGCTTTCATTCATATTAGTAAGCGACTGGTCACTTTGATTTTCAACTTTATGCATAATTTTGAAAGGGTTATATAGACTGCAAGTGCTTGTGGGTCTCATTGGCTGAGGATGATGCAGGTTAGAAAAGGTGTTCCCTTGGTATGGATTACTTAGAATAAGAGAAGAATTTTGCCAGTATGGTGGAAAACTAGAATAACTGGATTGGAAGTTATTAGCAAAAGAGACTCTGTTGTTTTACTGGTTAAACATGGAGTTCTGATGGTATGGATATGAACTTTCAGGTCTGTGTAGTTGGTTAGTTTGCATGCTAGGATTAAAGTTAGATTGGATGTTAAATGTTGGATTTGAATTAACTAACAGATTGGTAAGATTGGATGCTTCAAGCTCAGTCTGGGTGTTAGTTGCATTCTGGGAAGCTAGACATACTTTGTTAGGAAGGACTACTTCAGGTTGCTTGTTGCTCTGGATTAGTGGAGATTATTTTAGACTGGCTTCTGGGGGATGGTTGCGAACTCATAATAGGATTATTCATTTCACTAGGTGCATGTTCTTTAGACAGGTTATCAGAATTAGAAGGGTTTGTATTATCTACCTGAGGCTGATCTCTCAGAACATGCTTTTTGCTTTTTAGTAAGCCACTTTTCCTCGTAGTTCGGCTTTCTTTGTATGCTCTTCCCTGTTAACTGAAAAACAAGTTTCTTAAAGTTTATTTTACCTTTACAATTCTGTCAGGGCTTTTTTGTGGTATTGAACCTTCTTAAAATGTATATATATTCATTCACTTAAATTGAAGGTATTGTCCGGAAACCAAATGTGTCTTTGGACGACGCAGACGATGACGACATCATAGCAATATTCGAACAAAAAAAGTTGCGCTCTTCTAAAAACAGCACTTTGATGGCCATGTCAACAAGCACCTGAACTACAAGCCTTATAAATTTGAGAAATGCGAGAAGTCATTTTTTGACAAAAATACTTTGAAACAACATGCACAAATAAAATAAAAAACAACAGTGTCATTTGTGTAATCAGGAATATGAAACTTCAAAAGGCCTAGCGAATCACAAAGCAGAAACACACGGCAATACAGTTCACGCATGTCAATCCTGTTGGTAAACGATAAAATGACCAACCAGTTTTTATAAACATATACAAGTCATAAACTAAATATTAAAGCAATCAAATAAGTTTAGCAAGTCTAATTATCACATTAATCTACAATAATAATTCATCGCATTTTCGACAATTCTACATCAGAAACGAATGCCATATAGCGCTCATTCATCGCATCTATAGTAAAAATGGTCCATGTTCTATTATATATAGATATAGGAAGATGTGGTGTGAGTGCCAATGAGACAACTCTCCATACAAATAACAATTTAAAAAGTAACTTTTATAACACATATTAGAACTTTAATACTCTTAGGCAGCAACCATTTGATTTTGGGGGGGGGGGGGGGGGCTATGGTTTTTTTTTCTGTGCAAACAATCTATTTTTTTCGCGACAAGTCGAAAACAATTTTTTTCTTTCAATTTTAGCATTACATACAGTGGCAGCTGAGGGTGAAACAAACAATTTTTCTTTCTCAAAAAACTGGAAACAAACTTTTTTTTCCACGCATGAATTACAAATTTATTTGTCGTAAATTCGACATAATTTTTTTTAATATTTTGATTGATTAGACATGTTAAATCGATGTAGTTATGTAACTAATAGAATATTTTCGATATTATCCGTATTTGTTAAAGGGTCAAAATGACATTTCACCCATTTTCACCATTTTCCCGCCAAAATTTAGGTTTTAAGGCAAAATATTTTTTTTTTTCTTATCGGTGACCTATGTTTTTTATTTGCTCATTCTTTGAAGCTATATTTCAGCTTTTCATATAACAGTTTTGGACCAAGTCTCATAGAAAGTTTTTTTGATATTCCGATAAAGATATGTCAATACCTCTATTTTCCCTATCATTTCATTGAAAAATGGTCCCTTTTACATACCTGTTTAAAAATAAAATTTTTAGCTTAAATGGTCCGTGACCCCCTATTTTTTTTTTTGACCAATTTGATTCACTCTCTGTAAAGAATAAAATAACAAAAAATACGGCACTTCTGATAGAAATTTCGAATAGGCCCGAGCCACCTTAAGCAGCAACCAATAATTTGTTTTTGACCCTGATAAAAAAAAATTGTTTGTTTCACCCTCAGCTGCCACTATATGTAATGCTAAAATTGAAAGAAAAAAATTGTTGTCGGTTTGTCGCTAAAAAAATAGATTGTTTGCACAGAACATAGCCCCCCCCCCCCCCCCCCAGAATTTTACGTTGTGTGACGGGTTGAAAAGTTCCAACGCTAGTTTGTAAGTTCTGGTTTTGCCTTATTTGCCGAAGAGGGTCACTAGTTAATAAGTTCCTATTGACCTTTGTAAATTAAAATTTGCTGTAACAAAATATTAGAAATTATTTTAAATTATTATTATTTAACTTATAAAAAAGGAGTGTATCTCCCTCATGCAAAGCTCTGATTCCATTCACGGATTTGGCTATACTATTTGGACCTTTTGGATTATAGCTCTTTTTCTTTATTACAAGCTTTGGATTTCAAATATTTTGGCCACGAGAATCACTAAAGTGACATGTGTTGTCGAAATGCGCATCTGGTGCAATACAATTGGTACAGTTAATTGAGGGTATAACCAGTCCAGTAGCCAGTACTTCGGTATTGGCATGAACATACGGATTTTTTTGTGTTATTGAAATTTGCTGTTACAAAATATCAGAAATTATTATAAATTAAGGAATGTATCTCCCTCATGCAAAGCTCTGATTCCTTTACGGATTTGGCTATACTCTTTTGGACCTTTTGGATTATAGCTCTTTATCTTTAATACAAGCTTTGAATTTTAAATATTTTGGCCACGAGCATGACTGAAGAGACATGCATTGTCGAAATGCGCATCTGGTGCAAGGAAATTGGTACCGTTAACTTTATTGTAATCAGTATATTGGTTCCCCTTTAATATGATGTAGTATAATATGTTGCGCTTAATAAGATATATAATATGGGGCAACGGGTAGTCACCTTTGCGGGTCAAAAGGTGAAGGCCTCTTTAATCTATGCAGAATCTCCCAAGTCTGGTCCTTTCCGACAGAGTAAGACTGGGGAACTCCAGGGACTATTACTGTGCTCTATTATGTTCTTGTATGTCATCTTTCAACATTTTGTCAATTTCTTGACTTATTATGTCTTTCTGGACACAAGCAACTCTCCTTGGAAGAATTCGGATGGGCCTCGCTTCACCAGTATCTAAAATGTGCTTAACAATGTCGGTGCGACTTAATTTTCCTTCGGGTACGAAGAAAATATTCAAACAATCTGCTTATTCAATTTTACAAGATCTGTAATGAAAGAAATTGGATTACATAAATTAATCATTTATCTGTATTTATAGTTAATGCTTGGCATCTTCGATACTGACTAATTTTTTTAAACAATTTCACGTTCATCTTTTAATGAAAGATATCGGTGAAATATGCGTATAATTCAAAGATATACACTTTCAAAGCTTCGCTGTGTAGTGAAACATCATAAGATATGTGAAAAATCCTTAAGCAGTAACAATTTTGATAACGTAGCTCACAATTTATCTGTCCTTCTGTTCTGTAATGATTGACTGCCTCATCAATTCGGAGTCTGTAGATGGACTATTGCAGGTCCCTATCCAAACGACCTCAATTTTCCAGTGTCAGTCCAAATTTCCCCGACCATCATACCGAGTGGGATCTATTATGACATTTTGGAGAAGCAGCTTGTCTAGTGAGTACAACCTCAATCTGTGCTGCATTTAACAATTCCTGTTGAGGATTGGAATCTTCCTGTTGAAGGAAGTCTACTGATTAAATCCATATCATCTCGATCTGTTTTCTAATTTGGAAGGAATATCTTTCCAATATAATTGACAATAGGTGTTGCTTCCTAGTTTGTATTTTGCAATATTACATTTGACCATATCTGCTTTGGAGTTCTGTTGTTATCAGTTGACATTTTATGGCTATTCCATCCTCTCCTGAAAACTTCATTAACCACTGGCACGTAAACAGTTTGTAACACCTTATTGTTACCTCAAATGGGACTGGGGTATAGAAATATGGTCTCTTGGTCTTCTCCCGACCGCCAGTAAAACTATTGTCGAAATGGGTGTCCTTTTGGCTGTGTTAATTTTTTCTTGTTCTTCTGTAATGGAGAATTCAGGGTTGTCAGCCCCATGAACCAGTTGTAATCTGTATTTTGTCTCATCATTTTCCAATAGGAAATGGAGGTATTGTACTGTCCCGCCAAGATCTGTTGTTTTATTTTATCTGTTACATTTCCCCCTGGTTTGAGGGAGCAACTAACAAAGGCTGATTGCCCCCAACAGTTTGTTTATCAACATTTGGTTGTACAGCCAGAACCTCTGGACTGACAACTACATTGTGTCTGTCATTGTTTTGCTCTCCATTACCTTGGATGTTTCTGTTCAGATGGTTCACATGACTTTGGACCTGAGCCTCCTAACCTCTTAATTGCAATTATTTTTTGAAGCCATCTTGTCGAAAATTTCCTCCATCCTCCTTTCCATACGGCTAGCTACCCTTTCTGTTTCCCTATTGGTCAACTACTCCATGACAGCTGGTGATATAACCGTTGCATTATTTGGAGCGGTTGAAGTTTTCTTCCTCTGGGCAGCAGTCTTCATTTTCTTAATGGCACCTGCCACTCCATACGAGGATTGTCTTTTTTGAGGCATTGTCTGGAATATACTACTGTCAACTTAATCCAATACTTTCATTCATAATACTATTTTATATAATGTATGACTTTTTTGTTTTATTTAATTGGTCTATTTATTTTTTCTTTGAATTTCAGCTTGATTATTCATGTTATTGTTAACCTGTTTGAATACTTAAACCTGGACGATACTTAATCGTCAAATTGTTTGCTTGTGTTGCATGTTTCTGTTTAGTGTTGTTATCTTGTATTAATTTATGGGAAGTGCCTCTTGAACAATGACTATGCATCATAGTTGCGATTATCCACCGGAAGTTTACAAAATATTACTAAATTTTCGAGTGCGGTTCAGATACGTATTGATTTCCGTTTCTAATTGAATCCCTTTGCAGGCATTGATAACTGATACTTTTATTAACTTGTATAAATGGTATTGCCCTTTGTGTTCAGATGTACTTCATCGTAATTAAATTTATCTTTGCATGAATATTTATCTGGTCCCAAGAGATAAATTTCGATGATTTTTCAACCTAGTTTTTTTTATCATTTTATTTATTTATCAGTGCTTTTTCGAAAAACATAATATTAGTCTTGCCCCTTCTCGGACACTATATTTTCTCGATGTATTCATTTTTCTTAAATCTGAATGAAAATATTTTATGAAAATTTTTTGCGTTCTTCCTTTGGCCACTATTTGGAAAAGAGGCTTGGTTTAAAATGTGCTTGGAGTAGCGCCCCCTTATCAATTGCAAATTCCAATGAGTTTCAAGTTAGATAATCACAAACGTACAATCCATAATTATTTTTTTACATATTTTTAAAATTTACTTAACATGATAACACAAGACTGAATACAATTACAATTTAGTTTTTCATTGTACCATAAAGTCACCTATGATGCACATAAGTGTATTTGCACATTTCAACATGTTCTCAGTACAATTTTCAGTAAATTGTACTATTTTTGGATATTAATTCAGATTTGACCTTTATTGGTAATTTTTCAACATTTTCTGTAAATTTGACATTTTTTGGGATAATTGTATATGATGTTACCTTTAATAGGTCAAGAAATTTTTCTAATATGTATTGACAAATGTTTTAGCGTTCGGATTTGACCTTCGTTGGTAATTTTTCAATATTTTTCTGTAAATTTGTCATTTTTTTTTATATTGTATATGATGTTACCTTAAATCGGTCATTTGCTCAAGATAATTTTCTACTATGTATTGAAAAAAGTATTAGAAGTAAAATTAGAACACCACAGCTTTATTTAAAAATTGCAACATTTCTTCGGTAACATTTTTTCAGTAAATTTCACTACTTTTTGGATTTTCATTTATTTTTACCGATATTGAGATATTTTTTAACATTTAAACGTAAATTTGACAACTTTTTTGATAACTGTGTTTGATGTTACCTTAAATAGGTCATTTGATCAAGACAATTTTTTAATATGTATTGGCAAATGTATTAGAAGCAAAATTGAAACAACCACAGCTTTTTTTTAAAATTGGACCATTTTCTCAATAATATTTTTTCAGTAAATTTTACTACTTTTTAAATATTCATTCAGATTTGACCTTAATTGATAATTTTTCAACATTTTACTGTAAATTTGACATTTTTTTGGATAATTGTATATGATGTTGCCTTATATCGTTCATTTGATCAAGATAGTTTTCTACTAAGTATTGAAAAATGTATTAGATGCAATTTTGAAACAACTACAGCTTTATTTAAAAATTGCACCTTTTTCTCAATAATATTTTTTCAGTTAATTTTACTACTTTTTGGATATTCACTCAGATTTGACCTTTATTGATAATTTTTCAACATTTTACTGTAAATTTGACATTTTTTTTGATAATTGTATATGATGTTACCTTAAATCGGTGATTTGATCAAGATAATTGTCTACTTTGTATTGATAAATGTATTAGAAGTAAAATTGGAACACCATAGCTTTATTTAAAAATTGCAACATTTCCTCGGTAACATTTTTTCAGTAAATTTCACTACTTTTGGATATCCATTCATTTTTACCAATATTGAGATATTTTTCAACATTTTAACGTAAATTTGACAACTTTTTTGATAATTGTATTTGATGTTACCTTAAATAGGTCATTTGATCAAGACAATTTTTTAATATGTATTGGCAAATGTAATAGAAGAAAAATTGAAACAACCACAGCTTTTTTTCAAAATTGCACCATTTTCTCAAGAATATTTTTTCAGTAAATTTTACTACTTTTTAGATATTCATTCAGATTTGACCTTAATTGATAATTTTTCAACATTTTACTGTAAATTTGACATTGTTTTTTTATAATTGTATATGATGTTACCTTAAATCGGTCATTTGATCAAGATAGTTTCTACTATGTATTGAAAAATGTATTAGATGCAATTTTGAAACAACTACAGCTTTATTTAGAAATTGCACCTTTTTCTCACTAATATTTTTTCATTAAATTTTACTCCTTTTTGAATATTTACTCAGATTTGACCTTTATTGATAATTTTTCAATATATTTCTGTAAATTTGTAATTTTTTTTGATAATTGTATATGATGTTATCTTAAATCGGTCATTTGATCAAGATAATTTTCTACTATGTATTGGAAGTAAAATTGGAACACCACAGCTTTATTTAAAAATTGCAACATTTCTTCGGTAACATTTTTTCAGTAGATTTCACTGCTTTTTGGATATTCATTCATTTTTACCAATATTGATCTTTTTTCAACATTTTACCATAAATTTTACAACTTTTTTGATAACTGTATTTGATGTTACCTTAAATCGGTCATTTAATAAAGACAATTTTCTGATATGTATTGTTAATGTATAAGAAGCAAAATTGAAACAACCACAGCTTTATTTAAATTTTCCACCATTTTCTCAATAATATTTTTCAGTAAATTTTACTACATTTTGGATATTCATTCAGATTTGACCTTTATTGATAATTTTTCAATATTTTTCTGTAAATTTGTAATTTTTTTGGATAATTGTATATGATGTTACCTTAAATCGGTCATTTTTCTACTATGTATTGAAAAATGTATTAGAAGTAAAATTGGAACGCCACAGCTTTATTTAAAAATTGCAACATTTCTTCGGTAACATTTTTTCAGTAAATTTTACTACTTTTTGGATTTTCACTCATTTTTACCAATATTGAGATATTTTTCAACATTTTAACGAAAATTTGACAACTTTTTTGATAACTGTATTTGATGTTACCTTAAATAGGTCATTTGATCAAGACAATTTTTTAATATGTATTGGCAAATGTAATAGAAGAAGAATTGAAACAACCACAGCTTTTTTTCAAAATTGCACCATTTTCTCAAGAATATTTTTTCAGTAAATTTTACTACTTTTTAGATATTCATTCAGATTTGACCTTAATTGATAATTTTTCAACATTTTACTGTAAATTTGACATTGTTTTTTTATAATTGTATATGATGTTACCTTAAATCGGTCATTTGATCAAGATAGTTTCTACTATGTATTGAAAAATGTATTAGATGCAATTTTGAAACAACTACAGCTTTATTTAGAAATTGCACCTTTTTCTCACTAATATTTTTTCATTAAATTTTACTCCTTTTTGAATATTTACTCAGATTTGACCTTTATTGATAATTTTTCAATATATTTCTGTAAATTTGTAATTTTTTTTGATAATTGTATATGATGTTATCTTAAATCGGTCATTTGATCAAGATAATTTTCTACTATGTATTGAAAAATGTATTGGAAGTAAAATTGGAACACCACAGCTTTATTTAAAAATTGCAACATTTCTTCGGTAACATTTTTTCAGTAGATTTCACTGCTTTTTGGATATTCATTCATTTTTACCAATATTGATCTTTTTTCAACATTTTACTATAAATTTTACAACTTTTTTGATAACTGTATTTGATGTTACCTTAAATCGGTCATTTAATAAAGACAATTTTCTGATATGTATTGTTAATGTATAAGAAGCAAAATTGAAACAACCACAGCTTTATTTAAATTTTCCACCATTTTCTCAATAATATTTTTCAGTAAATTTTACTACTTTTTAGATATTCATTCAGATTTGACCTTTATTGATAATTTTTCAATATTTTTCTGTAAATTTGTAATTTTTTGGGATAATTGTATATGATGTTACCTTAAATCGGTCATTTGATCAAGATAATTTTCTACTATGTATTGAAAAATGTATTAGAAGTAAAATTGGAACGCCACAGCTTTTTCTAAAAATTGCAACATTTCTTCGGTAACATTTTTTCAGTAAATTTTACTACTTTTTGGATTTTCACTCATTTTTACCAATATTGAGATATTTTTCAACATTTTAACGAAAATTTGACATCTTTTTTGATAACTGTATTTGATGTTACCTTAAATAGGTCATTTGATCAAGACAATTTTTTAATATGTATTGGCAAATGTATTAGAAGCAAAATTGAAACAACCACAGCATTTTTTTTAAATTGCACCATTTTCTCAATAATATTTTTTCAGTAAATTTTACTACTTTTTAGATATTCATTCAAATTTGACCTTAATTGATAATTTTTCAACATTTTACTGTAAATTTCACAATTTTTTGGATAATTGTATATGATGTTACCTTATATCGGTCGTTTGATCAAGATAGTTTTCTACTATGTATTGAAAAATGTATTAGATGCAATTTTGAAACAAATACAGCTTTATTTGAAAATTGCACCTTTTTCTCAATAATATTTTTTCAGTAAATTTTACTACTTTTTGGTTATTCACTCAGATTTGACCTTTATTGATAATTTTTCAACATTTTAACGTAAATTTGACAACTTTTTTGATAACTGTATTTGATGTTACCTTAAATAGGTCATTTGATCAAGACAATTGTTTAATATGTATTGGCAAATGTAATAGAAGCAAAATTGAAACAACCACAGCTTTATTTCAAAATTGCACCATTTTCTCAATAATATTTTTCAGTGATCTTCATTCAGATTTGACCTTTATTGATAATTTTTCAACATTTTACTGCAAATTTGACATTTTTTTTGCATAATTGTACATGATGTTACTTTAAATCGGTCATTTAATCAAGATAATTTTCTTATATGTATTGAAAAATATATTAGAAGTAAAATTGAAACACCACAGCTTTATTTAAAAATTGCAACATTTCCTCGGAAACATTTTTCAGTAATTTTCACTATTTTTGGATATTCATTCATTTTTACCAACATTTTTTCAACATTTTACTACAAATTTTTTGATAACTGTATTTGATATAACATTAAATCGCTCATTTTATAAAGGCAATTTTTCATTAATTTTACTACTTTTTAGATATTCATTCAAATTTGACCTTTGTTGATAATTTTTCAACATTTTACTGTAAATTTGACATTTTTTTGGATAATTGTTTATGATGTTACCTTAAATTGGTCATTTGATCAAGATAGAAAGTATAACAATTTTAAAATGAGGGTTTGATTGGTTCAAATTGAATTCAAATACAACTGTAAATACATATTAAAAAGTAAATCGTTCACATGACCAATTTAAGGTAACATCAAATGCAATTATCAGTACATATTAGAAAATTGTCTTCGTCCAATGACCAATTTAGGTAACATCAATTACAATTATCGATGAAAATTGTCAAATTTACAGTAAAATGTCGAAAAATCATCAAAATACCAATATTAGATTTGCTGTTGTCTTGTTTACAATTATCCTCAAAATATGGTCAATTTTAAGTAACATCTGAATAAATGATTCAAAAAGCGGTAAAATATTTTTAAAGAGTATTATAATTTTATAATGAAGAATTGATTTGTTCAAAATGAATTCAAATACAACTGTCAATACATATTAAAAAGTATATCGGTCACATGACCAATTTAAGGTAACATCAAATAGAATTACCAGTACATGTAAGAAAATTGTCTTCGTCAAATGACCAATTTAAGGTAACATCAAATACACTTATGAAAAAAATTGTCAAATTTACAGTAAAATGTCGAAATGTCATCAAAATACCAATATCAGATTTGCTGTTGTCTTGGTTACAATTATCCTCAGAATATGGTCAATTTAAGGTATCATCTGAATAAATTATCCAAAAAGTGGTAAAATTTATTGAAAATTTTTACAATTTTTTAGCAAAGGTTTGGTTGGTTCAAGTTGACTTCAAGTACAATTATCAATACTTATTAGAAAGTTGTTTTAGTCAAATGACCGAATTAAGATAACATCAATTACAATTAACACAAAAATGGTGAAACTGACTAAATAAGTATTATAATTCTCTAATGAAGGTTTGGTTGGTTGAAATTGATCTCAAATACAATTACTAATATATATTAGAAAGTATCTCGATCAAATTACTGATTTAAGGTAACTTCAAATACAATTATCAATACATATAAGAAAGTTTTCTTGGTCAAATGACCGATTTAAGGTAACATCAATTACAATTATCAAGAAAATTGTCAAATTTACAGTAAAATGTCGAAAAATTATCAAAATACCAATATCAGATTTGCTGTTGTATTATTTACAATTATCCTCAATATAGGTCAATTTAAGGTAACATTTAAGGTAGATCACAAGTATATATTTTTTGAGACAGAATTTTTTTATAATTTGCCAAAATAAAGATTTTACTATGCTCTTTTCAAAAATTTAATAAAAAATATGGGTCACCGTGCTATTTTTCAAGCAATGAGTCGTTGAAAATTGCCAAAATTAGGTTAGTTTGTTCATGAAAAAACACATTAGTGTGCATAAAAAAAATTCCATGAGATAGAATTTTGAAATAAATTGTGAGAAGAAAGGTTTCATAATATGTTTTAAGAAAATAAAAAGAAAACATGGTGTCACCGAACTTGTTCTCTTGCTACAAGTAAAAATAAAAATTTTCCCAAGAAGCCCAGTATAAATTTTGTACTAATAGAGTTATCTCCCCTTAAATGGCTCATTTGAAAAAAATGATTTTAAAACCAAAAAAAATTATATTTGTTAAAATATTTTGTATTATACGATTACTTAACAAGTTTTCTTCAAATAGAAAAAAACAGTCTAACTATTGAAATGCAAATCTGTCTCTAAATTTGCAGATTTAGGCAAATAACTAGACCGATTTTGTACTGTGATTGTACAATCCAAGATGGCGGTATACCATTAATCTACCTTAAAAAAATTATTCAAAAAGTGGTAAATTATAAAAAAAAGTATTACAATTTATTATGAAGGTTTGATTGGTTCAAATTGAATTCAAATACAACTGTCAATACATATTAAAAAGTATATCGGTCACATGACCAATTTAAGGTAACATCTTATACAATTATTAATACATATAAGAAAACTGTCTCGGTCAAATGACCGCTTTAAGGTAACATCAATTACAATTATCAAAAAAATTGTCAAATTTACAGTAAAATGTCGAAAAATCATCAAAATATCAATATCAGATTTGCTGTTGTCTTGGTTACAATTATCCTCAGAATATGGCCAATATAAGGTAACATCTGAATAAATTATCCAAAAAGTGGTAAAATTTATTGAAATTTTTTACAATTTTATAGTTAAGGTTCATGTTAACTTCTAATACAATTATCAATACTTATTAGAAAGTTGTTTTGGTCAAATGACCGATTTAAGGTAACATCAATTACAATTATCACAAAAATGGTAAAACTGACTAAGTAAGTATTATAATTCTCTAATGAAGGTTTGGTTGGTTCAAATTGACCTAAAATACAATTGTCTATACATATTAGAAAGTATCTCGGTCAAATTACCGACTTAAGGTAACTACAAATACAATTATCAATACATGTAAGAAAGTTGTCTTGGTCAAATGATTGATTTAAGGTAACATCAATTCCAATTATAAAAAAAATTGTCAAATTAACAGGAAAATGTCGAAAAATCATCAAAATACCAATATCAGATTCGCTGTTGTCTTGTTCACAATTATCCTCAGAATATGGTCAATTTAAGGTAACATCTGAATCAATTATCCAAAAAGTGGTAAAAATTTTTGAATTTTTTTACAATTTTATAGCAAAGGTTTGGTTGATTCAAGTTGACTTCTAATACAATTAACAATACTTATTAGAAAGTTGTCTTGGTCAAATGACCAAATTAAGGTTACATCAATTACAACTAACACAAAAATGGTAAAACTGACTAAAAAAGTATTATAATTCTCTAATGAAGGTTTGGTTGGTTCAAATTGACCTCAAATACAATTGTTAATACATATTAGAAAGTATCTCGGTCTAATTACCGTTTTAAGGTAACTTCAATAACAATTATCAATACATATAAGAAAGTTGTCCTGGTCAAATGACCGATTTAAGGTAACATCAATTACAATTATCAAGAAAATTGTCAAATTTGCAGTAAAATGTCGAAAAATTATCAAAGTACCAATATCAGATTACTTATATGGAAACACCTTTACAGTATTGACAGACAACAATCCTCTTACATACGTGCTAACATCAGCCAAACTAGATGCAACTGGACACCGTTTGATTGCAGCATTAGCATCGTACAACTTTAACATCATGTACAGACCAGGTTCTAAGAATGCCGATGCTGATTCTTTATCAAGATTGCCCGAGTTACTTGGACGTTCATCATCCAACTTAGATGCTACTTCTGTCAAAGCCATCTGCAATCTTCAGCATACTCAACCTTTCGTCGATACTTTTTCGATGAATACTCTTGCAACTGTTGATGATACATCGTTACCAGCACAGCATTTGGTTGACATCAATTCAGAACAAAAGAGCGATTACAGAATTAAAGAATGGATTTATTGGGTATCCGAACACCGCAAGCCAAACAAGGAACAACTAGAAAGATCAGCAGAGAATACATGGTTCATTAACAACTTCGACAAGTTACAACTGAAAGATGGTATTCTACTCAGAGAAGTTACATTTGATTGCCAGACAGTTAAGCAATTTGTTTTACCAGAAACTGGCGTTCCGAAAGGCATGAAAGCACTTCACCATGACATGGGCCACCAAGGACGAGACAAGACATTGTCACTTTTAAGAGATAGATTTGTATGGTATGGGATGACAGGAGATGTAGATCAGTGGATTACACAATGCAACAGATGCATATGACGAAAAACACCAACTAATGAAAGAGCACCACTAGTTAGTATTGAAACATACCAACCACTTGAACTAGTATGCATGGACTACTTGTCACTGGAAAGATCCGAGGGAGGTTTTGAAAATGTTCTTGTTATTACCGATCACTTTACCCGGTATGCCTTGGCAATTCCAACGAAGAACCAAACAGCAAAGACTACTGCCGAAGCATTTTTCAACCACTTTGTAGTACATTATGGATTGCCAGAACGTATTCACAGTGACCAAGGTGCCAACTTTGAATCGAACATCATTAAAGAACTATGTAACATCACAGGCATGCAGAAATCACGTACTACACCTTACCATCCTATGGGCAACGGTACTACAGAGCGTTTCAATCGAACATTACTGAGTATGTTAGGTACACTGGGAACAACACAGAAGAAAGATTGGAAAGCACACATTGCTGGATTAGTACATGCTTACAACTGCACCAGACAGACAACTACCAGATATTCACCGTACTTCCTAATGTTTGGTAGGGAACCAAGATTACCGATTGACATCGCCTTCAACCTTCCTGGTAATGAACAAAAGCAACCAGTGACGAAGTACATTGAAACCGTACAGAAAAGTTTGAAAGAGGCATACGAGTTGGCAACAAACACTCGAGAATAGGGAAAGATAGACAAAAACACAACTATAACAAGAAAGCTAGATCAGCCATCTTACAAACCGGCGATAGAGTCCTAGTAAAGATCTTGGCCTTCGACGGGAAACATAAGCTAGCTGACAAGTGGGAAGAAGATCCATACCAGATTGTTAATCAGCCTAACAAAGAGATACCTGTGTATGAGGTCAAGAAAGAAAACGGAACTGGAAGGAAAAAGACACTTCATCGCAATCTTTTACTTCCAATTGGATTTCTGCCGAAGACTGTTGAGTCTGAGATAGCTCCTGCACCTAGACAGAGGCGTAAACCGCTGAGGTCTGGACGACCACCGACGAAGTCTCTTGGGAACAGCATTGAAAATATGACTGCATCGGAATCAGATGAGGAGTCGGAGCAGGGGTATTGGATAATAGAGACAGGGAGGAGTACACCTAGCAACACTGACAGTGAAGTAGACCTATGGTAGATGATGTAACTATCAGCGACACGGGTGACGATCTTGATGCCGTTGGTAGTAGCCAGGTTAATGGTTTAGTAGAGGACGCTTTACCTTCAGATATAGTTAATGCTGAAGAACTTAACCCTGGAACAGAGGATGTTGAACCTGCAGCGACTGGTCAGAATATTGAAGCTGACGCTTTAGAATTAGATAATGGCAGTGCGTTGACGGAGGATCCATCTCTAGATGAAATGGCAGATGAACCCACAGATGTTGAAACTACAACAGTACAACCAGTTAGAGAAAGAAGACGTAGATACTTACCTACACCACCACGTCACATACCAGAACCTACCACACTTGCTAGACCTCAGAGAAATCGAAAACCACCGAAGTACCTGCAAGATTATGTTACAACAGCAAAGCAGGCCACAACTAAACCAGATTGGTTAGCTAAAGTACATTGGTTGGAAAATCAGGCAAAAACAGGACGATTTAGAGGTTTAGAGATGGAACTATCGAGGGCTATCATCAAGATTATTGAGAACAGTTCTTAATGTAAACAGATTGACGAGGACGACAAGGTCATAAGAGGGGAGAAAGACACAATGACATGGAAGTCATTTTCTTCAACAGAGGGGAGAATGTAGTAGTGTCATTTTTTACGTCTATTAATTATGTATAAATAATAGTAAAAATATCTTTAAAGTTCTTAAATTAATTGTATTTATTATAACGTTTAACTCTAGAATTTTGATAAAGGAATATTATTATTTAAATCAAATCTACACTTTACTTTTTATATTGAGTTCATGAATATTCAAAAGGTTCTTACTTTAGATTACGTATTTGATTGGTCATTGTGATTTCGCGGTCAATTTATATTTTGTATTGACCAGGTATAAATTGCACGGGAACTTTTACAAACGGTGTCCAGTTGCATCTAGTTTGGCTGATGTTAGCACGTATGTAAGAGGATTGTTGTCTGTCAATACTGTAAAGGTGTTTCCATATAAGTTCTATAAATTACAGTCGCATTATATTGTATCCCGATTTATATAACTGTGTTATGGTTTTAATTCATTGTGGACACAACCTATTACCTGATTTTTGTAAGTTAACTTCTTTATTATATTAATATTTTCACATGTAAATGATAAAATTTAGGAAAGTTTCTGTTATATGATTACGTTCTCCTCGTAAAGTTTGGTTATTACATAAGTATGATAGATGTACCCGAGAATCTTTTATTTAGCTTCGTGCTACATGTATTTTATTATCTACCGTTAATTTGTCACGATAGAATATAGAACAAGATATTTGCTTAGCTATTTGATTATTTACACAGATAATTTATATTTCATAAATGGCGGCATATTAGACAAAATAAGGAAAAGTGTTAAAGTTGATATTTATTAGTACACTTCTATTATACATTGTAATGATAGAAGTATAACTATGAATGAACTTGAGTTATTTTGTCATATTGTATATTTTAATATTTTACTAGTCCGAATGTTTATGATTGCATTTTGGTTTTAGGACTCCATTGATGTAATTATATAGTGAACTGTGCCTTGTCTTTGCCAGTGAAAACTCACTCCAAAAGTGGTAAGAGTCAATCTATTTTTAATTATGTAATGTTGTAAACAAAACGTTATGGATTATTTCCCTTTAAATATGCGGTTTTAAGCATATTTAATATATTGGCTTATTTAGTCTTTATGAAAATAGTTTTTACAATTCGACAATTGTTGTAACAAAATTGTATGTAAAGAACCAATTTAAGGTAGCATCAAGTACAATTATCAATACATATTAGAAGGTTATCTTGGTCAAATGACCGATTTAAGGTAACTACAAATACAATTATCAATACATATTAAAAAGTTGTCTTGGTCAAATGACCGATTTAAGGTAACATCAAATACAATTATAAAAAAATGTCAAATTTACAGTAAAATGTCGAGAAATAAACAATATACAAATAACAGGTTTGCTGTTGTATTATATACAATTATTTTAAGAATATAATCAATTTAAGATAATATCTAAATGAAATATCCAAAAAATGTTAAAATTTACTAAAAAAGTATTATAATTCTATAATGAAGGTTTGGTTGGTTCAAATTGACTTCAAATACAATTGTCAATACATATTAGAAAGTAGCTCGGCCTAATGACCGATTTAAGGTAGCATCAAATACAATTATCAATACATATTAAAAAGTTGTCTTGGTCACATGACCAATTTAAGGTAACCAAAAATACAATTATCAATACATATTAAAAAGTTGTCTTGGTCAAATGACCGATTTAAGGTCACATCAAATACAACTATCAATACATATTAGAAAGTGGTCTAAGTCAAATGACCGATTTAAGGTAACTACAATTACAATTATCAATACATAGAAAGTTGTCTTGGTCAAATGACCGATTAAAGGTATCATCAAATACAATTATCAATACATATTAAAAAGTTGTTTTGGTCAAATGACCGACTTCAGGTAACATCCAATACAATTATAAAAAAAAAATGTCAATATTACATTAAAATGTCGAAAAATTACCAATATACCAATAACAGGTTTGCTCTTGTATTATATAAAATTATCCTAAGAATATTGTCAATCTAATCTAACATCTGAATAAATTATCCAAAGAGTGGTAAAATTTATTGATTTTTTTACAATTTTATATTAAAGGTTTAGTTGCTTCAAGTTGACATTAAATACAATTATCACTAAATATTAGAAAGTTGTCTTGGTCAAATGACCGATTTAAGGTCACATCACATACAATTATCAATACATATTAAAAAGTTGTCTTGGTCAAATGACCGATTTAAGATCACATCAAATACAACTATCAATACATATTAGAAAGTGGTCTAAGTCAAATGACCGATTTAAGGTAACTACAATTACAATTATCAATACATATTAAAAAGTTGTTTTGGTCAAATGACCGACTTCAGGTAACATCAAATACAATTATAAAATAAATGTCAATATTACAGTAAAATGTCGAAAAGTTACCAATATACCAATAACAGGTTTGCTGTTGTATTATATAAAATTATCCTAAGAATATTGTCAATCTAAGCTTACATCTGAATAAATTATCCAAAGAGTGGTAAAATTTATTGATTTTTTTTACAATTTTATATTAAAGGTTTAGTTGCTTCAAGTTGACATTTAATACAATTATCACTACATATTAGAAAGTTGTCTGAGTCAAATAACCGATTAAAGGTAACATCAAATACAATTATAAAAAAATGTCAAATTTACAGTAAAATGTCGAGAAATAAACAATATACAAATAACAGGTTTGCTGTTGTATTATATACAATTATTTTAAGAATATAATCAATTTAAGGTAATATCATTTCTATAAATTTCCTGTATACAAATCTTTGAACTTTTTGAAAAACTAAGGATTTTCTTATCCCAGGAATAGATTACCTTAGCCGTATTTGGCACAACTTTTTGGAATTTTGGATCCTCAATGCTCTTCAACTTTGTACTTGTTTGGGTTTATTAATATTTTTGATTTGAGCGTCACTGATGAGTCTTATGTAGACGAAACGCGCGTCTGGCGTACTAAATTATAACCCTGGTACCTTTGATAACTATCTAAATGAAATATCCAAAAAGTGGTAAAATTTACTAAAAAAAAGTATTATAATTCTATAATAAAGGTTTGGTTGGTTCAAATTGACTTCAAATACAATTGTCTATACATATTCGAAAGTATCTCGGTCTAATGACCGATTTAAGGTAGCATCAAGTACAATTATCAATACATATTAAAAAGTTGTCTTGGTCAAATGACCGATTTAAGGTACCACAAATACAATTATCAATACAGATTAAAAAGTTGTCTTGGTCAAATGAATGATTAAGGGTAACATCAAATACAACTATCAATACATATTAGAAAGTGGTCTTGGTCAAATGACCGATTTAAGGTAAATACAATTACAATTATCAATACATATTAGAAAGTTGTCTTGGTCAAATGACCGATTTAAGGTAACATCAAATACAATTATAAAAAAAAAATGTCGAATTTACTGTAAAGTGTCGACAAATGACCAATATACCAATAACAGGTTTGCTGTTGTATTTTATACAACTATCCTAAGAATATGGTCAATCTGAGCTAACATCTGAATAAATTATCCAAAAAGTGGTAAAATTTATTGAAATTTTTTACAATTTGATAGTTAAGGTTTGGTTGGTTCAAGTTGACATTTAAAACAATTATCACTACATATTAGAAAGTTGTCTGAGTCAAATGACCGATTTAAGGTAACTACGCTTACAATTATCAATACATATTAAAAAGTTGTCTTGGTCAAATGACCAATTTAAGGTAACCACAAATACAATTATCAATACATATTAAAAAGTTGTTTTGGTCAAATGACCGATTTAAGGTCACATCAAATACAATTATCAATACATATTAGAAAATTGTCTTGGTCAAATGACCGATTTAAGGTCACATCAAATACAATTATCAATACATATTAGAAAATTGTCTGGGTGAAATAACCGATTTCAGGTAACATCAAATACAATTATAAAAAAATGTCAAATTTACAGTAAAATGTCGAGAAATAAACAATTTACAAATAACAGGTTTGCTGTTGTATTATATACAATTATTTTAAGAATATAATCAATTAAAGGTAATATCTAAATGAAAAATAAAAAAGTGGTAAAATTTACTAAAAAAGTATTATAATTCCATATTGAAGGTTTGGTTGGTTCAAATTGACTTCAAATACAATTGTCAATACATATTAGAAAGTATCTCGGTCTAATGACCGATTTAAGGTAGCACCAAGTACATATTAAAAAGTTGTCTTGGTCAAATTACCGATTTAAGGTCACCACAAATGCAATTATCAATACATATTAAAAAGTTGTCTTGGTCAAATGAATGATTTAGGGTAACATCAAATACAACTATCAATACATATTAGAAAGTGGTCTTGGTCAAATGACCGATTCAAGGTAACTACAATTACAATTATCAATACATATTAGAAAGTTGTCTTGGTCAAATGACCGATTTAAGGTAACATCAAATACAATTATCAATACATATTAGAAAGTTGTCTTGGTCAAATGACCGATTTACGGTAACTATAAATACAATAATCAATACATATTAAAAAGTTGCCTTGGTCAAATGAATGATTTAGGGTAACATCAAATACAACTATCAATACATATTAGAAAGTGGTCTTGGTCAAATGACCGATTCAAGGTAACTACAATTACAATTATCAATACATATTAGAAAGTTGTCTTGGTCAAATGACCGATTTAAGGTCACATCAAATACAATTATCAATACATATTAGAAAGTTGTCTTGGTCAAATGACCGATTTAAGGTAACTATAAATACAATTATCAATACATATTAAAAAGTTGTTTTGGTCAAATGACCGATTTAAGGTAACATCAAATATAATTATAAAAAAATGTCAAATTTACAGTAAAATGTCGAGAAATAAACAATATACAAATAACAGGTTTGCTGTCCTATTATATACAATTATTTTAAGAATATAATCAATTTAAGGTAATATCTAAATGAAATATCCAAAAAGTGGTATAATTTACTAAAAAAAGTATTATAATTCTATAATGAATGTTTGGTTGGTTCAAATTGACTTACAATACAATTGTCAATACATATTAGAAAGTATCTTGGCCTATTGGGCGATTTAAGGTAGCATCAAATACAATTATCAATACATATTAGAAAGTTGTCTTGGTCAAATGACCGATATAAGGTCACTACAAATACAATTATCAATACATATTAAAAAGTTGTCTTGGTCAAATGACCGATTTAAGGTAACATCCAAAAAAAATATCGATACATATTAAAAAGTTGTTTTGGTCAAATGACAGATTTCAGGTAACATCAAATACAATTAAAAAAAAATGTCAAATTTACAGTAAAATGTCGAAAAATTACCACTATACCAATAACAGGTTTGCTGTTGTATTATATACAATTATCCTAAGAATATTGTCAATTTAAGCTAACATCTGAATAAATTATCAAAAAAGTGGTAAAATTTATTGATTTTTTTTACAATTTTATAGTAAAGGTTTAGTTGGTTCAAGTTGACATTTAATACAATTATCACTACATATTAGAAAGTTGTCTTGGTTAAATGAACGATTTAAGGTCACATCTAATACAATTATCAATACATATTAGAAACTTGTCTGGGTCAAATAACCGATTTAAGATAACATCAAATACAATTATAAAAAAAGTCAAATTTACAGTAAAATGTCGAGAAATAAACAAGATACAAATACCAGGTTTGCTGTCCTATTATATACAATTATTTTAAGAAGATAATCAATTTAAGGTAATATCTAAATGAAATATCCAAAAAGTGGTAAAATTTACTAAAAAAGTATTATAATTCTATAATGAAGGTTTGGTTGGTTCAAAATTGACTTCCAATACAATTGTAAATACATATCAGAAAGTATCTCGGTCTAATGACCGATTTAAGGTAGCATCAAGTACAATTATCAATACATATTAAAAAGTTGTCTTGACCAAATGACCGATTTTAAGGTAACCACAAATACAATTATCAATACATATTAAAAAGTTGTCTTGGTCAAATGAATGATTTAAGGTTACATCAAATACAACTCTCAATACATATTAGAAAGTGGTCTTGGTCAAATTACCGATTTAAGGTAACATCAAATACAATTATCAATACATATTAGAAAGTTTTCTTGGTCAAATGACCGATTTAAGATAACATCAATTACAATTATCAAAAAAATGGTCAAATTTACAGTAAAATGTCGAAAAGTTATCAATATACCTACGACAGGTTTGCTGTTGTATTATTTACAATTATCCTATCAATATTGTCAATTGAAGGTAACATCTGAATGAATTATCCCAAACGTGGTAAAATTTACTTCAAATACACGTGTCAATACATATTAGAAAGTACTTTGGTCAAATGACCGATTTAAGGTAACATCAAATACAAATATTAATACATATTAGAAAGTTGTCTTGGTCAAATGACCGATTTAATGTAACATCAAATACAATTATCAATACATATTAGAAAGTTTTCTTGGTCAAATGACCGATTTAAGATAACATCAATTACAATTATCAAAAAAATGGTCAAATTTACAGTAAAATGTCGAAAAGTTATCAATATACCTACGACAGGTTTGCTGTTGTATTATTTACAATTATCCTATCAATATTGTCAATTGAAGGTAACATCTGAATGAATTATCCCAAACGTGAATTATCCCAAACGTGGTAAAATTTACTTCAAATACACGTGTCAATACATATTAGAAAGTACTTTGGTCAAATGACCGATTTAAGGTAACATCAAATACAAATATTAATACATATTAGAAAGTTGTCTTGGTCAAATGACCGATTTAATGTAACATCAAATACAATTATCAATACATATTAGAAAGTTTTCTTGGTCAAATGACCGATTTAAGATAACATCAATTACAATTATCAAAAAAATGGTCAAATATACAGTAAAATGTCGAAAAGTTATCAATATACCTACGACAGGTTTGCTGTTGTATTATTTACAATTATCCTATCAATATTGTCAATTGAAGGTAACATCTGAATGAATTATCCCAAACTTGGTAAAATTAACTTCAAATACACGTGTCAATACATATTAGAAAGTATTTTGGTCAAATGACCGATTTAAGGTAACATCAAATACAATTATCAATACATATAAGAAAGTTGTCTTGGTCAAATGACCGATTTGAGGTAACATCAAATACAATTATCAATACATATAAAACAATTGTCCAAAAAGTGGTAATAGTTATCAAAGGTACCAGGATTATAATTTAGTACGCCAGACGCGCGTTTCGTCTTCATAAGACTCATCAGTGACGCTCATATCAAAATATTTATAAAGCCAAACAAGAACGAAGTTGAAGAGCATTGAGGATCCAAAATTCCAAAAAGTTGTGTCAAATATGGCTTAGGTAAAATTTATCGAAATTTTTTTGAAATTTTATAGTTAAGTTTTGATTGGTTCAAGTTGACTCCTGATACAATAATCAATACATATTAAAAAGTTGTCTTGGTCAAATGACCGATTTAATGTAACATCAATTACAATTATCCAAAAAAATTCAAATTTACAGTAAAATGTCAAAAAGTTATCAATATACCAACAACAGGTTTGCTGTTGTATTATTTATAATTATCCTATAAATATGGTCAATTGAAGGTAACATCTGGATGAATTATCCAAAAAGTGGTAAGATTTACTAAAAAAGTATTATAATTCTATAATAAAGGTTTGAGTTGTTCAAATTGACTTTAAATGCATTTGTCAATACAAGTCAGAAAGTATTTCGGTCAAATGACCTATTTAAGGTTACATGAAATACAATTATCAATACATATTAGAAAATTGTCTTGGTCAAATAACCAATTTAATATAACATCAATTACAATTATCAAACAAAATGGTCAAATTTACAGTAAAAGATCGAAAAGTTATCTATATACATACAACAGGTTTGCTGTTGTATTATTTACAATTATTCTATAAATATGGTCAATTGAAGGTACAATCTGAATGAATTATCCCAAAAGTGGTAAAATTACCTAAAACAAGTATTAGAATTCTATAATGAAGGTTTGGTTTGTTCAAATTGACTTCAAATGCATTTGTCAATACATGTTAGAAAGTATTTCGGTCAAATGACCGATTTAAGGTAACATCAAATACAATTATCAATACATATTAGAAAGTTGTCTTGGTCCAATGACCGATTTAAGGTAACATCAAATACAATTATCAATACATATTAGAAAGTTGTCTTGGTCCAATGACCGATTTAAGGTAACATCAAATACAATTATCAATACATATTAGAAAGTTGTCTTGGTCAAATGACCGATTTAAGAGAACATCAATTACAATTATAAAAAAATGGTCATATTAACAGTAAAGTGTCGAAAAGTTATCAATATACCTACAACAGGTTTGCTGTTGTATTATTTAAAAATATCCTATAAATATGGTCAATTGAAGGTAACATCTGAATGATTTATCCAAAAAGTGGTAAAATTTACTAAAAACGTATTGTAATTCTATAATGAAGGTTTGGTTGGTCCAAATTGAATTCAACTACAATTGTCAATACATATTAGAAAGTATGTCGGTCAAATGGCTAATTTCAGGTAAACATCAAATACAATTAATAATACATATAAGAAAGTTGTTTTGATCAAATGACCGATTTAAGGTAATATCAACTACAATTATCAAAACATATTAGAAAATTGCATTGGTCAAATGACCGAGTTAAGGTAACATCAATTACAATTATCAAAAAAATTGTCAAATTTACAGTAAAATGTTGAAAAATGATCAATATACCAAAAATAGGTTTGCTGCTATATTATATTCAATTATTCTAAGAATATGGTCAAGTTAAGGTGACATCTAAATGAATTATCCAAAAAGTGGTAAAATTTACTAAATAAGTATTATAATTCTTTAATGAAGGTTTGGTTGGTTCAAATTGACTTCAAATACAATTGTCAATAGGTTTGGTTGGATCAAATTGACTTCAAATACAATTGTAAGTACATATAAGAAAGTATCTCGGTCAAATGACCGATTTAAGGTAACATTAAAAACAATTATCAATACATATTAGAAAATTGTCTTGGTCAAATTACCGATTTAAGGTAACATCAGTTACAATTATAAAAAAAAATTGTTAAATTTATAGTAAAATGTCGAAAAATTATCAATATACCGAAAATAGGTTTGCTGCTATATTATATACAATTATTCTAAGAATATGGTCAAGTTAAGGTAACATCTGAATGACTTATCCAAAAAGTGGTAAAATTTACTAAAAAAGTATTATAATTCTTTAATGAAGGTTTGGTTGGTTCAAATTGACTTAAAATACAATTGTCAATACATATTAGAAAGTATCTCGGTCAAATGACCAATTTCAGGTTAACATCAAATACAATTATCAATACATATTAGAAAATTGTCTTGGTCAAATGACCAATTTAAGTTAACATCAAATACAGTTATGAATTTTTTTTTCAAATTTTTCCAATTTAAGGTATCATCTGATTGAATAATTCAAAAAGTTGTAAAATTTACTAAGTAGTATTATAATTCTATAAGGAAGGTTTGGTTGGTTCAAAAAAAAGTAAAAACACAAAAATACTGAACTCCGAGGAAAATTCAAAAAGGAAAATCAAAAATCAAAAGGCAAAATCAAAAGTCCAAACACATCAAACGAATGGATAACAATACATATTAGAAAATTGTCTTGGTCAAATGTCCGATTTAAGGTACAATGTAACATCAATTACAATTATCAAAAAAATTGTCAAATTTACAGTAAATTGTCGAAAAATGATCATTATACCAAAAATAGGTTTGCTGCTATATAATATTCAATATTTATAAGAATATGGTCAAGTAAAGGTAACATCTGAATGAATTATCCGAAAAGTGATAAAATTTACTAAAAAAGAATTATAATTTAATGAAGGTTTGGTTGGTTCAAATTGACTTCAATTTCAGGTAAACATCAAATACAATTGTCAATACATATTAGAAAGTATCTCGGTCAAATGGTTAATTTCAGGTAAACATCAAATACAATTATCAATACATATAAGAAAGTTGTTTTGATCAAATGACCGATTTAAGGTAATATCATCTACAATTATCATTGATTGATTGATTGTTGGTTGCTCAACGTCCAGTGGCAAATATTTCATGCATATTCAGGACGGGAATAAGTTAACAATAAATACAATAGGTAGGTAGTTGTAATAGAGGCCATCAAGGATGATGGTCGGGGAAATTTGGACTGCCACTGGAAAATGAGGGTAAATTGGATAGGGACAGAAATTTTGCCTTGAAAATTTAACAATACAGGTAACATCTGAATGAATATAAAAAAAAGTTGTCAAAATTACTGAAAAATGTTACTGAGAACAATTGTCAATACATATTAACACAATTTCTCGATGAAATGACCGATTTAAGGTAACATCATATACAATTGTCAAAAAAAAAGTCAAATTTACAGTAAAATGTGAAAAGTTATCAATAAAAGTAAATTCTAAATGAATATCAAAAAAGTTGTCAAAATTACTGAAAAAATGTTACTGAGAAATTGTTGCAATTTTTAAATAAAGCTGTGGTTGTCTTAAGTTTACTTTTAAAACAATTGTCAATACATATTAAAACAATTTCTTGATGAAATGACTGATTTAAGGTAACATCATATACAATTATCGAAAAAAGTCAAATTTACAGTAAAATGTGAAAATTTAACAATAAAGGTAACATCTGAAGGAAGTTATGTGCCCTTAAGAATGATGGACGTGTAAAATTGTCAGAGTACAAAATATTGAAAATGTAGCAAAATTGAAAGCGTTATGGAGATATGTGATATATGATTGGAATCGATATCGAACGGACTTCATTTTCGGATGAAGAAAGCCAAAGAAAAGTAACACTTTATTTATGTTCACAGCAATTGTTTATTCTTCATAGACATCACCAAAATAGTACATAACACCTACATGTAACGAATACAACTCACTAAGATTGAACAAACGTATTGGAAAGCGCTACTGGCCAGTTCATCAAAGTTGGACTTTGGACTTTAATATTCAACTATGCCCTTTAGTGTTTACACACATCCGCAATACACATAATGGCTTTAAGCGAGACTCGTAAACTAATGGAGGATAGTAGAACAATTATTGAAGGCAATGGAGACGATCTAAGCGTACATTTACTATTGAACACTTTTATTAGCTTGTTATCGAGTATTGATAAAAGATTGCAAGTTGTTGAAAAGGGGATTGAAAATTTCGGTGAATTTAAAAATATAATAACATCCTTGACCAGCAGGGTTATAACTAACGAGCAGGGACTTAAAACATGTCAAACAACAGTTACGGAACTTGAAACCAATGTCCAAGGGATAGGGAACCTATTTGATGATGTTAAAGCTCGGTGCGACAGAAACAAAATCGTCACCGAGAAAATCTCAAAGGAACTCGAACAAACAAAAGCCTGTATAAATAAACTATTCAAAAAATTATCAGAATTAAGTGACCAGCGGCAAGAATGCAACTGCCAAACAGAGCTTGAAAACATGAAGGAAAAAGTGCTCGACCTTCAGTGCCGCTCTATGAAGAACAATCTTGTTTTTACCGGGCTTTATAACGTCAGAGATGAAAACACAGAAGAACTTCTCCGTTGTTTTCTTAACAACGAACTAGGCATTGACTATAAAATAGAGTTCGGAAACGTTCACAGGTTTGGACGATATCAAGGTGGCGGAAGACCCATAGTAGCACGTTTCCTATATCATTGTGACCTACAGTACGTTTTAGATAATGCATACAGGTTACGGAACACAAGATACGGCATAAAGCAACAATTCCCCAAAGAAATAGAGGACAGGAGACGAAAGCTGTATCCTATAATGAAAGAGGCAAAGCGAAACAGGAAAATTGCAACACTCGTACGAGACCGCCTCTTTATAGACAATGAGCTTTACCAAATCCCCGACGATGCCGAGATAGCAGATATCCCATACCAAGATGGCAGTCTACCGACACGCCAAGGTGGATCTTCGCCGCTACGCCTAAGTGATGCCACACCACAGCACCAAACTGACGCCACATCACCGCGTATTGAACGACCAAAATCAACCCCCTCATCTGATAGCAACCCCAAGAAACGATCCCGCACAGGTTCAACTCCGAAGTCTCATTACTAGGATTGCCGAGGAGCGCAACATATTGACAGTTCGACACTAATTGATAAACCAGATAATAAATATGTAAACATTGCTGAAAATAATATAAACAGTGTTTGTAATGAAACTTTGTGTAATGATGAAACATTTGAACAGATTAATTGTATTTTTGAAAATTTAAACGTTCATGTAAATATTGATGCTGATGAACATATTACTAGAAATAATGAAAACATAAGTGCGTGTTTATCAGGTGAATCTGCCTATTTGTCAAAAAATAGTATTACAGACAAAAAAGCTATTGATCTTTTATATGTTAACTGTTGTGGCCTAAAACATAGACTACAATATCCAGAATTTGAAAGTTTAATCCGAAAACATGATGTTGTTTGCTTTGTTGAATCAAAAACTGACGATATGGATGATATTCATTTATCTGGTTACACATTAAAATTCAAAAATAGACATAAAATATCAAGAGTTAAATCAGGTGGCATTGTAATCGGGTATAGAGAAAATCTTAATAACTCTATAGAAGTGATTGAAACAAATAGTAAATTTGTTCTATGGTGTAAAATTTCAAAATTTTTAAATAACGAGGATATACTTTTCGGAGTGGTCTATATCCCGCCAGAATATACATCATACTCCTCCCCTGATGCATTCAATGAAATTGAAAATGAATACTTAGAATTTTCTACAACATTTGAACATATTTTTATTATTGGTGATTTTAACGCACGTACCTCAAATGAGAAAGATTATGTATTTATTGATGAAAAAGATATTAGTATTGATTTGGAGTGTGTATCTATAAATGATGTATGTAACTTAGAATTGTATAATATACCCAGAGATCGTATTAGTATGGATAAAGGGAAAACACGTTACGGTAATAATCTGCTTGACTTATGTAAATGTAACAACTTATTCATTATGAATGGTAGACTGGGAAATGATAAAACTGGGAAATTTACTTGCAGAAATGCTAGTGTTGTAAACTATTGTTTGAGTAATGTTAACGTTTTAGAAAAACTTATTGATTTTGATGTATTAGAATTTTCACACTTGTATTCAGATGTTCATTGTCCATTGTATTTACGCTTAGAAAGCAACTCATTGGTCACAGATTGTAATGAACAGGACAGTCTTAATGTTCAGCCAAGACAAAAGATTAATAAATGGGATCATAAAATGTTACCTGAATTTAGAGCTAATATAAATGTTGATAGATTAGACAGGTTGTTACGTAATTTGAAATGTGTGAATTTAGAAAAAGTTGATGATAACAATGTCAACGCATTTGTAAATGAGATTGGATTAGTTGTTTTAGAATCTGCTAAGACGACGTTTGGAACACGAACTGATAAACCAAAAAAGCGAGCCCCTAAAAAGAAGGGAGACAAGCCATGGTTTAATTATGATTGCAAATTTGCGAGGCAAAACTTTAGAAAGCTTAAGCGCAGGCTCAAATTTTCACCTTCGCTTTTATTGTACAACGAAGTTAAAGATTCTGAGAGGAAATATAAAAAAGTGATGGACAAAGCCATAAAAACTCATAGACGTGATATGGCTAAAAAATTTAAAAATCTTAGATCTCAAAATTCAAAAGAGTATTGGGATATTTTGAATAAGCGGGAACACACGAAACAACAGGACATTAATTTTGATAATTTACTAAATTTTTTCAGAGATCTAAATTCAGGCACCCCCGATCCTATTGAGTTACCAAATGTAGACCAAGATGCTTTAGATGATTTAAATGGTACAATTAATGGTCCAATTACAAAGGACGAGATTATGAATTGTATTAAGAAACTAAAAAGTAACAAAGCCTGTGGCGACGATATGATTATAAATGAATATATTAAATCTTCTAGTGATTTTTTAATTGATGTATATGTTGAATTGTTTAACTTAGTTTTTAGAACTGGTATTATACCAGAATCGTGGGTAATTGGCACGATCAAACCATTTTATAAGAATAAGGGAAACAAATTTGATCCAAAAAACTATAGACCAATCACAATTGTCTGTTGTGTTGGGAAATTATTCACTTCGATTTTATGTAATAGATTATCAAATTTTTCCGATGAATTTTTATTAATAAATGAAAATCAGTTTGGATTTAGAAGTGGCTATTCAACAGTCGATTGCATATTTATACTGCACTCTTTCTTTGAAATTTTGAAATTAAAAAAGAAAAAAATGTTTTGTGCATTTGTAGATTTTGAAAAAGCGTTTGACACAGTCAGAAGAGACGCATTATGGTATAAGATGTTATTGAATAACATAAATGGTCATATGTATAACATAATTCATAAGATGTATGATAATATTAAGTCATGTTTATCTAATAATGGCAATATATCAGATTATTTTTCATGCAATATTGGCCTACGACAAGGGGAAAACTTATCTCCTTTTCTGTTCTCACTTTTCTTAAATGATTTGGAAAACTTTTTTATCAACGAGAACTTGATTGGTTTGAACACTATTGAAGATGCACTCGAGGAAAAATTAGATATTTATGTTAAATTGTTCGCAATCCTCTATGCAGATGATACTGTGCTAATGGCGGAATCGGCCAAAAATCTTCAACTTTTGCTAGATAAATTCCACTCATATTGTGATGTCTGGAAAATGAAAGTTAATGTAGAAAAAACAAAAATTGTAATTTTTAGTAATGGAAGACAACCCAAAAATCTCAGTTTTACATATGATAACTCTGTTATAGATATCGTTCAAGAATTCAACTATCTTGGGATCTATTTTTCACGAAATGGGACATTTAAACACTAGAAAACACTTAGCAGAAAAAGCTACAAAGGCAATGTATGAGGTAATCAAAAAGGGGAGAAAACATGGGTTATCTATTAGTTGTCAATTAGATTTATTTGACAAGTTAGTGAAACCGGTCTTATTGTACGGTTGTGAAATTTGGGGGTTTGGGAATAACGACATTTTGGAGAAAGTTCAATTAAAATTCTGTAAGCTTCTTCTGCACCTAAAGTCTTCTACCCCAAATTGCGTAATATATGTGAACTTGGACGATATCCCATCAATTTAGATATTAAAGTCCGTATGGTATCATTTTGGTTGAAATTAGTATGTGGTAAACCGACTAAATTATCAGCGACCATTTATAAACTACTGTATAAGCTGTCAAATGAAAATAATGTAAAATTTAGATGGTTAAACCATGTTGCATCTATTTTTAATGAAACGGGATTATCTTTTGTGTGGTTGTCTCAAACATGTATTAGTGACATTTGGCTAAAGAATACAATCAGAACATCACTCCAAGATCAGTTTCAACAAACATGGTTATCAAATGTGCAAGCATGTTGGAAGACATTAAATTATCGAATTTTTAAGGATACTTTTGGGTTTGAGAACTATTTTGATATTTTAGAATTTCGTGATATTTATACGTTATGCAAATTTAGAACCATCAACCATAAATTACCCATCGAGAAAGGGAGATGGACAAATATTCAGAGAGATAGAAGAATTTGTAAATTCTGTAACTCTAAAGATCTTGGAGATGAGTATCATTATATTATGATGTGCACAGAGATGTCAGAAAAAAGAAACGAATGTATTGATAAAAAATATGTAAATCGTCCAAATATAATTATGTTTAAGAAAATTATGAATTTAAATATAAAATCTAAATTGAGAAAGCTGTGTACTTTCATTAGATTTATAAATTCCCATGTGTGCCCTCCTGGCTAAATACTATCAGTATAATTGTAAATAGTGTACATATTTTGCTCTGTGTATTCATGTATTTATGTCTGTATTATTGATGTCATGTAGTGTCTGTATACCATTGTAATTGCAAAGGTTTGACAGAATAAAGATATATATATATAAGGAATATAAACAAAGTTGTCAAAATAACTGAAAAAATGTAAGTGAGAAAATGTTGCAATTTTTAATTAAAGCTGTGGCTGTCTTAAGTTTACTTTCAAAACAATTGTCAATACATATTAGAAAATTTTCTCGATGAAATGACCGATTTAAGGTAACGTCATATACAATTGTCAAAAAAAAAGTCAAATTTACAGTAAAATGTGAAAATATATCAATAAAGGTAAAATCTGAATGAATATCAAAAAAGTTGTCAAAATTACTGAAAAAATGTTCCTGAGAAAATGTTGCAATTTTTAAATAAAGCTGTGGTTGTCTTAAGTTTACTTTTAAAACAATTGTCAATACATATTAAAAAAATTTCTCGATGAAATGACCGATTTAAGGTTACATCATATACAATTATAAAAATATCCAAATTGATAGTAAAATGTGAAAATTTAACAACAAAGGTAACATCTGAATGAATATAAAAAAGTTGTCAAAATTACTGAAAAATGTTACTGAGAAAATGTTGCAATTTTTAAATAAAGCTGTGGTTGTCTTAAGTTTACTTTTAAAACAATTGTCAATACGTATTAGAAAATGTTCTCGAAGAAATGACCGATTTCAGGTAACATCATATACAATTGTCAAAAAAAAAAGGTAAAATTTACAGTAAAATGTGAAAATATATCAATAGAGATAAATTCTGAATGAATATCAAAAAAGTTGTCAAAATAACTGAAAAAATGTAAGTGAGAAAATGTTGTAATTTTTAAATAAAGCTGTGGTTGTCTTAAGTTTACTTTTAAAACAATTGTCAATACATATTAAAAAAATTTCTCGATGAAATGACCGATTTAAGGTAACATCATATACAATTATAAAAATATTCAAATTGATAGTAAAATGTGAAAATTTAACAACAAATGTAACATCTGAATGAATATAAAAAAAGTTGTCAAAATTACTGAAAAATGTTACTGAGAAAATGTTGCAATTTTTAAATAAAGCTGTGGTTGTCTTAAGTTTATTTTTTGAAACAATTGTCAATACGTATTAGAAAATTTTCTCGAAGAAATGACCGATTTCAGGTAACATCATATACAATTGTCAAAAAAAAGTCAAATTTACAGTAAAATGAGGAAATTTAACAATAAAGGTAACATCTGAATGAATATAAAAAAAGTTGTCAAAATTACTGAAAAATGTTACTGAGAAAATGTTGCAATTTTTAAATAAAGCTGTTGCTGTCTTTAGTTTACTTTTAAAACAATTGTCAATACATATAAAAAAAAATACTCGATGAAATGACCGATTTAAGGTAACATCATATACAATTGTCAAAAAAAAAGTCAAATTTACAGTAAAATGTGGAAATTTAACAATAAAGGTAACATCTGAATGAATATAAAAAAAGTTGTCAAAATTACTGAAAAATGTTACTGAGGAAAATGTTGCAATTTTTAAATAAAGCTGTGGCTGTCTTAAGTTTACTTTTAAAACAATTGTCAATACATATTAGAATAATTTCTCGATGAAATGACCGATTTAAGGTAACATCACATATAATTGTCCAAAAAAAATGTCAACTTTACAGTAAAATGTGAAAATATATCAATAAAAGTAAATTGTAAATGAATATCAAAAAAGTTGTCAAAATTACTGAAAAAATGTTACTGAGAAAATGTTGCAATTTTAAATAAAGCTGTGGCTGTCTTAAGTTTACTTTCAAAACAATTGTCAATACAATCAGAAAATATTCTCGATGAAATGACCGATTTAAGGTAACATCATATACAATTGTCCAAAAAAAATGTCAACTTTACAGTAAAATGTGAAAATATATCAATCAAGGTAAAATCTGAATGAATATTAAAAAAGTTGTCAAAATTACTGAAAAAATGTTACTGAGAAAATGTTGCAATTTTTAAATAAAGCTGTGGTTGTCTTAAATTTACTTTTAAAACAATTGTCAATACATATTAAAAAAATTTCTCGATGAAATGACCGATTTAAGGTTACATCATATACAATTATAAAAATATTAAAATTGATAGTAAAATGTGAAAATTTAACAACAAAGGTAACATCTGAATGAATATAAAAAAGTTGTCAAAAGTACTGAAAAATGTTACTGAGAAAATGTTGCAATTTTTAAATAAAGCTGTGGTTGTCTTAAGTTTACTTTTAAAACAATTGTCAATACGTATTAGAAAATGTTCTCGAAGAAATGACCGATTTCAGGTAACATCATATACAATTGTCAAAAAAAAAAGGTAAAATTTACAGTAAAATGTGAAAATATATCAATAGAGATAAATTCTGAATGAATATCAAAAAAGTTGTCAAAATAACTGAAAAAATGTTACTGAGAAAATGTTGCAATTTTTAAATAGAGCTGTGGTTGTCTTAAGTTTACTTTTAAAACAATTGTCAATACATATCAAAAAAATTTCTCGATGAAATGACTGATTTAAGGTAACATCATATACAATTATCGATAAAAGTCAAATTTACAGTAAAATGTGAAAATTGAACAAAGGTAACATCTGAATGAATATAAAAGAAGTTGTCAAAATTACTAAAAAAATGTTACTTAGAAAATGTTGCAATTTTTAAATAAAGCTGTGGTTGTCTTAAGTTTACTTTTAAAACAATTGTCAATACATATTAAAACAATTTCTCGATGAAATGACCGATTTATGGTAACATCATATACAATTATGAAAAAAAGTAAAATTTACAGTAAAATGTGAAAATTTAACAATAAAGGTAACATCTGAGGGAATATAAAAAAGTTGTCAAAATAACTGAAAAAATGTAAGTGAGAAAATGTAATTTTTAAATAAAGCTGTGGTTGTCTTAAATTTACTTTTAAAACAATTGTCAATACATATTAAAAAAATTTCTCGATGAAATGACCGATTTAAGGTTACATCATATACAATTATAAAAATATTAAAATTGATAGTAAAATGTGAAAATTTAACAACAAAGGTAACATCTGAATGAATATAAAAAAGTTGTCAAAATTACTGAAAAATGTTACTGAGAAAATGTTGCAATTTTTAAATAAAGCTGTGGTTGTCTTAAGTTTACTTTTAAAACAATTGTCAATACGTATTAGAAAATGTTCTCGAAGAAATGACCGATTTCAGGTAACATCATATACAATTGTCAAAAAAAAAAGGTAAAATTTACAGTAAAATGTGAAAATATATCAATAGAGATAAATTCTGAATGAATATCAAAAAAGTTGTCAAAATAACTGAAAAAATGTTACTGAGAAAATGTTGCAATTTTTAAATAGAGCTGTGGTTGTCTTAAGTTTACTTTTAAAACAATTGTCAATACATATCAAAATTTTTTTTCGATGAAATGACCGATTTAAGGTAACATCATATACAATTATCAAAAAAAGTCAAATTTATAGTAAAATGTGAAAGTTTAACAATAAAGATAACATCTGAATGAATATAAAAAAAGTTATCAAAATTACTGAAAAATGTTACTGAGAAAATGTTGCAATTTTTAAATAAAGCTGTGGTTGTCTTAAGTTTACTTTTAAAACAATTGTCAATACATATTAAAAAAAATTCTCGATGAAATGACCGAATTAAAGTAACATCATATACAAGTATAAAAATATTCAAATTAACAGTAAAATGTGAAAATTTAACAACAAAGGTAACATCTGAATGAATATAAAAAAAAGTTGTCAAAATTACTGAAAAATGTTACTGAGAAAATGTTGCAATTTTTAAATAAAGCTGTGGTTGTCTTAAGTTTACTTTTAAAACAATTGTCAATACATATTAAAACAATTTCTCGATGAAATGACCAATTTAAGGTAACATCATATACAATTATCAAAAAAATGTCAAATTTACAGTAAAATGTGGAAATTTAACAATAAAGGTAACATCTGAATGAATATAAAAAAAGTTGTTAAAATTACTGAAAAATGTTACTGAGAAAATGTTGCAATTTTAAAATAAAGCTGTGGTTGTTTCAATTTTACTTCTAATACATTTGTCAATACATATTAGAAAAATGTCTTGATCAAATGACCGATTAAAGGTTATATCAAATACAGTTATCAAACAGGTCAAATTTACAGTAAAATGTCGAAAAATATCGATATTGGTAAAAAGGAATGAATATTTAAAAATAGTAAAATTTACTGAAAAAATGTTACCAAGGAAATGTTGCAATTTTTATTTAAAGCTGTGGATTTTCAATTTTACTTATAATACATTTCTCAATACATAGTAGAAAATAGCTTGATCAAATGACCGATTTAAGGTAATATCAGACACAGTTATCAAAAAATTTAAAATAAAATGTTGTAAAAATATCAATATTGGTAAAAATGAATGAATATCCAAAAATAGTGAAATTTACTGAAAAAAATGTTATCGAGGAAATGTTTTGAATTTAAGCGATGATGTTTCAATTTTACTTCTAATACATTTTTCAATATATAGTAGAAAATTGTCTCGATCAAATGACCGATTTAAGGTAAAATCATATACAATTATCCAAAAAAATGTAAAATTTATAGTAAAATGGTTGAAAAATTATCAATAAAAGTCAAATCTGAATGAATATCCAAAAAGTAGTAAAATTTACTGATAAAATTTTAATGGGAAAATGTTGCAATTTTGAAATTAAGCTATGCTTATTTCAATTTTACTTCTAATACGTTTGTCAGTACATATTAGAAATATTATCTTGATCCAATGACAGATTTAAGGTAACATCATATACAGTTATCAAACAGGTCAAATTTACAGTAAAATGTTGAAAAAATATCAGTATTGGTAAAAATGACTGAATATCCAAAAATAGTAAAATTTACTGGAAAATGTTACCGAGGAAATGTAGCAATTTTTAATTAAAGCTGTGGTGTTTCAATTTTTACTTCTAAAAAATTTTTAATACATAGAATTTGATCAAATGACCGATTTAAAGTAAAATTATATACAATTATCCAAAAAAGTGTCATATCTACAGTAAAATGTTGTAAAATTATCAATAAAAGTCAAATCTGAATGAATATCCAAAAAGAAGTAAAATTTACTGAAAAAAATGTTAATGAGAAAATGTTGCAATTTTAATATAAAGCTATGCTTGTACAGTTATCAAAGAGGTCAAATTTACAGTAAAATGTTGAAAAATATCAATATTGGTAAAACTAAATGAATATTTCAAAATAGTAAAATTTACTGAAAAAAAAGTTATAGAGGAAATGTTGCAATTTTTAATTAAAGCTTTCGTGTTTCAATTTCACTTCTTATACATTTCTCAATACATAGTAGAAAAATAGCTTGATCAAATGACCGATTTTAGGTAATATAAAATACAGTTATTAAAAAAATTGTCAAATTTAAAGTAAAATGTTGAAAAAATATCGATATTGGTAAAAATGAATGAATATCCAAAAATAGTAAAATTTACTGAAAAAATGTTACCGAGGAAATGTTGCAATTTTTAATTAAAGCTGTGACGTTTCAATTTTACTTCTAAAACATTTCTCAATACATAGTAGAAAAATGTCTTGATCGAATGACCGATTTGAGGTTATATCAAATACAGTTATCAAAGGGGTCAAATTTACAGTAAAATGTTGAAAAATAATAATATTGGTAAAACTAAATGAATATTTAAAAATAGTAAAATTTACTGAAAAAAAGTTACCGAGGAAATGTTGCAATTTTTAAATAAAGCTGTGGTTGTTTCAATTTCACTTTTTATACATTTCTCAATATATAGTAGAAAATTGTCTCGATCAAATGACTGATTTAAGGTAAAATCATATACAATTATCCAAAAAAATGTCAAATTTACAGTAAAAGGGTTGAAAAATTATAAATTAAAGTCAAATCTGAATAAATATCCAAAAAGTAGTAAAATTTACTGAAAAAATATTAATGCGAAAATGTTGCAATTTTGAAATAAAGCTATGCTTGTTTCAATTTTACTTCTAATAAGTTTGTCAGTACATATTAGAAAAATGTCTTGAACAAATGACAGATTTAAGGTAACATACAGTTTTAAAACAGGTCAAATTTACAGTAAAATGTTGAAAAATATCAATATTGGTAAAAATGAATGAATAGTCAAAATAGTAAAATTTACTGAAAAATGCTACCGAGAAAATGGTACAATTTTAAAATAAAGCTGTGGTTGTTTCAATTTTACTATTAATACATTTGTCAATACATATTAGAAAAAAGTCTTGATCAAATGACCGATTTTAGGTAAAATCATATACAGTTATCAAAAAACTCAAATTTACAGTAAAATGTTGAAAAATATCAAGATTGTTAAAGATGAATGAATATCCAAAAAGTAGTAAAATTTAGTGAAAAAGTGTTACTGAGAAAATGGTGCAATTTTAAAATAAAGCTGTGGTCGTTTCAATTTTACTTTGAATACATTTGCCAATACATATTATAAAATTGTCTTGATCAAATGACCGATTTAAGGTAACATCAAATACAGTTATCAAAAAAGTGGCAAAAAAGTTGACAAATTTACAGTAAAATGTAGAAAAAAATATCAATATTGGTAAAAATGAATGAATATAAAAAAATTGTAAAATTTACTGAAAAAATGTTACCGAGGAAATGTTTCAATTTTTAATTAAAGCTGTGATGTTTCAATTTTACTTCTAATACAGTTCTCAATACATAGAAGAAAATTGTCTCGATCAAAAGACCGATTTAAGGTAAAATCATATACATTTATCCCAAAAAATGTCAAATTTACAGTAAAATGGTTGCAAATTATAAATAAAAGTCAAATCTGAATGAATATCCAAAAAGTAGTAAAAGTTACTGAAAAAATATTAATGAGAAAATGTTGCAATTTTGAAATAAAGCTATGCTTGTTTCAATTTTACTTCTAATACGTTTGTCAGGACATATTTGAAAAATGTCTTGATCAAATGACAGATTTAAGGTAACATCATATACAGTAATAAACAGGTCAAATTTACAGTAAAATGTTGAAATATATCAATATTGGTAAAAATGTAAGAATATTTAAAAATAGTAAAATTTACTGAAAAAATGTTACCGAGCAAATTCGGCAATTTTTAATGAAAGCTGTGGATTTTCAATTTTACTTTTAATACATTTCTCAATTCATAGTAGAAAAATAGCTTGATCAAATGACCGATTTAAGGTAATATCAGATACAGTTATCAAAACAGTTGTCAAATTTACAGTAAAATGTTGAAAAAATATCAATATTGGTTAAAATGAATGAATATTCAAAAATAGTGAAATTTACTGAAAAAATGTTACCGAGGAAATGTTGCAATTTTTAATTAAAGCTGTGGTTGTTTCAATTTTACTTCTAATACATTTGTCAAAACATCAGACTTGGGGTCAATTACATTGGAATGTAATTAATTAAATTACACATTATATTGCAAAAATGATCAATTACATCAATTACACATTACACTGTTTTTGAAATGTAATTAATTAAATTACAATTACTTTACTAAAGTAATTAATTAAATTACACATTACATTTCGTCATGGTATTTTTTAACAATATTATACATGTATAAATAATGCATGTGTAAAATATTCATGTTAGCATAGTTTAAGTGTTGCATTTGATAATCATTAGCTATTTTATATTTTGTCATTTAGTCTGAATCGCTCTGGTCTAAACACTTTGACATCAATTCTAAATAGCTTTTTGACAGGAGCTAATGCGGTAGATATTGCTTGATCAGAACATGGAAGTTCTATGATCAGAAGATCATCATATTGAAAGGAGGGGGAATTGGTTCCTATTTTAACTTGCCAATACATCAAGGGGTATTTGACATCTCAGAAATGAAGTAATTTAAATTAAACATAATATAAAAAAAGATATTATACATAAATCATAAATATTTTTTTTTACATTAAAAATATCAAAAAGTGTGCTTGTCACAATATTGAATACAATTAATGTATGTATAATGTCTAAATATTAGCAATATTTTGCTAATTAGATAAAAATACATGCAACAGTGGTATTGCCCCTGGACATTTTAATCTGATTAATTGCTGTTTGTTTTTACAGCTGTTAATTTTCATTTCTATAATCCTTTTGTGTATACTAATTTGACAAAATGATTCTGTGTGCAGTGATTTTAAATTCTAAATGAACTGTCTGAGAAAGATTTTTCACAGTGACACTTTTTTTGGGTTTTTTGTTTAACAAGGTGATTAGTTACTTATCAATCTATTTAGTTAAAAGATCTTTCTTAAAAAATGAACACTAATATATGATACTGACATTTTTTTCTATATTGATATACATTGTAACTTCAGTATAAATTATAGACTTCATATATTAAAAAAGTATGTGATATCAATATTTGAAAAACAAGTATTATTTTACAATTTATATTATTAAACACAAATCCTTATCTTTACCACCATAAACGTATATGTAATTGAAATGTAATTCAAAAGTAATTGAGCATTACATGCTTTTATCAATGTAATTAATTAAATTACCATTACATGTAATTAAAAAAATGCTCAATTACACATTACATTCAATTACATGGAAAATTGTAATGCATTACACTTAATTACCATTACATTTTCAATTACCCCATCCCTGCAAAACATATTAGAAAAAATGTTTTGATCTAATGACCGATTTAAGTTGAATTATATACAGTTATCAAAAAGGTAAAATTTACAGTAAAATGTTGAAAAATATCAATATTGGTAAAAATGTATGAATATTTAAAAATAGTAAAATTTACTGAAAAAATGTTACCGAGGAAATGTAGCAATTTTTAATTAAATCTGTGGATTTTCAATTTTACTTCTAATACATTTCTCAATACATAGTAGAAAAATAGCTTGATCAAATGATCGATTTAAGGTAATATCAGACACAGTTATCAAAAAAGTTGTCAAATTTACAGTAAAATGTTGAAAAAATATCAATATTGGTAAAAATGAATGCATATTCAAAAATAGTGAAATTTACTGAAAAAAATGTTACTGAGGAAATGTTGCTACTTTTAATTAAAGCTGTGGTCGTTTCAATTTTACTTTGAATACATTTGCTAATACATATAATAAAATTGTCTTGATCAAATGACCGATTTAAGGTAACATCAAATACAGTTATCAAAAAAGTTGACAAATTTACAGTAAAATGTAGAAAAAATATCAATATTGGTAAAAATGAATGAATATCCAAAAAATAGTAAAATTTACTGAAAAAATGTTACCGAGGAAATGTTGCAATTTTTAATTAAAGCTGTGATGTTCCAATTTTACTTCTAATACAGTTCTAGATACATAGAAGAAAATTGTCTCGATCAAATGACCGATTTAAGGTAAAATCATAAACATTTATCCCAAAAAATGTCAAATTTACAGTTAAATGGTTGCAAATTATAAATAAAAGTCAAATCCGAATGAATATCCAAAAAGTAGTAAAATTTACTGAAAAAATATTAATGAGAAAATGTTGCAATTTTGAAATAAAGCTATGCTTGTTTCAATTTTACTTCAAATACGTTTGTCAGTACATATTTGAAAAATGTCTTGATCAAATGACAGATTTAAGGTAACATCATATACAGTTATAAAACAGGTCAAATTTACAGTAAAATATTGAAAAATATCAATATTGGTAAAAATGTATGAATATTTAAAAATAGTAAAATTTACTGAAAAAATGTTACCGAGCAAATGTAGCAATTTTTAATTAAAGCTGTGGATTTTCAATTTTACTTATAATACATTTCTCAATACATAGTAGAAAATAGCTTGATCAAATGACCGATTTAAGGTAATATCAGACACAGTTATAAAAAAAGTTGTCAAATTTACAGTAAAATGTTGAAAAAATATCAATATCGGTAAAAATGAATGAATATTCAAAAATAGTGAAATTTACTGAAAAAATGTTACCGAGGAAATGTTGCAATTTTTAATTAAAGCTGTGGTTGTTTCAATTTTACTTCTAATACATTTGTCAATACATATTAGAAATTTTTTTTGATCAAATGACCGATTTAAGTTGAAATATATACAGTTATGAAAATTGTAAAATTTACAATAAAATGTCGAAAAATCATCAAAATACCAATATCAGATGTGCTGTTGTATAATTTATAATTATCCTCAGAATATGGTCAATTTAAGGTAAGATCTGAATAAATTATCCAAATAGTGGTAAAATTTCAGGTTGGTTCAATTTGCCATCTGATGCATCCATCTTTACTGCTGAAGCAGAAGCAATAATTTATTATATGTTCTGATTCACTTTCATGCTTACAAGCTATACAAAATACTAAAATTAAAAACCCAACAATTCTCCAAATTTTATATGTAATGAGGAATTTGAAAATTCTTCTGAAAGAAATAATATTTCTATGGGTTCCGAGTCATGTTGGAATCCTTGGAAACACAGCTGTAGACCTTGAGGCAAAGCATGCCCTGGGTGACCCTTTATCTAACTGTGATATACCATATACTGATTTTAAATCTAATATTAGAGAATATGTGTTTAATATTTAAAAAAATGAATGGAGTAAAAAAGATGATAATAAATTACATGAAATTAAACCTAATATAGGTAAACCTTTTAATAATTTTATGTGCAGAAAAGATCAGTGTATTATTACTAGATGTCGTATTGGTCATACTAGAATAACTCACGAGTATCTTTTAAAAAATGAAGATGAACCACAATGTGTACCTTGCAACTGCAAGTATACTACTAAACATGTTTTAATTAATTGTATTGACTTTGCTGATATTCGTAAGAAGCATTTCAATGTCAATAATATGTATGATTTATTTAATAATGTTCCATTTACAAATATTGTTGCATTTTTAAAAGAAATTGAATTTATTATAGAATATAAAAATGTTATTATATTTAAGTCGTTTTTAATTTTTATCACGTTATTTTACTCATATTGATTTTTATTTGTAAATAATCAATTTGCTTTAGTCTAGAATTTTAGTATATTGAAGGACTTTTTGTCTTATTTTAAAAATATGCTTTAAATTGTAAAAATATTCGAATTAGCTCTCGCCGCGATATAGCCTTTTTGTGCTAATGCGGCGTAAAGCAACCAACAATCAATCATCAATCAATCAATCAATTTGACTTCCAATACAATTATCAATACTTCGAAAGTTGTTTTGGTCAAATGACCGATTTAAGGTAACATAAATTACAATTATCACGAAAATGGTAAAACTGATTAAATAAGTATTTTTAATTCACTAATGAAGGTTTGGTTGATCGAAATTGACCTCAAATACAATTGTCAATACATATAAGAAAGTTGTCTTGGTCAAATTACCGATTTAAGGTAACATCAATTACAATTGTCCAAAAAATTGTCACATTTACAGTAAAATGTCGTAAAATCATCAAAATACCAATATCAGGTTTGCTGTTATATTATATATAGTTATTCTATAATATGGTCAATTTTAAGTAACATCTGAATGAAATATCCAAAAAGTGGTAAAGTTTTCTAAAAAATTATTACAATTTCATGATGAAGGTTTGATTTGGTTCAAATTGAATTCAAATTTATTTGTCAAAACATATTACGAAGTATATCGTTCACATGACCAATTTAAGGTAACATCAAATACAATTGTCAATACATCTTAGAAAATTGTCTTGTTCAAATGACTGATTTTAGTTATCATCAATTACAATTATCAAAAAAATTGTCAAACTTACAGTAAAATGTCAAAAATCATCAAAATACCAATATGAGATTTGTGCTGTTGTATTATTTATAATTACCCTCAGAATATGGTCAATTTAAGGTCACATCTGAAAAAATTATCCAAAAAGTAGTAAAATTTTCTAAAAAAGTATTACAATTTTATAATGAAGGTTTGATTGGTTTAAATTGAATTCAAATACTATTATCAATACGTATAAGAAAATTGTCTTGGTCAAATGACCGATTTAAGGTAACATCAATTACAATTAAAAATTTTTTTTTAAATTTACAATAAAATGCCGAAAAATCATCAAAATACCAATATCAGATTTGCTGTTGTATTATTTACAATTATCTTCAGAATATGGTCAATATAAGGTAAGATCTGAAAAAATTATCCAAATAGTGGTAAAATTTATTGATTTTTTTTACAATTTTATAGTAAAGGCTTGGTTGGTTCAAGTTGACTTCCAATACAATTATCAATACTTATTAGAAACTTGTCTTGGTCTTGATTTTAGGTAAGATCAATTACAATTATCAAAAAAATTGTCAAAATTACAGTAAAATGTCGAAAAATCATCAAAATACCAATATCAGGTTTGCTGTTATACTATATATAGTTAGTCTAAGAACATGGTCAATGTAAAGTAACATCTGAATAACATATTCAAAAAGTGGTAAAGTTTTCTAAAAAATTATTTCAAATTTATAATGAAGGTTTGATTGGTTCCAATTGAATTCAAATACATTTGTTAATACATATTAAACAGTATATCGGTCACATGACCAATTTAAGGTAGCATCAAATACAATTGTCAATGCATATTAGAAAATTATCTTGGTCAAATGACCAATTTAAGGTAACATCAATTACAATTATCAAAAAAATTGTCAAATTTACAGTAAAATGTCGAAAAATCATGAAAATACCAATATCAGATTTGCTGTTGTATTATTTATAATTATCCTGAGAATATGGTCAATTTAAAGGTAACATCTGAATAAATTATCCAAAAAGTGGTAAAATTATCTAAAAAAGTATTGCAATTTTATAATAAAGGTTTGATTAGTTGAAATTGATTCAAATACAATTATCAATACGTATTAGAAAATTGTCTTGGTCAAATGACCGATTTAAGGTAACATCAATTACAATTATCAAAAAATTGTAAAATTTACAGTAAAATGTCGAAAAATCATCAAAATACCAATATCAGATTTGTTGTATTATTTATAATTATCCTCAGAATATGGTCAATTTAAGGTAACATCTGAATATATTATCCAAAAAGTAGTAAAATTTTCTAAAAAGGATTATATTTTTATAATGAAGGTTTGATTGGTTCAAATTGAATCCAAATACAATTATCAATACCTATTAGAAAATTGTCTTGGTCAAATGACCGATTTAAGGTAACATCAATTACAATTATCACAAAAATGGTAAAACTGATTAAATAAGTATTTCTAATTCAGTAATGAAGGTTTGGTTGGTCGAAATTGACCTCAAATACAATTGTCAATACATATAAGTAAGTTGTCTTGGTCAAATTACCGATTTAAGGTAACATCAATTACAATTATCCAAGAAAATTGTCAAATTAACAGTAAAATGACGAAAAATCATCAAAATACCAATATCAGGTTTGCTGTGATAATAATTATAGTTATTCTAAGAATATGGTCAATTTAAAGTAACATCTGAATGAAATATCCAAAAAGTGGTAAATTTTCTCAAAAAGTATTACAATTTTAAAATGAAGGTTTGATTGGTTCAAATTGAATTTAAATACAACTGTCAATACATATTAAAAAGTATATCGGTCACATGACCAATTTAAGGTAGCATCAAATACAATTGTCAATGCATATAAGAAAATTGTCTTAGTCAAATGACCAATTTAAGGTAACACCAATTACAATTATCAAAGAAATTGTCAAATTTACAGTAAAATGTCGAAAAATCATCAAAATACCAATATCAGGTTTGCTGTTATATTATATATAGTTATTCTAAGAATATGGTCAATTTAAAGTAACATCTGAATAAAATATCCAAAAAGTGGTAAAGTTTTTTAAGCCAGGTTCTTAAGCTCCATCGTATCAACCTTTTCTGTGTTGTGCTGTAAATACATAATTCTTAGAACAGTTAAACCTGTTTAAACAGAATCTCTTCGGGACTTAATATGTGGTTCGGTTTTGGTTGATGGGTCAGGTTCATAACGCATACAATTTGATACGATGGAGCTTAAGAACATGTTTGGTTAATACAGGTTTTCGGTTATACAGGATTCGGTTTAACCAGGTTTCACCGTACTAGTTGATGTCGTTGTCGTTTCTGAAAATGAAGCAATGCGTCTTTGTTGTCTGATAAATCGAAAGGCTCGATGCCAAAGATTTTCTTGTAACAAAAATTGTAAAGAAGTAAGCCAAAACCAAAGTGACAAAAGTAAACCGGGGGACAAAAACACAGCTGGTAACAATAAAACAAGCCACCAAACAAAGGACAGCACTACGCAAATAAGCTTAAAATAAAAAGAAGAAATGGGTCGAATTTACGTTGCCTCTAACAAGACATTTTAATTGTAAAAGGTCAAGTATTGGAAAGAAGGAGGAAATATATGACAGAAGAAGGTCCCCCTTCGTACAGGTCCCTAAACAAGAGACATATATTTATACTACCATACATATCTCTGTCTAAACCAACATAAAAAAGCTCCGTCTAAACCAACATAAAAAAGCGATAGGGTTTGTATAACTTCCAATCTTCTGATAGTAACCAGTTGATTGTGCATCACAACTTTGCAACTTCATTGATACAGGTTTTGCCTTTTGCCTGTTCTGACTGCACTTGTGTCAGTGTTCTCTTCATTGATGCTGACACTGTATTAAAATTTTTGTGAAGTTATTTTTGATAACCTTTAACAGCTTTATCAACTTGCATAGGTAACTGTTTCGACCCACCAACAAATTTTATCAGCCAAGACATATTTCCTGACCTTTTCAACTATGCTTAATGGACCTGCTACCTGAATAGTGAATTACTTGAACCAGAAACGTGACGGAAGTACGCGGAATGGTTTGGGGCGAGATAGATATGGTACGAAAATATTGTTACTTGGCGGAAAATACTGGTTTTCGAAGTTACAAAAAGCGAGTTTTGCCGGACCTGCATAAATGTTAATCAAATAGCTTATTAGCTATTTTTTTGCTGTTGTTATTCTACGTGTACAATGTATTCCATGAGGTAAACGAAACTTAACTGTATTCGTATGTAATTTTTTTAAGTTGGACATGATTGAGTAAGAAGTAATCACAGTATGTCAATAACCAGACAGGCATCACTTACACAGTAAAGAAATGTAGACACAGTTTGAATGAACTACAATGATAATTAGTTAATATTGTAAAGAACAAGTTTAATGAAAAGAAGACCGTTGAATATTGCCGCATGTGTAATTTTGTGCAAACATTTCAACATAAACCTGAACACTTGCGACAATAAAACTTAAAGACCATGTTTTACAGGAATTTTCCAAAAACAACAGCAAACTCCGAGTAGCTTTTGACAATGGCTTTAGGATGGGAGTTTACATCCCAGACATAGACTATATGATTCCCTTGGAAGCACAATTTGTTTGGTCTAGAACAGTTTGCTTAGGTGTCTGGACGTACCGGTTGTTTGTTTTGTAGGTGATTTTTTTGTTTCTGTTGTCCATGAGGAATTTGTCAGTATCCTCCAAAGTTACTGGTTTATAGCGCGAATTAGTTTCTGAATCTGCCACTTGTGGCAGGACTTCTTCCTCCTCCGTAGCTACCAACAACCCCTGTGCATTGCTAACAGAAACTTCTGTTGTAGGCATGACTCCTAGTTCTACAAATTCTACGATATTGTAAGTGTTTTCAACTTTGTCGCCATGAATCAAGGCGTCAAATACCATCATTTCATCCATTTCGGCTAGACTTTCATACCGCTTAATGTCATAACTAGAATATCCATAATTTTTGCGCCTGATTTTACCCCTCTGTCCGGTTTTCTATGCTTAATTGTAGGAATAGATTTGAGAGCAGACGAATTTCCTACTCCTGTCATGATCGTTTTCGAAATGCCAACTTTCGGTTTAAGGTCAATGCAACTAGGCCAACGTATAGTCCAATTCAGAAATATTGATTTTACGAAAACAATTGCATTACCGTATTTTACAGAATAAGATTATGATGATTTTTTTCTCGAGGCGATCCGTTTAGAATATCGGCGGCCATGTTAAATCCTGCTTGTATGCCAACTGTTGCTGTGTTTTTACACGCATACTTGCAGTCAACAATTTGTGCTGCTCCTCTATTAAATGTTGTTTCTGACACTCGCCGTAATTCACTGAAACATATATCCTCTTGTTCTGTCACAAAAGACTTTAAATTGAAGATACTGAGAGATTCTTGTGCATGGATGGTCAAGCTAGGAAAGTGGCTACCAAAGAATTTTCTTGTCATTTTTGAAAAAATACCAAATACAGTCCTGCTCATAATGGCAAAAATAAAAGATTGGTTGTAAAGTCTCAGGATGGTTTTAGGTGATCGTGATTCATAAGAACTGTAGCAGATGTGGACAATATCAGTAAGGGAATTAAACAGTTACATTATGTTGCTATCATTTGCTGATTAAAATATTGGGTGTTTGGAAATTTATTAATTTTGACTGCCTACATTCTAGCATCTAATCTGATTTTTGATGTCGCTGTGAAATGCTGAAATTGTTTTTGGACAGTTGTGTCTTTTATTTGGTGTGGCAATTCAGTGATTACATTCTGGACTACGTTGGTAATGTCGTGGAAAGATGCACAACCAAGAACTTCATAATAACCAATGTTCAATTCTTTTGCAGATTTCTTAGGGTTTTGTAGCATCAGTGCATGAGGCCGAAAAATTCCATGGAGTATTAATTGAGTTCCGCTTGAAGGTTTGCTTTCTTGGTAGCAGAAAAGTGTACACGTCTGCTGTCCAGTTCGTTCATACTATCTTGCTTTTTCAGGTTTTGAAAAGGATTCATGTTTCCATGATGGTGTTTCACCAGGCTGTTGACTGACAAAGCAGTTTTGTTACGACCCTCCAAGTCCAATCATCAACTTCTCTCTTTAGTGCAGATATTTGCGATTTGTCCTTTGTTCTAGCTTTGTGTTTTGGTCTTCTTTTCTGGGTTTTTTTCCCAGACATACCTGCACCCGTTTGGTATTCAGCCGCCCAATTGTTTTTCATTTCCATGATCCTGTCATTTAGTTTAAACTTTCCTGATGTCCATCATCTTGTTTAGTGCAAGCGTCTCGCCATATTTTCTCAAAAAACTTCCTATGGCGATCTTGATATGCCTAGGAGGTGATTGTTGTGATGAAGGAATTTCGTCAAATCAAATTGTATCAACCTACCTATTGTATTTATTGTGAACTTATTCTCGTCCTGAATATGCATGAAATATTTGCCACTGAACGTTAAGCAACAAACAATCAATCAATCTGTTTGTCTTTTTTCTTGAGTGACTTAAATGTAGGAGGAAAGAATAGTTTTTAAATATCATCCTCATCTGTGGAATACTCTGTCAAATCCTATATCGGTTTGAATGTTTTTTTTATGATTGTCACACTTCTTTTAGTACAGCAGGCTTTGCTTGTCCCTTGGACTTCCTCACTGTTGTAAATGCTAGCAGGCAAAGAAGAGCCTGTGGGTTCCGATGTGTCGACTGTTGATGCATCTTCTCCGTCAGACTCAGCATCACTCCCTTGTACGATAGTTATGTTATATCCGGCCTCATCTGCTTTAGAAGGTGGCGTCCAAGTTCTAAACAGTGGTTTTGTTTTAAGTGAAACGAGGTGCCATGTCCAAAGTATATATAGTCTTCTTAAGGTCAAAGAAGGATGCATATATGTTGCCAGCTCTGTGGACATGATTTCTCCAAACTATTTCGCAGAGATGTTGTTCAAAGATGTTGGAGTTGGTGTTATTAATTCTTCTGAAATGGGCTTGAGCGATTTTCCAAGCCCCTTCAATTCTGTTGGTACAACACTGTACCTCTTCATTAGTTTCAGTGTTAATATACACCTGCTTAAATGAAGTTTTGTGGATAACTGTGAAATGTTCGTATCCCAATCTATTCAGACCAGAATATGCCCCTCAGCTATCAGAAAATATCCTGCTTCCCGGTTCAATATGCTTCTGAATTAACGGTATCAATACATCAACACCTCTACTGTCTACATCACTATCTTGTTGGAACTTCTTTCTATCATACCAAAAATCCATATACGGTTCCCCGTAGGCTTATATCTATTGTATTTGATTTTTCTCCCAAATAGGCTCTCGTCCAGCTCTACATCACCTTGAAATCTTATAATTTCATACT